>NC_051076.1:12362914-12962914 GCF_004664715.2 Peromyscus leucopus | reverse complement strand
ATCCTCGGGGGAGTCTTTGTCCTGGAGGAGATGGGAATGGGGGTGGGATGGGGGAAAGGCAGGGGTGGGGTGTGGGGGTGGGAGGGGAGAGAACAAGGGAATCCATGGCTGATATGTAAAATTAAATTTAATAAATAAATTTAAAAAAAGAAAAAAAAAGAAAGCAATTGGTCTATTTGAATGATTTAATACCTGTCAGGGGGCAAAACCCTTAGGCTGAAGACTGGGTGGGGTACAAGTGGTCTGACTGATGGGAAATTGGGGAAGTTATTTTTTGTTGTTCAGCAGAGGTGCATAATTGTTGGTGGTACCAAAATAAATGGCCGTCCTTGGGGGGATCTATGAAGTTCAAGGTGTCAGGGCAGCACTTGAAAATTTAGGTTTTATACAAACACAAAGCTTGAAACAGTGAATAAAGTTTGAATGGTGAATGATTTTATTTAACTTTGACTCAGCATCTGTCATAAAGCAGGCTCCATGCTACCTACCTGCTATCAACAGAAAGAGTGAGGTGTACTCATGTTTCCTTCACTGCCTACAGAACAATCCTGTCAGAGTGATACACTCTCACTGGAGGGTGCTGTGCCCCAAGATGGGTGAGATCATGGCTGGTGGGCTGGTGTGCTGTGTACGGTGGGCACACAGAGAGGGAGGTTCACAGACCAGTTCTAGCCCTTTGTTCTTACATACTCATCCTTTTACCCACTCATCTGTCCATCCAGTATACGCTGAACGTCCGTCATATGCCAGGCTTGAAAACAGGGCTTTGTTGTTTTAAATATAACCCAGGAGACAAACTGCAGTCATAGAACACGGCACTAGATTGGGATTTTCGTGTGAGCTACTACCATGTAGGGGGTGGGCATGCTGGGCAAGGACTCTACTCTTGAGTCACATTACTAGTCCTGAGTCACATTTCTAGTCCTAACACGGTCTAAATAGCCTGCAGGACTGTGGAGATAGCCCATGTTCTCACACAGGCATATTGACACTGGAGGGGCATGTGGAGCTCAGGGCATGCATATGGCTGGACAGGAGAGGTGAGACCATCCAGCCCCCAGTCACTTTCTGGTTGATTTCCTTGTTAACAGAGTTCTTATAGGAAGAGCCGTCTTTGTACAGCTGCTCTCCTCTGCTGGTCAGCATACCCATAGACCACACTAGGATGCTGTTTATGAGCATTCCAAGCCCATTTCTGCCCTAAATTTTAGTCAAGCAGAACCTTCATGATCCAGAGCCAGGTGACAGCCATAAACCTAGCTCTCCTAGGTCAACTCTTTTTTTCCTTTGAACTTTCTAGTCTTCATTTTTTTCTTGGTATGGTGGGAATTGGAATATTTATTTATCAAACATTTTAAGCATGTCCCAATAATATACCACAAGAGCAAAACCAAGGGGCTAGAGAGATGGCTCAGCAGTTAAGAGCACAGGTTCAGTTTCCAGCACCCATATGGTGGCTCACAACCTTCTGTTACTCCAGTGCCAGGGGATCTGACGCCCTCTTGTGGCCTGAGTGGGCACTGCATGCACATGGCACGCTGACATTTAGAAGCAAAACACCCATACTCATAAAATAAAGACACATACCTCTTTAAAGAGCCCAGTTAAAAGAAAGCAGCCGCAGGAGCAACAACACTGTGAACTGAGAACCTACAGAAGCTCAGTGTGTTGAGTGGGAGACATGGATTCTCAAAGCTGTGCATTCTAGGTTGAGCTTTGATTCCGCCATCTTGGAAAAACTGGCTTAACTTCTCTGCTCGCTCATTTCCAGAGTGGGAATTTTAGATCAGATGCTTCTTCACTGCTAGTGTGAGGTTTATATATAAAGAAATAGAGCAGAGCCTGCACAAAGTGGTCAACAAAACCTCCTTATGATTGTTGTTGTGAGAGAGATATTCAGTGTCCCCCCAGTGTACAACGTGTGGGCCACTGATGTGGCAGAAGGGACCGATAGGTGGTTTGCTACCAGTGGTGATGTTTGAATTGAATCTAGAAAGAAGTGGAATGATGATAGCTACGATGTATGGAGTGCTGTGCACAGCCAGATGCTGATCTGAGGATATAAGACAGATAGTCTTTTATAATTCTCCCAAGAGCCCTCTGAAGCATGTGCTAATGTCATCTTCATTATTGCAAATGATGGACAAGAGGGACTTCACCCAGCAGAGAAGGGGACTGTGGGGAAGACACTTTGCACAGTGGTACGAATGGAATAGATCAGAGTGAAAGTGCAGTGGATTAATGGAGCCCAGTGCAGTGCCCTGAGGCTGGAGGAGGGATGCCTGCGCAGGGGATGTGGGATGAACCTGGAGAAAGAGGCAGGGCGGATTATTGCTGTCATCTGGAAGATTCACTGAGCTCCCAGTTGAATATGGTTCAACACTGTCTCCTGCAAAGTTCCAGCAATCTCTTTCCCAGTGTTCTGATAGGAGGCAGACATCACAGGCTCTTCACTGGGATACTCACTCTTCCTCTACTGAAGTACTTCGGAGGGTTTTCGGGAATAGCTGGAGAGACTAGTCCATAAAAAACTGGACCAAGAGAGAGATGCATGACGACTACAGTCTCTTTTCACACTATGGAGCTGAAGTGATTTTTAAGCCCACAGATGAAACTTACATAAAAATGAGCTCATGTCTAGGCTCAGAAATACAAGCATCAGGGTGATTCACCCCGACTGTGCGACTTCCATCAGAGGTGGCCTTCTTCCTAGGTCTTGTTCTGTGTCTTCCCCTCCCTTGATTGTTTGTGAAGCAGGGAAGGAGGTTGTGGGCTCCTAGGAGGAGAGAAGGAGAACACAATACCCAATAGTCCAGTCTGAGCTTTTAAACGGCTTTCTGCTCCTCCAACACACAGGCAGTGCATTTCCATTTCTTTGTAGCCTTTGTCCTCAGCGGTGAGTTTGTGTTTCTCTGAAACACAGCTCATTTCCTCTCACGTATGGTGGGTCTCCCCATACCTGCTAACCACAAAGGACGTAGGAGCTTGTGGCGCCCGTTCTTACCTAGACCATCAGTAACCACAGAGATGGAGACCCAACCCCTACTACAGAAGGAGTATATAGGTTCCTTTAGACCGATAGAAAAGTGGAGGGAGTGGAGAATCACCAGGTTCGACACCCTAACACCCAAAAACACCCAAACCCCTTTAGAGTTGGTGGTCTCTCCAGCTCTGAGGTCCTTTCTATACTCCAGAAGTCGGTAAGGCTTGTTGATAAACATTTCCACTTTGCACTGTGCTGTTTTCCTGTCTTTCAATCCTTTAGCTGACGGGGGTAGGGTGGGAGTGGGGGGTGGGGGGTGGGGAAAGGGCCCATCTTCTAGGTCACACCAGGAAGAACTGACTTAATGTCCCCCCAACTCTCCTGGGAGATGTATCAAAAGCACCAAAAAGCATTGTTACCTAAGACACAGCCAAAGAATACAAAATGGAAGCAGATACACTGGAATTACTTGGGAAGAAGGGCCTCCTGAGGAATTGCCTCCATCAGACTGGCCTGCAATGGTGTCTCTGTGTGTGGGTGTTTCTTAATTGCTAATCGATATGGGGGGGGGGGTTGTTCAGCCCATTGGAGGCAGTGCCATGCCTGGGGAGGTGGGCCTGGGATGTGTAAGAAGGTAGCCGAATAGGCCACGGAGAGCAAGCCAGTAAGCAAACCTCCTCCATAGTCTCGGTTTCGGTGTCTGCTCCAGGTTCCTCCCTTGACTCCTGCCTGGCTGGCTACCATTCATGATGGACTGTGACCTGTAAGTCAAGTTGCTTTTGATTAGTGTTTTAGTTCAGCATCAGAAAGCAGACTAGGGTGCCTGTCCACCCCTACCCCACTCACAGCGCCACGAGACTTTTTACCAAGAGCATGTGCTAGTCAACAGAAATGGGGCTTTGGATCGAGCATCAGCTTTCCGAATGCCCTTCTCGATTCTGTCTGTGTTTGAATGTTGTTTCTGGGGCTCATACATAAAGTCAGGAGTATGTCCGTGGCTTGCTCACTTTGACTGTCAAGGCCAGGACGTTGAGACGCCCCTTGGACTTGGAGGAGACATGGAAGGAGGGTAGATGTTGTGAGCTTAATTGAAACATCGCCTCCTAGAATGCAGAGGGAGGGTCAGTAGACCCTAGGAGCCAGTGAAACGGAAAGGACCTGGGTAGCTCAAGGAACCGAGGATGCTCAGCAGGCTCCGAAACACAAGGTTCCCCAGCCCCCTTTGACGGTCCTGAAAGCCGGAGTACTTGCTGGAGAGAAGAGCCTCAGGTGGCGCTGCCCGCAAGTCGCACAGGGAGCTCCAGAGACAAAGATGCTGTGAGTTGTCACCCAAGCTGGGGCGAGCTTTTCAGTGATTCGGCGGGCTGGCTGTGAGTCTTCCATGCTCCTCAATGGTCCCCCAAGCTACATTTGAATGGAATCAAATTGTCAGTGTGTCATCAGGTACCTCCTCCCCAGGAGAGGCCACACTGCAGTATGATAGGTAGTAACTTTTATGGCTTGGCTCTAGGCTAACTTTCCAAACCTACCTACCTCCTGATTTTGAATAACCACTTTCCTCTCTGTGGTACTCCTCTCTTGGCTCCCTGTTCTCCGTCACACTGGGCTCCTTAGAACTTTCAGTGTGATGAATCTGCCTCACTCCAGATGAGTCCTCTCTTCAGGGTGTCTGGTCTCTGAACATATCGTCATATCTTAGTGTCAAACTCAAGACCTACACCCTCTCTAAAGCTTCGCTTGAATTCTCTATGTCTGTTCCTCTTATTAACAGAGGGACATTTCCTTTGATTCATCTGTGTTAAGTGAACTCATCGTAAATGTTCAACACATGTTTGTTGAATGAATATATGTCTAGATTTTTATTATCGCGTATAATCCTGGAATCATTTTTCTCCAGAATGCACCACTTTAAATCTGATTCTATATGCTGTGTTAGTTGTCCACAAGTTAGGATAGTTGTAAAGGGTGAGGGGAAAGAAGGATGATTGTCTTGCTATGGACATTGTTGTCATGTATAGTTCTTAGTTACTAGTCTTTATAATAAAGTCAAATGCCAGATGAAGCATCATTATTTCTTTTTAACTGGTAATAATGCAGAAGATCATGGAGGTTATATGTTGGCAGAAACTACACAGCACACTCATTATCCAGGAATGAGAACCAGATGTAGGAGAGCTGACTTATGGATGCCCATGGCAGGTAGGGGAGATAACATGAATTGGCTGCCCCTGAAATGACTCAGAATATAAAACAATTACCTGCACTTAGTGCTTCTATGAGCAGTAGGTGATTTGGAACTGCTGAGACACTGGAGAATATCAGCCAAACTAAACAGGCTCTTGGTGTGGGAGCTGAGGGGGCTCATGCCAGGGTGGATCTCTCTCTTTCAGTTATGCATGAGACTGGCCCAAATCCAGAACTTGACTCAGAGATGAGCCCAGACCATCCAAGAAGACTCTCCCTGGGAGAACTAGGAGATCAAGACATGCTTGTGTTTTTAGTGTATGTGAATTTGTTGCCCTTGGAGGCTACAAGAGGACATCAGATTCCCTGAATCTGGGTTACAGGTGATTGTAAGTTGCCCTGTAGATGGTGTGAACCAAACCTGGGTCCTCTGGAAGAGCAGTCAGTGCTTTTAACTGCTGAGCCAGCTCTCTGCCCTCCTAATATGTATATTTCTTTTATTATTCATGTTGATAGCACTTGATGGGCAAGGATGCTCTTGGCTATTGTTATCTCACCATTGTGCACAGCATAGAACTTGTGTCCAGTGGTTTGATGAATGGAAACTTTACACTGTGGAGGGCACAAGACTTCTGCAGGGACTGGAATCGCTACAGATGTTGAGAGGGCTGGAGTTGAAGATGGTAGGACATAGGGACAGGGAAGGAGCAGGCATTTAGTGTCTCCTACATGATAATTTGTTGGTTTAGTCACACCTCCTTAAATCTATCCTTCTTCTAAGCCCCCTTCTCCCCTGTTTCTGTCCTTCTGGTCCTGTCTCATGGCTGCTACATACTGAGAGATGTACCAAGTCCAGAGACAGGTAAGATAATGGGAGCCAAGACCCAAGGTTTGAGAAATATATGATGAATTGTAATTGTCGTTCTCTCCCCCCAAATTGGTGATTAATTTCTGGTAGTAACTGTAACGATTCATTTCAGAATGGCCCAGAGTTTATTGTGTAGACAAGGGTTACTCTGAACTTCCAATCCTCCTGACTCCACCTTGAAAATTCTGGGATTATAGGTCTATACCCAGGGATTAACGTGTGCTAGAAGATCACCCCCCAAGCTATATCCCTTATTCATTTTCTCTTGATCATACCAGCTGTAGGTATAAATGAAACTAACAATATGCATATACAACCTAAGACACTTCCCACTTCCAGTTAATTCTAGGTCTAGGATTATAGAAGAATGACATTTGGATTGAGCAGCTCAAATAGAGGTTCACACGGAGAACAGAAGGTACAGGGAATTCCCTACCACCATGCAGCTCAGTACTTGTTTGACCCAAAGTGGACTTAGCCTCCTTATCTCTTTCCTCTTTACTCCTTGGAAGCTTGATGACCTGGTATTTATCTGGGGTGGTGTCTTCAGGAATGATCTAAATTGGAAAACTCTGTTGGTGTGGGCTCCCAGGGAAGTGACTCTTTGTTTGGCTTCCTTTATTTGAATGTTGAACTTCCTTAGTCGTTGGTCAGGGGCAAAGGTCCTGCTGTAGCCCCATTCTTTTCTTATTAATGGGCACTCACTCTGGGACATACTAGGTAATAAGTTTATTTTGTGAAAAACGTACATCAGTTCACAAACAGTGAGGGGAAATAGTGTCTTAATGAACACTGTGTTGGATTTTTGTATGTATTGTATTCAATACTCACTATTGCTGCACAACAATAATTTTACTGTGCTGGGGGAGCCAAAGATGAGAGAATTTAGTGTATTTACTAAGACTGCTTCCATAGTACATGAGGGAGCCAAGAGTTTGAGCCAAGCTTTGTGTTCAGGTGTGGTTCAGAATCCAAGGTCGTTCTCCTCTATTGCTGCAGCCAACCCATAGGTTAGCTTACAGATACATATGCTTTCCATGTGCTCGATAATATTCCGAATTGTATCCCTTATCAGTGCCCATAAAGCAATGTGAACAGAGCAGAATTCACTGCATTCACTTCAAAGTCATTCCCTCTACTTCCTTAACGGTCTACAGGCATCACCGTCTAACAGTCGAAAGGCCATCCTGAGTGTGTGTCAATCTCAGCAGGATTGGCATTTGGCGATGGATGCTTCTTTCTCGTGCATTGTAGACTACTGAGAAGGATCGTTCGCCTCTGTTTCCTACATGTGAACTGTGTCTCTGTCTTCCTAGTCATGATGTGATGTTTTGAACAGGAAAATGCTCAGCAGCTTCAGAAGGGGCTTCCATGGGAAATGCTGTCTCGCTGCTTCTCCCTAACCTTCCTGGTCCCAGTCTGTGCCAACTAAGTGAAGCTGAGGGAAGGCATCTGGGATGGATACCTTCCCTGCTAGGCTCCACCCCAAGGTTATCCATGAGAGTAGAAGCTAGAAAGGAGCCAGCTTTTGTCTGAGGGACAATTGCTAACGTTAGGTTTCACTCAACTGGAAATTAACTTGCAGATCTCCCTGATGAGCCCGGGGAGATCTTCCAGTTTTAGGAGTCTCCCATTCCTGGCTTGCTAGGGCATGGTCTATTTTGTCATTTGCTTAAACGACCTAATGCACGTCAAGTTGTCCATTCTCTTCTCTGTGTCCATGCTGAGGAAGTGTCAGCTCCTCTGAGAATTTAATGCCAGGAAAATGATTATATTCTGGGGGAAGTAAGGTGGTCTCCCTCTCCCTCTCTCCTCCCTTCCATTTTGCAGTCCCGAGGCTTCACTCTAATGCCTTGAGCATGCTAGCTGACAGCACCAGACACTGAGACACTTTTTATTTTATGTGTATGTGAGCAAGCTTTTGGAGGTCAGAGATTGATGTCTGGTGTCCTCCTCTGTCTTCTCCATCTTACTTTTTGAGACAGGGTCTTTGAATCTGGCATTTACTAGTTGGCTAGACTGGCTGCCTTTCGAGCTTCGGGAACCTACCCATCTCGGTCACCCCCTGCACCCTCCCTCAGAGTCAGGTTTACAGACTGTGTGGCTATATGTGGTTTTCCCCAGGCCTTTTTGCATTTTTGTTTTGAGGTAGAGTCTCATTAATTGCGCAGGCTGTCTTTGAACTCACTTTGTAGCCCAGGCAATCCTTGAATTTGTCATCCTCCTGCCTCAGCTTCCTGAACAGCTGGGGTTGCAGGGCCTGTAGCACTAGGCCACAGTCTGTATTGTTGTCTCTTGAGGGCATATGAAGACTGACATGCTTTTACATATCTTCAGTAAATAGGTTATTTTCTTCTTTTTCCACACAAGGGCACTGAGGCTCAGACAGTACCTAGCCAACCCAGTCCTCCAGGAATTTAAATTCTGGTCTTCCAGACTCTGAAGTCCAGGCTTTCTTCCCCACCTCACAGTGAGCTTCCCGTTTCCTATCGCAGGCCCTCTGAACGACTTCATCTTGGCTTTGCTGCTGGTGAACTCTGGCTAATTGCGTGGCCTCGGGCAGCAATCATTGTCTTTATATTTCTTATTTAATTATTGCTTCTCTTTTGAGGCTAGATCACTTTTCATCGTTCTGGGTTTTGTTTGAAACATTTGCTGACTGTATGTTTGGGGTTTTTATTGTAATCGACCCCTGATTCCCCAAAGTTTTGGAGTTTAGATTATAAATAGATGCCTGTTAATGTTACTGTATCACCAGCTCTTTATTTAGTTAATAAGGCTCCTCGCTGTGCTTGGATTTTACTTGGACATTTGCTTGCTGTGTGCTGGATTCAGGCGGGGCAGAGCCAATTCTTTTCTTCTCGTCTCCCACTGCCATACGTAATTATCTGCTTGGCGCCCCTGACTCCATTTCCTTAGCACATCTCTAGCCTTCCATTCTCTCTCTTACAGCACCTGTATGGAGGCTGGAGGGCTTCTCAGGTAAAACTCAGGTCATTAGGCTTGGTGGCAATGGCCATTACCTGCCAAGCCATCTTACTGGCCGCCTTTTCCTCCTTCTACACACAGGTCAGGGCTTGTACATTCCTCCTGATGGCTGCAATTATTTTCTGACTGATCTTGCTTTTCCTAGTCACTTTCTGACCAGTGCAATCTTCATAAGGTGATGGGTTTATTCTATTTACTGCTGATCAAACAGACTAATGTTTGACAGGTCAAGAGTAATCCTTTCAGTAGAATACACAGAACCATCTGGAACCTTGTCCCTGTTTACCAGAGCTACTCAGCCTTTCAGTATTCTGCTACAAGTCCTCTGCCAGCATTAGGCTCTTCAAGCTACTTTTGCTTTCTGGAATGTCTTGCTTTCTCACTCCTGGTGTTTTCCTAAATCTTGTCTCCTCAGTCTGGATTGCAGCTCATGAGCCCTAAACTGGTCAACTGAAGTGTTTTCATGTGTGATGCTTTCTTGAAGTCTTTCTGTCTAAATTAATTTCTGTAATCTGTTGGGCTCATCTGCATATAGTACCTGCATCTGTTATTTGTGTGCATGTGTGTTCATGTGTGTGTGCATGAGTGTGGAGGCCAGAAGTCACTGTAGCATGTCTTTCCTCCATCACTTTCCACCTTATATTTCTGAGGCAGGATCTCTTGTTGAACCCAGAGCTCATTGATTTGGGCAGACTATCTGGCTAGCCAGTGCCCGGAATCCTTCTGTACACTTTTGTTTCTATGCCTGACCCCTCCCAGTGCTGGGATTATAGTCATGTGCCATGATACTCTGCTTTCCACATGGATGCTGGGGATCAGGTACTTGTTCAGCAAGCACTTGACCGAGCCGCGCCTCAGCCACTGTCTTTGCCTTGGGCCTCTCATTGGCATTGAGCTTGTGACTAGGCTAGGCTTAGTACAAAGTAAGCCCAGGAGTCAGTCTGTCTCGGTCTCCCCAGCTTTGAGATTACAATGTGTGCCACCAGGCTCAGTTTTCTTTATCATCATCATCATCATCATCATCATCATCATCATCATCATTATTGCATGGTTTCTGGGAGGCGGAATTCAAGTTCTCATGCTTGCAAAGCAAGGACTTCACTGACTGAGTTATCTCCCAGGGCCCCCTGTATCTGTTATTGTATTCATCCTATAGAAAAGCTACAGTTGTCCTTCGTTTATCTCTTTTCCCCATTAGTCTGTAGACACCTCATGGGTTGGGGTGCAATGGGCACAGAAACTGTCAAGCATTGGCCAGGAAGTTCCCCAGGGCTTCTGTAATGTCTTCTGTGCACTTGTCATTGCATTCACGGGTCTCATGTAGTCCTGGCTGGTCTAGAAATCAATCTCTAGATGATGCATCTTCCTGCTTCAGCTTCTTGAGTGCTAAGATGAAAAGTATGTGCCATACATACTTTTGTGTGGCCAGAACATGGAGGAGTTTTATTACAGGCATAAAGAAGTACAAAATTATGTCATCTTCAGAAAAATGGATGGGACTGGAATCACCATGTTAAATTAATAAGTCTGCCTAAGGAAAATATCACATTTTTCCTCTTATGTGGGCTCCTTGTCTATCTAGCCACCTACCTACCTATCTTATGTATCTGCCAATATTTGTGTGTGTCAAAGTTGAAGTGGGGCTGTCTGGGGGTGCAGGGGTCAGAGGGGAGGAGGACAAGCAAGAGGAATGGGTGAAAATGAGCAGAATGAATGGTGCACATGTATGAAAATGTCATAATGAAACCCATTGTTTCAATACGTGCTGACTAAAGACTAAGAACCAAATAGAATGCATAAGCAGTATTAGATGCTTACATAGAGTAGAAGAAAATGGAGTAATTTCTCAAGTGGACTAGAACAGCTGGGACTTCCTAGCACTGGTAATACTTACAGTCTAATACTGTATACGTTAAATGTAGTCCACTGCCCATCTGGAAAACAACCCTAAGAGGTCCAGAGGGTGAGTTGTGGCTTTTGGAGGGAGTCTGGCAAGGTCCTAAGAAGGATTCCCAACAGGTGGGCAAGAGGCTGGACAGAGCTCTAGTGCCAGGTAGAATATTAACACAGAAATCAAGAGCCAGACTGAGTGTAGAGAAGGGGGAGTGGTGAGTTCATGTGGCCAATTGAAAGGTTAGTGGCTGGTCTGAGGTGTACTGATCACCACAGGCAGGGCCAGGCACCACATTCCAGGGTGTCTCTCTCGTCTCTTTGTTGCCTTTCACCCCTACATGGCAGTGGACATCCAGAAGTCAGGCAAGTTGTGACTCAGTGTCTATGGGGATTGAATCCAGGACTCTTCAAGATTACCAGAAGTTTTGGATGCTCAAGTCCCTTATGTGACATGGAATTGTATTTTCATGTGGCCTGAATATCTTCAGTCCTTCAAAGCATCTCCTGTAATACTCAGTATTAGAAATGTGTAAATAGTTACACCATATGAAGCAGGGAAGAGGGACAAAGGAGAAAGTCCAGTAGAGATGCAGTTTTTCCTCTTAATGTTGTCTGTCCACACTCTGTTGATTCTGGGCATGTGATACCCTCCATGTGCCAACTAGAATATTTAGGAGCCAGAAAAGGCAAAGTCTTCATTACCAGCTGCTAAGTATTGGGTGAAGTTGGGAGCAGAACACTGTGACTTTATGCTTGTTTCCAGATGTGAGATTCCGCATGCTCACAGCCCCATTGAACAGCCCTGTCAGTCATGGGGTTCGGCCTCATCTCTGCGCAGCCTTCAGGATGAGCTCTCTTGAGGGCAATCCTGGTCACCGTGCAGAAGGTTGTTTTCCTGACATCCACATTCAAATGGAGCCAAGAATGACCTTTTAGTTCACGATCAACCCACATTCCTTAATATTGCCAACCTATTTTCTAGCCTAGAAAGGCTTGACAGAAGCCTCTGCTGATTGATCAGTACCTTTGATGTTTGAATAAATGAGCCCAGTTCATCTAGCCAAACATCATTCTTAGTTCTGTGGGGCGAAGGTCCAGTAGGGACTCATGGATGCAGAGCCAACCACTGGAAAGCACTAGGCAGTGTACTGGCTCAAGTTCCTTTTTGGAATTTTGTCAGTTAGCATGTTGCAACTCTTGATTTTTCCTTTTCCCTCTAAGGGGCTGATAACTATTGAAAAGAGTCCTTATAAACTTTAAATAGGCACAGGGCTCACTGATGATCTTCTTATGATGATATTTGGATTCTGTAGGTCTATGCTGAGGCCTGATCATCTTCTTAATGGCCTGTCAGGTGATGGCAAGGGCTGATCCAAGGGCATCACTTTGTGTGGCAAAGATTTAGTTCCTAAGTGACACTCACCAGCTAATCTCCCTTCACAAAGAGGGACAATCAAGCACACATATATTTGGACATGTTGGTAAAAATATTGACAAGAACATGTATTTGAGCAGTCTATGATGTGAGTGGCAGAATCTATTATTAAATGAATTTGGCCTTTAAAGAGACAAGAAAGATGCTTCAGTATTTTGGGTGGCATATCATTCGACCTATAATTCAACCAGGGTGGTGGGTGGTTTGAACTAGAAATGTCCTCTGTAGTCTTGGGTATTTCAACACTTGGTCCCCAGTTGGTGGTGCTGTTTGGGGGAGGTTTAAGTATGTCACTAGGGGCAGGCTTTGAGTTTGTAGAGTCTCACTCCACTTCTTGTTTGCTCTCTCTCTTCATACTTTCACTAGAAGGTGTGAGCTCTCAGCTTCCTGTTCCTGCTGCCATGTCTCTCTGCCATGATGGACTCCAACTTTCTGGAACCATAAGCCTCAATAAATTCTTCCTTCTATAAGTTGTCTTGGTCATGATGTTTCATCACAGCAACAGAAAACTAACTAGTTATTTTTAATGAGTAGGCTTGTAGTTAGGCAGTTTAGAATATCATTTAATTATCAGGTAGACCTAGGCTTCCATTGTACCTTTAGAATAAACATCCATAGAAAAGAAATAGAACATTCCAGGGCTGTGGAAAGCAGGAATAAAACATTTGCAATGAGACAATGAAGAAAAGGAATGCACATAGTAGAGTTGTGATACACAGTACCAGAAGGAGAAAACCCAACAAAAACACCCAGGCTCACTACACCTGACATTTAGGTCTAAGCCAAAAGAGCAGGATTGAGGTCAGTCAACCTGAAGGCCCTGCATTCTGAAGGCTGGAGAAAGGCTAAAATCAGTATGTGTGGCTTCCTTCACACGGGGAGTAATCTAAAGCAGATATTCTCCAAAGAATACTTCCAATGTCTACTGGCCTCTGGCCAGACACTTCAAAGCTCCATTATCACTGGGCTGTGTTCTCTGCTGGAAACACTGGGTGATGCTTTGAGGAAGCGTCAGTTTTGGGTCACAGTTTCCTCTCATTCCTCTGTGCAGAGCTGAGAGTGGCTGAGAGCCGCCTACATTCTGCCTGTTGGCTGGCTGCCTTGCCAGTTCTAACTGCCCAGTGGGAGTCTTCTTCAGTCTTACCGTGAGTTGAATGCTCTCTGACAGGAAGCAGGGTTTGACCCAGGCTCTGCTGACTGATTGAGGATTTCTCTCTAGAAACATGACTCTGCCCCACATCCCTTATCTTCTCCACAAAAAGAGTTCAGAGGGATTCTATGTCCTTGAGGCTTTGTCCTCTCTTGGCTGCACTGGTCAGTCATTAGTACTGGGCACCTATGTGGTAGAAGGCATTATGAATTAGCAAGCTTCTAGAGTCTTCAGTCTACTTTGAAGATATGAAGAGTTCCCTGTTTTGTTTTTCCCCATTGTAGTCTCAACGCATTGCTGAGAAGTGGTACTTGCTAATCGATCTGCACTGGGGAACTGAACTTGTTCAAACCCAAGAACTCCTTCATTGGGAATATGATGTGGTTTACAAGCTGACAGAGCATCAAGATGAGCCCTCCTCTGCCCAGGCCAGGGTCCTGACTCTGTATCTAGGCACCAAGCTGAGTGACATCAAGGACGACTGGATTCCTGGGCTTTGGGAAGTATGGAGAGATTGATGTGAGCAACAGGAAACACAGTAAATTGTTCTTTTGTTTTTGGTAGTGATTTAGTCTTTTTTCAGTCTGAGTGGAGAGAGGAGAGAGATAAAAGGTCACGGGGTGCACATTGTGAGGAACATAACTGAGGCAAATATTTATTCTACCCTAGGTTTAGAAATACTTTTGGTTAAAAAGGAGACATCCCTGGGTGGATTCAGTGTACAAGCTACTGTAAATTCCTTATTAGAACCATGGGCTGTTTGGTAAGTATTCAGCAGAGTTAGTTTTAGAAAAATTAAAAAGTTTGTCCTTATTACCTGTCTTACTTCCCTATAGTTGTTAAGGTGTAAAAGGGGGCATCTCAAGGTTATAGTGTTGTCTTAGTAGATCATTCTTATTGTTTGCATTTTGAAATAAGATAGTTTTATGGAGGTATAATCAATATAAAGTGAGTTAGACATCCTTAAAGTATGCCATTTCCTAAAGTTTGGCATGTATCTATTTATGAATCTATCACTACATGGATGTAGCCAGCACTTCCTGGGGTTCTCTCAGCCCTGTTGGGTTCCTTCCCTCCTTTTCTGAGTCTCCCACCACTAGGAAACCTTTGCCTACAGGTTAGTTTTATGTCCTAGAGCTGTGTGTATATAGAGTCCACATTCTCTGTTTTGACTGAAAATCATTTTATTAGGTTCACTCATGATGTAGACATATGAGTGTCCCCCATCACTATCCCATGGTGAGGTTATCTGTCCAGCTCTTAGATGTTCGCATGGTTTCTAGCTTTTGGCCATTACCTTCTGCCATGAACATACTAACTACACTGACCATTCTAGTCCAAGCTTTTGTAGGAACACATGGTCTCACTCCTTTTAGGTAAATGCCTAGAGTCGGAATGACTATATCATTGTGTTGAAGATGCTTTGCTTTTTAAGAAAATGAGGAATTGTTTTCCAAAGTGCTTGGACCATTTTATATCCTTGTTACCTCACAGATGTTTTCACTGATGCATGATACAGTCAGTCTTTTAAATTGGACCCATCTCAATATGCACATAGTGGTATGTGTAGTGCTTTTGCCTTCACTGACCTTGACACCTTCACTGACCTTGACATCTTCATTGCCCTTGACACCTTCACTGACCTTGACATTTTATTGACCTTGATGCCTTCATTGACCTTGATGCCTTCATTGACCTTGACACCTTTATTGACCTTGACACTTTCACTGACCTTGACACCTTTGCTGACCTTGACACCTTCACTGACCTTGACATCTTCATTGACCTTGACATCTTCACTGACCTTGACACCTTCACTGACCTTGACACCTTTGCTGACCTTGACATCTTCACTGACCTTGATATCTTCATGGCGTTAAGGGTGTTACACTCTTATTTGTCACCTGTATATTTTCTTTGGTGAGATGTCTATTCAGAGACTGTCCATTTTTAAAAAGCTAATTCAGGCATTTGCTTTCTTATTAAGCTTTAAGATTCTGTTTTGTATTTGGAACACAAGTCCTTTATCAGACACAGGTTTGTGTTTTTCATTGTCTAATCAATATCTTTCAAAAGTAGAAGTTTAAAATTTGCTAGTTGATTTGAATTGGGAAATTGAACTTATTCAAACCCAAGTTATATTTTAACTTTTATGAATCTTTCTTTGGTACTGTATCTAAGAGTTCTTTATCCGACTCAGGGACACAGAGGTTTTTATTTATTTATTTTTTAAGACTTTTGCTAGTTTTTAGGCAGACATTTGGATCTGTGATCTGTTTGAGCTTTTCTGATTTTGCTTTGTTTTTGAGACAGGGTCTCCCTCTGGTACTGTGTATCTCAACTCTACTACGTGCATCCCTTTTCTTCATTATCCTTAGTCTGTCCATGGGCTACCTTTTCTCCTGCCTCAACCTCCTGAATGTCAGGATAATTCATGTGAGATAACAGGCCCAGCTTTGAGCTATTTTTGAAAACAGTAGAAGGTATGAATCCATATTTACTTTTGTTGCATATGAACATACAAGTCCTATGAATTGTTTTTGGTCCTTTGTTAAAAATCATTCACATATATATGTGATCATCTATATGTATGTACATATATGTACTTATATATGCAGACATGTGTGCACTCACATATACACCACACACATGCATACACACCACACACATACACCACACTCACACACACACACACACACACACACACACACACACACACACACACAGAGCATGAGTACCAGCAGCCTCTCTGTTTCTATGGATACTGGTACCCACTCTCCTGACTGCAGCTTTAACAAAGATTCAAGCCAGAGAGCAATGCATTTTCAGCTTTGTTCTTCTCTTTCAAAGTTGTTTCTGTTTCTAGATCCTTTGCATTTCCTGCTGCTGGACTTAGATGATCAGTTTTTTGCAAAAGAGCTTGCTGGGAATTTGATCCAGATTTTAGGGGACCTAGAGATCAACATGGGGAAACTCTACAATAACATTATGTCTTGAAGCCCATGGACACATTCTACACATTGTTCATATAAATTTGGTTGATTTTTTTCTTCTGCGATTTTTTGAGATTTCAGGTATGTGTGAGATTTGATCCTAAGAAGGTCATGTTTTTGTTGCTTCTGGAAACAGCATTAAAAATGTTTGAGCATTGCTGTTATATAGACACTGAGTTAGTTGTAGACATGGGCCTGGTTTCCTGGGGTCTGGCTACGTCATCGTTTCTAGCAGCTTGCTGTATACCCATCCCTGGATTTCCTACCCAGACAATCGTGCTGCTAGGACAGTCTTCAAGAGTAAAAAGGCTTCAAGAGTAATGTGCTCTTAAAAGCAGATTTTTGCTACATGAGCGTGTATTTTTAATGAAAGACATCCAGGGACAAGTTTCTGAGTGACGGAAGTTTTGTGAGTGCACACGTGGAAACTCGGCCTTCTCTTTCCCTGCACGACCGTGGTCAGTCTCGCTTTCACTTGCTGGCTGTAAATCCCACCTAGAGCATCTCTGCAAACATACAGCAAAGCCCTAGCTAGGTGGCCAGGTGCTAGCACACATTTCAAAATAATTATGGCTTTCAACTCGATGAGAGTCAGTTATGACCTTTTAAAACACTTTACAAAGCTTAATTTATAAAAGAAACAAAATGGAAAATGGAAAACCCAACTTCTACAATCGTATTGTTGAATCTCTGTCTTTTTCACAGTCCCATAGGCTTAAACACAGGAATGAAAATTTACCTTTCTGTTTTCCTTTTCCATTAGAGGAAGGGCTGGAGAGGGAGCAGAGCTGCATGGTGAAAGCTCATACGAAGCCTGCACTTTTGGTCTGTTTATTTTTGCTGGCTCAGAGAATGGTGGTAATTGACAGGGAAAATTGCTGGCCTCCCAGATGGTACAGGCAGAGGGGTCTGGATGCACTCACACCTCATTCCCTATCTCCTGCACAGAGGCACCGAGTTGGTCCCCACAGAATCTCACTGACTTGACTCAGTGCTCTGCTTTCTTCATCCCAGGCTCCCCTTTTCCATTCTTATCTTAGCTTTCTCTCCTCCATTATCACTGTATCAATATACTTGATGCATTAAGTGATGATGCCATAGATAGCAAGCATCGTGTGTGTGTGTGTGTGTGTGTGTGTGTGTGTGTGTGTGTGGTTCTGAGAGAAACAGACAGATGAAACAACCCTCTATGTGTGTTCACCAGGACACTTGAGGTTCACCAGGACACTTGATCGTCACCTGCTTTCTCAGGACTGTTCAAAATGAAGGAAGACACCGAGTGGTCATGTGGAGGACTCTTCACAGTGTCAGCTCATCTATCATTTGCAGGGTAGGAGTAGTGGGATTAGTAGGCAGGACAAGATATCTCTGCCACCATTTAATTATTTAAACAAGTTAAAAACATATTGCATTTATTTATGTGTGTGTATGCATGTGCATGGGCGTGTGTGCCATGGCATGCTTGCACAGAGGTCAGAGGACAACTTGCAGGATTCAGTTCTGTCCTACTCTTTGGGATCAATACATTAAACTTAGGTCATCAGGCTTGGTGGCAAGTGCCTTTACCTGTTGAACCATCTTGCTGGCCCTTAAAAATACTTTTGAGTATCAGCTACATACCAGCTTCCATGGAAACATTAAAAGTGTAATACTTTTGGATCTTTAAGCAAGAAAGGTACAAAAAAGTCTCTTCCTTCTAGGTGCTTATTTTCTGATGAAGATAAGAAAGAGGCTAAATAAGAGATAAATTGACTGACTTTACGTGTGGTTTGCAGAGCACACAGTGGTGTCTAAACAGAAGCCTGAAGGAGGTGAGAGAGCCTGTGTGCATGATTTCAACAGGATGGTGCATGGTGTGACCGAGAAAGAGGGCCTTGCTGCAGTCTACCTCTGCCTCTGGGAGACTCGAGAGGGGGGGGGGACCGGGACGGGGACGGGGGACACCACCAGAGTCTGAAGTCATTAGATGCTTTTAAAGGTCCCTCTTAGTCTTTCACGTGGCTTTTGACAGCCCTTCCTGGGAATACACCAGCTCATATGGGGGGCCTCCCCACCCCGTGTTTTTCCTTTAAATTTTTCGTGCCCATCCCACCTTCCTTTCCATCTTCACCCCTTCACCTTCCCTTCTTTCCTCCCTCCCTCCCCCCTCCCTCCCTTTCTCCCTGTGTATTTTTGATGTAATATCTCATGTGTCGTAGGCTGGTGCAGAACTCACCATATAACTGTGGATGGCCTTGAACTCCTAATCCTTCAGCCTCCATTGCTCATTATAGTGCTGGGCTTGTAGGTGTGTGCAGCAATGCCCAGATTTATGTGGTTCTAGGTGCTGAAGATTGAATTTAAGGTTTTGTGCATGTTAGGTGAACCCTCTACCAACTCTATATCCTCAGCCACTCGTCACTTCTTTTAAAATACCTGGGCAACAGGGAACAACACAAGCTTCATATATGAAAAGTAGCTTGTTCTCAGGATGGTGTTGGGGCTCTGTGGGGGATGGGCTGGTGGAGATGTGGATGGGGACATACTGCTGCCTGGCGTGCTTCTGAGCATCTTTATTAATGGTAAATTTTGGTCTTTTGTCAAGATCCAAGTTCAGTGTATTTGATGGGCGAGAGAAATAAAATGTAAGGGTTGACGAGATGGCTCACCAGCTAAGGGTGCTTGCCACCAAGTCTGGTGACCCAACTTTGATCCCTGGAACCCATACATGTGTCTTCCCCTAGAAACAAGAAGTTAAAATCAGAGAATGGAATGAAACTGCCAGCCTCAAGTGGACCACGATGGAAGGCAGTCTACAGGCAGGCTTTTAGGGCGTGCTTTCCTCTGATCTTCCCAAGAGGCTACTGAAAAGAAAACACTTTTTATTTAGTGAATAATCCCAAGTCTCAATGATGAGAAGGCGATTTCTTTCCCCTTTGACATCAGTGGCAGGATGATTTCTTCCCCAAACCCGGGATTGCTTCAGCATTCACATGCCCTAGAGTGAGGGGTTGGCTTTGCTGGAGGTCACATGACTGGGGTATCAGCCTGTCAGGAGGGAGAGGGGTGACAGCTCCAGGACTGCCTTACTGCCTTTCTCAGTATCACAATGGTGCATATGGCAATTGCATCTTTTTACAAAAACCTTGTGATGTGCTGTCTTCAGGGGATTAGGTGGGAATCCCTAGTTTAGTGTTAGAGTCATGGTTTGGGTCAGATAACGGTAAAAAAGGAAACAGTCATGAAATGATTTCAGGTGAGAACTTAATTCTCTACATCTAATGGCTGCTTCTAAATGTACAAGGATGCTGTGGTGTTTCCTAAGGGACCACAGACAGGTTAGGCTTAAAATGGTGGCTCCTTTGTGTAAGATAGGAAGCAGGAAGTGAAGAAGCATGGAGGGGCTGTTCAGAGGTACCGGCTTTGGCAGAGATGGGGTGCAAGTCTGGGTGTCTCAGAAGGATGCAAAGGACAGTGTCTGCCAGCTGTGGGAGCCAGTTAGTTCCATTAGCAACAAAGCTCAGATTCTCTCGGTTTTGTGTCTCGTGGTCTCACCAGGTTGAAATTTTGAATTATGGTAAATAAAACCAATGTGCGAGACAAGGAACAACCTGCCCCTAGGTCCATTAAAGTTGGACCATGGGGTTAAAATGGGTGGGTGAGATGGCTCCAGCGGGTGACAGTGATTGCTGCCACCAAGTCTGACTTTGCTCCCTGCAACTCACTGTGGAAAGAGAGAACTGAGTCCTGAAAGTTGTCCTCTAGGATCCCTATATACAATAATGTGCATGTGCAAGCACGCGCGTGCGCGCGCACCCACACCCACACCCACACACATGCACATACACATACACACACACTCATACACACACATAAACACACACTCCCTCATACACACACACACACACATACACACACACACTCATACACAACATGGTTTGACAGTGTTGGGATTATTTACACCACAGACATGGGCAAATGATTCACATCAGTATCAGCATAACATTGACCTAGTACCCTTTTAACTACAGATAGAAGGAAAATATAAAGTATCTTTCTCTTATGGATGCACAAGGAACAATAATGGAACACTGCCTGAAGGTTTGGTTGTTTTGGTAGCTGCTAAATGTTTCTCACAAAATAGGAAAAACATGAGGTCAAAGGTATTAAAGAGATATTCCAGTGTTTCCTAGGTCTCCTTTTCTCATGTTTATTTATATACATGATAAAAGAATGACATTGTTATTATTAAATTAATTCATTAAAATAAATGATTATTTTTGATGTTGGGGAACCCTGAATCATAAAGACAGGCGACAACATATACATGACTCCCAAGTCTCTGAATTAAAGTTTAGTTCCTTTATCAATAAAATTAGAGACACCCCCTCCATGATTTCACATGTGAAATACCTTTGTGGTTTGAATGACTCCATGATGACTGCCATACTTATTTCTACACAAAGTCCTACAGTATGCAGTAATAGTATTACTAGACTTATGGGGTTATTAGGGGCTAGTTAATTTTTTTCCCTAAAGTAATCAAGTCTTCCTTTTATTTATTCCCTTTTCAAAAAACCAGATATTATGATATTATACAGTAACCAAACGTTTGATTGACCCAGCCCTTCCCTTCTTGAATGGCTGCACAGGAGGTCTGTCAGGTTCCAAGTGAGCAATTGTTTAGCATGAAGATTTGAACTGTGTAACAGTGCAGGCTTACTCTGCTGCTGAACCCCGCCCTGTGCAATTGAGGACACAGAAGAATAAATACACAGTTTACAGAGCGAAAAAGACAAGGAGGGGAACCCTTCTGCCTCCATTCCCCCCTGCCCCACCCTGTCTCTTTCTCACACTGAGCTTCCTTTCTTCTCCGACCTCTTAGGAGTATCAGTTGCTGATAACGCCCTGAATGCAGTAGCCCTTCAGAGAGCATTCCCACTAGTTATCAAAGCTGTATCACCGACTTGACCGGTTCAGAGGTTTTTGACTCCCTCTCTTATCTTTGGAACTTCTTGGCTGTTCATGGCCCACACCCTCGTCCAGCTCTAAGCACGTATTCACCACCATAACCCGAGTGCTTCTGCTCTGTTTGCGGCTCAGCTGGCTGTTGATTCCCATGTCGCATCCTCATTCTCCAGATCATGGTATTGACTCTTCTTCCACCCACTTTGGATCCAGTAGGGACAATTAGTATTGCTGCACCTTTATAGTGATTTCATTTGTGTTTATTCTGCATTGGAACTGATGATAAACTTTTCTGTCTTTCCCCACACAGCCCTGCCAAGCCTTAGTTTCTTCTCTTGTGAAAAGAGGGGACACAAATACTTTTCTCTCAGAATTGAGTGGGTGAAACAAAATGATGTATGCTATGTGTAATCAGTGCCCTGAGCTTTGTAGGCATGCAACAGATATTAACTTGCACCTCTTGTACTGTCCTTCTCTTCAATACCAAAGACAAAATTTGTTCCCAAGGAAGCAGTCAGCAGATATGGGGTGAATGGTAATAGAACCCATATGCATAGGAGCTGATCTTCCCTGACAGATATTTATTTTTCTTTTGGAGGATTTCTATTAGTCGTCTTAAATCTGCAGTATGAAATAACTTACTGAAGAATAAATTTGAGATAAAGAAATTTGGGATATGGAAGTGGAATTTGTGATGAACAAGATGAGGAAGCAGTTACCTCCTCCCCGTGTGTCTGTGTGTGTTGTGTGTGTGTGTGTGTGTGTGTGTGTGTGTGTAGAGGGGATCTGACTGCTTAGAAACACATTCCATCCTGATCTTTCACGCTGCAAGTTTCACAGGGCAGGCTCCCACAGGTGGAGGGGTATGTTTTTTCAGACTTCCATGCACCCACTTCTGGGACTTGGTCCATTATAAAGGGCTCATTGTCTGCATGCGCAAGCCACATTCTCCAACAAGCGATGGATCAAAGGTAAACGCACCACCGTGTCTCCACAGACCACTCTTTTTGCCTCTTTGTTGGATCTGAAGCTGGGTGTTTTCCTAAACTGTCTCTAATATCTCCTGAAGTCCTCTTTTGTACATTCTAAAATGAGAGCAGTTAAATAACATCCTTTCTCTGCTCTGCCTTTAGAAGTCCCTTTCATATGAATTAACAAGCATTCTGGAGTAAATAGAGGGTGTCATTATGGTTTCTATGATTCAAAGCACCCCACATTATCTCTTGCTTCCTTGAAGGTGAATCTTTTTCATTTCTTGTTTTTTTGTTTTGAAAATGCCAGCTTGTTTTTTTTTTTTTTTTTAAAAAAAACAAACTTCTGAGGCATTTCTAGCAAATTGACCTGTTAGAATCATAATTGTTATGTTTTCATCTCAATTTTTATTTTACTTGCAAATTCTTTTCCCTTTTAATATTATTGTTATTTCAAAGTTCATACTTCCTCTTTACTAAGTGACAAGATTTCCTTCTGGAACATGGTTAGAAACCAAAGTTGTCAACTTGTGAGTGATTATAAAATGCTTGCATGGGTTCTTTTATCCCTTTCCCTTGGTCCTGACTCTGAACCTCTGCAAAGGGTCACAGAGAAGAGAGAATGGGAAGGGGGTGATGAAGAAATGAAAGGACAGAGGGGTAGGCTTGGCAGCCAAACAGGCTTGTGACTGGGAGTTGGAAGAGTGGGGTGTTCCCCATGCCAAGCAGAGTTTTCATAGCCCAGTGAGCCTGGGGACGATTGATCATCTTCATGTGACACCAGTGGGAATGAGCGGACGTCATTGTTGGAGAGAGGGGTTGTTGAGCCTAGAGAGGCATCCATGCCAAGAGACAGGCTGTGGTCAGCACATTTTGATGGAGAAAAAGATTTCCCATGAGCCAGTGACTCAGGGCATCCATGTCAGGCTGAAGGAGAGAACACAGGGGGCTTTCCTGAGTCCTAGTAGGGTTCAACCACAGGCATTCTCAGAGCAGAGGTTGGAGAAACCTTATCATGAACTCTAGAACTCAAAGTGGCTTTTCACTGCCTGCTGACTTCTCTTCCAGAACCAGGGTTGCGTTCACTGCTCATGAGATACAGACACGTAGACAATGAGACATCTAGATAATGCCAATTCTATGAACTCATGACCTAAAGTATGTAGTTGTTTTTCAGATTTCACTTTATTGGTCACAATAAAATAAGAAGAATGAAGTCCCAGGATCAGATTCATTAGTAGCGAATTAAATATGCATACATTGGAACAATTTGGGATCTCTGACACTGGATTTGATGATGGAAATGTGTGAAATGAAATAAATGTGGTTGTTGGTCTGCTTCTGGGGGAACACATGGTTTGGAGAAGCAGAGGTTTAAGTGGACAAAGTGAATTCTCAAATTAAGACTTAAGGGGTGAGGAAAGAGAAATGGATTTTTCTTGTGCTATGAGGACAGGCAGGTTTTTTTTTTTTTTTTTTTTTTTTTTTTTTTTTTTTTTTTTTTTTTTTTTTCCATAGGAGAAAAGGAAATAGAAATGCTCGCTGTTCTTCAAAACTGAAGGGAGTTTGAAAGTCATCATTAGAGTTTGTGATTGCATTGCCTCACCCTAAGCAGAGAACATGGAACACATCAGTGTGAAGATAGGCTACTGTGAGCACATATAGTTACATTACCTCAAGTGATCATATAAAAACCTGAATAAGCATGTTGGAAGAAGACAGGTGCCCACAAAGGCATTTCCTACAATATGAAGTATGGTTGAACTGGGTTGTTACAGGGTCTAGAAATGGTAGACAAGCTTAGCTAGGTGACCTGCAGGCAAGCAGTAGAGGCGAATATTAACTCCTTATGACTGGAGCTGTTTGTGCCTAAGAGAACAAAGAAAAGATTTTTATTTTGCAGACACCGCTTATCAGCTGTGGAGTTGGAAGTATCCTGATAAGTCTGACATCTGTTGAAAGACATGCTCCCATGGGAAACAAACAAACAAACAAACAAACAACAACAACAACAAAACCATTCCTGAGCACCTGGTCTTTTTATTTGCTCTGAGAGCCTTATTGATAGACTGTACAATTCTGGAAGCTTCACAACAGCCTAGGTTGATTCTGAAGATGGGGTTGAGAGCTAAAATTCCAGTGTGCTAAGTTACTAGTGTTCTTCACTGTGAAAGGAATGGTCAGGACGTGTGCTGAACAGATGATGGTGTGAAGGTATCTTATGAACTGTGACAGTTACCACAGCGTTGTCTGAAAGCGGCTTGCATATTGCGATGTAAATGTTATACAAAGCTTATTGTAAATCCATATCTCCTAAGTAGCCACTGAGAATGAACTGGGACTTTCCAAATGCTTTGCTTTCATGATTGGAAAAGACACGGCAACTCCTTATAAATACGGAAGCCAGGGCATAATTCTACAATGGAAATGTTGGGTAGAAGGGAGGAAAAGGATCCTTTACTGAGTGAACTTACTTAAAATGGCAGCTGGAGAGCATCACTTTTTATTGCCCTGGAAGGAGAGACATCAGTAAATCAATGGTAATTGAGTCATAACTGGAAGTAAGGAGGGGACTGGACTAAGGTTGGACTAAGCTTAGAACTTGGGGGAACGACCCATGATGCTCAATTTTAATTGTCAGTTTGACAGTGAGTTTCAGTGAGGGACTGTTTAGATTAAGTTGGCTTATGGGCATGTCTATGGGGGATTGTCTTGATTGCCCTGACTGATGTGGGGACACCCATCCTGAAAGTGGGCAGTACCATTCCCTGGTTTGGGACCATGGATTGTATAAGAGCACAGAAAGCTGAGCACTGAGTAGTCATTTCTCTCTGTGGTGTGACCAGCTGCTTCAAGCATCTGCCTATAATCTAACACTGTGAGCTGCAATAAATGCCCTTTTCAAGTTGTTTTTGTGTCAAGTATTTTTTTAAATCGCAGAAACAGAAATGAAACTAGAAGACCCAGCTCTTGTTTCTTTCTTTTTTTTCTTTTTTTTTAAATTTTTTTGAGACAGGGTTTCTCTGTAGCTTTGAAGCCTGTCCTGGACTAGCTCTGTAGACCAGGCTGGCCTCGAACTCACAGAGATCCACCTGCCTCTGCCTCCTCAGTGCTGGGATTACAGGCGTGCGCCACCACCGCCCGGCCCAGCTCTTGTTTCTTTGCAAGGCTGTTTTAGCTAAACTGCTTAGTCTTTTTCAGCTCAATGTATAATTAAAATACATCAATATTTTATATTAATAATAAATAATTAATAAAATAACATCTCAGGTTAATAATTAAAATACCAACAATACCAACAATAATATGTCATCATGTGTATTTATAGTTGATGGATGGTTTAATATCAATTATTTAATTTTTTCCCTCTGCCTAATACCTGTCTACAGTAGCTAGAGTGGATGGTATGGAAGAGTAGAAAGTGCTAGAATCCTAGATTCAAATTCCAGCTCTGCCTTCAGTCTGTTCTTTAACATTCGACCTCATCTTTAGTACAATCAAGATGAGGATCTGTCCCTCAGAGCACAGCTGTGACACCTGAGGGGGGCGAGGCAGATAAATAGGCTCCCCAAATGGAGGGAGGGCCATTGAGTTCTGTCTGAGGAATTGTTCCATGGTTTTCTGCAAATCACACATGTCCTGTCAGGTATGAGGCGAGGAGTCAGAAGCATGGACTTTAGAGCTCGGTACACTTTTGATTTAGTTCTGGATCTAATTCTCCCAAGCTCTGTGACCGTGAACAAGTGATGCGTCTTCCTGAACTTGAGTTTCTCATATGTAAAATCATCTGTAAAATAAATGCAGCCTCACAATGGATGGCAAGGGAAATATGATCAAAACATCTTAGGAGATCAGACAATAACCTTTATCAAAGTGGGGCTGGAGTTGGAAGGATGATGTCAAAGTCCAAGGAATCCTCTTCTGCCACTTGGACTCAGCTGTCATATACACTCCCTGCCACCAGGCTCTTGACTCACCCAACTGTTAACGATGCTCATGTTACAGGGTCCCTATAATGACCAGGTGAGACGATGATTCTTGTGGCGCTTTGTAATGTCACAGAGACAGGGATGTGTGATCACGTATACGGAGTGTGAGCATCAGGTAATGGGTTGGGTGTTTGAATGTTGCAGCATGTATGCCAGTTTTAGTGCAAGGTGATGCAAATCCTGCCTGTGCAGAGCTACATAAAATTCCCTTCTCATTTTT
This sequence comes from Peromyscus leucopus, assembly GCF_004664715.2. NCBI lineage: Eukaryota > Metazoa > Chordata > Mammalia > Rodentia > Cricetidae > Peromyscus > Peromyscus leucopus. The sequence continues at coordinate 12,936,293 of NC_051076.1, read as the reverse complement.
CGTTGTTCGTCTATGTAGCCCAGGGCTTTCCTGCCTGGGAACTGACTCACTTCCTGCAAGGAATCTATGTGTTATTCAGACATAAACATTTTCCAGCCAATGGGTTTTAAGAGTAGATTAACTGTTATTACTCTCACCAAAGATTTTTATCTTACCAACAAACAAACAAAAAACAAAACAAAACAAAAACATGACAGTAAATGTTAGAGTCAACTGCACTTGAGAAGGGAAATCCATCTGTAGGACTGGTCCTTTTTAAATGTTATGTTGTCTTTATTTTTTACCTGATTTTTAAATTGCATTCGTATGTCTGTGCCTGTGCCTAGGCCTGCGCATCTGAGTGCAGGTGCCCATGGAGGCCAGAAGAAGCCACTGGATCCCTGAAGCTGAGTTTCAGACAGTCATGAGCTTCCACCCAATGTGGGTGCTGGAAACGAAACTTGTGTCCCCCGAAGAAGCAGTCTGGGCTTTGTATGGCTGAGTCACCTCTCCAGGCCTGGACAGACTGGTTCTTACTTCCATTCATATCCAGTGCTTTCTACGATGTGTTAGAATCTAGGATGATTAAATGAGTGATTGTCTGTTTCTTCTTTGACTGAGTGCTATGACCCAGCTCCTTCTTTTGGAAGCCTATGGAGTCCAGGTGCAGCTCTCTTGACCTCTGACTTTTCACATGAGTTGGTTTGTTCTGTTGGTTTGTGGAGCTCTTTGTTTGGAGACCATTCTGCTCCAGGAGAATCTGTGATATTAGTGACTTGTCCCTCACAGTGAGATGGTATCATTAGAGAAATTCATCTCTGCAAATCCCATCTCTTTCAACACAGGAAATGAGCTCATGCTGGGTAGGTCACATACCTGCCACAGTGCCTCAATGATACCCAGGCTCCCATCCTTTCTGTCTTGAGTGTATGAAGGAAGAAGAAAAGCAGCAGGCTCCAGTACACTACATGACATCCTGAAAGCTTCCCGCACTTAGCCTGATCGTTATCGCTTCCCATGGAACAGAGCTTTAGGCAAAATGTGGGGGAATGGTCCATTAACTAGAAAAAAATGAAAGACATCAGTGAACATGAGTACTGTAGAAAGCGTTGATTTTTTTTTTTTTTTTTTTTTTTTTTTTTAGGTGATGATAGGAACAGGGGTAATGTGATTGTGGGTTATTCACTTATTTCCCAAAACTCCTAACCAGAGGTTTAGCGGCCAAAAGGCAAATCCTTCTTTTAAGTTTCCTAGAGAGATCTTGGAGGGAGACAAATATCCTTAGGTGCTTTGGGAAGGCCACCTCTTGCATAATATCTCTATGCTGTACGGGGCTGGCATGCAGAGTCATGGGCAGTGGGAACTCAGAATGTTCCAGAATGGGGAATGTCTGTAACTGTTGGACTTTGAAGGAATTCAGGAGCTGAAATACAGGATCCACAGATGTAACCAGCACTGGACAGATGCTTTCCCAAGGATCCAGACTCTCTGATACGTTTGAATAGTAGGTTTATTTTGTCCTAAGGAATGTCCCCAGGGGAACAGATGTGTGACCTGGATGCTAACATGTTCTCTTCTGGACACTGGTGTGAAGGGTGCATGGGTTGATGGTAAAGGGCCAGGAATTGGAAGTTTCTAGAATTTTAAGCTGAGCACATGGTTTAGGAAGCCTGTGCTGCCATTTTCTTGTCATTTTGGCATTTATTCCATTATATGAACTTTACTGGTTGTATAATTTCAAAATAACCTCACCTATTGATTCTAATTAGAATCAAATTTATTGATCGAGATTGAATTTTCTTTTTAATTTTTTACATTGATTTGTGTGTGTGTGCATGTGTGTGAGTGTGTGTGTGTGTGTGTGTGTGTGTGTGTGTGTGTGAGAGAGAGAGAGAGAGAGAGAGAGAGAGAGAGAGAGAGAGAGAGAGAGAGAGAGAGAGAGGAGAGAGAGAATGCATGTGGAGGTCACAGGACAGCTTTTAGGAGTTGTTTCTTTTGTTTTCACTGTATGGGTTTCTGGGATTGAAAATAGCCAGTCAGGCTTGATGGCCAGAGCCATCACCTGCAGAGACATCTCACAGGCTCATGAGAAGTCCCCCCCTTGAATCAGGACCAAGATAAATACAAATAAAGAGTAAGAAGTTCAGTTCTCCCCACTGAAATGGAGAGAAAAGGGCTCCACGTTTTTTCCTTTGTCACTTTCTCACTGATATTCTGTGTTCAGAGAATAATTGGATCAAACTATGAGTTTGAAATTTAAGTGAGAATGATTGGCCAGTGATATAAAATGGGAGTCACTGGCATATTGCAAATCCAGGAGACTGCCGAGAATATTAATGGGGTGTAGAGGGAAGGAGCCAAGGACAGCGCCATTAAGAGACTGGGGAGTGATAAGGAATGGCTGGCTTGCTTAGAGGAGAGAGGCACTTGTGGTGTCCTGGACATGAGTGGGAAAGTAGAGAAGGCTGTGTTCGGCCAAGTCCAAAGGCTTCTGACAGCCAAGCAAGTGAATGTGGGACGTGGTGTGGTGGAACATGGAGGTCGGTCACTCATGGAGTGGGCGGAATTCAAGCTTCATATTTGAGTCGACGTATTCAATCCTTGACTGAATTTTGGGTTAATTTAACTCCACCCTCACCATCATCACTGTCATCATCATGACCAGTAATGGTAAAATCCATGAAGGATATGACTGAGGATAACAGAGAAATTTGAAATGGCTCATTCAGTGCTATTTAGAAATGGTAAGTTCCATGAGCAGGGTGTATTAAGTCCTATATGAAACTATTTTTAGGATATACACATTACAGTCAGCAGGAGGGACATGATGCCTATCATTAACTTGGAATAGTTCACCTAAAAGAACGTATGCGCATAGATACATATTTATATATACAAATTGCATATATGGCCTTAAAATTGAAATAAGACTTTTCAAGAAAATACAGAAATGGTTTATAATTTGTGTATTTAGATATATGTGGTATAAAATGTTTATTTAGATTAGTGATATGTGTTTTCTTGTACTGTTCTCAGTTTTTGTGGATTGAGCCCGGGGCCTTGGATGTGGTAGACAAGTGTTCCATCATTAGACAGAAACACTGTTTCAGCTCTGTGTGTAGAACTTCACCCATTTGTTGACAAGTAGCACCTTTGCTGAAATCAAACAATTTTCAAGTACTGGAAAAATAAATTTAAAGTCTTGTGTTATTTAGAAAACTTGGCCACACAATGGCTATACTGCTTTTTAAAAAACTGTATTATTTTTAACCCACATTATCTTTTTGTAATCTGCATTATTAAGAGTTTCCCCATCCCTTTTAAAAGCCCAGATATCGCAAATTAATTAAACTCCGACTTTGGGTTTCACTGGTTTTCATGGAGTAAGTCCTCCTGTTATGCAGACTTCAGTCACAGGCATGGTGTCTCTGCTGAGGAGAGATGTGTCATAGCATTCTGTCTACTGTCATCTCAGTTACACACACAAGGTAGGTAGCTGGACCTCAGGAGCACAGCTGACTGGAAAATGCACCTAAATAATTCAGTAATAAGAATTCTGTGTATTTATTATCTTTAAAAAATTTCAATTGATTCATCTAATGGTAAGCTCACGTAATTCAATATAGAAAATGTTTGTGTTTGACTTGCCCCATAAGACCCCTGGAACACTGATGTTTGGCTCTTTGCCTGTTTGTGAAGTAGCTGCATCCCATGTTGTTAAGGTTACTGTCTCACTATGGGGCTAATTCTGGGTCAGTAAGGGAATTTAAACTTTCCAAATCCTTAAGAGCATAAGGAGGCCTGGATTTTTCTTAGGCTGTGCATTCCTCAAGCCTTCCTGTCTGTCTACTCTTGTGAACAGGAAGTGGATCAGCTTGTGGAGTTTATGTCCTCTCCCCATGCTCACGCCATCCATCACCCTTCCTCATAGACACCGCTTCTGAACTAAAGTGAACTTTGAAAAGAGCTACACAGGCAAAGAACAGCGAGGAGTATTTCATAGAGGGAGCCATACACACTGCTGGTGGGAAGGCCAAGCCGTCCACCATGGCTATCGTATGGAGGCTTCTCAAAAGTCAGAAAATAAGAACATGACCTAGCTGTTCTACTCCGGAGTATTACTCCAAAGGACTAAAAATCAACACATCACAGAGACACTTACTTGCATATCACTGTTCTGCAGCTAAATTAGGGAACCAACCTAGGTGTCCAACAACAAGGGAATAGATAAAGAAAATGTGCTGCCTAGCCACAGAGTATTTCTTTTTCATTCTAAAGGATGGACTTATGTCATTTGTGGGAAAACAGATCCAACTGATTGGATAATCATATTAAGTAAGTAAAGCCAATTTTAGATAAGTACCATGTTTTCTTTCATCTCTTGTTCCTCGTTTTCATATAAATAAAATATGTGTGTTTATGACATGAAAGTAAAAGTGAACGTAAGGATCAAGGGAGACTCATAGGAGGGGGTATCTTCAACTCACAGTATATGCTTGTACGAAATGTCCTTAATGAATATACTGAACACAGTGAAAACTTTAGAAGGCAAAAAAAAGAAAGACAAAGGAGGTCTTGGTCTGAGACCTTTTTTCCTTGGGGACAAAATCTTTCATACCCTCGTAGTCTCTGGCTGGAGCCAGGATGGTTTGGGCTGTGCTGTGTACTTCACCTTCTCAGGAGGGGGTAACATGTTTCACTGCTTAATGGACTGTTTCATTGGATACCCTGAAATGCCAAGGCCACAGCTGCCCACTCTGTGGGAGACCTCTCGTTGTGTGAGGCTCTCCTCTTGCAAATGCATGGTTGACTAAGTAGATACTGCAGAGCTAGGCCTTATCAACTTTTGCCATATCAACATCTGGAGGGCCACACCAGCGTTTCTAAGCGGGAGATAGAACTCTCACGAAGGGCCCTGCCTCTTTCTGTCTTCTTAACAGACCACTTTACAGCTGCAAGGTAGTACCCTTTTCTATTGCCAGTGCCAGAGGTGACATCTGTGATGACGTCACAGAACCCAGCTTGGAGTTTCTGTGTATGTCTACGGAGGTCCACTCCATCAGCACCGGTCTGCCCCAGCACGACAGGCCAAGATCAGCAGGAGTGTATGGGCAATACGAAGCACAGTGGAGAGGACGGGCGGGCTTGTAGGGGTGCTTGTTGACAGAGAGTAAAGCAGCGCTGTGCATTTCCCCTCCAAGCTTTCCTGAATCCACGGCAACTTGGCAAAGGTGCTTTTGCTGATTTTGAAACAGCAATGAGGAGAAAAGAGCCTGAAGGAGTTTCTTTGATCTTTTCGATCTGATAAAGAAATATAATTTAGATACAGGACTAAAAAGAGCCAATTAAGAGCATTCAAAGACTGTTTTATCCGTTCATTCAAACGAAAGGTAACATCCACGTCTTGTAAAGCATTTTGATGTTTTCTTCCTTGCCTACCTACTGGTATGTAGCTAGAGTTTTCCTGACTTGCCCACAGTCAGGACAAATCTTTGTCACCTGCCAGTCCCACAGCCGCTCAGACCCAACCAAGTAAACACAGAGACTTATATTGCTTACAAACTGTATGGCCATGGCAGGCTTCTTGCTAACTGTTCTTTTATCTTAAATTAATCCATTTCTATAAATCTATACCTTGCCATGTGGCTCATGGCTTATCAGCATCTTCACAAGCTGTTTGTCAAGGCGGTGGCTGACAGTGACTTCTTCCACCTTCCTGTTCTTTCTTTTCTCCTCTCTGTTAGTCCCACGTATACTTCCTGCCTAGCCACTGGCCAATCAGTGTTTTATTTATTGACCAATCAGAGTAATTTGACATACAGACCATCCCACAGCACTGGTGACATGACCCCATTGTCTTAGAGCTTAACATCTTTTTCTATAAGACCCTGAGATCTGATTTCAGAGCCGTGGTGTCAGAACTGAAAAGCAATGTCAAAAAAGGAGACTATTGCTTGATTCTAGATAGCAATTCATTCAGAAAGTATTAAAGCTGGAGATGTATCTCAGTGGGAGAGCAGCTTCCTCACCATCATAAAGTCCTGGGTTGATTCTCAGAACTGAAAAGGACAAATAAGCATTGAGAACAAGAGAAAGTTGGCTAAGGATGTTTTCCAAGCAGAGAAATGCAGCCTCCAGTCAGGCGGACCAGAGGCTTTCAGAGGAGGCGGATCCTGCCTTAGATGAGAGCAGTGTGCTTTGTCAATGTTTCTATGCTGTGGCTCCCAGGAAGACTGTGGGGAATCTGTGTTTCTCTCCAAGAGTGAACTTGACAAACAAAACTCAGCTACAATAGAATCTTTTAGAAAGTGATTCAACATTATGACATTTCCTAACCAGTGGCTGTCAATTTGGGAGTTCACAGAGTACTTTGTTCCCACAACTTCACATAATTAAAGATCACATCTGACTTTTCAATCAATAAATATGTCATTTTTTTCCCCTTCAACACAAATCAGGGTGAGGAGCGCTGGGGACAGATCTGGGGAACACGTGAGCGTGGCAGAGCCTCTCATCTTCCTGTCATTCAGCGAATTATTTCTTGGCTGAACACTTTCTCCCTTTGTGAGTACCGTAATTTTAAATGATTTTTATCCTCATATCTTTTAAAATGTGTGCTTTCAATACAAGATGAAAATAGTGAAGCTGAAACCAGCATAATCCTGTACATTATTCACAAGATGGTTTTCACTATAACTTTTATTTATCTGATAGAAAAGCTTGTATTTTTGATATGTTTTTAGTACTTTGAAAGCTAATGTTACAGAGAAAGGGTGATAGTCCTTGACATTAAAAATTACATCTCAACATGACATTATTTGTGGAAAGGGCTGTACTAGTAATCAGTGTTTTTGCTCCTGTAATGAAGTGTCTGAGGCAGGCTAACCTTATGAGAGAAGTTCAAACACAATGATGCACGTTTGGGCAGTCCCTCCTGGTTTCTGCTCTGTCATGTTATTTCACAGAGGGTGGCCACAGTTGAGTACATGGGATAGAGAGAAATAGGGTCATTGGTGTGAAGCTGAAGAGGCTGGGTGGGGCCAGACTCAGGAATTTGCATCAATTCTCTAAGGAGAACTAACCAAGGGTACACGGGACACATGAGCAATGCTTCATTAACTATCAAAGGGCATACTCCCCACCCCTGAGGACCCCCATTGGACGTCCCCATCTTACCATTGACATTGTTCCCTGATAACCTCTTGAGGAGACATTGAAGCAACGTCTAAACCATAACAAAGACTAGTAAGTGAAAATGTGAATTTTTCTCAATTGATAAATAATTAAGATTTAGAAGTTATTAATAAGTCCATTACATTGTTGTAATGTACAGTTAACCTCGGGCTAATATATACCTGTGTATATATAAAGCTTTAATACATGTGCATATAGTTATAGGCATAAAATTACGTAGCATTGAATTTAGTGCTTTATATGCTCTAAATATAGGTTGTCTATCAACTTATCTGAAGTGCTTGGGACAAGAAGTGGTTTAAATTTAGATTTTTTGTTTCTGCAAATTTTGACATATTTTCCAGTCTACCATGAGATTTCCTGGCATCCTGGCTGGTCTAAACACATTCCTGTGTGTTATGCACACACACAGTATGGAGGTGATTTTCTATACTCTTTAGGAGCTTGTGTTTTGGCTGTGGCCTCTCACACAGGTTCGATGTGGAACTTTCTATTTGGGATGTCATGTTAGTATTTACAAGTTTTAGAGTTTGGAGCATTTCAGACTTGAAAATTTTAGTGAAACTGAGAGTCAAAACTACTCTTTAGCTATCGTGGTTATTATTGATAATATTACCAGTACTTTTATGATGTACTCAATATTATTATAACCTAAAGTAAAAACAAATATGCATTTAAAATAATTTATCTTGTGATCAATAGCTTAACAGTGTCTTAAGAGACTGTGGGGAGGCTTATTCTGTGGAAGAGATTCACAGATCATGTTATACCAGAAATGTCACGATGTGGCACTGGAGTGGAATACTCACTTCATGTAATTATTTTTGCAGTGCTGGACACTGAACCCATGGCCTCCTGCATTCTAGGCAGGTGTTTAAGTACTGAACTACAACCCAAGCCCTGATGAGCACTGTAGAAACATCTGAGAAGTCACTTGAATTATGTAGGTGAGGAGAAACACACTTAAAATTTCAGGCTTTGGGGACTGGGGAGGAAGCTCAGTTGGTACAGTGCTTACCTTGCAACTTTGATCCCCAGAATCCATACTTTAAAAAAGCCAGGCATGGTGGTGTGCTTGTAATCCCAGCATCGTGGAAGTGGAGACAGGCAGGTTCTGGGGTCTGCTGGCCAGCCAGCCTCATCTACCTCGCAAGTTCCAGGTGAATTTCAAGTGTTTTGTTTGTGAAAGAGAAAATCACTAGGGGAAAGCATTTTTACTGTTTCCTGAACTGTCACGCAAGTCACAAAATGTCAAACATCCACAGTGTTGACGCGGGACACCACACTTGGTGTGTGTCACATACAAATGCTTGCACTGCCTCCATATGTATGTCCGTGTGTACATGTTTATGTAGACGCATATGCATTGGAGGTGAGAGGACAACCTGGGCTGTCACTCCTCAGTCACAGGCCGCCTTGTTTGGTGAGACAGGACCTCCACCTGGCTCAGATTCAAGACTGTTGTCTGTTATGCATCACTGTGCTTTTCCCGCACGTGTAAAGTTTTCCACTCTTACAAAACCAGAATGGTTTAATTATGGAAAACACAGGCTTTTAATATCTTCCTGTTGTCATTCCCTAGCATGTAAGCATTAAATTAGTGTATCTTCGGATTGTACTGTGTTGGAATGCTTGGGTTTAAAATTTCCCTTTGAGTTGTTAAGTCAAGTTTTATATAAAGGAAACCACTCAATGGAGTTTGGCTTGGGACGAGGACCTAATATCCAACGATCTCGGAAATGGCCATAAGTGTCCCCCTGCCCCTTGGTACTGTGTACTTATGCAAAGTGGCATTTCACAATTGACTATAAAATCAAAGTTTCTATCTACTTTGAAAAATGTCGAAGATGCTTTATATCCTCTGGCAACAAATATTCAGCCCAGATTTAATTCTTCATGAAAAATAAATAACCACATTAATCTCTTTACAGATGCTTTTGCCTTTGATAAGGAGTAGAATTATATACATATAAAAATTGTTTAAAAGCCGAGCAGTGGTGGCACATGGCTTTAATCCCAGCACTTGGGAGGCAGAGACAGGCAGATCTCTGTGAGTTTGAGGCCAGCCTGGTCTACAGAGCAAGTTCTAGGACAGCTAGGGCTACACAGAAGCCATGTCTCAAAAAAAAAAAAAAAAAAGTTTTAAATTTATAATTTTTCTCAGTGAAGGTATGATTTTATAATCCTGAAAACCTAAGGTTATTTAAACATTTCTTGAGTGAAAAGGAGCCACAAAGAGAAAAAGTTTTAAGATCTTTCTACTCTGGTCATGTGGGATTCGGGGTTCAGAAAGTAGAAATTTCTAGGTTGAGCAGGTACTGCCCTCTCTGGTCCTTCTTGCTGTTAAAAGAATTGAAGACTTGTCTCCTTTGGGTCTGAGACAATGGGAACCTCAGGTTGGAGTTTCAGTGACTATCTAATGTGGGTATAGCCTTCAGCTCCAGCTTTTGGAGTAGGCAAATCACTATGACCAAGTGCTCTTGGGTCATGTGATGATTTACTTGTGGCAGAGGATGCTGTGGTCCATATCTCTAGGAATCCCCTTTAATTTCTCAGTGAAAGTCAAGGGGGAAAACGAGAGAGGGAGAAATTCTCCATATAAGTTGTGCTTTATCAGAGAAGCAAAAACCTCCATGAGGGCTTAGTATAGGGACTAGGTGACCTTACCCAATTAGAGGCCTGGTAAGGATTTTGGTGGGAGGCTGTGCTGGGATGGCCGCTGTGAGTTCTGAAGTCGTGGTTGGTCTGCGACACCAGCTGTCAGGAGGGAAAGCCAGGCACAGAGTGGGAAAGGACAAAACCAACCTGGACCCACATGGTTGAACTGGGCCCTCAAGGACAGACTAGCTCGGTCATTTAGGGAGCCCAAGGAAGCTCTCTGATGAGAGCTGGAGCCATGCTGGCTGGAGAGAGTACCACATCCAGGAGCTGAGCCAGCAGATCAGTGACAGCACCTGTAAAGTGTCACCTTACATCTCTGAATAACCTTCAGAGCGTTTGTTACTTTCTCATACCTTCCCAAATTTAAGGCAGTTTCTCTGGTCACCAGTCCTCATCTGGCACGATGCAGAGAAGGGGACTCTAAGAGATCTCCATTTTACATAGAGTGGCACACAGTAAGGTCACCAATTACATCTTCTTGGAATCTGCTTTTACCTGCATGTTTAGATATGAGGCTTGGCAATGGTTGTTCTCTCAAGTTTCCCAGAGTTCTTCAGTGCTCCTGTTGGAAGAGGCCGAGGTTCAGTTCTAAAATGTGTCGATGGGTGGGATGTGTCTCTTTTCTCCTTTATTCCTCCCAACAGCCATGAGAGATTAATTATGACATTATCACATCATGGCATCACCTACCTTTCACAGCTGGAGGGCACTGGGCTATTTATTCACAAAGGACAAGAACAACCGCCACGAAACCAACTTTGTCTGCTCGGTCAGTGGCAGTGAGTGACAGTCACAAGAGAAAGCGGAGGGCAGGCGGTTGCTGATGTTGGACTTTGGAATGGATGACCATGCCACTGGTCACCGGCCTCCCAGGGAGCCCAGGAACATCTTCGGTCATCGTGGACTTTGGCCCGCGCTCATTTTGTTGTTCAAGTTCATCTGAGAAATCAAAATTTCATTCCGGCAGCCTTGGCTTTCCCTTTCACTTTTTTTTTCTTTTTCTTTTTAACCACATCAAGAGCATTCCCGGCAGCTGAAAAATATGAGACTCTACCCATTTCAATCACAACTTGAAACAAAAATGTTGACAATTTTCAATGCATTTGTAACATCTTCACCTTCTGGAACCTCTCTCCTCTTGCTTATGAGAAACAGCTGAGGCTGGAAGCATCAGTGTAGCAGAAAATGTTCTGGTGGCCAAGAGTACATTAGCCTGTTGGACACTGTGGACTCAGTTTCACAAAGGAGCCAGCTTTTCCACTTGGGGATATTTATCATCTCAAACCACGCTTTGTTTAGTTCTAGTGCAGTGTGAAAGCTTATCTGTAGGTGAAAGGGCCTGGGGGAAATAATGCGACGGCTTTCATCCTTCCAAATCAATCTACAAATATAAAAGTGACGATTAAGGAAGATTTATCCAGTAACCATGCAGGATACTTGAACTATCCATCTCTGAAATCTGTCTAGTCCTCTTTCTGTTCAGCATTCACATAGCTGGGTACCATCGCTGTGTTATAAAGATTGGGCAGAGGACCAGTGGGTAAGCTGCCATCTCTGTTCCAACAGGGTTTTGGATTTAACAGAAAAGGCTGTAACAGGAAAACTAAGCATCCATGTTATTTAAAAGGCATCCAGGCAATAATAGGGTCACAAAAGTGACAAGATTTCCCAGAGAAAGCAAGCCTTCATCAAGGCTTAATTATTGAACAGATATTCTAGAAGCTAGGCCTTCTCAATCTGGTTGACAATCCATGAAGACTGTCAGTCTATTAAGTTATCAGATCCCTTATCTTCTAGCTCTGGTGCCTTTGCCCATATATTCCAGCAAGCTGTGTAAATATCACAATCTTTAAATATATACCATGACCTGAGAAAGGCCTGGGAAGAGGAAAGACCAAAAGGAGATGCTGGCACTTAGGTATGGGTGTGAATCACCACCATTTTTAGGGGCATTCAAAGCTGTATTCATAATTTTATTTTAGACAGCCTATGATTCATAAAACAAAGTTTGGATGAGCGTACTATGAGATTAGAAGCCTGAAGACCTTGGGGGAATTCTGTAACCAGTTACACTAAGCAGCTAGTGATGCAGAGGTAGAAGAGATATCAAGAGACAAGAAGGATGCTTAGAACACAGGGTTGAACAAATGTATTTTCTGCATGTTTGCAGGAGGAATGGAGAATTCATCAATATACATACATTTTAAATAATGTATAGACATTGTACTAGGCTTTGGAAATATTGGTAAGCAAAATATATTCCTGCTCAAGGATATTTAATTTTGATAGAGGGCTTATTGATCAAGCAATCACTGATAAATATGGAGTTATAAGGTCTGAGATATGGAAGCAGTGTGGTCTAACTTGTATATTAAAGAGAAGCTAATCCAGTTTAAACTCTGAGGGAGGGAGGTTTGCGGAGAGAACTAACTTTGATGATGGAAAGAATGTTACAGTGGGTGGGAAAAAGACTGTCCAGAACAGTGTGTAGAAATGCCATGTGGGTGAAGGAAACACAGCATGTCCTGAAAGGAAAAAAACCCAAAAACCTTTAAACACAAAGAAAGATAAAGCAAGATGTGAGGTAAGACTGGAGAGGGTGCAGGAGTTGGCCGTGGGGGCCTTCAGGGCTTTGCAAAGGATTTAATATTTCTCCTCAGAGGACATGGGAAGAGGCTTATGCTGTGTGTGTGTGTGTGTGTGTGTGTGTGTGTGTGTGTGTGTCTGTCTGTCTGTCTGTCTGTCTGACTGTCATGACCACATCTAAATTTTAGCGAATTTTACAAATTCTGACCCACGGCTGGGCTGCAATTACTCTGTAATGTTCATCATTTTGTCTTCCCTCACCTCTTCCAGAGCCAGGGATCGAAACCAGGGCCCTGTCCTTGTCCAGGTCCTCTGAGCTGACTTCCAGACCTCATGAATTTTGCAGATTCTGCAAAGGGCACATTGTCTCCAGTACAGAGAAGGACTGGGGAGGAACGGGAGTGGAAACGTGCTGGAGGCTGGTCAGGGCCCTGCAATAATACAGGCCATAACTGGAAGTAGCCAGAATGAGGGTGGTGGTGGCATTAAATATGGAGGGAAGTAGATGACTTTGAGAGACATTGAACTCTTGGAAGCAGTGGGATTTGGTGATGTATTGGGAGTAGAGAGTAAGGATGAAGCCTAGGATAGGTAGACAAGTTTCATCCTTCCTAGAAACAGGAAAAAGGATCAATATGGGATGAATGTTCGTGTCTTTGAGTTGGATAGATGCCTAGAGAACTTTCAAGATGACCTGTCCAGTAACAATTTGGGTCTCGGGGTATAATGTGGAGAAGGTGTAGTCCCGAGAGTCATGAGTTTCCAAGTAATGGTCACCTGTGTGGTCTTTTAATGCAGATGATAAGGAGTCTTGGAGGGTAAGGAGGAATTGACAGTATGGGCAATGCCAGAGCATGGGGTGGGGGGTGCCGGGCTGAGGGGCCTTTCTCAGAAGGTAGGAGAGGCTCTGCAGCAGTCATTTTCAATCAAAGCCACTGATGACATCAAAGAGACGGATCTGGTGGAGACTGTCGCTCAGTCGGTAGCATGCTTGTGTAGCAGCAGGCAGGAAGCCCTGGGTTGATGCCCAGCACCGTATAAAATGGAAGTGGTGATACATGCCTGTAATCTCAACACTTGGGAGGTGATGAGACAGACAGAGAGAGAGAGAGAGAGAGAGAGAGAGAGAGAGAGAGAGAGAGAGAGAGAGAGAGAGAGAGAATGAAGGAGAGAGAATGAGAGAGAGAGGGTGAGAGAGAATGAGAAAGAGGAGAGAGAGAGAGAGAATGAGAGAGAGAGGGTGAGAGAGAATGAGAAAGAGGAGAGAGAGAAAGTCAATTTGAAGGAAAGGAGATAGGAAACCATAGAGACTTCAGACAACATGCCTCCCTCACTCTTCACAAAACCAAACGCTAGTGAAATAGCAAAGACATTTGATTTTTAAAAAATGAGCAAGTGGGCACGCAGCCACCAAACACCCTCTGGACTCGTGTTTATCCTGGCGCCTGCTCTTTCTCTCCCTTCTCCTCACATTTGAGGCGTAGCATACAGAGACGAGGTACCAGAAATAGATGAGCGCAGTCAGAGGAACAGAATACCACCCACCAGTGCGCCTGCTGGATTTCTCGTAACCATGGATTCTTTGGTATTATTCTTTGTGCCCTGCCTGACGCACAGGGAGGGAGGATTCTTCTTCCCTTTGATTGGGCTGTGGCTGGGGAGTTCAATGCTTGCTGGTTCCTTACTCTTCAGTTGATACTGGATGCTTTGGAAGGCATGTTTGTTCCTTGAGACACAAAGGGCCGTGGAACCTTGGGACGGTCTTTAACAAATGCTTCCACTAACTGAAATCTCAAGGACGTTGCTGTTGATGATTTATTGAGAAGTATATTAGTCCTTACTGCCCCCCTTTCAGTCAGCACCTACTGATTACACATTTATCATGTGTAAGACACTGTTGAACATGGGGGAGGCTAAGAAGGAATAAATGGGCTTCTTTCCAGCCCGGCCCATATTCCCTTTCCTCCATGGAGCCTCTTGACACTCCCGGTCCCCCCCCCCCCCCCCTCTGTTACACCATCCTCCATTGAACACTTGTCTGGCTTCACATTCTCTTCTGTGATTGAATTTTAGCAAGATAATAGCTAAGAGCCGCTTGGACCTTGAATGTGGTTCTTCCAAGACAGTGCTTGGCAGGTTAATTGTCAATTAATCAGAGCCAGATGGGCTTAATCAGACTTGTAGAAAGATTGAAAAAGGACCTGGACCTCACCAAAATGTTCACTAGCCTGGAAACACTCTTGAGAAAGATACCGAAGGTCTGCAGCCCCCAGGAAGGTTCTCTGTGTGTGTAGGTCGAGACTCCAGGCTTTCTGAGGTGACAGAATAAATGTGTTGACCTTCCCAATAGGGTATTCTTAAACCTACCTGTGGGGGCATCTCTCTTCCATGTGGCAAAACCTGTGCTAGTGATGAAATAGGAAGGCAGTTTCATAGGCTGCAGGCATTCCTCTACCCTGGTCAGGCTCAGCTCACAAGGGATAAGTCAGAGAACTTGCTTCCGGTCCTTCTCCCTGCCTCTCCATGTTTTATTTTCACTAGGGGCTAATGCCATTTTCTGGAGTCTGTACTATGTAATTTCTTCTGCATCCAGGCTCTGAGGACATTATAGTTTGAGTGGGCCTTATCTAGAGTGTCATGCCTCAGCACTCTGTCCTCTCCTTTCAAAGGATGTCACTAATTAGTTGATGTAACGACCTATGTTAAAAAACAAAAACAAAAACAACCCTTCTATTGTTTGTTCTTTGAAAGTTCCATATAATGTGCACTTTGATTATTAACCCCTTCCTTATAGATTCCCCCATGCTTATAGCTGTCTATATATATATATATATATATATATATATATATATATATATAATATATATAATATGTGTGTGTGTGTGTGTGTGTGTGTGTGTGTGTGTGTGTTTCTTTGCTTTTGAGCCCCACTGAGTTTAACCAGGGTCGTCTGTGTGACTGTGGATTTAGAACTGCCCACTGGAGCCTGATGGGCTCTTAGTGGGTATGCAACTGAAAACAATGTCTTCCCTCCACCCAGAATCCATCAGTAGCCGATAGTTCAGCAGGAAGGGATAGAGCCCTGACTCATGACTGAGCATCCATAGGTCCAGTCCTGTGTAAGCCTACTGTAGGCCGCTACAGCCCAGCCACTGTGAGCTCAGGACTGCATTGGTTGTGTGATGCTCAGAGACAGTACCCAAGAGTCCTTCTTCCTGTCTTCTGATGCTTATATTCTTTCTGCATCCTTTTCCTTGATATTCCCCTAGCCTTCCGGGGGAGGCACAAATGTCCTGTTCATGGCTGAGTACTCACTGTGTTGGTTTTTAACAGCTGAGAGTGAATCCATACATCACTGTTGGGTAACGTATGTACTAGGAACTCTGAGTGATAGGAATCGAAAATAGAAAGAGTAAATCATATCTTGGAGAGACTTTGCATGCGGTGGGGCTGATCTTATTCCTCAGGGCTGATGTCTTTTGAGCAATGTCTTCATGCTTCATTTTCTCAGGTTCAGAATACTAAAGATTAGTTCATAACCTTTGAAATAAATTTTATAATAAAAAATGGCAAAGGTTGAGATATCTACTTTTCTTTTAGGGAAAATTAGTCACTTGCTAATCACCCAAGCTGCTAACAAATAACCCCAATAGGTAAACACCAGTGGCTTCCTGTGGTGCTATCAATTAGTAATGTATGTTGATTCTATTTATACATTAACTTGCATTTACTGACACTAACTAAATGCAGTTTAATGACGGCTGTCTAGACTTCAAGTGGCTGTCATTTCTAATAATATACATCAAATATAGCATCAATATATTTGTTTTTTTCTGAATCCCATTTTCTTTTATGCGTTTCTCTGTTAGGCTGATCCCTTCTCCCTTTCAAAGGGGGCTCTGAGCACAACCTCTGTGGGCCGTATGGCTGCCATGTCATATCTAACACTGTTGCACGTTTGGCTCATATCGGGGTCGGGAAGCCAGAGCGAGAGGTTCTGAAAGGGCTTCTTTCAGCACTACGGGGCAGTGAGAGTCCAGGCGGGTCACCCAAACCCTCCTGCAGGGCAGCCTGGGTTCGAATTTCTCCCTTTCCTCTCTGCCTGAATCCCAGGCAGAGCATCACTGTTACCTACCTGCAGTCTCCCTCCACTCTGCTCCCTTCATCCTAGTCACCCCTCTGGCTTTTGTTCTTGGATGCTGTCCTTCAGTTTCCCCAGCTGCTCCCACAGGCCACCTTTCATAGATTCTCACGTTTGTGTTTCACCAACCACGCCACGCGTTTAGCCACCCGTGATAGCTCTGAGCCTGAACTGAGTGTTCCATGTGCTTTTATTTAATTCTCTCCACAGCCCTGCTGCTTGTTTAATGGGAGGGAAAACAGGGGTCAAGGGAGATGAAGTAACTTAGTGCGATGTCCCATTGCATCAAAAGATGCATGCTCCTCAACATTCTCTTCCTTCTTCATGTGAAAGGGCCCGAGTCTCTTCCTCTGCAGTGACACAGTGGCTTCATCCTGGTTGTTTCTCAGCACCACTGTCTCCCACACCCTCCTCACGACTTCAGTCAGTGCAGAGCCGTCTTGTGGAGAGCCTCATGGCAGGCCTCTCAGCCCCACAGATCTTCTGAACCAGGACAATACAAGTGCTCCTGAGTTGAGAAAATCCTGGTCTATCTGCTGAAAGCACATTCTGGACACTGGGTGAGTAACTGAGGGAAAGGAGCCGAGTTTTGATCAGCACAACCCCTCCTCGGTGAGGTAGATTATGCCACGATATGATAGCCAGGATGCTTATTCTTGTACCACTTCCCCTTTTTTTTAAAATTCATTCACTAAAGCAATGGGTTGGATTCATTATTGCATTCTCGTATGTACATGCCGCTATGCTTTGTTCTAGCTCACTCTTCTCCTCTGCTACCTTATGTCTCTCGGACCAGGAAGGATGGAGACAACCCCCATGCAGCAGTTTATCATGAGTTTTGTTTGAGAAGAACTGAAACAGTTTTCTAATTACATTTGTAGAGAAAAAAACGTTTATAGCCAAATTCAAGGCCACCACAGATAATTTGACAAACTTGCTGGAATGGAAGGAAAAGGATAGGAAACCCAGGCGCTGCCCGACCGTTTTGTTGCCCAGTGTGAGTTTTCAGATCTGGCTAAGATCTCTGCTCTGTTTTGGACATTTCTTTGACAGGAGAGTGTTTTTCTCAGAATCTGGCCATGTGCGTGAGATTAAGCATATTGTGATAGAGACAAGGCAGTGTGCTCACAGCTATTCACTAACTGTTCTGCTCTCGGCCTGAGTATGCAGGAAGACCACATCTCCATTTCCCCAAGGATCTAGTTAGGATGGTGTGACTAATGTAAGCCAGTGAAATACGACCTGGAGATATGGGAAAGCCTTCTTCAGTGTATTTTAAAAAGGCATAGTGATCGGGCCTGGGGAGATGGCTAAGTTGGTACAATGTCTGCCATGCAAATATGGTGTCCTGAGTTTGGATCTCCAGCATTCACATAGAAGCCAGGCATGGCATGGCAGGGCATGCCTATAACTTCAGTGCTCTGGGGGCAGAGGTAGGCAGATTACTGGAGTTCTTTGCCCCATCAGCCTAGCTGAAATGGTGAGCTTTAGGTGCAGTGAGAGACTGTCTCAAAAGATGAGAAAAGAGTAACTGAAGATGTCTGACTTTGACACCCAAACTCTACACTCATGACCATTCACATACACACACACACACACACACACACACACACACACACACACACATGCATACACACACATACACACACATACACACACACACGCACGCACGCACGCACACACGCGTGCACACACACGGTAGAGTGTTTTTTTAAAAAAATCTATTGTATTATATATCTGGGTATGGTGGTAATTACCTTTAATCCCAGCACTTGGAGGGAGAGGGGGGGTGGATTTCTATGAGTTCAAGGCCAGCTTGGTCTAAGTAGTGAGTTACAGGACATCCAGGTTATATAGAGAGATCCTGTTACAAAACAGCAAACAAGTTTTTTTTTTTTTTTTATTATGGTGTGTGTATGTATGGGTGTGGGTACATGCATGCCACAGTGTGTGTGGAAATGAGAGGAGAACTCTGGAGTAGGAGACTTTCTTCCACCTTTATGCCAGCTATGAGGACTGAACTCGGACTCTGCGGCTTGCACAGCACGAGCCATGCTGGCAGGCTGAGCCATAGGCTCCGTGGAGTGACTTTACTGGCTGCTACAGTCTTGTTTCCCAAGTGTGGCACTGTTGATGTAAAAGTCAGTTAGTGCACAAGGCTGTGGAACATGAGTAGAAATAAACCGTGTGTTGCTCCACACTTGGAGTTCTCTGTCTTTTTGAAGGTCTTATTTATTTATTATACCCTCATTGATGTGTAAGCAACTTTCTGGTCATAGGTAAGGATTTCCACATCTGTGTGCTTACCATATTTTCTTTAAAAAATGTTACATTCACCAGCTATTTTCTCTTATCTTAATCCAACTCTACAAATATAGACAGTTTTTTTTTCATAAATTCAAAACTAAAGTGTTGACTGAAGAAGAAGAATATGGCCCAGATAGCAGATCATCCCCACAAGTCATATCTTTTTTTTTAGTTTAGGAATTTTCTGAGTTTGAAGTCCTTAATTAATCAAACACTTGTCAGATTTCTTAAAGCCTTTGCTCGTATCCAGTCTTACATTTGTTGCTGTGGTTTATGAAAAAGGTTGAGATGGTGCACTCATTCCCATGCAGTTTACAGTCTGTCAGGGGAGGGATTACAGATGTGAAAACAGGGGTTTGGGAGGTGGCTCAGTGGTTAAGAACACTTGTTGATTCTGCAGAAGAACTGGGTTCAATTCTAGCACCCTCATGCTTATAATCACCATGCTTATAGCACTGATCGCTTATAATCATCCATAACTCTAGTTCTAGGGATCATTCCATGCTCTCTTCTGATCTCTGCTGGCATCGGGCATACACATGGTACAAAGACATACATGCACGCAAAACACTTATATACATACAATAAATAAACAAAAACGAAATAAGCCAAACAGTTCATAAATGGTAAGGTCTGATGTTCATAACAAAACAAAATCTCTTGATTTAGCTGGTATGCTGGCTAGTTTTCGTTTCAACTTGACACAGGCTAGAGTCACTCGGGAAGAGTGAGCATCAGCTAAGAAGATGCCCCCACCAGATTGTGTTGGAGTGAGCTGGTGGCGCATTTTCTTGATTGTTGTTGGAAGCTCCAGTTCACTGAGTGGTGCCATCCCTGGGCTGGTGGGCCTGGATTATGTAAGCAAGCAGGCTGAACAAGTCATGATGAGCAAGCCAGTAAGCAGGATTCCTCTATGATCTCTGCATCAGCTCTTGTCTCCAGGTTCCTGCCCTGTTGGAGTTCCTGACTCTCCTCAGTGATGGACTGTTACCTGGAAGTGTAAAATGAAAAAAATCCCTTTCTTCCTAAGTTTCTATTGGTCATCGTGTTTATCACAGCAATAGAAACCCTGACTGAGACACCTGACAAGGGTGATCATGTACCTCAAGCTTATTGCCGTGGTGCTGTTTTTACAAATCTCTCAGTCACTCCCTTACCTACAAGAGCCCGAAAAGCCTTAAGGAACCCTCCTATTTATAGTTATGTATGAATCAGACAATATAAAACTAGGGCGTTATATCAAGTCTTAAACTCCAATTTAGTTCATTTTGGGGCCCATTGTTTTTTATAGCTAGATATAAAGTGGTATAGCTGACCTAGGTAAAATCTCTTCTAGTTTGCTTTTGATACAGGGTGTCTCTGTCTATCCCAGGCTGGCCTTGAATTCTTGCTCTTCCTGCTTCAGCTCCCTAAGTTTTGGGATGACTTTTGTGCTCCATCATGCCTGGTAAGTAATTATTACCATTTATCATCAAATATTGATAGATTACATTACTCCCAGAAAAAAATAAATAAATTTAGCAATATTGTTTCTTTTGGTTTTCATGTCTCTTGAGTTGAAAAGCCATACAACTAGGATTAAAAAAATTACAGCTACAAAAAAATCACAAAATCCCAGCTTTCCCTATGCACACTTACCAGTTATCTCATGGAGGCTTTGGGGTGAGGTTTTATATATGTATAGCTCCATAAAATTAGGAAGCTCTAGAAGACGATGGCATAAACTGGTAAGCAATAGGCCACTGAGTAACTTGAGGCCCTCACACAGATGGCAAGGGCCCACCAATTTCCTTCAGACATAAAATATAAAACAAAGATATTGTTGTGAATAAGATACAAGGCACTCCCAGGCAAAGCTGGCCTGTTCCAGGCATGAGGTCCCTGGCAGAGCGTTATCTCTGAAAGTGAGTGCTGCAGCCGTGGCTCCCTAGTTCCAAAGGCTGCATGGAGGTCCAGCTGGGTGACCACAGGAGGCTGCCTGACCCCGTCTGTTCCAGACACTGTTCTTTCTCTTTGTTCAAGTGCTCATATGTCTGTGATGAGAACAAATGATACCCAGAGTGGGGATGTGAGAGTGACCTGTTGGGGATACCTGTCATCACACCAGTTACCTAGGTCAGTTTGCCTGATCTGCCTGGCCTGGGAGGTGTCCTCTACCATCCCGTGCACATGACTCTTAAACCTGGGCACCAGTCAGAGGACGATTTTCTGTGGTCGAGGAGATCCATTCTTTTATCAAGGATATACAAGCAGATGCATCCCCTTGGCAAAACCTCCAAACATCTCAAGGTCCACCCCAAGAATGAGAACAGACTATCTCTTCCTGCCTCTTCACCAGACCTTCTCTTTCCAGTACCCAGTTATCTAAATTCTGGACTCTCAGGAGAAGGTGGTCTGTGTGGTAGAGCTAAAGAAGCTTGGACAGTTTCCCTTAACAAAGTGATAAAGTTTAAATTGCCTTTTGAGTTAGAGAAATTTGATTTTGTTTGTTTTTAATGGTTGAATTTTTGAGACAAGGTCTTGAACTTATGATCCCCCTGCTCCAGTCCCTTTAATATGGACTTTTGGGTATGTACCATCTGAAATCTATCCATTTAGACCTCAATTTTAGGTATCCATGTTGTGTTATTAGCTTTGTTTCTGATTGGAAAATGAGAGTCACAGGTGAGCTCAGCAGTGGGAAAATAGAGCTTTTGTTCTACAACACCATGTAACCAGGCAATTCCATTTCTGTTGCATGTAAAAGGAACTCATATATTCCCTTCACAGTATCATTAAAGGGACTGGTCCATTCTATCTAACACAGGTGGTGTTACGTTGGGTGAGATGCTGTTCTTTCATGACTGCTTTTTTTCAGTGAAAAAGTGTATAGGGTGGGAATGTAGCTCAGTTTTAGAGCATACTCTGTTTTCATTCTGTTGCTGGGATAAAAGCACTCTGACCAAAATCATTGTAGAGAAGGAAAGAATTTCTTAGGATTAAACTTCCAGGTAATAGTTCATCATTGAAGGAAGTCCGGATAGGAACTCAAGGCAGGAATCTAGAGGAAGGAACCATGGAGGAATAGTGCTTGATGACTTACACACTGACTCATTCCCAGGAGAGCGCGCGCGCGCGCGCGCGCACACACACACACACACACTATATATGTATATATATATTCATTCCAGGACCACCTGCTTGATGCTACTCACTATGGGCTGGGGCCCCTACGCTAACTAATAATCAAGACAATCCTTCACAAAGATGCCTACAGACCAGTTTGATACAGACATAATCTGGCGTGCCCCGCCCCTGTGGAATTCTAGGCTTTGTTAAGTTTATAGTTAATGCTAACTAGGACAGAGTACATGCCTATAATGTGCAAGGTCCTGTTCCATCTCCAGCAATAGATAGAGTGTACAGGGATGGAAGAATGGAGAGGAGGAGAGAAGGGATGACTAGATGTCTGTGCTCTAGTAGAGCCAGGACTTTGCAGCAGGGCCTCATTACACATATCATATGTTCATTTAGGAATTTGTTTTCAGTGTATCACCAAATGGAGCCCAACCTTAGCAATTGCTTTCCTAGAAGAGCATAAAGTACTAGAAACAAGATCTGTCTTCCTGGATGTTCCAATAAATCCCAGTGGGCAGCTGTAGTTTTAAAGAATTTTCAAAGGATAATGTCAATAGTAAAAGAAGAAAGAAGAAAGAATTCCCCACCCAGCATATGATATAGATCAGCCAGTCTCTCTATCTCCTGGACCATTCCTGTGCTAGTGTGGCCATTATTTCTG
This sequence comes from Peromyscus leucopus, assembly GCF_004664715.2. Lineage (NCBI taxonomy): Eukaryota > Metazoa > Chordata > Mammalia > Rodentia > Cricetidae > Peromyscus > Peromyscus leucopus. The sequence continues at coordinate 12,913,647 of NC_051076.1, read as the reverse complement.
TGAAGGAATGAAGAATGGCATCTGAATACTAAAATTAGAGTTAAATGGGTTTTGGGAGATTTCATCTGGGAATTAAGATCAAAGTCTTCTTTGAAAATGATTTTCTAAAATGTGTTGAGTGCAGCGTCCTTGGGAAATGCTACTCAACATCAAATACCCTGAAAGGAAAGGGGAAGAAAGAACTAGAGGGATCCAGGAAAACTATTTTGTAATTATGTTATAAGATTATTATGTAGGCTTCTTCCTCCAAGGCTAAGCAACAGGATTTGCTGTTTACATCCAGGAGTGAACAGCATCCAGCAACAACTTGGAAAAGTTTTGATCCCAGAATCCATGTGTGGTGGTTTGAAAGAGAACAGCCCCTAAATGGAGTGGCACTATTAGGAGAGGTAACCTTGTTGGAGGAAGTGTGTTACTGAGGGGGCGGGCTTTGAGGTCCCTTTTGCTCAAGCTCCCCTCAGTGTGACAGTTGACTTCCTGTTGCCTGTAAGATGTAGCACTCTCAGCTCCAGCACCCTGTGTGCCTGCATGCTACCATGTTCCCCACCATGGTGATAATGGACTGAACCTCTGAAATGGTAAGTGAGCCATCCCAATTAAATGTTAATGTTTTCTTTAAAAGAGTTGCTGTGATCATGGTGTCTCTTCACAGCAATAAAAACCCTAAGATAGAAGACTCTGGGCAGCTACATTCTGGGGAGTATTTTTCTCCTTCTTAGGTACAGGAAGATGTAGACACACTTAAACAGCTGGTCTTAGGTGATAGGAGTTAAAATCAACCCTAGTTGATAGGAGTTAAAATCAACCCAGGAGGCATAATCCTGGTTGACACATGCAGGTGTTTCCTCTGGGTTTAAATGAAGAAAGAACCATTCCTTGTCCTAGAAACCAGAAAGTGAGCTGAGCACCAGCCTTCATCTCTCTCTGCTTCCTGACTTGTGGACACAATGTGGCCAGTGACCTGCTCCTGCCACCACAGCATCCCTCTACTATGCCATCCTCACAGCATGAGGGGCTAGACCCTCACACCGTGAGTCAAAGCCAACCCTCTTTCCTTGGGTTGGTTTTGACAGATCTGTTTTTACAGCAATGAGAAAAGAAGCACCAGCTAGAGCTTCCAAGCTGCTTTTATCCTGGTATTTAGATCTGTCCAGGCATTTCTTAGAGTAACAAGTCAGTAACAAGTGAGATAGCCACCCTTCCCTGCAGCATTGTCCCTTTCAAAGTGACTTTGTAACCAGCATCTTCCACCAGGAGATAAGAGTTAACTCCTTACTCTTGGAGTCTGAGCTGGTCTTGTGGCTCATTTGCCAACAGAATGTAGAGGGAAAGAAATCATGGAGATTCTAAGCCTGGATCTCGGGAGACCATGAGTGCTTCTTCCACACTTCCTAGAATCTTATCAGCTTGTGTGAGAGAGCCTAGCCTAGCCAACTGGATGACCATCGCCCTGGGGCCTAGTTACCCTTGGTTCCTGTGGCTGCCAGCCAACCAGCTGCCAGATATGGGAGATGATATGAGATCAGGCAACTACCAGTCAATTGATTCCAGCTGCAAGAGTTACCCCAGGTCTAGATCACTGATGTAGGCCCAAGTCAGCACAGATCATGGACTTGCTACATGACCATAGACCCCTTGAATGTAAAATAATGGTGTCTAAGCTACCAAATTTTGGTATGTTTGTTAAGCAACTATACAAACTTAGAGACTAAGGTATCTATTGGGAGGGCAAATGCCCCCAGAGTAAGGATAGCTAAAATGGATTGTATGACACAAAGAAAATGTGCTGTTGCAGAGTGGGTGATGAGATAGAATTGTGGGTCTTACAGTGTGGCTCTGAGTCTGGCGGCATTAACAGCAGCAAGCTTCTGAATGGCACCTTGGGTCCATTGAATCTGAGGCTCCAGGTCTAGCCTAGCAACCTGTGCTTTAATGTCTCTACAAAGGGTTTGGATACACATGGGTCAAAGCCTCCAGGATATACTTAATGATTTATAAATTTAGACACTTTAATTTAAACCACCCAGGCAAGTGAATTTATTGATGAGGGATAGAGATCCCAAGTAATCCAAATGGCAAACAATTTCTGTTTTACTCTGTGTTCCTTATTTTGTTTCGGGTTGCAGAAACTCAGAATTGCTTTCAAATGTACAATAATAGCTTTTAAAAAACCAATTGCCATTTTATTATTTTGAGATTTATTTGTATTTTATGTATACCGGTGGGGTACTTTTCCTATGTGTATGCTTGTGCACCATATATATGCAGTGCCTGAGGAGGCCAGAAGAGGGCATTGGATCCCTTGGAACTGTAGTTACAGATGGTTTTTTAGCTGCCTTGTGGGTGCTGCCAACCAAACCCAGGTCCTCTGGAAGAGAAGCCAGTGCTCTTAGCCTCTGAGCTATCTCTTCAGTCCCTCAATTAAAAACTAAGAAGGATTCTGCTGATGCCACATACATGTCTGTTACTATCATGTTACCCTGCATATAATCAACATCATTGTGACCAGCTGTTCCCTGTGGGTAGGACTGTCTGTAATACCTCACATTCATCACTCCAGTCAACACCTGCACCACCACCAGGAAGCAGGAATTACTATATTCATTTCAAGGATCAGGATTCAGAGGAATTTAGAGAGATTATGTAATTTGCCAAATGTCAGAATTCCCACTAGGCAGACAGTCTAATCACAATGGGAAACATGATTTGGTAAACATTTAATTACTATTAGCTTTTTGGAAACCAACAAGCTCCTGAGTGGTAGTGTCAGCCAACTTCTGCAGTGTAAAGATCAACACCGTAGTATCCGATCACAAGTCAGCCAGCCTAATGAAGACATTGAAAAATGGAGTTTGGAAAAGCTGTGTCCGATTTCCTCTTATGACCCAGTGTAAGCTGGCTGAAGTACACCATTAAAGGGAAGCATGAGTTATTACATGCACAGTTCACGGTCACATGGACACACTCATATTTCAAAGTTTATATTTAAAAGAATGATTTTCAGAGAACTAGTTTATTATTTTCAAGCACAATCAAAATAGATATAGGGATGTTTCTAATTGAATTTCTGTCCTAACTTTATATAAAATGATTTCAGAAACATTTGGGCCATATATACTTTATGAATTCATGGCTGATGACACCTTGGGCAAACATTCCACCCTACCCCATGGATGGCCAGAGATACCCACCAGGGACAAATATTTTTAAAGGATCTCTAAGCAGGATGACTTTGCCATATTTTTCAGGATTCTTAATAAGTGCTTTACCCTTAAGAGGACTCTTTCCTAGAGTGTTATGAAAGCTCTATGCTGTAATTTAAACCTACTCTTTTTGTTTCGTGTCTACAGACATGAAAAGCCACTGATTGGCACTCACCTCTTAGAGACTTTCTACTTTGACAAAGGATGTTAAGAGAATCTTTTAGTATCTAATTCCAGTGTCTTTAACAATAACCTTTCATCATTCCATAAAGAGGAAGGCTTCCAGCCGGGCAGGCTGTCATTACTGGTCCCCTAAGAGCACAGTATTAAGACCTCTCAGATTTCCAGGCCTTGATGTCCTGAAGAGGTTTTGACACCCCCATGGCTTGATTTTATCCAATGCTGTGTTTTTTCAGAATTGTGATAAGGATGTTTAACATGAGACCTACCCTTTTAACAGTTTTCCAGTGTACAATACAGTATTATTCTCTGTAAGCATGGTGATATAGAGCAGATCTCTAGAACTCACTTCCCTAGAGTATCTGAAATTTTATGTTAGTTTTTGTTAAGGCCAGGTCATATCACACATACATTTCCAGTGATGTCAATGGCTTCTCCTATATCTTTCACCCAGTTCAGCAATGAATAAGCAATGAAGCCATTTGGAGCTTCTTGCTGTGACACTACTGGAAAAATAGAAATGTTAAGCCTGCTCTCTCACTGCCATAGACTGTTCAGCAGAGAGGGGAATAATTATTCTTAGGTAACATAGGATTTGAAGTACAGGAGACTTAAGACAGATTCTAAGGTGATGAATCTATCTTCTTACTGCTCCTGTCTTCTGTCTTCAGCCCTTAGGAGAGAGTGAACCATTGCACATATCTAAATAACTTCTCTTCCATTGAAGTATCAAAAATATCTTTTTGATAATCCTTAATAGCCTTTTCCTACTCTCTCTCACTACATATAGATGATGATGATGATCATGATGTGTGTGTGTGTGTGTGTGTGTGTGTGTGTGTGTGTGTGTGCCTGTTGTTTTTGTCATAGGAAATTTAGAGGCTAAAATTTTAGCTTTGAGTAGCAGAAGATCCTCTGGAACAGTTACCACTTCTGACTTTAGTGGATACGGCCTGAGGATAGGGAATAGTGGGGTAGTCAGATGCTGGTCTACCAGATGGCCAAGTGCTGCATACTAGAAAGTGGTATTAAAAGAGACATGGCAGAGAGGGAAAAAAACACACATTTTGAAATTAAACCAACCGGAGTTAAACAAAATGCCTTTTTATTCCCTTTGCTTAGCTGAGGCCTTAGGAAGTCAGTTTATATCTTGGTACTTTTATATTTCAGAAATAAGCCAGTATTATATGCTGCAAAACAAATGAGTTAATGGCTAATGTACATATCACCATCTTATTTATTTCTGGTACTCAGTAATGTTTCTAGGTCATCTGAGGTCAGAATGCTTAGGGGTCCGAAGATGTAAATGACTAGATCCCTGTGAAGTTTTTACTCTTAGTAGAATAGCTTCACTTCTTTTATTTCATGAATCACTTTCCTTCCTACTAAAAGATTTTATTTATTTATTGTATGTGTTTGTCTATGCAAGTCAGAGGACAACTTGGGGGAGTTTGTTCTCTCCTTCCACTCTGTAGGTTTGAGGTCTCAAACTCAGGCCATCAGGCTGGGTGGCAGGCACCTTTACCTGCTTAGCCATCTCATTGGCCCCTGGCTACATTTTCAGTGCTGTGAACATGGTAAGTTTTCATGCCAGGTAAGGAGAATGGGGGGACTGTGTAGAACCAGGTGTGAAAGGTCAGGTTTTCTTTGAAACCTAAGCTATGGTGACAGCATCATGACAGCTGGTGGGATTCTACTCTGCTGTGCAGTTTCAGGGAAACCAGTTCATTGTTATCTTTTTCCTTTAAAACCTTGAAATACAGTTCAGATTCAAAAGGGTGCGGTCTGCCCACCAAGTGTAATTTTGGCATCAGAAGGGCATTGTAAGGTTCTAGAAAGACAAAACCTTTCCTGTACAGCCTTAAGCATAAATACTGGTTAGGATAATTTAGACATTAAATCACTTCAGTGATCTACACCAATGTGGACAAATATGGGAGCCTTAAATATCTGTCCCTGAAAAACAGCTCTTATGATCAGAAAAGGCCTGAGAATGGGTGAGCAGCAGGCATCTGCACAGGGCTCTGTTCTTAGATAAAACCAAGGACAAAGAGACAGTGCGTGATTCACATTTAGGGGAAAAATAATGACTCAATAATTATTTGCTGCCAAAATAGGGAGAAAGAAAGAAAAGGAACCCTCTAAATACATACAGCCTTGCTTGTAACTGTTCATTGGACCAATTCTTATTTTCTGAACATAAATCTTCTGATTCTAAGCATTTGTGAAGTTGCAGAAGGGGGATTTGCTATAACATAAAATGTATTAATATTCGAACTATGGTAAATACTTAATGTCCTCTTCTTCCTTGGCAGACAGCTGGAACTCCATAGCTTGGCATCTCTGCAGTGGCCACATAAGAGATTTTGGACTAGTAGAATCTGGGCAGAAATAGTGTGTTTTTTATATGGGCCTTTATTATTTCATCTTTAGTTAGGACTATTGCTAAAGTCTAGGGAAGCATGGGAAGCCACTGAGGTCTTGGGATTACATGTTAAGGAAGCTTGTGTTGTTTATGGAACTTCTGCAAAGGCAGACGCTTTAGATGTTAACTGAAAGAATGCTGTGATTTAAGTTTCCCACTTCACATGGTGCTGTAGAGGACAGTGTGCAGGGAAGCCCCCCTCTGACAGCAGAAGACCTTTGGCCAAGAAAGACAGACAAGGGAGTTTTTTCACAGGGAACCTTTTTGACATCCAGGAGGCCTGAGTTCCTGTGTAAAGTGGTCGGATATCCTATGCACTGGCCGGACATCCTGTGCACTGGCCGGATATCCTGTGCACTGGCTGGATATCCTGTGCACTTACCGGACATCCTGTGCACTGGCTGGATATCCTGTGCACTGGCTGGATATCCTGTGCACTGGCTGGATATCCTGTGCACTTACCGGACATCCTGTGCACTTGCTTCCAGTATGGCTCACCAAATCTGCTGCTATGCAGTTCTCTTTGTCTTTCCTAACTTGTTCCTCAGGCATCTCTCCACTAAATGAGCTGGAAGCTGTTTAATTGTGCTGGTTTGTTTTAAATGTATCAGTAATTAATACTCAACCCCCTTCAAACTCCCATCCCTTAATTACCAGCTCCTAGTCAGGCCCTTGGGGCTACAGTCTGTGCCAGTTTCTTCCCAACTTAGTAAAGTGTAGTAAAGTGAAAAATCAACTATAAAATCAAATATCCACCTGACGAATGATGAAAGTCTTGAAAAAGCTGATGAAAATCTGATTGACTAGCTGCTTGGATCACCTGGAGAAGCATTATTAAATAAGAATGTGGAAGAACATGTTCACTCTGCAGGGAGAGAAAGTCAATAGGGCAAATGGCAACATGTGTGTTTGTGGGGTGGTGGTGTTGAGGGTATTTGGGGAGGAGTATGGCTTGAATGTCAAGCAGCAGCTGTGCTTATCTCCCCTCCAATGGCGCGCATCATGACTAGTCAGGAAAAGTTGAATGTGAAGCTAAATTGTCCTCCACGTTCTGTTATACTCTGCTGTGCCATCAGGTAGGAATACTTGCATGCAAGAGTCCATTCCTGGTTTGTTCTTTGGTACAAAGAAGTAGCCTAGCCCCACCCCTTGCCTGGGTACATGGGAGAGCTGGTCTGGTGGCATGAGCAAGGGAGAGCTGGCAGGCTACCACCCAGGCCCAGATCCAGGGCCTTGAGTTGGTCTATCCCAGCATCTTCCCCATCTATGAGCTGCTGGAGCCCGTGAAGGGGCAGGTCCTGCAGATCCACAGCTGCAGGATCTCTGAGACTCAGGGCAACAGCAGGATCTCTGAGAGTCTCTGTGAGGGTTCCGTATCGATGGTGTAGTGGAAGCCAGAGGCCTTGAACTAGACTAATGACTCATTGTAGTGAACATTCGCAAATAAAGTGGGAAAAATGTTGACACACCACAACTTCCAATGCCACTATGATGAATGAATGTGTGATGGAGAGGTGGAGAAGATGGAGGAGAGGAATGGTACATGCACAGAAAGCTGTGGTGGATAGAGGAGCATGTCGTTGCCCAGAGGGGTCAGTGAGAATTTTATTTTTTCAAATTTCTATTTTTATTTTTTATTTTATTTTGGTTGGGGAGATTACAAGGTTAGAGGGAGGATGTGGAAGGACTGGGAAATGAATGGGATTGAGGTATACTATGTGAAATTTCCAAAGATTCAATAAAAAAATTATGTTAAAAAAGAAGTAGCCTGTAAGTGAATTTAGAACCCAATATCTGTTATATTAGTAAGGTTGTATTCTGAAATATTATTTTATAAACTAAAGTTTTTAATTTTTTTTTTAGAGAAAACCATTTTTTAAGTATAGGTACTATTTCAGTGAAGGAGGTCAGGTATGTTCGCATTTCAGGAGAACTGGGCAGACGGTTAAACTATGAAGAAGCCACAATTATGATGCTGCACAGAGTCTAGGGTAGGAGTGAACAAGAAAACATCAGTCTGTCTGGGGAGAAGGCCCAGTGTACAAAGCACCTGCTGTGCCTGAATTTTATCTCTTGAACACACTCAGAGAAGGCAGCATGGTGCTGTGTACTTGTAATCCTGTGGCTGAGAAGGCTGAGACATGATGTGGTGTGTTCCTGCGGTTCACTAGCAGACAAGCAAAATTGTCAAATTCCAGGCCAAGTGAGAGATTTTGTTAAAACAACAACAACAACAACAACAAACCCAAAAAACAAAAACAACTAGGTAGATGGCACCTGAGGAATGATACCATAGTTGGCTTCTGGCCTTCACATACATGCACACCCATGTGAGCATCTCCTCACCACAAACTCCAAAGCAAGCAGTGTGGGGCGGGCACATGGTTCATCTAGTGCATTGTGGTTCAGTCCAACATTTTTATGAGGTGCTGTCAATATATTAGATAAAAGGAGTTGCTTAATATAAATATGAGAACCATAAAAATCTAAGTTTGCTGAATCTTAAATGCACATTAAAGGGTCAAATTTCCTCTGTGGACTATTATTTTTATATTGGGTTTTGCAGTCTTGAATTAATGTTTATTGCTATCCAAGGCAATCATCATAATGTATATCCTTGAGACATTTTGTTGTAATAATCAACAATGAAATTCCTCATTTGGCTCCCATTACAATTCTAAAATATAAAAATATAGCAGGACTTTGTAATGGCAAAGGATATATACATATACATACATATATATACACACACACATATATACATACACACACACACACACACACACACACACACACACATATATATATATGTTTTTTGAGACAGGGTTTCTCTGTGTAGCTTTGCACCTTTCCTGGAACTCACTCTGTAGCCCAGGCTGGCCTCGAACTCACAGAGTCTAAGATGCCTCCTCCTGAGTGCTGGGATTAAAGGCATGTGCCACCACTGCCTGACGGCAAAGGATATTATTTTAAAGATTTCCACTGAATAAAATAGGCTACCATTTAGGGAAGTTCTCTTACCTCACCTACTTTCCTCATTTTCTCAGATTGTCAGAAGCATTTAGTTATTGAATTTGTTTGAGAATGGGTTGATGGACAAGCTCTTAGTGGGATATATGGGTCTCAAATACAGGGAATCAGGAAGCCTTCCCTAATGGAAAATGGCCACAGTAGACAAAATGGCCTACTTGTTGGCTACAAAGAGAATCTTACAAATTGTCTTGTAATTGAGCATATGAACTGAGAATTGCAGTGTTTTTTTTTTTAAAAGATTTTGACACACATTATTTATGCAGTAGTTTGAGACAGACACTGTGTACAGAAATAAAATTCCCTGTTGTTATTTTCCATATTTGCAGGTGTCTTATGTTTTTACCACAATGCAATTAGGCTTTAGAGATACAGCTGATAATTTCTCACTTAATGAATCTTTTCATCTACTGCAGACTGAAAGAGAAGAGGAAAACTGTCTGGAGGCCAATCTAATATATATCTATATATACACTCATATGTACATCCTTAAGTGATGAACCATCTTGCTGACTCCAAATTCTCTCTCTCTCTCTCTCTCTCTCTCTCTCTCTCTCTCTCTCTCTCTCTCTCTCACACACACACACACACACACACATAGACTTTTAATGTTTAAAATGAGGAGCTCATTTTTTTTTTCACGTAAGTTTTTTATTGTGGAAGCAGTCACAGCCAGGGTTGTTGCTCAGTGGTAGAGGGCTTGCCAGTAATGCTTCAATATAATAATTACTTTAATGTTCATTATCTCATTTTCAAAAATAGTCCTCTGGGCAGCTTTCCTGTTTGACATGTACAGGCACCTTCCCTCCATGTGCAGCCTGTCAGGACCATGAGAGGCTTCACAGGTTTTTTTGTAGTTTTTGCCAGCCTTTGCTGTGATGACAGATGTATTTAGGCTTCAGAGAGTCCCTCAAAGTTTGTATGGATTGACTCATCATCTTCAAACAATAAAGGCAACAATGGACAAGCAAAGATGCTCAATAATCAGCCAGTTGGCATTACCGTATTTTCCGTCCTTAGTTGGTGGGTTATTTGAACTTAGTCCCAAGGTCAAGGTTTCATATGAAACTTTCATTGAGGGAATCTTTTGTTCTTGTTTTTACAACCCTGTTACATGCATTAAGGGGTTATCTGTTGGAAAACTTTGCCCAGATCAGTGAAGACTCAAATCATTTTAGAATCAGGTCAAGCTTGCCATTCCCATGACTTTCATGGTTTTGTTTGTTGTTGTTGGGGAGTAAAAGTGTATCACTTTGACACCATTTGGGCAGCTTAGATATTCACGCATTTCTTATCTTCCATCAATTTAATCACTGTATATAGCCAAGATAAAATTAGACAAGCCTCAAACTCACCAGCCTCCTGAGTGCTGAGATTCCAGGCTCCTTCTGATATGTAAGACCTGGTCCTCAGTTCCAGTTGAGTTCCTCCAAACCGTGTCTAAAGTGTGTGGTGTCTTCAGCAACCGTAGCTTTTACCTCTCATCAATGAAGCTTATTTTTTTTTTTTTCAGCAGATGGGAACTATTACAGAGATATCTAACTGGTCAAAGCCCAGAAAATAAGTGACCATGGGATGCCTAGCCCCAAATGCTATATCTACAATGCAACCCCTATGCTTAAGGCTCAGGCAAAAATCGTGGAAGAGGGGGCTGACAGACTCTAAGAGCTAGAGGACCCAGATGATTGCTGTGAGGTAGTGACGCAACGCAACAGGGAGGCTGTCCCTACGAAATCTCAGCAATATGGCCACCTAAACAAGACCCACATAATGACAACCCCACCTGACATGCCAGCATAGATGGGGGGATTCCACAAGGGCCTACCCTAGATGAAGAGCTATAGGCAACCAATGGCTGCTGAGAGGGAGAATCAGTTTCCTCCAGGGATGAGCTTCCTAGTAGCTTATTCCACCCCAAGTGGTCAGTCCTAAACACATGTACTAAATAGAACAAGACTAAATAGATGCAGTAGGTTGTGTACGTATAAAGATGAAGAGGGTGTGAATTTGAGATGGGGTTGGGGGATACACAAGAGGAGGGAGAGGGAAGGGAGGAAATTATGTAAATGCAATACACATGTATGAGAGTCCCCAAAAAATAAAAAAGGAAATTCCTAGACTTTTTTTTTTTTTTTAAAGTGAACAAACCATGTTAAAATAGACTAAACCATTCCGAAACTGCCAGATACATCTCGTTTCCAACCTGTTTGTCCATGTCCATGAGAATGCCACATGGTTTGGAGTGCGTAGGCAGGCAATTGAGTCCATACTTTAAGTAAACACAAGCACATTAGTTTATATCACCATGGCGATTTGGTTACTTGTAAATGGGAGTTGAAGATACTGTTTACAAAACAGTTTTGTAGATGTGAGAAATGTTGATGCGTTACACAGACGAGGCTGTACACACCTGCAGGGTTGCCTCACTTTCTTCTGATGTTTTTTTGGCTTCTTTTGGGTGGGGGAATTGTTCACTACTAAGTTCTTAATTGATAACCAATTTATGTAAAGACACTCCCCTAAGTGTGGGTTAAGCACATACCACTTAGGTATGTGGAATTTAAAAAGGAATGAGACCTAGCCCCCAACTCAAGTTCATGCTGGTACAACAATGAGCTGTTGTCGGTTTTGCTGCCTGGGGACTCTGGAAGGCTTCACAGAGGTGAGGCTGGTGTGTTCAATCGGAAGGTAGAAGGTTGAATGTGGTTGTTATAGGTCAATAAAAGGTGTAAAAGAATTCAGAGAGTAGATGACAGCATGCATAAAGCTTGAAAGATTGGGGTAGATTGCGTTTGGGTAATGACAGATAGTACTGTGTTTTTGAAGTAGAGAATAGGAGCCTCTAATGGAGATAAACAGTATGCAGAAGAGACTTGGTTCATCAGGTACAGTAATTTCTGTGGGTTTCCATGGCAGGTTACCAGAGTCTGAAAGACTTAAAGCAATAGAAGTTATTTTTTTCTCAAGTTTTGGAGCCCCATTGTTTAAAATCATAGTATTATCAGGGTTCTACTCTTCCTGGGGTCGCTAGAGAATTCTTCCTGATTGCATCCTGCCTTGTGTGTCTGCTGATAGTGTTGAGCTTGCCTGGGCTTGTGGCTGCACTGTTCCGTTTCAAGTCATCTTTGCACACTCACACACGCCCTGCTCATCTGTGTTCAGATCTCCCCATGAGGACACTAGTTACTGTACTGGGCTGACTAAATCCACTATGGCTTTACATCGGCAAAGACACTACTTCCAAATGAGATCACATTAGTAAATTATGGTGGTTGTGGATTCATTTGTATCTCTTTGAAGAGGTTTTTAAAGAAAAGACTTTAGAATAGTTTTAAATTCACTGTGGGTTTAGTAGGAAGGGGCACAGATGCTGCACATACTCGCTGGCTCCTCTCACACACACTCTTCTCTTCAGTCAGCCCCACCCCCATTAGGGCAGCACATTGCAATCAGCAATCCTGCCTGGATACATCATGATCACTTGAAGTCTAGAGGTAAACCTTAAATGCTATTCTTGGTGTATATTCCGTGGGTTTGAACCAATGTCTAGTGACATAGATCTGCCACTATAGTCTCATATAAAATTGTTTTATGTTCTTAAAAATCTTCTGTTCCTTCCAGTTCATCCCTCTTGATAAAATGTGGAAAGTACTGATCTTACACTGTCCCCATGCCTTTCCTCTTGGGGGTGTCATTCAGTTGGAATCATCTAGTAAGGAGACTTTCTGATTGATTTCTTTGACTTAGCAAGGCGCACTTAAGCTTCCTCCTTGTATTTTCATGGTTGAAAGCTCATTTTCTTTAGCACCAAATGGGATCATTTATTTTGGGTGAGGCAGGGCACTTTACACCATGCTCTGTTTAATGAATGTACAAGAGATGGTAGCCATTGATGCATATCTACACTGTTCTACACTGTGTTATCAAAGAGTCACACAAGAAGTAAACCCAGTATTAGGATATTACTTAGGAACTCACCAGAATATTTGAGGCACGGTTCGGGTTCATCAAAGGTTTGCCTCAGCCTCCTCTCTCTATTTTCCACATATTTGTTCATTGTAAACTGCATTACCGTCTTCTCTTGATTTGCCATGTCTGGTTGGAATGAATTATAAGAACTCTTGGTGGCAGGATGTGATAGTTAATGTTGGTGGCCATCTTGCCAGGATCTGAGATCATTTAGTCGGTAGTTCTCTGGCATGCCTGTTGTGGGTGGTGGTGGTGGTGGTGTAGACTGGATTAATTGAAGTGGAAAGACTCACCGTAACTGTGGATGGCTCCATTCCATGAGTTGTGGTCCTGGACCAAATAAAAAGGGGAATGAGCTGAGTTTCAGCATTCATGGCTCTCTGATACCTGACTGTCGATGCGATGTGACCTCATGGTCCAGCTGCATGACTTCCTTACCATGAGGACTGTCCTCAAACTGTGAGGCAAGAGAAATCCTTCCTTTCTTAAGTTCCTTTTGCCAGGTACTTGGTCACAGCTGCAAGAAAGTAATACGGAAAGTCAGTGGCAGGACGAGGATGCTCTCAAAAATCGGATCATGTGGCTCATAGGCTTTTGGAACTGGTTTGTGGGAAGAATATGGGAGTGTTTGCAACTGTAGAATTCTAGAGAAGCCCTAGAATTCTGGGAACAGAGCTCAGTGGGAATGTGGACAACAAGAAGACTGAGAGGAATCTAGACAGTGGAAACATGACTTATGAGGTTTTAAAGGGGAACCGGGACTTTTCAGAAAAGCAGAAGCCATTCATGTTCTAACTTCATTCTGCCTGTTTCCTGAGAACTATGAATTAGGCTGAATTAAAAAATAATGGTCTAATTTGTTTGGTGGAGGGAATTCAAGGCAGGATAGTATTCAGGCTGTCGCATGGGTACTGGGTATGGAAGACAAGGAACATGCGGACGAAGCACCTGTAGCCACTGAAGAGATTAGTGCTGTTATCCCATGTTGTCCACTGAGACAATAGCAAAGGCCTTCATGAGCTGGAGGCTCTGATGCAAAAATTCATTTGACCAAAGGGAGCCTGTACTGAGAATGCTGCTCAAGTAGTTTGCTGCTCAAGGTAATTTTCTAGTGCAGCTAGTAGAGCTGTGATCCAAGGATGGTGGGCTGCATTTTGAGTTGGCAGTGCTCCTCATGTGATACCGACCTTATAGACATGAAGGATGCAGAAATGAGGGTTACTCAAGGCCTGCACCATAGTTCCAGAGAGCTGCTGAGGCTAGGCAGTAGGTGGCAAGATTAGAGCCCCAGCCAGGAGGCCTTGAGGGATCATTGCATGAAACTAAGGTGAACCTCAGCTTCCATGGCAACCCTAAGATATTGGAGATGCTAGAACCATGAGATGATCACTGAGAAAAGCTGCAGTTATAGATGGAGTCAGCTCAAGAGAGAGGCCATACATGTTGCAGGTCGTAGAGCTAGACTAGAAGGGATACCCAATTCTTTTGAAACCCATATCATTCCATCAAGAGCCCCAAATGCTCAGCAAAGAGCTGCAGGATTTGACATGATCCTGATAAATTTCAACATTGCTTTGACCAATTTCTTGCTATGTTCTCATTCTACCCTTATGGATTATGTGGTAGTTCTGTGTCGTTGTCTGTCATAGCTATGCAACTTGTATTTTGCTTTATAGGAGCTCACAGTTAAGAGATCGTCTCACGTCTCAGAAGAGGTTTGACGTTGGACCTTCAAACAGCATGGATTCTGCATGACATTTGAAGTTCGACTGAATCCATTTTACATCATGGGCTAGCCATGAGTCTTTGGGGAAAAGGGTGGAAGGCTATGGCTTAACCATGACATGTCTGGGTGTCAAGGAGATGAAGAATGGAGTTGTGATGCTTAATAGTGGTTCTCAACTTGAGAGGCTTTACAACCACCTTGGAGATAAAACTCAAGGCGTGTCTGTGAGCCACTTTATAGATGGACTAGGTGAGGCAAGAAGGACCGTCCTGTGGGCTGGGGTCCTGTCCTTGAATAAAAAGGGAAAAAGGATCTAAAGATGACCAGTTGTCTCTCTTTACTTCCTGACCATAGATACATTAGGGCTATCTGCCTAACTGCCTTGTGACATCCCCACTGTGATGGACTGAATTCTTAAACTTCGATTCAAAATGGACTCTTCCTCAAGTTGCTTTTTGTCAAATATTTTTTATCATGGCAACATGAAGGTAACTGGCTCAGGGGTCCTTAATGCTGTTGAGTAGAAATAGCTGAGAAAAGACATGATTTTTCTAACTAGATCTTATACTGAATACATTCTAGTACTCCCAGCAGGTAACAATACCTACTGGTCAAAATCTTCCTCAACAGGTTGATCAAGCTATTTATTCTATATCCTGTTTATCATCTACCCAGCACAGATCCTTCTCTACCACTCACATTAGCCAATATTGTGTGCATAATCACAAGGTTCTATGTACATGCTCAATGTTGTGCAATTATCACTCTTGGTTTTCAGAGTTTTGGTATTGTGATAGTTCATCTTTATTGTTCATCTCTGAGCATATCTGTGAAGGTGTCTTCAGAGAAGTTTGACGGAGGAAGGAAGATCAATTCTGAATGTGAGTGCCACCATCCCATGGGCTGGGGTCCTAGATGGAACAAAAAGAAAAAGTGAGTGGAGTGTTGGCATTCACCTCTTGGCTTCCTGACTACAGTGGCAATTGACCAGCTGCCTCATGTTCCCACTGACCCAGCTAGAACCAGCTTTTACCATTATGCTAATGAGCGGCTCACATACTGTGTTTCATGGAATCTAAACCTGTAGTCAGAGCTCTTGGAAATGTGGTGGAGCAAAGACACTTGGTAATTCCCAGAACTGTAAGAGTGAATTGTCTGTGTCTTCTGATTTTGTATTGGTACCACGGTTTGTTTTGGTATAAGAAGAAAAATCCTTCCGAGTGTTGGCTGAGCTTCCCTTTGTGACCTGGAGACTGGCATTCCAGATCATGGGTCTGGGGATCTTGTTCATACTTTTTATTGTTGGCATCACAGATCCTAAACACTCCTGACTTCAGGTCTTGAGCAAGGGTCCTGTTTATTCAAAGAAAATTCCCTCCCTCCTCTCACAGGAGTTTGGTTTTCATCTATGACTGGGTCATGTTGGGAATTATCTTTCAATTTTCAGCTACCCTAGCCAGCAAACTTTGTTTGCTAATTGCATTTTTTGTCTAACTATGGGCCCAGAGGCATTATGAAAAGTTCAGCTTTGACACACCATGGGGAAAAAAGAAAAAGAATAAACAAGCGTGCTGTGAGCTTTCTACTGTGTAAGAGTACAGGCTCATTCGGGCTCTCAGCAGCCTCAGCAACCCTTGCATACTGTGACCTTCATCTGAGAGCTAGCCACATTTGACCAGGAGCTAGGCTTCAGAAGTCTCGCTCGCACCTCCCTGGAGAGCATTGTCACTGATCTCAGACATGGGTTGAACTTGAACCAAGTTGTCTTTGCTGAGCTCCTAAAGGAGAAAGCCGGAAGGGAGCTTAGAGCTCTGCCCTTCCTGCAAACAAGCTTCCTGCCTGTCACAGGGACTTTGCTATAGGGAGTCCTTCCTCAGCTCTGCTCGAAAGCTTGGGGAGTTTGGCAGGCTCCTGATGCTTTGGGGAGATCTGAATCACACCTGAAGCTGATGGGTTGCTGACATCTGGGGCTGTAATTAAACCAAGCTGAAGGAAGAACACATCTGGGCAGCAGGGCCAGGCCTTAAAAAGGCCCGTGGTGCTTTTTTTGATTATGTTTTTTTTTCTTTCTTTCTCTTCTTTTCTGTTTTCAGAGACCGTGTTTATCTTTTCTACCAAAAAAAAAAAGTTGGAATAACATGAATAACGGGATTGAACTTGGTTAAAATGTTGTGTCAAAAGAGATTTGTTTTCTTTTGTGAGTGTTATAGGCAGTACTTGAAAGACTCGTAGTGGGACTTGGTTATGAAAACATCTGCAGAAGGGTACAGTTGTTCTCAGTCTCAACAGAACATCTCCTAAGGTTGGGTTTTCTTGTGTTAATGGAAGGCTGTGGACAAAGGCGGTGAAAAGCTCACACCAGATCTCCTGAATTGGACTCTACCTTTCAAAGTCCTGGTTAACCAGTAGCTTACTTACGTTCCTGCTGCTATGATAAAACACCGAGACTGAGACGACATAGAGAAGGAAGGGTTTATTCTGGGCTTATGGTTTCACAGAGAGATGTATGCATCTGTCACCACCACGGTGAGGAAGCATGGCAGTGAGCACCAAGCATGGTGGCTAGAACGCCAGTGCTCACACCTCGCAGGCAGGAAACAGAGAGGGGGTCTTAAGTGCTTTCAACACCTGCCTCCCGAGACATACTGCCTCTAGCCTTTGCTGTCTTTCAGAGGATCCAGATTCTGTTCCCAGCATCCATATGGTGGCTCACAGCCACCTGTAACTCCAGTTCCAGAGGATCCAATGGCCTCTTTTTGTCTCTAAGTGCGCCAAGCATGCATGTGGTATACATAAATACAAGTAGACAAAACACTCGTACATGTAAAATAAAAATAATAAATAATTTTTTAAAAAAGGAAAGATGGAAAGTGATAGATACCTCACACCAACCTCTGTCCTCTACACATACAGGGATACACACACCTGTACACACACACACACACACACACACACACACACACACACACACACACATCACATCACATGCGTACAGGCAAAATTAAGTTTCAGTGACAAGCTATCATCCCAGATACTTGAAAGTTTGAACTGCGGGTCTGCACTTATGGTTCTTATTGGGAAGGACACTGGAAAGACTATCAGAGAGGCCATCACAGTCCCCACGACTGTGGGTACTTCCTCCTCACCACACCAGCCTGTGGTTCCATTACTATCGTTCACTTTGAGTTCCTGTGTGATGCCAACGGGGATCTCAGTAGACACACATGCCATGGCATATGTACTGCCTCTAGGATCAGTTGAAATGTTTTGAACATGACATAAAAGGCCCCTGTAACCTTGCTCCAGTCTCAGCTTGGGGCATGCTGCTTGCAGGCTTTGAATGATAGATGTTCCCTGAAGGCGCCAGCACTTGAGGAGTTGGTCCCAGGTTAGTGGCATTGTTTGGGAAG
The DNA here is from genome assembly GCF_004664715.2 of Peromyscus leucopus. NCBI lineage: Eukaryota > Metazoa > Chordata > Mammalia > Rodentia > Cricetidae > Peromyscus > Peromyscus leucopus. The sequence goes on along the minus strand of NC_051076.1, from coordinate 12,895,704 downwards.
GCTTAGGAAGTGTGGCTTTGTTGGTGTCTTCAGAAGCCAAAAGAGGGCATTGGGTCCCCTAGAACTGGGGTTACAGATGGTTGTATATCACCACGAGGACACTGGGAACAGAACCTGGGTCCTCTGCAAGAACAGCAAGTGTTCTTAACCACTGGGCCATCTCTCTAGCCCCTCCACCTTACTTTTTTTTTTTTTTTTAAATAGACTTTATTGCTAAGTGAACCTGGAACTTACTGATTGGCTAGACTAGTTACCAGTGAGCCCCTGGGAGTCTCCAGTCTCTTTCTCCTAGCATTGGAGTTGGAAAGATGCACCAGTGTGTCCAGCTTTGACATGGATTCTGGGGGATCTGGACTCAGGTCCCTGTCCAGTGAGTACCTTACCCACTGAGTCATCTCTCCAAACTCACATTTAATTTTATTCAGCATGTTTTATAAGAATCACGATTTCTCTTTTTGACCAGAGTCTGGCATTGACAATAATGATAGTAACCTAACCCACAACTCCTTAGAGTTCAAGGTTAAAATCTGGGGACTACACAGCACTCACCCCAAATATTTTGGAGTCTGTATTTTACCCCCAACAGCATTGTTTGGAAAGATAGCACACCAGAACAAGAGAAACCATGCCAATAGTTTTCAGATCAAACACGCCTCCTCGGCAGTAGGTGACTATTGTAAAAATGTGTAAGGAGTGTTTATGGATGGGTTAAACTGTACACTGTTTGACTGGCCGTGTACATGGTAGAGCACATGTGTCTTCAGAGGCCACATGTGCACAGTGACTGGGTCATCATCAGTCTTCTGACCTGGTTTTTTGCTTTCTTCCTCACTTCCAACTCCCTTCTTTTAAAGGCCACCTTGTTTTTCTTGGCTATCATACACCCTAATGACATTTGTTACAGTTCCTTCTGTCGTCACAGGTTTAAGAGGATCAATTCAATTAAAATATCTCTTTGTTTTTTCTTCTTTTTCTATGTATGTGTGTGTGTGTGTCTGTGTGTGTGTGTGTGTGTGTGTGTAGAATTACAGGTGGATACCATTCTCTCTTGCATACACATGGGTTCTATGTATCTGAATTCCTGTCCTTTTGTTTGGGTAACAAGTCTTTTAAGCACTATGCCATTTCCTTGGTCCTCTTTTTTCTTTTTCTTTTTTTCTTCCATCCTCTTCCTTCTCTGTCTCCCTTTCTTTTTGAGGGAACAAGACAAGTTAGTAATTACATCCTGACCATAACACTTGCTGTCAGACACCATGCTGGCTGCCTTTCACACATGGGCTCGTCTTCTCTCCATCATGATCCCAGGGCAGAGATGCTCTCTTTATCCTCTTTTATAGGTGTGTGGCCAGGAGAACTTGCTCAGTTTCTCTCTACCCATAAGTTACAGTCATGGTGTTTGAATATGGGCAGTTTGACCCCGCAGTTCTTTTGGGGGCCCATTGTACATTGTTTGCCTTCTCTGTTCCTTTATTATTTTTATTAGGTGTGGGGCGTGGGACATTGGTACTGTCAGTGACCTTCGGGGAGAGGTGGGGAGTCTTGCCGGGAAGTGAGGAGAATTTGGCATTTATGAGTGCATATAATCATGCGCCTTATTCATGAAACATAGTTCCTCTCTTTATTCCTCACCATCTGTATCACACCTGGACATGCTGAGTACTTTCCAGAAACATAGAAGATTCAATTATTTTCTTATAATCTCACCTCCCAGAGGAGGTGCTGGAGAAGAACGTTCTTTTACAGAGATCAGTTGTATTTTTAAAGGCATCTTAATTTGGAGACTTGGAGACAGCCAGACTGTTAATTGATTACCTTGTTTCTTGACCTGCTAATTGAGACTTGGTCTTTCTTCACATGGCCCCTAGGCAAGTGTTGGCTGCTGTTGTGTGTCTTGATCTATGCTTGCCAAAATCAGATGCTGTGGGGTGTCGAGTTCACAGTCTGGCAGAGGACCCAGAGATGTCATGTGGATGCTGTTATGGAAAAGCAGGCCACCTCCTCACCCCCACCCCCGCCCCAGAAGACCGTGCTAGTGCTTGCTCTGCCGTCACAGTTTTGTTCTCTTGTATACCTTTACCCTTGTCATTCCAAAGTACGGCATTATTGTCCAAGACACGGAAACCTGAGGGCTAGGGCGATGATGGCTCCATGGATAGGAGCACTGGCTGTGCAGAGATGGAAATCTGAGTTCGAATCCCCTGCAGCCACATGAAAAGCCAGGTGCTCTTGTGCACACATGCAACCTGGCACTCTGGAGGCTGGAGACAGGAGGGTCACTGGGGTTTGCTGGCTGCCAGCCCAGCTCCAGAATCAGTCCCTGTCGCAAGGACTCAGGTAGAGAGTGACAAGCAGGCCACCCGCCATTCTCTTCTGGCCTTCACATGCACAGGGGCACTTGTGCACACATACACACACAGCACACACATACAGCACACATATACACCTCATACATTCAGAAAAAATATTTTTTTTTAAAAAAGGTAACCTGTGTAAGTTTAAACATTAGATAATGTTAAGTAAAGTACTCTGAACAAGTGTTTGGAGTCAAGATGATTCCTTTGCACAGATCTTTCTAGACTAGATTGGAAAGAGGGAATGTGTTGGATGTGAACTGGAGAGAGAGTGGTGTGTCCTGTGGATTTGAATTACCCCCTTTTTCAGAGAGATGAGAGATACCATGTAGAAACAGTCACTAAAATGATTTCTGACACCATCCACCTTTGGAAATGCTTTGTGTCTCCCATGCCCGAGCAAAAGGAATTCCCATTCTCCATGCCTTCCTGGTAGTTTTCTTCTGAGTTCACAGGCAGAAGATGGCCAGCTGCCTAGCTTTTACCTGCACAGGTCCATCATCAGGCAGTTAATATTTACTTCTGCTTTGCAAAGGAATGATTCCACATTACCAAAAGAGAAGAGGATGAGAAGACATTCAATGCTTCTGAAGTCATAACAAAACCTCAGGGCTTCTATTATGTTTTTGTTTCTTACATGGGAATTATAGGCGTGTCTCTCTCTCTCTCTCTCTCTCTCTCTCTCTCTCTCTCTCTCTCTCTCTCTCTCTCTCTCTCTCTCTCTCTCTGTGTGTGTGTGTGTGGCGTTCTCCTGTGTACATGTGGAGGCCAGGGGAGGCCATCTCCATTCCTCCTTTATCACTCTATGTCTTATTCCATTGAGGCAGGGTGTCTCGCTAAACCTGGTGTTCAAATTCTTTGGTTAGGCTGGCAGCTAGCAAACTCCAGAGATCTTCCTGTTTCTACCTTGATCAGTCCTGGGGTAGCAGGCATGCGTAGGACTACACCCAGCTTATCACTTGGGAGTGGGTATGAATTCCAGTTCTTATGCTTGTATAGTGAGCTCTCTGACCTACCTCTCTACCTCTCCAGCCCAGGCTGCTTTTCTTTGAGGACCAAAATGGAGAACATATTTAAAATATAGAGTACATGGCTTAAACCTCAATAAATAATTATAACCAAATACTTAATATTTTAGAGTATTTGGTCATGCTTATATGGGGAGTCCCCCCCTTTTAATTTTTCTTCTGTTCCCCTCATTTTTAAAAATAACATATGAGACAGAAACCCATACAAATTGGTAACCAAATTATATATGTGATATAGAATACTTAAATGGAGCAATTGTTATTGAAAAAGCAAGGGACCATCATCACTCCTTGCTGTGGTTTTTGGACAATAAATGGTTATTCCTCTGTTGGGTGTCCTCTGTACACAGTCGACGATCACTGGAGCTGGCTGCCTACCTGCCTGCTGTCTTTATACCTTGACTCCACATTCCCATTTGCTTTTCCAATGTCTTCCAAGGAGTGCACTCAGGCTCAGGAGATAATCACACTGACCACGGAAGATGTGTTTGACTAGGCAGCTGTATCAGAATGGAGAATGACCTCAGAGTTACATGCAGTGAAGATGACCAGGAGGTGGGTGAGCGCTCACAGAAATGAGAAGGTGGCCAGGATGGGCCCAGCCTCTTGCTCTGTTGTCTCCATTTCCTCTCCAGGCTTCTTCAGGTCTGGTTCAGTCTTGAACTCTCAATTTGATCTCATTGTCATTTTGCTCAGAATAATGTTGTCTCTGAAATGAAAGCATCAGAAATCAAGTTGGAATTAGAGGGTCTCTGATGAATCTTGCAGGCTTTTGCTTCTGTGGACAGAAGGAAGACAACAGTGTCATCCCAGGACATTTACTCCTTGTGAATTTCCTCCAAAGCCACACATCTTGAAGTCCCTGCATTCAGTTTCTCTGAAGGCTGGGTAGTTGTTTTTTTTCTTTTTCTTTTTTTAACCACAGCTTGGCTGAATGCCTGTGTATTTTATTTACTAAGAAGTTGGTGGGCTTATTTGATTTTAGCTCATGTGAGAAGTTTAATTATTTTTTTCTTCTTTTCTTCGCTGGCGGTGCATATATCCCGTAGAATCAAGCTTTGTTCAGGCAACCCCTCTTGAGCCTTACACATAGCAGATGGCAACAGGGGATGGCTGGGAGGTGGGGGAAGGGGAAGGGGGTCTTGAGGCTCCTGATACACCATGTGTTTCATATCAAGTGGGCAAATACCTTTCCACCTGAAAACCTTTCAGTAGCCTCAAGTTTCCAGAACAGGTTTTACATCTGAGTTCTAAACAAATCAAGTTTTGCTTCCACCTTGGTTCACCTGACCACTGGGATAGAGGATGCTCATTCATGGTTTCTGAGAGCACGCCTTAGGTCTCACACTCATTACAGTTTTGTGTCCTGCAATCCTGTCACAGGCAGGAAGCATTGATAATATTAACGACTCCATCAATCATCACGCCCTCAGCTCTTCAAATGACCCAACAAAGCATTGACACATAGAGCCCTGACTGCCATCTCAGTGTGCAGTGTTCTTATGTTCAGCCTGCTTCGGCACACCAGGCTGTCTCTACAGTCAGAGGCAAACTTCAGGCCCCGAGAGGTTAAGGCAACCTTTGCTTCCACTTTGAACAAATTAACTTAAAGCAATGGGCATGTTTAAGGTCATCTTATCCCACCCCTTTAGAGATGGAGAGATGGAAGAGTCAAGAGTTGTGAGGGTGAGTCCTTGGCTCAAGGTCAACTATGATCAGTATTCACTACAGAGCAGGTGTAGCCTGTGCTCACTTCTTCAGGGCAATGGGAAGTGTAAGAAATGTGAAATTATAACGGGGTGACATGGGATGGTATTATCAAAGTGTAGACGAATTTCTAAGTGGACTTATTAAATAAAGAACATGGAGCCAAATATAGGGGTGAAAGCTGTAGAGATCAGAGAAATAGTGAGAGCCACCAACCACCTTACCTCACCAGCTCTGTAGCTTCCATAATGCCATGACTTCCTGTCTACCCAGGCTTTTATTACCTTGCTGTTCTGCCCTCTCATTGGTCTTAGTCCAGTTACCTCACTTCCTTGTCACTGCCTGTCTGTACAGACCTCCAGGTCTCTATGGTTGGTATTGGGATTAAAGGCGTGTGTCACCACGCTTGGCTCTGTTCCCTAATGTGACCTTGAACACACAAAGACTCTGCCTGCCATGTGATCGGGATTAAGGGCATGTGCTACCACTGTCTGACTTTTTTATTTACTTAAAATGGCTCGCTATTCCCTGATCTCCAGGCAAACTTTATTTATTAACATACAAATAAAATATCATCACATCAAAGAGTTAGGAGAAAAAAAGTTTTGTGTGCATTAGAATAAACCCACATTTTAATGAACTAAAAGTATGTGCTAAAGAATTCTACATGTGGAGGGATCCCCAAAGCATCCCTAGTGCTGTCCCTCAGTACAATCTCAGCTCATTTTGTAGGGTTTCCAGGGTGATACACGGTCCCTCTCTAGCTCCTGTTGCAAACCTTTGCAGGGATTATCTTATGGGAGTCTTAGAACCCATGTTCTTTCCACACATGCTCCTGACCTGTCCTGCACACATCAGTTTAAATATCCACCCCATCTCAGTGAAGTCTTCCCGTGTCCCCAGCCCCATCCATTATCATTTTACATGTTTTTATTGTTGTTATTTTATATTGTACTATACTTTGGCTCTTACCACTCTTGAATAATTCCTTTGTTGGTTCACTTGTTGGATACTGGCCACTTCTGCTGGCTTGGAAGCCCACTGAAGTCAGGGCCATGGCTGTGTGGTTCAGCATCTCTACCCTGGCACATTTATTAAGTGAATGGCTGAATGGCTGAATGGCTGAATGGCTGGGTAGTTGGCTGGACCAGTTCCATCTGCCAAAGCTCAAATATTCATTTCTAGTAACTGAAGCTCTGAACAGGGAGCCCTCTAAGTGCTATGGTTAAAAATCCAAATTCTTTGTATCTTGTTATTCCCCTCTCTATTTCTTTCCCAAGACCGTTAAACTTAGGCTTGCATTCTTTTATCAAAACAGTAGCTAATTGCTTAGCAAACTCCCAAGAGAATGGATGGGTCAGGAGGTAGGTGTTACTTTGGGAAAAGGAGAAAGGATGAAGACCAGTCAAAGCGTGGCTGCGCTGCAGTGGGTCATGCATGTGTGTGGCTTTGTGTGCATGTGGGTCATGCATGTGTGTGTGGGTTTGTGCCAGGCTTAGTTTCCTGAGTTCTAATTGATACCCTTAACTCAGACTTCTCCTATAACAGAGCATCTTTCTGTGCTGACACTGTACTGGATGTTTCCTTCTGGGCTTGGGACCATGCTCAGCACCAAGTACTTAACAATGTCCATTAGATTGTTGTTTTTTTATCGTACACATACTAAATGAATTATATAAGACCATTTCCATGCAAGTATATAAGTGTACTTGAAGCAAATTCCCTCCCAGATTGCCTCAATGCAGGGAATGAGTGCATACATTTTGGCAAAATTATTCTCTGATAGTATTTTATAAACATATAATTAATGATGATACAAATATTCATAGTGCTATTGGGTGCTTACCACATGCTTGGTAATATGTGGTTTAGTTTTCAATATTCTTTAATTTGTATAATGACCTGTTGGAAATGGGCACTTTTATTATTTTAAATAATTACTATTATTTATTTTATTTTTATCTATGTGTATTTGAGTGTCCAGGGGGGGCAGAGAAGGAGGGTGCTGGGTCTCCTGGAGCTGGAGCTACCCAATGTGGGTGCTGAGAACTCAACTCTAGTTCCCTGCAAGAGCAGCAAAGCTCTTCATCACTGAGCTGCCTCTCCAGCTCCCACATAGATGAGGAGCTGAGGCTACGGTTGTCATGACAACAGAACAACTCCCTGCCCGGAAACATCAAACTTCCCTAGGCCATGAAGTGAACTGATACAGAGCCAGGGTTCCTGGATGGTCCCTTTATACCTAACCCATTCTACCATGGGTGCAAGCTCGGCTTCTCACCTTCCTGCTTGCCTGGGGTCTAACTCAGGGTTATGCACAGTAGGGTTAAGAACTGCCTGCCTGGGTTACATGCACATAGCAGGACCAAGAGCTGCCTGCCTGGGTTACACATACACAGTAGGACCAAGAGCTGCCTGCCTGGGTTACACACACACAGTAGGACCAAGAGCTGCCTGCCTGGGTTACACACACACAGTAGGACCAAGAACTGCCTGCCTGGGTTACACACACACTGGAGGACCAAGAGCTGCCTGTCTGGGTTACACACACACACACAGTAGGACCAAGAGACACACAGTAGGACCAAGAGCTGCCTGCCTGGGTTAGACACACACAGTAGGACCAAGAACTGCCTGCCTGGGTTACACACACACAGTAGGACCAAGAGCTGCCTGCCTGGGTTACACACACACAGTAGGACCAAGAACTGCCTGCCTGGGTTACACACACACAGCAGGACCAAGAGCTGCCTGCCTGGGTTACACACACACAGAAGGACCAAGAACTGCCTGCCTGGGTTAGACACACAGTAGGACCAAGAACTGCCTGCCTGGGTTACACACACGCAGTAGGACCAAGAACTGCCTGCCTGGGTTACACACACACAGAAGGACCAAGAGACACACAGAAGGACCAAGAGCTGCCTGTCTGGGTTACACACACACAGTAGGACCAAGAGCTGCCTGCCTGGGTTACACACACACAGTAGGACCAAGAGCTGTGGAACACACACAGTAGGACCAAGAGCTGCCTGCCTGGGTTACACACACACAGTAGGACCAAGAACTGCCTGCCTGGGTTAGACACACAGTAGGACCAAGAGACACACAGCAGGACCAAGAGCTGCCTGCCTGGGTTACACACACAGTAGGACCAAGAGCTGCCTGCCTGGCAGCAGCTTTGGAAGGAGTTGTGGCAGGCACTGAGGGTGCCCAGAAGCAGCTGTGGGAACTTCTCCCTTGTGTAACCACGATGGTTGTTTGACTCCCAAGGGACTTTGTAGTGATCTTGGGAACTTAAGTCTCTTTTGGGGAGGCTCTGGGACTCAGTTTCTTGATAGTGGTCACAGCTGGAGGAAGTGGGGGAAATACCAAGTGTCACCCCGAGCTTTGAAGCCTTGATTTGGAGTCAGCAGCTGACTCACCGAATGTGGGCTGCAGGTCCCTGCTGATCGCTGTTGACCGGGACTTCATCAGGACTGAGGAGTGCGGTGCATTTTAATTGTTTTGCACAGAGCTTTCTTTCAGAAATGTGCAATCCTCTCCCTCCTCCCCTGCTTCCTTCTTTGTGCTGTGGAAGAAACTCAGGGCCTTTTGCAGGCTAGTTTAGGGTTAGGCCGCTGGCCTGTACCCCAGCCCACCCTCACCCCACTTGGAGGCAGGGTCTTGCCACTTATTCAGGATGGCCTGGAGGTGGTTGTAGTTCAGTTTGGCCTTGTATTCCAGATCCTCCTGCCTCTGCCTTCTGTGTGCCCGGATGGCTTTTTCAGGTGACAACCTTGGATCTTCAGATGAGGCAGAGGTGACCAGTACATGCTGCTGGCTGACTGGCACAATATTCAGGTTGTACAGTCCTGAGTTCCACTGGTAATGACACCAAGGTTCAGAGACACTAAGGGCTGGTGGATCCCAGGCTTTCAATACCGGGTCCGTACAGCTGCTTCCATTATGAAAAAGATGCCTGAGGCAGGCTATAGCTTCCCAACCATCTAGCAGTGGTTCTCAACCTTCCTAACGTTGTGACCCTTTAACACAGTTCCTCATGGTGTGGTGACCCCCAACCATAAAATTATCTCATTGCTACTTCACAACTGTAATTTTGCTACTGATATGAATCATAATGTAAACATCGGATATACAGGATTTCTGCAACCCTGGTGAAACGGTCATTTAACTCCAAAGGGGTCATGACCCACAGGTTGAGAACCACTGATCTAGAGTGACTATTGTAGCTTATTGTTGTAAGGCACATATAATGGACCTCAGTCATTCACCCCAACACATGGTATTTACTGAAAGCAATAACTGGAGATGTAAAATCACAGTGGTCATAGTCAAACACTGTCTTTGGAGCCAGGCATGGCTCAGTGATCACCCTGGAAGGCCACCTTCAAGCCACAGATCGGCCAGGGACAGAAGATCAAAAACACTCACAGTTGTTTCTGAATCCATCCCCCACTTACTACTCTTGTCCTGTCTTGTGTGAATCACTTACAGAACTGCTCTTGGCTCTGAGGGATGCTTCCCTGAGTGGAGAGATGTGTTCCTCAGCCAGGGGTAGTGATTGGTCCAGGAAAAGTCCTAAAGCAGAGAGACAAATGGTTTTGTGTTCTGTGGTTCTGAGAGTCTGGGGGTAAAGCTTCCTTAGGAGAGTTGAAGAAAGCCATCAGAATGGGCACAGAGTGCTTACTCTTTGTGGGTCCAAACTGAACCACGGTGACTCAGATGGGCTCAGTCCTCCTGTCGCTGTTAATGAAGCCATCGCATCCATTGGTAGGAGAACGTGGAAGCAAATCACAGAAGGGGACAGGAATCAAATCTTCCTTTCAGCTGAGTGAGCTCCACTACAGACACCGGGGGGCTGACAGTGGCTACATGCTTCTTCACCATTTTGTGATGAGTCTTGCAAAAGGAAAACAAGGTAAATGTTCCAGGGATGAAAGGCAGGGCTGCTGACGGCTCCACTTCTCTGCACCAGCAAGCCTGCTGCTTTTCCAGCCTGGTGACTGGGTTGCTGCCCATGTCACCAAAGCCTGGGCTATCTTCACATTGCAAACGCTGCCCGGTGACTCTGCACAGCATGCTGTTTCATGCATGTCTCACTGCAGCTTGTCTGTACGTATTCTATTGTCTCTGAGTGTTTATTCCAAACTTCTAAGTCCCAGGCAGTAAACTGTCCCCGACACTCGAACAGTTTAGATGACATGTGCTCTTGCAGGGTGATATGTATACATTTTCTCCCACAAGAGAGAACTGTTTTCCTAGCAAGACTGGAAGCAGAAGACAGCCTGCCTGTTTCGGGGGAGTAGAGGTTTGTTTTGATGGAGTCTCCGGATTGATGAAGATGTGAAATCTACCAGCTCACCCAAACTCTGTTGGGATCAGCAATGAATGCTGGGTGGGATGAATTTATCCATTGGTTTCTTGTGACAGGACCCATTGGCAAGACTCTGGAGAACTCCAGAGATCAGGCAATGGCACAGATGTCTGAGGACTGCGGCCATTTGTGCGTATGTGCAAATAACATTACACAAATGCAGATTATGTGAGGTCCTGGGTTTGTAGCACCATGTAAAAGTCAGGATTAAAATAACAAAACCCGTATACATGTGGATATGCAGGTAGATGTATAGATACATGTGTAATTATAGACTGTGTAAATATAATGCTAAATATAGCTGAGTGACCTGTGTGCTGCCTTTCAGATCTTATTTGAATTTTCAGGCTAAGGGTAGACTAAGGTCAGTTCTATAAATAGCATGTGGACTGGTCACCATTCAGGCCAGAGGGATTTTTTTTCTTCTTAGGAAATGACTGGTCATACCTATGACATTTTGTTTTATTTTATTTTTGTATGCATGAGTATTTTGCCTGCTTGTATGTCTGTGAACCACGTGTGTGTCTTGTGTCCTCAGAGACCAGAAGAGGGCGTCCGGTCTCCTGAGACTGAAGTTACAGGTGGTTGCCAGCTGGCAGTGTGCTGGGAACGGAACTCGGGTCCTCTGAAAGAGCAGCAAATGCTGCTGACCTCTGTGCTCTCTCCGCAGCCTGCCTCGTTAGTGACCTTAGGCCCACCTATTCACACACACTGGTGACAGGAATGAACACCTCTGTCCTTGAGAGGGGCTTCCCCTCCTGAGCCTCCACCCTGTGGTAAAGCTGGATCTTTCTCCACAGACTTTGAAATGTTTATTCACCCAGGCGGCTGGGCAGCTGGTTCTAGGCATTGGATGAGAAAGACGAGCGGGGTGGGGTGGGGGGGGCATAGCTGTCCTGGAGGTGCTCTGTGTCATCCATATGGTTTACACTGGGGTCAAGGACTTGAAAATACAGGTTGAAGTTCACTGGAAGCTCTCTGAAGACTCCACACTGAGCCTCGGGTCTGCTTTCTGTGACCTTCCAAGACTTTGCTTTCTGGGGTGAACTCATGTGTTTGTTTTTATGGCTCATGAAGAGCAGATGAAATTGTGTTGGTGTTTCACCAAGGCATTGCAATATTGAATTATTTATTCATTTTGTAGTATAAGCTTTTAAATTTTTTTTTTTAAATAAAAGATTATCCAGGGTGCTGGATATCCAGGATGGCTTAGTGGTTAAAAGTATCTGTCACTCTTTCAGAGGTCCTAGGCTCAGTTCTCAGCACCCACATTAGGTGGATTACAACTGCCAGTGACTAGCTCTGAGGATCTGACATCCTCTTCCGGCTTCCTCAGGTACCTCCACAAATGTGGCATATAGGCACATATACATACATAGAAATAAAAAGACGCCTTTAGAAAGATGTTATCCACATCTAAAACATGGTGGTATCTTCTGTTTTAGTTGACTTGATTTTTAAAAGTTTTGCAGTGCTGTGGATGGAACTCAGGACCTTGCAGATGAGAGGTAAATGTGCTATCACTGACCCATCTCTTCAGACCTTATACTGAATTCTAAATATAACAGTAAACAGTTATTGACTATATCATGCACATAGTTATTAATTTGAAGGCACAGAATTCTTTCTCTCAATCATTAGAGTATGTGTGTGGGAAGCCTGAGGGATGACCAACCACATGCCATGGCATGTGTGTGTGTAGATCTGAGCTCAGGTTCTCACACTTCTGTGGAAAGTGTTTTACTTACTGGCCATCTATCTTCCTAGCTCAAGAGGCAAAATTCTTTTTATTCTATTTTATTTTATTTTCTTTATTAAGAAATTTTCTACTCACTCCTCATGCTATCCACAGATCCCCCCTTCCTCCCTCCTCCCACCCTCCATCCCTCTTTTCCAAGCCACCCCGCATCCCCACATGCCCCAAATCGAGGTCTCCCATGGGGAGTCAGCAGAGCCCAGCTCACTGAGCCTAGGCAGGTCCAAGCCCCTTCCCACTGCACCAAGGCTGTGCAAGGTGTCACACCACAGACACCAGATTCCCAGAAGCCTGCCCATGCACCAGGGACAGATCCCAATTCCCTGCCTGGGTGCCCCCTAAACAGTTCGAGCCAAACAACCATCTTCCGTGTCCAGAGGGCCTAGTCCAGTCCTATGGGGGCTCCACAACCACCAGTCCACAGTTCATGGCCTTCCACTAGTGTGGTCCATCATCTCTGCACATCCTCCCATCATGATCTCAATGTCCCTCGCCTGTAATATCTCTCCTCTCTCTCATCAAATGGATTCCCAGAACTTAGACTGGTGCCTGGCCATGGATCTCTGTATCTGAAGAGGCTAAATTCTTACACCTAGTGAATTCACATCCTAGGCTAGGAGGCCGGACAAAGAGTTGTCTGAGAGGGTGAAAACAAATGATCTAGAGACGTGCCCTGGGAAGAGACTGCCTGGACACGAGGCTTTGCTTCACCATTGATTAGCTGTGTGCTATTGGGTAAGCTTCCTAACAGGACTATTGGAGAGATAATAATTGACATCTAAATGAGGATATAACTCTACCTTCTGGAAGGTTCTCTGATAATGAAGTGAGTCTGAACATGTATGAGGTGCTTGGAAGTGCTTGGCACAGAATTAGGGGCTGATAATTATCAGTCACTACTGTTTTCGTTCAGAATTCTGGGAAGAAAGTGGTTGGAGCTGTTGGAGCTCAGGAGGGTTTATAGTACATGCAGACCCCCAAAACCCACTTCAGATGTTCTGACTTCGGAGCTCCGGGTGGATAGAGCTTGGGATTCTGCAACAATAAGAGCCTGGGCCTTTCTGTTGGAGGATGTTCATAGGTCTCATCTGGAGAACCGCTGCTATGCTGGAGGCAGAAACAAGACCAGAAGGGGGAACTGGCTGTTGTTGGAGAAGGTGTTAGGAGAAGTTTCACAGTAAAGGCCATTTGTTGTATGTCCTGTGAAGTCAACAGGCAGATGGAAAGACAAACAGATGCACAAAGACGCACAGCTGTGAGTCAGCACAGTTTGATGGGAGCTTTTCCATTTCCATGTCTCTGGGGTGGCTACAAGGATGGGTGGTAGGAGAAAATATATGGGTGATGAATTTACTAAGGAACTGTCTCCAGAAAACCTGACCGTCCACGGTGGTTGGTATTGTCAATTTGACACACTGTAGAATCACCTGGAAGAGGAGCCTCTGAGCACACCTGTGGAGATTGTCCGAACTATGTTAATTGACTTGGGAGGACCCATCATAATTGTGGGTGGGACCTTTGCCTGGGAGGGGATTTCAGATTGTATAAAATGGAGAAAGGAAGCAGAGCACTAGCATGCATCCGCCCATCCCTCTCTATCTGTTCAGATGGGCTATGACCAGTGTCTTCAAGCTCCCATTGCCATGACTCCCCTACCATGATGGACCATACCCTGTGATTGTGAGTCAGAATAAGTCCTTTCTCTCCTAAGATGGTTTGTCAGAATATTTTATCCTAGAGACAGGAAAGAGGCTAAGACACCCATCTAATTGAGAATTCCTGTGAGTGAGTGGGTCACACTGCTTGCTGATAAAGCTGTTTGGATAGTATAACAGAGGCTGTCGAGAACTTGAACTCTGCAGTTAGTTGCTTATGGTTGTGATAGAAGTAATTCCCACTGGGCTGCTCGGTTGTCATGTAAGACCTCTAATAACCTGCATTGAGCATTGCTAAGAAAATTAGCTTGGTGCTGATCACAGGGGCTGCTTTCCAACGCCGAAATGAGTTTAGTGGAGGCTGTGAGGTGGCCTCTCCCTTCTGTGAGTATCTTCCAAAGCAGGCAGGCTTTTGCTCATCTGAGATGTTTAGATGCTTTGGATTTCTTAGATTGGCTATTTGAATGTCTTGGGGATTAAGTCAGCAAAGGAGTCTCAAAACTCCTTCTTTTCCCCTAAAGAAAAAGCATCTTGGGGAGCACACATGTTTTCTTTTTTGTCAGTTCGAACACCATTAGAAACACCCAGAGGAAGGAAATGTCCTTATAATACAGATAAATAAACACACGTTAGAGGGGTGAGTGATGTTTCCTTTTGTAATGTTTTAGATCAAGGGCACCCCCAAGTAAAGAGAAGGAAGGAGTTTCTACATGAAATCTGCCCCCACATTGCTTCATGTCAGAGTGATGGTTCATGAAAAATGCTGAATCACATGATCTAGCAGATTCTTTGGGAAAGCTTGTTGGTGACATACCTCCAGCCCTGGAACGTGGGAGGTGGAGGCAGAAGGACCAAGAGATCAAAGCCAGACTCAGCTATATAGTGATTTTGGGGCTAGCCTCAGCTACATGGGAGCCCTGTCACCAATCACTCCCAAAATATAAATGAAACAGATTCATTGGCAGACACTTTCAGGGCTCAGTTTCTCCTCAACACCTTTGTTTTCTTTTAAAATTATCATTCTTTTAAAATAGATAATACTTATTTATCATGAAGTAACAAACTGGAGTGTGTAAGAAAGAGTTCATAATCCCCATTGGATTCCACTATGATGGGAAAAACCCACATGAGCAGCATCCACAGTCAAGAATTACCTTTCAGCAATGCCTGGGGCTCTAGGCATGAGAGATAGGAACCCTCTTTGTATGTGTTTGTGGCTAATGGAGACTTGCTTAAAAAGCCATTGGGCATCAGGCTGGGGTACCTCTAAGCAACACCTGCCACCCATCAGGGGATGGCAATCAGAAGGTGGCCTTAAAAACTAAGTGATCATAGGGCTTCTTGTTCTAAGAAAATCTGAACAGCAGAGATGTGAAGGTGGCCAGGTTCTCTGAAACACAAGTTGGTTGAATATCTGAAAGACATCAACATCAAAACAATCCACAGCTTGGATACTTCTGAAGATTCCCCTTACCTGCTAAGCAAACCAGAAAGTATACCAGAACTTATACCAGGCGTGGGCAGAAGCCAAAATCAGGCCTTGGAGAATAACTCAGGGGTAAGAGTGCTTTTTGCTCTTGCAGATGACTTGGGATTCAGTTCCCAGCACCCACAATCAGGGGACTCATGACCTGTGTTAACTCCAGGTTCAGGGGGATCTGAGGCCCTCTTCTGACCTCTGAGGGCTACTGTACCCCACAGGTGCACGTAAACTCACCCCCCTGCACCCACAGGTGTATATAAACTCACTCACACTGTTACACACACACACACACACACACACACACACACACACGCACGCACGCACGCACGCACGCACGCACGCACGCATGCATGTTAAAATCAGTCTTAGCTCCACAATGATTTCAAGGCCAGCCTGACCGCGTGAAACCCTGCCTCCAAATTAAGCCCACAAATATGGCTGGGAGTGGATTCATTAGCAGATACGTTCAGGGCTCAGTTTTCTTGTCTTTTTGTTTGCTGTGCACTTTAGATTCTATGGGCTTTCCTCTTCTTAAGAAAAGAGAGAAAAGGGATGAAGCAAATGATCACCCAGGGAGCCCCTCCTGCAGTGCCGACTTCTCTGGGCTTTGTTCTGCATTTTGAGCTGGCCTGGGAGAATGAATGTGGGTTTTATCCCCGAAAACAGAGACCAGCTGTCTGATGCCGGCTTCTCTTTCCTCTTTGATTGGCAAGGCTTTCTGTCTCACTCCCATTAGAGAAGAAATACTGTTTAGATTTCGACACAAGATATCGCCAGCGGAATAAACAGTGCCGTTCTCATGATAAAGTAGATGTTTAAGATGAAAGGTTTATTTAAACCTACTAGTGAACCACATTCCATTGAATTCCGAGACACTCCTACAGGAAACAAATTTTATCAACTTAATTTTGCTACTTTTCCAAGCTTTTCCTGTGGCACACACAGCAACAGTGTCCGCTTTGATGGCCGGGAAACCTGTTTCTAGGGGCTTAGAAGGGACACGGGAAAGGCCGAGTGGTAGAGGTGAACGGCAGGGGGCGCTCTAAGACTAGGTACTGCGGGAAGGCCAAGGGCCAGCAAGCGCTCAACCTCCGACCACCTTTTAAAACATTTATTGATTCTTTGAGAATTTCATACAGTACATTTTGATCACATTCACTCCTCATTCTTCCTCCAGCTCATGCTAGGTCCACCCACCTCTCTAATGCCCCCAACTTTATCTCTGTTTCTTTTTAAAATGATCTCAATTCCCATTTGTGCTGTGCACATCACTCCTGGATGTGAGGCCGTCCACTGGAACCCGGTCATTTCCTTCCTCTTTTTTTAAATATAGGAGAGGAAAAAGAACAGAGCCCCCGCCAGAGGACAAAGAACACCGGAGCACCAGACACACGCGGCTGAAGAACCGATTTTTTCTTTTTTTCTTTCAGAGACATCAGAGGGACCTTAGGCTACGTAGTCTTATTTTCCACATCAGCCATCCCACAGCTGTCCTGTCAATCAGCCCTTCTCCTCAGCAGCCTCATAACCCTCAGCCCACCCGAAGGCTCACTTCGGCCCTCTTTGCCAGCAGCCTGGGAAGACCCTGGCCCACGTGACGTCATCACGCCTAAGCCCCACCTCCCACTGTCAGCCCAGAGAAGCTGGGAGCCCTCCCCTCCCCTTGTTAGCGGAGGTGACAAGGACAGCTTATGTCTAGCCACCTTGTAAGCCCAGCTCCACCCTAGCTGTATCTCCCTCCCTTAACCCCTTCATTCGTAAACCTGGGGACTTGGGCTAAATGGTTATGTATGTGTGTGTTCTAAAAACCGGAAGTGGTAGGTGAAGGCCATAAACACAACATTATCTCCAAAACAAGATGTCTAGTAGTGCCAACTTGGAGAGAATCAGGGCTAAGGTGCCTTTGTTTTCTCTTTCTGGAGGTGAGTGGTCTGACTGAAGACCTTCAGTCCTTCCCTTGTGTGAAGGGATAAACTTGTGTGGAATTTCAACTCTCTCATCAGAAGCAGAATGAGGGGAATCACTTGGCTTTGGCCGTTTTTCCCCCAGCTAACTTCTTGTTCATAAGTGACAGTAACATCTTCCTTAGGAACAGCATTGCTTGTTGGGTCCCTCGGCCCTCTCCTTCTCAGAATCGACTTTCTCCGTGTGACTCATCTGAGCACAGCTTTGTTGTTTTGGGGGTCTCATGTAGCCCAGGTCGGCTCCAAGCTGGGGGAGGAGCTTGGAATCCTCAGCCTCTCCCTTTGGCCGCACTGGGATTACATGACAGGCCCCTGTGGTCTCCACCACCCCGCTTTAGGAGATGCTAGGGATGAAATGCAGGGCTTCTGGTATACTAGAGGTTTTCTACCCACACAGCAATGTTTGCAGCAAACACGCTTTATTTGGAAAACAAACAAAGATTAATTAACAAAACAGAAGGTCGTCAAAGCAGCTCAGTGGCTAGGCCGCTTAATTAGCACACACGAAGCCCCCAATTTGGTTCCTAGTGCCACAGAAAACTGGTGTGGTTGAGCACGCCTGGACTCTCCACGGAAGAGGAGGTAGGAGGGTCATCTTTAGCTGGGTAGCACGTTCGAGGCCAACCTGGGCTAGGAGGAACCTTGTTTCAAAAATAAATCAGTAAGCAAATCTTTATCGGGTGGGACACGTTCTTATTTAATTGGCTTTAACGATATCCGTGTAGGTAGGGGTGCCATAAGGGACTCCAGCCTCCAGCAGAGGGCTGGACATAATGTGAATGAGTGGTTTTTTTTTTTTTTTTTTTTTTTTTTTAAATCTAGGGGGCGGAATGCTCCGCAGGCTTATTCTAAGATGCCAGAGAGGCCCATTTTCCTTTAACTACTTATTTGTGTGTGCCAACCATTGCATCAATTTCTTCTAGGGTGTACTTCAAGCAATGTGCCTTGACAGCACCTGCCAGGCATGGAGACCTATAAGAAATGTGCTGGGGCAGTCACTGATGTTGACAAGGTCGAATGAAGTCATGCTGGGTACAGAGTCCATTTCCAGCTTCTTTGAGGGTGCTGGGAACAGACTGTCTGAGCTGGGGAGACACTGTGTAACACTCAGATCATTAGGCCTGGATGTTCTAAACACCAAGACTCAGGCTGCTGTAAACTGCTGGCTGTTCCTCAGAACCTGTGTTCTGAGTTCAAAAGAAATGGCTTATGTTAGTCTGGTATGGGGGCCCTCAGGCTGGGAGATGATGTCGTTCGAACTTCTGCAGTCTCAGCGCTGCTGTCGGGGTGTGAGAAGTGGAGACAGGAGAACCCCTTGCTCACAGGCAGAACAATGAGGAGACCCAGG
Source organism: Peromyscus leucopus (assembly GCF_004664715.2). Lineage (NCBI taxonomy): Eukaryota > Metazoa > Chordata > Mammalia > Rodentia > Cricetidae > Peromyscus > Peromyscus leucopus. The sequence continues at coordinate 12,877,035 of NC_051076.1, read as the reverse complement.
ATTGTCCTCCGACCTTTCCTCTTGTGCTTGGCACACAGGCGCTCGCATCCACACACATGAATGCACACCCACGCAGGTGTGCATGTGCACATAAGTAATCATATCACACGCAGGAAAGATACTCTCTATCAGAGTATCGAGGGCAGGGAAGCATTTAGGACCGCCCAGAGTCACACCCTACAGGCAGTATGGTGGGTCACTCGGGCGCGTTGGCAAGGATGGCAGTGATGGCGTTGGTGCAGGGATTGTGTGATAAGCAGTGTGTGCTTAGAAGCTCTGTTTTCCCCTTTGTTGTTTAATCCCCCAAACCTTTGTCTCTTCGTTTGTAGAACTCTTGGGAACTCTTGTCATTGAACGGTTTGCGGTTTAAGAAAATGAATGAAGAATGCATGGAGACCTAGATCATGTTGCTACACACACACACACACACACACACACACACACACACACACACACACACACACACCATGCAGACACAGTTTTTGGTGAAGATGAGGCCTCTGGAATTCCGGGCATTCTCATTTAATATCTTCTCATTTAAATCCTTTTCTCTTCTTCAACTGTGTTTTCCTTTTTCCTTCTCTTCATTCCTTTCCCTGCAATTATCAAATTCTTTTAAAAAATTTTTACTTGATAGGAATTTAAAAATATTTCCGAGAAGAAATGAAATGTAGAATGGTAATTTCCAGACTTATTTAACAAACAAAATGAATTGTTTTTTAGGTACCCAGGACTTTGTAACTTGTCTTTAACTTATTAATTGGTGGTTGATAAAGCACAAAGCATGCCAGCTGAAACCATCAGGACTCCATTCAATGATTTACTCTCTTGTTACCTATTTGGAAAGGCGACAAGGAAAACACACACAAACACTATTTTCTTATTCATTCATTGTTTTTATTTTGCTTTTACTTGTATGTGAGTGTGAGGTGTCTTTATGTGGTGTGTGTGTGTGTCTATGTGTCTGTGTGTGTCATGTGTATGTGTCTGCACTCACATGCGTGCACTGTGCAGGTGTGGGTGGAGGTCAGAGGTCACCATTGGGGTTTTTCTTCAATCACTCTCCACCCTATTTTTGGAGACAGGCTTACTAACTGATCCTGGAGCTCACTGATTTGGCTTGGCCTAGCTGGCCAACGAGCCCCAGAGATAGCTTGACCTTCTCACTGCTGGGATTACAGGCACATGCCATGAGCCCCGCTTTTCACCTGGCTCCTGGGGATCTGAGCGCAGGTCTCCATGCTGGTATGGAGACCGCTGAGCCTTCCACATTGTCAGATTGCATGGGCTAAGAACCACTGGTGTGGGAGAATCAGCACTGAGCAAAGGCATGTACTGAGACTGTGCACACGCGCGGACGAAGGTAAGAGAAAACAATAGAGCAACCCAAGCGGTTGACAACCTGGAAGCAAAGTCCTGAAGATTGTCACAGGCCCAGCACTGCCAGCCATGGTCTTCAGAAAGCATACTGCCCCCTGCTGGGAGTAGAAGGCTGCACAGCCCCACAAATTGATCCCGAGCAGCTGAAGGATTTCCTCTAGGGATAGATGTTTGTTGATCGACAGTTGATTGGATCTGTCTAAGTGGATTGTGGTTAGACCAGAATTATTTTTTAAGCAGGAACTTCTCTCAAATCCTGGGCACAATTATGGAAGCAGAAGGCACGGTCTATGTGACCTCCGTTTAACCTTGGGACTATTTACGATTTTAAACATTTTCATTGCCTAGGTGAGCAGGGAAAACATCTCCTATTTCCACACTTACATCCTCCATTATACTAATTGCAGGAAGAAGGCTTCTAAAATCCACCATTAAAACACTAAAGGAACGTATCCATGACATGCAGCCCTACACGGAGCCTAAGTAAAATTGAGTTATGGGCTCAGAGGCCTGTGGCCTTTATTTGAATCTAAGTAGTCTAAGTTAGCCACAGTGTTGACCTAACTGCTTGGAGGTTGAGTAATACATGGGCATGGATGGAGATTGGGGGCCTCAGCTTTCATAGTCCCTGGCATAAATATAATTATATGGCATAATAAGACACCATCTGGCAGTCTTTCGTATTCTCCCAAGGTACGACTAGACACATGGTGGGCCCTGGGGAGGATATAAAGGAAAATGGGATGATATTCTTCTGATCTTATTTTGAAAAGAAATTATTTTTGTGTGTATGCACATGTGTTTTGGGAGCCTATGCACAGCCATGTGTGAACCTGTGGAAGCCTCAGGTAGCCACAGAGTATCCATTCACTCTCCACATTATTTTTAAGGCAAGGTCTTTCACTGAATCTGGAGGTCAGCAGTTGGATCTAACAGCTGACCAGCAAGACCCTGGGGTTGTCCTGTCTCCCAGAGATAGTATTTGGCACACGCTGTCACATCTGGGTTTCTCACAGGCTGTTGGAGATCTGACTTTAGGGCCTCAGGTTTCCTTGGAAAACACTTTCCCCATGGATCTATCTGGATAGCTCCAAGATCTTGCTTTCTACAAGGGAGGCCAGGACTCAGGGCTTGGAGGTAGTTGAGGCTGTTTAAGTGACATGCTGTTTAGAGAACTTAGAGACCTTTCAAGCTTTTTGTGCATTCAGAAAATAATATTGCCTGAGTTCTCTTGCCATCACTAGGCCCCATTCATGGTTTTCTGTGTCTTCATGGACTCAGGCCTTCTCAATATGAATGAGCAGCAGTTTTCATTCGTCACTTAAATCTAATTTTAAAGTCTCTTCTTGTTTCACCTTTTTACTTTTTTTTAATTTTTTTTTTTTAAATTTTGGGTTTTCAGCTTGAATTGTACACTTTGCTTCCAGGACTCACACAGAGTAAGGCTTCAATGTTGTGTGGCCTCTATGACACTGTGAGAGCGGGAACAGTTAATGTGTCACCCGGCCCGGCTCAGGTGGTGACCTAAACCCAATGGAACCACACATTCCTGGTGCCTGAAGCAACGCCCTTAAAACGAAGGAAGCAAAAACAGCCAACTGCTGTTTGTGTGGACCCAAGAATCCTTCAGTTGCTTTAACAAAATAAATGTTTCAAGGAAGGCGAGTCTCAGGTCTGAAGATGTCTGAGGTCAGACAGATCCTCAGAGAACTGGCCAAGGCATTCAGCATCAGGGAACTAGATGGACTCTGCAGGAGATGGATGACTGACAGGCCATTGCTTGGAGGCCATGTGGTCTGGCCTGAGGAAAGGGACTAACCCCCTCCAACTGTGGCTCACTTCTCCAAGTGCTGACGGGAGCCAAGTTCAAGTTTTACTTCCTGCAAACCAATTGCACATTTCAGAAAACCGAGAAGCCTTCTGTATAGGAAAAGTACAGGTGAAAAATATAATAAATATTATTGTCAAAATGGAAAGAAGAGTGGCAGGTCCTGCTCTCTGCCACATAGCAGGCAAGCGTTCTTCCCTCAAATAGGCTGGGCACTACCATGCTGTCACTAGTTTACAGAGGAAGGGGCTGGAGTGCTATGAGGCTCCCAAAACTACTAACTAGCACAGAACAGAGAAATCGCAAAACCAAACTCTGGGTTTCCGTTCTTCTGATGTTCAAGGTCTTAATCTTCTCTGGCTCAGGCTGTAGCCTTTCTAGTTTGTCCTTTGTAGGACCCGGTACCCAGGCTTTGTCTGGGTTGCTGAGCCACATGAAACATTTTATATTATTTACCATCCTCACAAAACCCCTGAGCATTAGCTTTACTTGTATTTTACAGATGGAGAAGCTGAGAAGTCAAGTTGTATTAAAAGGGGTGAACCAGGGATTCATTTCCTGGGTTGCAACTCTCTAAAGTGCATGTTGGCTTTTAGGTTTTAAATAACGATTCTAAATTCAATGAAATTAAGAGTTATTCCAGATGCATTGAACTTCCTATATTAAATTTGCATCACAATATTTGTGTGTGTGTGTGTGTGTGTTCAATTGTGTGTGTGCATATGGAGGCCAGATGTTGATGAAGGATGTCTTCTTCATTTGCTTTCCACTTTATTAATTGAGGCAGGGCATCGTGCTGAACCCAGGTCTCTGATTCAGCTGCTCTAGCTAGCCAGCTTGTCCAGACATCCCTTGTTTCAGCCTTCCTGGTGCTGAGATTACAGGCGGTGCATCACACCTGCCTGGCTATTTTTTAAAATTTATTTATGTATTTATTTTCACAGAGGTGCTCCAGATCTATATTCCATTTCCTCCCACTTGTGTGGCAAGGTCTTTATCAATTGAGATGTATCCTCAGACCCAACACAGTATTTCTTGGAGGCTGAAAATGTTAGGTCCTATAACTGTCAGGAAGGCAAGGGAGAAGGCTGGGTACATCTGTCGTCTCCTCTATGTTTTATCCATTTTACCATCAAATAGCAGCAAAATAATTAATTTCTAACTTCCTATCTAAGACAAATGCAGAACTAACATAAATAAATTCTCCACAAATGCAAAGACAGATGCCTTAGCAGTTAAGAGTTCTGGCTGCTTTTACAGAGGACCTGGGTTCAGTTCCCAGCACCCACATGGCGCTCCCAACCATCTGCTACCCAGTTCCACGGGGATCTGACGCCCTCTTCTGGCCTCCTCCTCCACTGAATGCAGGTGATGCACAGATGCCCATGCAGACAAGCACCCATATACTTTAAAAGTAGAGTAAAAATATAAACAAAAAGAAAGAAGCAATCTGCCAATGGTTCGACTCAAGAAAAACATGATGAATGTGGCCAGAGGCAGAGGGGCATGCAAGTTTTCATGTTTTCTAAGCGAATTCCTTCCCTTCCTCCTGGTTACTGGCCTGAGCATCACAGAGTCAGCTGTTAAAATCCCAGGTTGGGTAGTTTTGCAGTGGAATTATTTAATTCAGTTTTCATTTTGTCAAGATCCACTTCCTAGGAGCTCATGATGCCCCTGGCACTGGATTTAGATGATAAAGACACACAGCTTTGCAAGGCTCAGTCTGATCCTTGAGGGTCTTATAGGATGTAGGAGGAATAAGTATCTAGCATTAAGATTTTAAGTGTTTTTGGTATGTTCCCATAATTTTCAGAACCAAATCCAAGGAGCTGGTATACACAGCCAATCAGATACTGTGCTGGAATTTTCTCTTGACTCTGATGCCCAGCCTTGCAGTTAACATCTCTGATAGGTGGCATGCTTCCTATGCTGCTAGGCAACAATACTAGGCAAAAATTAGCCCTAAATAGTATTTGGACTGTGTGGAACTAAAAATATGCTTTAAGTGCCTACTGGGGACACCAAAACAAAAACAAAAAACAAAACCCAGAAATACAAAACCAAGGTTCAAAACAACCTTTCCCATACAACTGGCCAAAGATGACAGCCATTTGTTTAGTGCTAGAAACAGACTTTGAAGTGAGGCGCCTGGTGATTTTTAAGAAGCTGAAGGGGTGCATGTGGTTTCAGACTGAGTACATGAAGTATAAACTTTACTAATATGTTAAATAAAATATGCCCCACAAAGCAAATATCTCAGGTTTTCTCTCATATGTGGAAGCTGGAGGGGGAAAGAAGGACATAAAACCAAGGGGGATTTTTATGGGCGTGGAAAGGGAAAAATAAACAGGATAATGTGGAGTTAATGTGATCAAAGTATATTATATGCCTGTATGGACATATAATCAGACTCCTTACTTTGTATACATACATGCACACACGCACCCCTATACTTGGTTTTTTTTGAGATAGGGTTTCTCTCTCTGTAACAGTCCTGGCTGTTCTGGAACTCACCCTGTAGACCAGGCTGGCCTCAAACTCATGGAGATCTGCCTGCTTCTGCCTCCTGAGTGCTGGGATTAAAGGTGTTCACCATCACTGCCTGGCTGTACTTGTATTTGTTGACAAAAATATTTAAACTTACAACATTTTAAACTTACAATGTATGTGTGTATTCATGAGTGTGGCATGCATGTGGAGGCCAGAGGTCCGAGTCTGGTGTCTCCCTCAGTTCCTCTCCATTTGAGTTTTTTGAGACAAGGTTTTATCACTGAATGTGGAGCTCAGCTGTTCAACCTGACTGGCTGGCTCACAAGCACCAATGCTCTTCCTGTCTTCACCACCTTAGCACTGGGATTATAAACATGTAGTATCACACCTCGATTTTTTTGTGTGTGTGTGTGTGAGTCCTGGGGGATTGAACTTGGGTCCTTATGCTCACATGGCAAGCACCTTACCCAATAAACCATATCTACCATCCAACATTTTAAACTTTTATGTTTGAAATTATCAGCCAATATAATCAAGTAAGCCGAGGGTACTTCGTGTGTGTGTGTGTGTGTGTGTGTATGTGTGTGTGTGTGTGTGTGTGTGACAGAGAGTGTAAGAGTGTGAGTGTGAGAGTATATTTGTGTGTGTGTGTGTGTGTGTGTGTGTGACAGAGAGAGTGTAAGAGTGTGAGTGTGTGTGAGTATATTTGTGTGTGTGTGAAGAGACGATTTAGGAAGCTGATTGAGATTGGTGATTGCTGAGGTGGAGAACTGGAGACCATTTTAGAGGGCGAAGTTTGTGAAGAGGAGTAACAATAAGGAGATGTGATTAGTGCAGGGCTAGCTCCATGTGAAAATGAGACAGTGCGGGGAATATGGAGAACTAATGTCGGCTTAATGCTGTCGGTGGATGAAGAGAGCAGGGCAGGGAGAGGGGCTCAGATGCCAGGAAGAGCCACAGAATCCATCTGTGGGGCTGAAGAGACTGAGTTGGTGGGGTCAGCTTCCAAATAGCTTCTGACTTCTCTCCCCTGGCATCAGACTTTTCATCGGATGTCTTACTGCACTTTTCCTCAGAAGTCATCTCCAAACAGCCATCCCTACAGTGGTGCTTCCTGATAGCCTCTTGCTTCTCAGCGGAACATAGCCTATCTACATTAGAGATTCTTTTACTATTGTCTACTGTAAGATGAATTGCTAAATGGTCTTATATTAATAGAAACCCAGAGCCAGATTTGGGGGTGAAAACTGAGAGATCAGAAAAGCAGAAAGAAGCCAGTCACGCTCTTACCACTTGGAAATCCTCAGCCCAAGAGACCTACTTCCTGTATACGCATGCCTATATGTCTTTCTGTTCTGCATCTCACTTTCTTTCTCCGCCCAGCTACATCACTTCCTGTCTGTCTGTACAGACCTCCAGATCTCTATGGTTAGTGCTGGGATTAAAGGCATGTGTCACCATGCCTGGCTCTGTTCCCCAGTGTGGCCTTGAACTCAGAGATCTGGATGGATCTCTGCCTCCTGAATGCTAGGATTAAAGGCATGTGCTCTCATTGCCTGACCTTTATGTTTAATATAGTAGCTGGCTTTTTCCTCTGATCCTCAGATAAGCTTTATTAGGGTGTAAAATATATTGGGGGATACCATATCACCACAGTCTACTTCATCAGAATATAGTTATGTGAAGAGCTAGCCACAACCAGTCTTGTATCCATAACATTCCTAATGCCTGGCATAACATTTGTGCCCAACTCTGGATGCAAAAGAAGTGATCAGGTTCTCATTGACATCCTCTAAGCCAAGCAGTGGCAGTGTTGGATTATTGGGGATTATTTAAGGGTAACAGGATGGCAGTTAGGGCAGGGCAGGTGGGGGCAGCTGGGTGTGGCTTTAGTAGTGTGGGTAAACTGTGCCTCGGATTGAAATGGGCAGTGGGGGAAGGAGAGAGGGAGGTAGACTTTAAAAGCCTTCCAACTAGAGCTGACGGCTGTGAGACAGGAAGGGTAGGGATAACTTCTAGAGCGCTAACTGCCGTGATTATGTGTGGTACCCACTTGCTGCTGGAGGGCTTCTCTCCAGGTTCCACCAAGCCCCGCAGTCCCACAATCCACTTATAAAATAATCACTCAGACGCTTATAATACTTATAAACTGTATGGCCGTGGCAGGCTTCTTGCTAACTGTTCTTATATCCTAAATTAACCCTTTACTATAAATCTATACCCTGCCACGCCGCTTGTGGCTTACCGGCATCTTCACATGCTGCTTGTCCTGGCGGTGGCTGCAGTGTCTCTTCTCCTTCTTCCTGTTTCTCCAATTCTCCTCTCTCTTTATCCCGCCTATACTTCCTGCCTGGTCACTGGCCATCAGGGTTTTATTTATATAGAGTGATATCCACAGCACCCACCTCAGTGATGCTGGTGTGAGAAACAGTTCACAAGGAGAGTGGGTCTGTTTTTTAAGACTTGACTAAAACCATGTAGACATTTTTACCATCAGATTTGTGCTGAAGACTGACTCTAGGGGTGGACTTGGCTCAAGAAAGAGACTGGAGTTAACAGTGCACGAGCTGCAGACGGGGCATGGCAGAGTCGGAGGAAAGCTTTGACAAGGGGATCAAGTCTCAAAGGTGGATGGGCTTTCACATGGGAGCTGAAGAGGAATACATCAAGGCAGAAATGAAAAGGCAGGAAGATTTTAACCCATTGGCCCAGACACCCCAGTGTGAGAGAGTGGGGTGTAGACACCAGGGTTTACAGCATTTCACACTCACGTGATTGTGCCTTCTTGTTGTTTCCATGGTGTGTCATGGGATAATTCTTGGTCAAATGACTCCCATTCAGAAGTGCCAGAAAGATGTTCCTAGTCCTACTCCAGGGATCCCATCAGTTCTCATTTAATGGAATTATGGGAAACAACCGAAGGCGAACCCAACACCCTGTGACCCACCTTCTGGAACTCCACCCCACTGCTTACCCTTAACTCTCATTGCTCTTCCAGAAAGGACAAACAGGTCAGCCAACATGTGGACTCTATAATCTCTGCTATTTTAACTTTTTAGAGACTCCTTGTAACATTGGCAAGCAAAGCAGAGCTCTGTAAGTATTCTTTTGGTTGCAAAACACACAGGTGCTCTCTCCTGACTAGAATATTGTTTTTCCATACACAAATGACTTTTCTTTGCAAAATGTGCTTAGGGCAAATGTCCAATAGCAAACAAATTCCCATGCTTTTGTACCCACTGTTTTTCTCCACGAAGGTAAATCATTTAACACAAAGGCCAAGGAAGCTTAGGGGATTTCTCAAACTCTCCTTGCCAGTCCGGTTCCAACATATTTATTAGCAGAATGACATTTATTTAAGGTTAAGTTGGTCCCATTAAACAATCACAGAAACACGGTATTTCCTACATTTAAAATACATTATGTATTTTGTTTTTCCTCAAGGTCAAATTTTTCATCCTAATAGACAAAACTGTGTTCTTTTATATTAGCCAATGACTTTTTTTTTCAGTTGAGCAAAACTGGATCAGATCTTTATCTTGGGCTTGTAATCAGCCATTGTAATTTCTACCATGTACAACTCAAAAAGGGTCTTGATTTATCATTTGTTATTGTGCAATTCCAGTACTTAATGCAAGCCATGGTGAACTGCAGTGGGATAGTGATGCTCTTGAGAAGTCACTGGCCATTTTCCTGGTTTTGGCTGTGGTCACAGCCCTGGTCCCATTTAGTTTAGTTGACAGATTCCTTGTGGGTGGTCACTAAGAACCAGGGCTGCTGAGAGATGGTCCTTTCAAGTATGATCTTGTATCATCATTCATCATTCTTATTCTAAGAAAGGAGGTGGATTCACACTGAGCGATCACTCAGGAATAGATTTGCATTTTAAAATAGTGTATGAGTCAAGACAACCTAACATGTGCTCCTCCAAAAATCATTTGTCTACCCATATTTTTAATCCAAGAACAATTTTCTCCTTGGGATGAGTATTGCAGGAAGAATTCCAACTTCTGAATGAATGATGTGACTTAATAGTAAGATGTTGTGGTTTTTAGTTAACTCTTGAAGTATTCTATTTGCGTATGTACAATTATCACATAATTGTACTGTTTCCTGAAACAGTGTGGGGCTGGTGAGATGGCTCAGGGGATAAAGCTGCTTGCTACTCAAGTGTGATGACATGAATTTGATCCCAGAAGCCCACTTAAAGGTGAAAAGAAAGAGCCAACTCCATAGAGTTGTTTTCAGACCCCTACATGAATGCTGTGCTCTGACCCCCCTTATACACATACATGCACAATAATAACAAAAAATAAACTACAAAAAGAAAATGAAACAATTCTCTCTCCTACCATGCTCAGAAAGTGTTTGACTTAAGAATGGCATTTCTGACAACTCCGTAACAAGGAAGCCAGATGCCAGCACCACAGTAGGCATCATCCAATGTCTTCATGTAAGGAGGGACAAGTGATGGACCAGTGATATTTCCATTGTGTTGACCTTTGAATATATTTGGCTCTATTTTTCATTGACTGTAAAATTTGGCCTTACAGTATTCAAAGTGGATGACTACATGTTCTCTATAAATTGGGAATTAAAAAGAATGTATTTACATTCCTAAAATAGTCTTTTTCAAATGCCTGATGAGTATAGAAGACAATTTCTAAAAGCTTTATGAGCTGCAGAGGATGTTTAGCCTCCCTGATTTGAAGTTGTAGTTGGCTTTAGTGAGCAATCATCATATGCTATCCAACTTGACCCAACTGGAAGCTCTATAAATGGAGAGGTTCCCAGAAGTCAACAGTCCCTCAGCATCCTCGCAGGCCACATCTTATTTGCACGGATCAGGATGTGGCAAGGTGGGTACCAGCATGCTGAGGATGTCCTTGTACTGTGGCAATGGTTAATGACTGATTATGGGGTGATGTACATTTTTGTCTCTCCTAACTGACAGATTTGGTTGCTATTGGATGTAAAGGTACAGTAACACCTGTATTGGTGTGAAGGAATCTTCCAAATTGTTTATTGGCTGGAGATGACTTAAGTCACTACTGAATTAGAGCTTTTAAATTTGGGGTAGGGATTCCTAATGATAATATGAACACTTAAAGAGAGCATTATTCTTAAAATAGGCTTATTTACTTCCAGAATAATTTAAGAGATAATTTTATGTTTTTCTAGTATAGTGAGTCTTAGTTGGGACTCATACAAAACAACAACAACAACAACAACAACAACAAACCCTACTCTTGCCTTATATGGAGGTATAGTTTCAGGAAACTCCACAGTCTCATGAGATATGCATTGGCCTGGGGATAGGGATTTCCAAGCTCGGGTGGCCATTAATAGATGGAGAGATGTGTAAAGGACAGTTTACCCTACTTGGCTTGCTTGTTTATGAAAATGATAACTTATCTGCAATCTTTGTTTTATAATTGTGACATCATGATTTATAAATAAAAGAGAGTGAAATTAGAGTGAGCTTGCTGTTATGTGGGTCTCTCTTGTGGGCAGTATGGGATTGGAGAGAATAAATGGTTCGTTTTAGCACATGAAGATGACATCACCTGAATATTCTTTGTGGATGCCCAGATTCAGCAACTGGCAGTCACCCCAGCATTTTGTCATTCTCCAGGGCTGTGATCATTCAGGGACTCCATTACATCCTTTCCATTCTTCTTTTGAGGAGGGTGGGGGAATGGACAGACCCAGGAAGGAAAGAGTTCCCCGTGTGTTCACAAATTGGCATATCCTACTGATTAAGTAAGACCACACACCCGATTGTTTTGATACTTGTGGGATAATGTAAGCGTCTTGCTGTGGCATTATGATGGGAGCTGCCAAACAGTGCAGAGCTGGTAACTGGTGCTCACTGCACGGAACAGATTGAAGAGAGAATTCTAGCAAGCAAATCCAAAATTGGTCTTCCTTTATGGTGGCTGTTAAGGTTTAAAATAGAACATCTCAGCTTTTCCATAGACGTGCTTGCTTACTGAAGAGTCTGTATTTAAATGTATTTCTTCCTCACAGCCAATTTCCCTTTTCACATAGAGTCTAGAATGAAAACACTGCTCTTGAGCCAGTTGGGTGGCTCCAGGAGGCTGTGTTTGGTGTTCTCAGTTACATCCAGTCTTGTGTTTCTGAAAAATGGATGGGATAGGACATTTGTTCAGTGGCAAACTCATTACTGTGCTTAGAAGAAAAATAACAACATGCTTTAAGCCTTAATCCTTCTATACAAACTCTACAAACTCAAACTGTAGATCCCAAGACATCATTTTGCATAGAGTTGGCTTCTTGCTTCTTTGCAGTTCTTCTTTTGTGTTCCCAAACATTCCTCACGAACAGCTTGAGTGACTGTTTGCTTCAAGTACTGGCACTCTGATAATAAATGGTTAAAATAATTCAGATTTATTGTGCACCACATTTAATTTTTTGCCAAGCAAAGTGGACTTCCTCCCCTCCTTTTTGTGGTTTCGATCTCCTAGTCTGTTGGATTGCTTGATTTACCCTCCATGTCTTGGTTGATTAACTTGTGTGATTCTCTTTTGAGAAGCAGAACACAAGGATTGGCTGTGCTGTTCAGCCTAGATACTGACTACACCATCACTTCTCATTGTTGCTAGGGCTGAATTTTTTTTTTTTTTTTTTGAGCTTCATTTTTCTTTATCTTTCCCTAGACTTTCCCTACTAAATGCTGTTATGTAAGCACAGAAAATGGAAAATACTGGTGTTTGCCTAGCCTTTTACTTCATACCCTCTATATTTGATTATAAAGAAAATGATACCCCACCCCCATTTCTCTTCTCTTTGGCAAGAATTACAAGCATACTTCCTGGAAATGCTCTTCTATATTCTGGGGTTGCCGTCTTGCGATACAGACAATTCTTCCACATGTATGTGAATAGTGGCCCCATTTAGCATGGCAGTACATTCAAAGAAGAGCCTCCCCGAATTTAAAGTAATTGAAAAACAATTCAGGTTCAAAGACATGCTTTTACAACCACATTATTCCAACATGAAACACTAAGTAAATGCCTTTCTGTGTTCATCTCATTCTTAGCCCACCTTGACTTCATTGCACCTCCCAGGTTCTTTCCTCAACCACGCCAGGCTTTCCTGAACTGTCATAACTCAGGTACCATTTCATGCTTCTCGTTCTTCCACTTCGTTTGTGAGGGCTTTGGCCTCTTTCCTCAGGAAGGAAACCTTTAAAGCCTTACCCACAGAGCAGGAACCCTTTCTTAGAAAGAAGTGAAGTGGGGAAGATAGGAAAATGGCCAGTGTGTTAATTGTGTAGAATGTATATTCACACTTTTAGCTCTGGCAGATGCAGTAGCTATAAACTGGGTCACTATGGTGTTCTCAGATCACCACTGAAATCCAGAACAACAGCACTTCTTTTAGTGTGCTAGGACCAGTGCTTTGCCCTTCCCGTTGTCAATTTCCCTTTCATTTCCTGGGTCATCTTCCCAGGTTTCTCCATCTGCCTATACTGCCCTCCGTGGCATAATAGAAAAGAAGCCACAGCGACTTCTCAGCTAGATGAGGACACTCCACCACAGTAAGAGTCGTTTATCAATCACAGTGTCTCTCTGATGCCAAGACCATCATTTCATCTTCCTGTGCTTGAAAGCCTGGAGTTGCTGTTGTCTTCAGGATGGAGCCCGAATCCATCAGCCATTGCAGAGGATGCTGACGTAGATCCTGTCTTACCTCTGCCTCAGAGCCAGTGGTATGATACTCTCTGGCTGTGTTCATTTTCTTCCAGCCTATGGATTGCTGTGATTCATGTTAGAGACTTCTCACATTTTGTTGCCACTGATAAAATGTTCTTCCCCACTCACGGTGCTGGCTAGTTGTATGTCAACTTGACTCAAGCTTGGGTCACTTGAGAGGACCCTGTAGGGAATTTACTTAATTAGTGATTGACGGGGCCGGGCCACCCCTAGGCAAGTGGTCCTGGGTGCTAGAAGAAAGCAGGGTGACTCTCCTGCTGTTGCCCTGTCTTGTGGAAATCCTGCAGCTTTGGGTCTGCAGGACTGGTCCCTTCACCTGCTCCAGCAGATTACAGATGGGGTGAATATTAGGGTGGGACAATGCATAACCCTGGTAGTGTAACTCACTATGTTGCACTACGGCTTCCATGATGAGACACCCCCCCCCATTTTTTTCTTTTTTTTTTTCTCCAAGATTTATTACATATACAGTGTTCTGTCCACACACCAGAAGAGGGCAGCAGATCTCATTACAGATGGTTGTGAGCCACCATGTGGTTGCTGGGAATTGAACTCGGGACCTCTGGAAGAGCAGCCAGTGCTCTTAACCTCTGAGCCATCTCTCCAGCCCCTCTTTTTTTTCTCTTAAATTTTATTTGGGTGGGGTGGCTGGAAGGGCAGAGGGCAGATACACACAGACAGGAAATGAATGGGATAGAGATGCATGATGTGAAAGACACAAGATTAAATAAAAAGAAAGTAAGGGGTTGAGCAAGCCATGATAAGCAACCAATAAGCAGCACTCCCCCACGGTCTCTGCATCTGCCCCTGCCTCCAGGTTCCTGCTCTGAGTTCCTGCCCTGACTTCCCTCTGTAATGGACTGTTACCTGGAAGTGTAAGATAAAATAAAGCCTTTCCTCCCCGAGCTGCTTCTGGTCATGGTGTTTCATCACAGCAATAGACCTCCTTTTATTAGTTCCTATATCCTTCTTTTCCATGATGTCCTCTAGGAGCCCCGTTCCAAAGTAATCGAGGTGGTCCCACAGTGCCCCCTCGCAGCACTTTCCCACCGTTCACTGTTTGTCTTAGTAAAGCGTCAGCCTGGATGACTTACTAGTGCTGCCTTCCCGTGTGTAGCGTGGATTAGGTGCCCAGCATGTGTGTTGAGTGTGGACACTGACACTTGTCGTAGAGTGACCGTGCACAGCATGAACCAACCACAGAGAGCCTCTGTTAACTGGTGAGACTCCTCCTGCCTGCCTCTCTGCTGAGAAGCTGTCAGGCTGAGGTTCTGACGTGCACACCCCTCCACCCCTCCAGCACTTTGCTCTCCTTCCCCTTGTTATGATGATGATCAGAAACCCGACCCTTACCTTTTATTGAGTGGCAAGTCTTATCTTGAGTGATTTATTTATTCATTTATTTATTTATTTATTTATTTATTTATTTTTGGTTTTTTGAGACAGGGTTTCTCTGTAGCTTTGGAGCCTGTCCTGGACTAGCTCTGTAGACCAGACTGGCCTCGAAGTCATCGAGATCCACCTGGCTCTGCCTTCCGAGTGCTGGGATTAAAGGCATGTGCCACTCTTGAGTGATTTATATGAATTATGAATTACCATGTTTCTTCTCAACTTAAATACTTGTTCTTTTGTAGATTGTAAAGTAGGTGACACACACACACACACCTTTTTTTTTCTTTTATTGGACAAGGATTTGAGGCCTAGGTGAGTCACAAAGTGGATAGTGGAACTCCCCTCAAGCCTAGACCCTTTGGCTCTCCTCTGCAAACCTGGCTCTGGTGAGTCGGATACTGTGACATGGGTCATGATGATGAACTGAACCACAGTTTTAGAATCTCATCCTCATGCAGACATTTTCATTTGCTCCTTTGAGCAACACTGTTAAATCAGACAAGATGGGCTTTACCTTCTGTCTTCAGCCACTAGTAAAATTTAAGGACAAACTCAAGAAATAATGTTAGAAGTTAGGCAGCTAATAAGTGAATGGAGACATACAGCTCAGTTATCCCGAGCAGTCAAATACTTTCTCTGGCTCACTGTGGCCTTGAGAGTAACTTAACAATGTGGTTCGTGACTCAACCTCTTCTGGCTTCAGCATCACCAACTTTCTCCCACTCTGTCACTCTCAACCAGCCCAGGTTTCCTGCTAGTTGTTCAATAAACACAACACTTAGAGCTCTGCACTTACCCTGTTTTGACACCTTGGCCAGGGGTGTCAGATGGATGGAGAGGTCTTTTAAAACCAGGAAGCTTTGCCTGGAGCAAACTATGCAGGTGAGACTTGTGAACTGTGAACTAGGACAACTGTAGTGTTTCTTTCTCCTGACACATGGGGTCTGAGTGCTGGAGAGGTTGTTCATTCCACACCTTGCAATTCGCAACTTCTTTATTTTGCTAGTGGCACTCTAGAAAGTGACAAATGGATAATAACTGTGTGGAAACACAAAGAGTGCAGATAGCCTGTTTCTTTGGGCCATAATTGAAACATCCCAAGTTCTCAGACACATTAATAGACAACATCTGCTAAAATCAGGAGAATGAGTGAAAAACAGGATATGAGGCTTTCGGATTAGAGTGAAGAGTGTCCAGTTTGGACTAAGCTCCCATGACTTGGGTAATTGAGGCCAAGTGACTTGGTTAAGAAAAATAAAAACAACTGAAAGCAAACTATTGGACTGAAACAGAACTAATTTTGTTCATTTTTCATCAGTTTTTGTTAGCTGGACAGATAATAGAGAGAGACACATAAAGTGCTTTTGAATCAAGGATGGGGGCTGATTAACAAGTTTGTTCTTCAGAGAAATAGGCTGACAGAGATAGCTTATAATTCCATTTATTTTCCTTTGTTGTTGTGATGCTCAAAATTTCAAAACACAACCATCAAAAACAATGACATCCTTTCTATAGTCTTCAGATGACTTCTAATTGGATAGACATGATGGTTTTGATAGCATTCATTTGCCAGATATTTCTTTTTTGTAACCTTGATTGACACAGTCTTAATCAAATAATATAACTCTCACGCCACACACACAGTAGATATATCTCTCTGTATGTGTGTATGCCAGTTACAGAGTGACCGTGAAGGGTTAAGAGGCCACAGCACAGTTCAGGAGAAGCAGGGAAGTGGATAGAAGTGCAAGCAGAGCCTGTATTGATAACAAGAATGACCCAAGCCAAGCCCTGCTGCAGAGGTGGATGCTGGGTACAGGGACAGAGCAGAAGGAAGGAAGGATGGCAGATCCAGATGGGCAAATGGCAGGATGGCCGAGGCCAGTTGAGTAGGCTGTGCCGACAGTGGGGACTCACCTGAGTGAAGCCCTGGGAAGAGTTGGGAGTTCTTTGTCATCATTATCTGACACACAGGAAGTTAGATGACAAGCCAGTGGGAGCCATCTCTATAGCAGTGTTGGGTACCACCACTCTATAGGGTCCAGAGGAGGGGTTACATCCCCTTTCTTTGGTCTGGCATGCCTGATAAATTCTGATAAAGGCCTGGTTTCCCTGCTCAGAGTTTAATCTGCCCATATACCACTGTAGTTTTAGTTCGCTCAGAAAATGAATAGGGTGGTCCTATTTTGATCTCAGAAAACGAGTTGTCTATTGGTCTGTGCTGAGTGGGTGGTACCAGACAGTTAAGTGTCTACCCAGGCACATGGTCATCCTTCATCCTCAAAACAGAGCAAAAAACAGCTTGTTACCTGGAGTTTCTTAAGGCAGAAGACATTCTGAAAAACAAAAACAAAAACAGAAAAAAACAAACTATGCACAATTTCACACAATACGGAATAACTTAGAGAGGGGCCCAGCTTGAACTCAACAGTCTGAACATTCTTCCAATTTAAACTGCTGGAGAGTCAAACTAATGCCCAGTGTGCAAACCTTGCCTGCCCCCATGACTGGGTCCATGTGTTAGGAGAGCAGAATGGGCAGATCAACCAAAGTGTATTTATGAAGGATGAATCCCTACCCACGATCAGCCTCGGGGCCACATTCTGTGTCCCTGGTAACACACTAATTTTGCATGTGAAAAATAGGGGTGAATAAAGGAAGATGGAAATATAACGACTTCCCTCCTTGGAAATTGAAACAGCATATGAGAGAAGGGGAGCACACCACAGTTGTGCCCTCCCTAAGTGAGCAATAGTGTATGAAAGGGAGGACGGTGGGGTAGTGGGGCTTTGCTGGGACCCACTGAGGAGAGACTCTTTCTGGCAAAGTATAACTAATTTTTTAAATAGAATTTCTTCTTCTTCTTCTTCTTCTTCTTCTTCTTCTTCTTCTTCTTCTTCTTCTTCTTCTTCTTCTTCTTCTTCTTCTTCCTTCTCCTCCTCCTCCTCCTCTCCTTCCTCCTCCTCTCTCTCCTCCTCTCTTCTTCTCTTAGCTAGAGTTTTCCTGCCTGCCCACAGTCAGGACAAATCTTATCACCCACCAGTCCCACAGCTGCTCAGACCCAACCAAGTAAACACAGAGACTTATATTGCTTACACTGTATGGCCGTGGCAGGCTTCTTGCTAACTGTTCTTATAGCTTAAATTAATCCATTTCTACCGGCATCTTCATATGCTGCTTGTCATGGCAGCAGCTGGCAGTGCTCCCCCTTCCCACCTTCCCGTTCTCTCAATTCTCCTCTCTGTTAGTCCCGCCTATACTTCCTGCCTGGCCACTGGCCAATCAGTGTTTTATTTATTGACCAATCAGAGCAACACATTTGACATACAGACCATCCCACAACATTCTTCTTCTTCTTCTTCTATTATTATTATTATTATTATTATTATTATTATTATTATCATTATTTAAAAAAGAATGGAATCTGAGTTGTATCTCTGGTCCTGGGTGGAGAGAGACATGTTCTTCTGAATTGCCAGGAAGGTTATGAGATAACCATGTAGCAGGAAGCTTTCTGGAAATCACAGCAGAGACCATTGCCCTCTCTGTTAAGGGTTAATCCAAGTGGGCCTGTCAGTCACCTGAATAGGAAACTACCACTCTGGAAAGCTGTTTGTTGTAGAAATTTAAGTAATAGCATAAAGGCCACACAAATATGTAGATTGGTACAATGGCACTGTCATTATTGTCCACACCCCGTAAGCATGTGCCCTATACAGTAACCTTCCTAGCCACTGTCCCTGTTACTCTGTGAACATGTCTTTCCAACAATGGCACCTTTGGAATCCTTGAGAGTGCCTCATAGTATTACATATAAACTGCTTGACTTCTATCCTGCACTCTATCGCACTTGAATTCATTGATCAGAATTCACAAGGGCCCCAGGAGCCAAGGGAGGGCAGAGTGAGATCGCAGGACTGACAGGAAGCGAAAACCACTTTACCACACAGAACAGTGTCCAGAGCTCAGCTGCTGTGCCTTATACCCACAGATTGTTTGAGTGATATCTCCTCAGTTTCAGTCAAATGACTTCGCTTCAAAGAATAAGTTGCAGCTTATCCCGGTGGGGGCAGGAAAGTGAGGTAGAGAGTGTAGTCCCAAAGGCTTAACCCAAAGCTTTTGAAAAGTAGTGTATAACCAAAACAAGTTGGCAAAGAGTGAAGTTGGAGAAATTCCCACCAAAGACTAACAAAATTGGCTGGAGTTACTAGTGCAGGCCAACGGTGCCCCAGAGCGCCCTATTAGAACGCTTCATCACACCTTGGCTCATTATAATACTAAATCACACACCTCTATGGGGAGATTTAATATGCTAATAAGACATGTAACATGGGACAAGCTCATGGAACAGAATATATGCAACCCAGCCTGTGGTATGGAGATGATCATAAAAGTCCATACCATGTAACATAAAGCCCAGGCCATTGTACACGGTAGCCCTTGGAGCTACTGACCTTTCTCTTTGCTTGGCCCTTCCCATGGAAGTGTATTTTTTCTTAATACATTTTCTCACTTTTCTTGCTACTCTCTGCCTCACTTTTTGCAGTTCTTTGTTCCAAGACACAAGAATCTAGAACTCCTCTAGGCATGCCCACCAAATTCCCATATCAGCTAGTAGCAAAGGGGCAGCAGTTTTTTTTTTTTCTGTTTAGTTGTGTGAGCTGTGTGGTTTCTGTGACCACTACTTAATCATGCCATTGTATTGTGACTGATACTTTAGATGGTGAATCAGTGATCTGATATGCTCATTCTCCAGGAAACCTTTATTCGTAAAGCCAGGCTGTGGGCTGGAGCTGGGTCATAGTGTTCTGACCTCTGGCTTATGCTGCACATTGCATAAAAGTTTAGTGGAGCAACTTTTCTCTCTAGATTCAAAACTGATCCATCAATTACTTAAACTTTCGGAGTTGAGCATGTTGATTTAAAATTCTACATATCATAAAGTGGTAAAATAGTTGATTTTTCCATAATAAATGAAGGAAACTGTAAGGTTATTAGAGATAGATGGCCATGTTGTCCTTTGGCTTTTAAAAAAATATTAGAACTCTACAATGGTTGGAACTGTGATTTTATGCCCAAGCCCCAGGGAGAGAAAATCTTCTAAAGATAGACGCTTGTGGCTGACCCTCTGTTTCCAGACCATCATCTGTCTTCTCTTGCAAAATCAGTGTGTTTAAATAGGCACACAGCAGAAGAGATTAAAGCTGCCCTTCAAAGAAAGTACCCAGAGCTTTCGTTCTCCATCTATCATGGGAATGGAGCCTGAGATGGCTCGGAATCTTACATCCCACAAACCTCTGAGACGCTTCTATTTTAAAAATGGGGACACATTAAGATCTTGTTTTCTTTGATCCGGACTATCTGTATAACAGAGAAGAGACAGTAGAGGTAATCTTTGGTCCAGGTTTTCCATCTCCCTTAGAAAAGCACCCTTAAAGTTACCTCAGAGACGAATTTGTATCTATTGTGCCTTATAAGATGGCCATAGGCTTGCTGGGGAGAAAATATATGCCCCCCAGTTTTGGTTAAATTGTTAATAAATTAATTTTCCTTTACCTCTTTCTCTTCTTAATTTCTTTTGGAATACGGGATGGGTTTATGGACTGAAGTGTCCAGTAACATAATGTCTTAATTTTAAATGGAATTTAATGTGAAGCAAGCTGATCTTGGAGACCATTCAAGAACAAACAGGTCCTTAAGGATCATTACTACCTCACTATTACTTATGCTGGTGGTGTTTCTCAGGAGGCATGGGTCTGAAGGGTATTTTGTGAAAACAGTATCTAATGTTGAGAGCTGCTTTCTCCGAGGGATACAACGTGAGAGCACTGTTTTTTTTCTTTGGATGGTTTTGTATCTGAGACCCTGTTTCTGGTCTGTGCTGCCTGTTCTCCACTCACACAGGCCACAGAGTCGTTTTCCCTACTCTTTGTAGCTGGGCGCTCACCTCTACCTTGTTTTGCTCTTAAGGATGAGATTAACCCTGCCCATTGCTCTCCTGGACTTCTGCAATGGGGCTGGGCCTCCAGATACTTTCAGGAGATCAGTAACTGATTAAGCCAGTCCAGCTGAGTGCCTCTTGAAGCTGGTGTTTCAAGACACAAGCCTTGTGTCCACACTGCTACCAAAGCCTTGTTCAAAGTTAGTGGCGACTTCCCTAGGGAGTAACACATATTGGAAAACAGTGGAAAAATGAGATTTTGTTTTGTTTTGTTTTTGTTTCTTTTATCTCTTTCTATGATTCGCTGGGGCCTGGAGACATATGCTCATTCTGCATCATCAATCATGCTGTTGATTTCCAAGGAAGAAATTATTATATAAAAAATTGGTCATTGGATGCAGCCACAGATCATTTATTTTGCAGGTCACATACTGCCATGGAGTTGTGAAAGTCTTTATAAATACTTCAGGCTGGATTTGGAGTTCTACAGGCTTCCTCAATTCCTTTGAAATGTGTGTACTGAGGCTGGAATGTTGAATCAGTAGATGAGAATAGAAGCTGTCTATCTGGTTGCATCTCCCAGGGCTCTCTAAGAGTGCTTAGCACCAGTGGCTGCTTTACTCTGGAGAAATCTTTCTACATCCTCTTGATGTTCCTCACCAGCCTGTTGTTCATCAGATCCCCTCGACAAGCTCTAAGACCTCACAGCTTGACTCATGTGCTTAGTATTCACTTGTGGAGAGAATGGCCTTGAGGGGAGAAGGCCTGGCCCTAACTGCTCTCACAATATATATCTGTGACACACACTTTTGTGGCTAAGCATCCAAATAGGAAAAAAGGTCCTCATTCCAGGAAGACAATACTCAAGAGCACACCAGTGGGCAAATTATAGATGTCTTTCACTGAGATGGTGGTATTTTATTTGTACTGAAATGTGATTTTAATTGTATGTTAATAAATAAAGTTGCCTGGGGGTCAGAGCTATTAGAGCCATAGCAAGAGCGTGGCGGTGGTGGCGCTGCATGCCTTTAATCCCAGCACTTGGTAGAAGAGCTAGGTAGATCTCTGTGTGTTCAGGGATACAGCCAGCACTGGAGACATATGCCTTTAAGACCTGGAGGGCTGTACATACAGGCAGTGACGAGGCAGTCACGTGTTTGGGTTTACAACCAATGAGAAGGCAGAGCAGAAAGACTATATTAAAGACAAACACACAGGAAGTAGCTCTCTTTCGAGAGGTAGGACCAACGCAGGAGGAAGGGTGAGATTTTAGCTCTGAGCTCTGACCTCTTGGCTTTCTCTTTTACATTGGTTCTGTGTTTCTTATTTAATAAGACAATTGGTTACATCTACAGTTTTTCTTTAGATATTTTGCAGACATGGTGTCATGAGCATTCCTGGTCTTTTTAGCTGTCTTTCCCTTATATCTGAGTCCTTATATTGAGTAGTTAGTCAGATATTAGCATACTTGAGGACCAAGAGGTTAGACCACTCTCCTCCAGTCAGCATCTTTGGTTGGGCTGATGAACTGGAGCACTGGGTTTCAGTTGTCACCCAATTCTAGTTCATTCAATGAAATCAATAGTACAGAATACACAGTGTGCTTAGGAGTAAGAACCCGAGACATACAGCTGAAAAACAGTTCCAGAGATAGCGCTGTTTCTATTAGAGACTTAAGACTGTGTTCTCATTAATGGCCTTCTTCTTCATTCACCATCACTACCACTTGAGCAGTAGCTCCTGACTCTTAGCGAATGCTAAGACTACGGACTGAGCTTTCAATCTGGCCTCTCCTCAGCTCCCTGGTCCTTGTGAGGTACATAAAGAGGAGGCACATCAAGGCATTATTACAGAGTAATGGGGGTTAACTTCAAGAGATGAGAGTGGGCAGTGACCAAAGGTACTACCATGGGGAACATTTTCTTATCTCACAGCATGAGAATGGATGATGGGAGAGAGAACACAGTGCCAATATCAGTTAGCCTGTGTACTATTAAAGTATCAAGGGCAGATCACTTTGCTGAGGGGAATTTTCTGGCTTATATGATTGACAGGCCCATTTGTATTAACATGTAAGGAGTGAGTCAATAGAAAATAAAATTCAAGTCACATTCTTTTGGCCAGTAATCAAAGACCTATATATTTTAGTACCTGGCTTTACAAGTTTCTGACTATGAGGGCCTCAGTGGCTTTCAAGCCTGCTAATATATACCTATCTACCAAATAGAAGGGCTCAGATACAAGGCAGCTAAAAAGATCATGTTCATGACACCATGTCTGCAAAAGACCTAATGACAATCCATCTGTCCACATCTCATGGCTCTTCATTGAGATTATGTACATTCTATAATTTTCCCATTGATGAGCTATTGGGCATTGTCTTCTTGGGATGAGGGCCTTGCTACTACACAAACTTTGGCAAACATGTTGTACTCTAATTTGGCTGTGCTACTTGAGAGGAAAAGCCTATGAGTTTAGAGGTAATCTGGATTTCCTGGAAGGGGGTCATCCCAACAGAAGGCTAGCAAATGTTAGAGCTCCAGGATTTAGGGTTTTGTCAGCTGGAGAGAGGACTGGAAATCTCTAGGCACAAGGGTGATAGGCTTATGCAAAAAGATACTTTTTGGAGAAAAATCAGAGCTAGGGAATGGGGAACGACTTTGAGACTTCTAGCATTTCTGGAAAAAAATGAATTTTCATAATGTGTGTGGACAAGGGTAACAACACGGGGTATACTTGATTACAAAATATTGTCTTTGTGCAAATAATGTATAAGTTGAAGAATTTCTTTCTATACTGGTAGTGTTTATGTGCAGTAGGGAAAAGGGGATACTTTTGTTAGAATGCAGTGTTCTAGGGAGTAGTTGAATACACACTCAACCTCCTGAATGACATTTATGGCTTGCAATTGTAGAATGATCATGGAATCTGGTATGTTGATTGACAGGATGATGAAGAAGTCTGGACAGGCCTATGGAGAGGTCAACCTTGGTGACTTTATAGAAAACAAAATGTGCTAGACAAGGAATGGTCTTGACCAGTTTCAGTGGAGAGGAAGAACCCTGGATGTATGTCTTCACTCCACTAGTCCAGTGACTTCGGTCTATAGTTGACAGGTTCATTAAGTGATGTAAAGCAGAGAGGTATTAAAAGTGAAACATATATTTTAACTTTTTTATTCCTATCATAAAAACACATAACTGAACACGAAATAACTTTTAAACTGAATTTATGGCCCAGGCTAATTTATGTTTTCTTAGCATGAGCTCAAGGATAGGCTAGAGTTCCTGTTGTCTTCTTTCTACGAGTCATGATTTCCAACTGGATTTTTCTTAAAGTGGACTAGGAGCAAAATGACATTCATGAAACAATCCACACATAGAGCTCTTTAAATTTTAACACATTTTCTATTTTTATGGGGTTTTTAATCAGTACCCAAAGGAAGGTGATTCACCTGGATCAATGATTTAAAGCTATAAACTGTATTGTTTATCTCTTGTATAATCCCACGTGGCACATAGGCTTGGTCCTCAGTTTGTGCTACTGGTAGATGGTGGACCTTTAAGAAAAGAGACTTAGAAGGAGGCATTAGGTCAGTGGGGCTGTGGGATGATGGGACTATGGGATGCTTATCTTTTTCTTTCCCTTTTACTTCTAACTGTCATGAAGTACACAGTGCTCCCCTGGCATTCTTTAGTGGTGTACTGTCTCACCAGAGGGCCCAAAGCGATAGAGTCAAGTGATCATGGACTGAAATATTCAAAAGTGGGAAGTAAAATCTTTCCTCTTTTGGGCTCACCACCTCAGGTATTTTGTTATGGTAATGGAAAGATGGCAAAATGACATGTAATAAACATCTTTTCTAGAAAGGACCTTTGTATTTTTACTTCTGTGTGTTTATGAAATATCTTATTGAAATTACAACCACAGATTCAGCCGGCATAAAACATGCTCAAATTTAGAAACTAAGTTGTCTACTAACTAAAGGGACTAGCTGCTTGTAGGCCTTGCTTAGCTCTATGGAGGGAAAGGGTAGGTTTGTCTGAGAAGTGACTCAAATGAAAATTAGCTGTGAGATGTCTTCAAATCCAAATGTCCCATCTTCTGCATGGAGCTGTTCCCAGCTACTGTGATTGACATGTCCTGTATTTTCTCTCTTTTCTGATTTCTATAGAGTTTATTCCCCCTGTCACACTGTCATTCGACAGAGTATTTTGTCTCTCTTTTCAGTAAGCATTTTCATTTTTATCCATAGTATTTTGTCACCTGAAGCTCATAATGCAATTTACATTTGTATTGTATTCTCTTAGCACCTACCCTAGAACTGGGCAAAGGAGAGTCATTGAAAACAAGTTGTTGAGTTCAGTTGAATCTGATGCCAAGACCATCAGAACTCAGTCAGGAGCACATACACAGATCCAGGAGTCAAAGGGTGTGGACTTTTAAAGGCCTCCCTTCTTGTGGCCTGTGATGGGTACATTGGAGAATAGACTAGGTTGGCCACCACGACGCAAGGCTAAAGGCTGGCACCTCCCCTACAAGCCAACCAATAACTTTCTATCTCATGGAGAAAAATCTGAAATAACTCCTGAATCATGGCAGAGACCTCCTTGGTAGAGAAGATGGTAAAGGACTAATTGACTGGCAAAGCAATTTCAGTCCTGTTTTCTTATAGACCTTTTTTTTTTTTTTTTAAAGTAACCAATTGGCATTCTAGGATGTATAAATTCTGAACAACAGAATTTTAGTATCTAGGTGCATGAATTAATAGTTAATAAAGTTATAAACATGAAAAGAAAAATGAAAACCTAGGGCATTAAAACATCCCAGTGACCTCATATTTTGCTCAATGATTTCTTCATTTTTGAGTTATTTAATTTTTATCTCTCAACATCTGTTGCTAAAGAACAGGTCCTGTGACCTCAAATATAAAGTGATTTGATTTGCTGAAAATGTTCTAAGATCATAAAAAAGAAAATAATAAATGGGCCGGTTATGATTGTGCTAAAGGGAAGCTATTGCAACTTTTTCACTGTTTTCTTATAGACTTTTATAACAGGCTGGATTCATTCCTGTTTTAGTTCACTGGTCCTTATTCTGCAGTTAAGACATAGCTATTCTTAATTTAGATCATCCAAGGCAAAGAGACAGTTCTTTTACGGAGTCTCTGTAGGAAGAAAGGTGCAGCAACCTACCAGGATGGATCATTTTTCCTGTATCACTCAAATCTTGAAAAGACCTTCATTTGTTCTCTTGTGAACTCCCTGGATCTGACTTAAATATCTATCCTTTTGTTATTTCTCTATGGATATAAGGGCACAAATCATAATTACTTATCTATTTGGTTATTGCTATTAGGAAAAATATCTTGGTGGACTTATGAATGAGGCTCAAATCGAGCATTCTCTCTGTGAGCCAAATTCCTCCACTTCCCTCACACTTTCCTTGCAGGGATTTATCCTCATCTCCTTTGTAACATCAGCTGTTCTTCTCTTGCCAAAAGTGGAGACTGTAACTGGAGTTTTCTCTCTGGGTCCCACCGAGCCCCAGCAGTCCAACAGCCCACTTATAAAATAAACACACAAATGCTTATATTGCTTACAAACTGTATGGCCATTATCAGGCTTCTTGCTAACTGTTCTTATATCTTAAATAAACCAATTTCTATAAATCTATACCTTGCCACGTGGCTCGTGGCTTACCGACATCTTCACATGCTGCTTATCCTGGCGGTGGCTGGCAGTGTCTCCCTCCGCCTTCCTGTTCTCTTAATTCTCCTCTCTGTTAGTTCCACCTATACTTCCTGCCTGGCCACTGGCCAATCAGTGTTTTATTTATTGACCAATCAGAGCAACACATTTGACATACAGACCATCTCACAGCAGGAGACAGTAGAGTAGTTCACCGTAGGGAGGGGTACTAGGCATCTTTGTTGATATGTGGGCTGTGTGTTGGACCCCAGCAATCCGGCTTTGCAACAGCACAGGGATGGTACACATGTAGTAGAGTCAGAGGTCACACGAAGGAAGGACAGAGTGGAACACTATGCTTAGTTAGAGGCCTTGCAAAGGATCTCTTTAAAAGACTCTTGTAGGCTTAAATTCAGCACTTTCACAAATACTATTAAATACTGTTCCTACACCTTTGCAAAAGCTCAGATTTTCCTCTCTGGTATGAAATGTTTCCACTGTCAAGTATGGTATCATAAAAATATAGTTTATAAAAAAGCCTCCTAAAACTGTAAAAATTAATAGTTTTCTTGGAAGTTGAATCTTTTCAGTTCTCTCAGTAGTAAATTGAAAATTTAAAAAGGATTTCCTTCCTCTTTCATCTTGTAAAGTTAATTGGCTTTCTTGTCTTTGTCTTTCTCAGTAAAGCACTTTGTGTGTGGGGCCACCGTGAATGTTCACCACCAGGGTCCTCTTAGTCTGTCACTTAAATGCCCAGCCTTGAAGTTCCTTATGTCATAGCTGTTAATGGCTGTGCTGGAAAAGGAGGCAGATAAACACTGAGCCCTTGGAACCATTGCTTAGAAAAGCTTATCCTACCCTCCCATTTCCCTAAATGCCACAAGATACCATGACTCTGGTGCCTCATCCTTGGCTGCACCTCCCATTCCTCACTACTCAATTCACAAATCAAAAACCCTGAAAGGAGGAGGGACTGGCTTTTGTCGGGGAGGATGGGCACAGGAAAATTTGTCAATCAAATGCCTCCTGTCTAGGCATGAGCTTCTTCCTGACTTGTAGACTTACAGAAGGCTACTTCTCTTTGGCCAGGAAGCCTTTTAGATGAGCCAGAGCAAACAAAAACTAGTATAAAGTTGATATTCAAGTCACTACCAGCTCCTGGAGTTGAAAGCCTGTTGGGTCTTTCTATGCTAGCTGTTACTGTGTGTGCATTTCTAGGCTGGCTGCAGTCTAAGCAGCACTTGATGGTCCAAACACATAATCTCAGATCTTCAAGGAATCTGGGGGAAGTAGCCCACTGGTCACTGAGGGTTCTGACTGTGATGTGATGTCCATTGTTCACCTGACTTCTGACTTATTGAAGAGTGCTTGTAATCCCCCAAGATATTCTTGTCTTCAGGCTAAATGGTATCAGCTTCTATTATATTAAGACATTGAAAATTGTACCATCTAGAAATCTCTCCCTTTGGAAACCACATTAGTTTGCTTGGGTCCCAGTCAACTGTGAAGTATCTAAAAAAAAAAATCTACATTTCCTGCTATGGAATCATCTCTGTCTTGTCCCTCCCCTCCCTTCCCTTTCCCTCCCCTCCCTTCCCCTCCCCTTCCCTCCTCTCCTCTCCTCTCCCCTCCTCTCCCCTCTTCTCCCTCCTTTCTCTTCCCTTTCCTTCCCTTCCCCATCCCCCTTCTCCTCCATCCCCAACTTATAACTCAGGAAAACTCTTTCAATTTTTCCTTATATTATTAGAATCAGCCATCATTTTTATTTAATAGACTAACTTTATTTTGAAGCTATCTCATACTGGATAAATACCTGAACTGCACATGACTTCATCAAAGTCCTTGATTCAACCAGCACTTCTATAACAAGCCTGCGAGGGATGAAATATCAAATTTATTTCATCACGGAAATAAAATCAGAAAGGGAGGAAATAGCCAGGGGAGGAAGCAGGAGGACAACGGAAACGTAGAGAACACGGGGCAAGCACCTGAGGAACACCTGTGTGAAGTGGATTCGCCTGGGCAAACACTGTCCTTTTCCAGCTCTTTCTGGGTGAGGCTAGGAACCGAGCTGCCCAAGTGAAACCCAGCGAGCATTCACGGTCTTGAAAATTTTAAATACCAACTTTTTTCCTTCCCGATAGAGGCAGTCGACTGTTGATAAATGGAGCTTTCTGTTTTCACAGATAAAATGGATTAAAAATCTTTTGTTTTTGGAAAAGTTCCAAATGTTTGTGGACACTCAAATGCTTCTGGGGACTCATATTTTTGGTAATTGCAGTAAAAATGGATCTCCAGTGCACTTGTGCTGCGTGGTCTAAGCGTGAACGGAAAGTGGTTATACCTCATGAGTGTCACTGCTTTCTGTCGGGTTCTCCTGTCGGCTTCCTATTTTGCCTGAGAAGGATGCAGGGGACCTTTGGGAGCTTTGTTAATCCTCATGTGAATCTGCTTTTCTTCCTTCTGGCCTTCCTGTCATGGCTGAAGAAATTTTATTACATAAATAAGAAAACTACAGTAACTAGACCTGGTGACGCAGGCCTGTAGTCTCAGTTACTCTGAAGGTTGACACAGGAAGCCCACAAGTTCAAGGCTTACCTGGGGCTGTAGTGTGACTTCAAGGCCAACTTACAGAATTTAGAGAAACCTTAAAATTCAAAAAGAAAAGAAAGAGGCAGGCTATAGCTCAACAATAGAATCCTTGAGAGCCTAGGTTCATAAATAGGAAAGAAGAGGATGTTTTATCCCTTGGAGCAGAGTTACGGTGATTATGAGCCCCCTGACATGGTGCTCAGATTTGAATGTGGGACCCCTGCAGGAACAGTCCATGCTCTTAACTGCTGAGCCATCTCTCCAGCCCCTGGTGACTGTTTTGTGTTTCTGTGAAGCATTCTGACTCTTCATATGAAATGGGGATTATGAGGATTTGTCACCAGGGTTTTGGTGAAGTGGTACCCAACAATGCTCAGGAGCATGTTAGAATGTGACACAGGCCAGGCTTCTTACTTTTTGAGAAGCTTCAAGGTGATGCTGCAGGTGCTCTGAGGCCAACATGCCTGGTGAGGGCATAATGCTTGTCATGTGCCTGGGGCACAGGAGCCGTTCCCAAAGGGGCAAATACCCTCTCCCTTCTATACCGTGTGTGTTCATGTGGCTGTATTTGATTCCAGTTTCTATTACACTCAACGTACTCCCTAGCATATAAACACGACACAACATAGACACTAAAAAGACACAAACTTGTTATATGTTCATCGACACAGTTGGAGGGCTGCATATAGGAGCATCATGATTCTGGCTCTCAGCGATACCGTACAAGAACATTACTTTGACAAAAATTACTCAGAACAGATGGGATGGCTGCTTCCAGGTCCTCAGACAGTTGCTGTATCTTCATGAAGCTAAGAAATAAATGAAAATCTTGCCCAAAATGTATAAAAGATTTTTTTTAGTATTACTTTATTCTTCTTAGTTTTTACTATTCTCTTTCTTTTTCAGTGTGTGTGTGTGTGTGTGTGTGTGTGTGTGTGTGTGTGTGTGTGTGTGTGTGTTTGTGTGTATGAGTGAATGAGTGAATGAGTGAATGTGCAAATGTGGGTTACATGGCCATGTCTTCAAGGAGACTAGAGTTCGATGCTGGAGTATCAATTACTTTGCACCTTAGTTTTTGGAACACAGTCTCTCACTGGACCTGTCGCCCACCAGTTCTGCCATATTGTTGACTAATGAGCCCCAGGGGCCTTCCTGTCTCTCATTCCCAGCACACGGGTTACAGAAGTGTGCTTTTATGCATGGGTGCTGGGGGTCGGAACTCAAGTCCTCAGTTAACTCAGCAGGTAGTTTACCTGTTAAACCACCTCCGCGTCCCTTGAAGCCACTTTTAAAGAAATGAGATAACTGTGACAGATATGTAAGCTAGCTCATGATATTGATGGCCTGAAGCCACAGCCGTGTATACTTTTGACTATAATGTTTCCAATGTCATCTACTGGGAAGGGAAAATGAAACATTTTCAAGTTTCCACTCTCCCTTACATTCCACTCCCAAAGCCTGTCTGTTTGTATTCTGATTTGTGGCTTGGAATCCTGTTGTCTTCCATTTTAACTCATCAGCTTTAGATGAAAGAAGCCTGTAAATAACACCTGCAGTGTCCAGTGTACATGTGTGGCCACAGACTCCCACCTATGGAAGCCAGAGGATATTAGCTGCCTTTCTCTTTTGTTTTCCACCTCATTTTTGAGGCAGGGTCTCTCACTGAACCAGGAGATTATGGCTCAGCTAGGCTGACTGGCTAATGAGCCCATGGATTTTCCTCTCTTTCTCCTGCACTGGGTGACAGATGCATGTGGCACTCAGCCTCATGTGTATGTTGGGGATCTGAACTCAGGTCCTCAAGTTTGTGTGCCAAGTACTTTGCCAACTGAGCTGTCTCCCCAGCCCCACTGAGGACCATTTTAAATTGTCACCAGTTTAAAAGACAAACCTAACTTGAGGAGGGAAGGGAGTTTCTTTGGTTACATATCATCATTTTTCCATTGTATTTACTATGCTTATTTGGAATACATCATCTTTTCTCTTGAGTAGAAACACGTTGGACTCTATCCTGAACACATTGTGCTGACATAAAGCATAGTAAATTCCGTCCATAGGTGGACAAGATCAGAGGAGGTGCCTTTCCATTTCCCCAGGTGGTATGTTCTGTGTGGCTTGCAGGGTGTAGGAGGTGACATTGATAGATTAGACACCATGCAGTGGAAAAAGGCACTAACAAGCATAAAATAGTTTGTGGTATAAGAAGACACATGATGTTTATTTATAAAAAAGACTAGAATATGTAGCAATTTTCTTTCAAAAGCAACAGAAATTTATAGAAGTTAGGGTGTTATAACAGAACAATTTGTTGTCCCTCAATTTTTTTCATTATCATTAGACACAGACCATAATGACATGTTTGCTGTGTTTTTCCATTGCAAGAGTAATACTTATAAAACAATATTTGAAAATATAGAAAGTTAGTGAAAATACATGCATATTTTTGGCCTTTAAAGATAACCAGAGCTAACAGTTTATTATGTTTCTTTTTCCTGACATTTCTTTGCAAAAAATACTGGGTTTGAAATGGTTTGCCCAGAATGTGTGGGATGATGCCCTCAGACCCAGAAGGAATGAGGTCATTGACCCTCCAGGACAAGTCTGTGCTCCATGTACGTGCTTTCCAAGAGCCATGAAGTCTCAGCAAGTTCTCACATCTTCCATCCTTTTCCTGAAATATGATTATGGGTTCTGCTTGTCTCGAGAACAAATACATTTTGTTCTCTCTCCTGTGCACTCTCGTCTCCCCTTCTAGAACAGCCTTGTTCAAGTTTCCTTTCATGGGATTACAAACTGGCTTTCTCAGGCTGACCCCCACTGTCTCCAAATCCCATCTTGTGCCGAACTCCAGGAGGAGCCTCCTCTGCTAACCACACACTCAAAAAATTCTTGGAAGGGTCCTAATTTGAACTCTTGAGTGAAAGCAAAGCTATAATTTTTGTGAGTTAAGGAGCTGGTAATCCCTAGCTCTTAGCCGCCCAGCACTCGCCTTCCTTCCTGCAACATGGACTTTATAAATAAGAAGGTACATTAAAAATGTCTTTCAGTTTATGGAGTTATTTTCCTTTGTGGGGAGTATGATGGTATATTGAAGTCAACAAACCGTATTATATTTTTACAGTGAATCTATAGTTACGGTGTTACATGAATTTTCTAGACTTTAAAGAATCTCTGGAGAGCAATGCCACCAAGTATGCAAGTCATGTGGAGGCTGATTTCACTTGTTGGATGTTAAGATGAATTTTCACTAACTTACTGAGATAAAATTTACATACAAAATGTGTTCCACCATAAGCCAGATATAGAATTACCTGCATTGTTCAAATTCTCTCCAAATCTCTCCAAAACCAGTCTTTACCTGAATCTCAATTTAAAAATAATTTCTTACAAATCCTTATTAATGCCTACTAACTGTACATTTTAGTTGGGTTCAGTATGGCATTTGTATCCCATCCTAGCTTTATACAATGATCTTCTCTATGTCCCTGAAGATCATTTCCAGGCTTCTAGAATGTTGTTGAAGACCATTTTCAGCATGTGCTCTCTGATGTAGAGGTGCTTTAATTCAGCGTAGTATTTTTGAGATCAATCAATGCTATGTCTTGAAGGGTAGTAGGTTAGAACTTAAAAATGATGTATTTGGCTGTCAAACTGACAAGGGGTGGACTCCCGATGGTTGAAGTTGATTATCAAGGCAACAGGATCTTGAATCGCCCAGGAGACAAGCCTCTGGGTGGAGCTGAGGGATCATCTTGATTAGGTTAGTTGGGGTGGGGGACTCACCAGAAAATGGGTGCACTGTTCACTGGGTTTGGGTTCAGTACTACACTGTAGCATGAATTGTTAGAAGGTCTTATTAATAAAATCAAACCCGGAGCCAGGTATTGGGGTGAATGCTGGAAGATCAGAGAAGCAGAACAAGCCACAGCTTCCTCACCTTGCCAATTCCTCAGCCGATACTGTTTCCTCAGACTGAATGCCTCTCAGCTGAACTGTGCTGCTCCAAAGCCTAAAAGCTTAACCAGCCAAATACTTCTAGTTTCTGGTCTTCACGCCTTATATACCTTTCTGCTTTCTGCCCCACTCCCTGGGATTAAAGGCTCACTTTCTGGGATTAAAGGCGTGAGTCACCATCCTTGGCTGTATCCTTGAACACACAGAGATCCAGGTAGATCTCTGCTTCTGGAATGCTAGGATTAAAGGCGTGTGCTACCACTGCCTATCCTTTATGTTTAATATTGTGACTGTTCTGTTCTCTGACCCCAGATAAGTTTATTAGCATGCACCATATTTTGGGGAACACAATACCACCACACTACACAAAAGAAGAGAGGCCATTTCTCTCTGCTTCATGACTGACAATGAACACGACCAGGCGCCTCCCATACCCTCCCCATCATTTAGACTTCAAACTGTCAGTCAGAATAAGCTGCTCTCCCACATGTTCTTTTTTTTTTCAGCATACTTAATCACACTAACAGAAAAGTAACACAGTTCCCTTGATCTTCTTAGAAGAGATATGGAAAGTAAAACAATCTAAACATGTTTAGAACACAATTGATCCTTCTTCAGTCTCCTACCAGATTTTCCAAACTTTGGTGTTTAAAGCTTTCTTAGAATGAGTCTAGAGAAAGTCTACTTCAGACTAATTCCACTCTCTTTTTAAACTGTTTGTCTTTGGAAATTGTCTGTCCATTTTCACTGGCAGTGACCAGCTCCTTACTCACAGTTCCTATGGGGTGTTTTTGCCGGTACTCATAGAGTTTATCTTAGGAATAGGTGGCTTACTTTATCTTATGGATATCCACTGAATGACTGAGGGTGACCACTGTGAGGCTTTCTGGAGTTCTTTGTCTCTGGTGGTCTGCCTCTCACATTTGGAGCTCTCTCAACCTCTTTGGACTCTGATCTCTATTTCCTAAATCCAAGGAGATGAGTGTACTCTGTTGGCTTCCACCTCCTCACTGCAGTCTGGGAAGTGCCTACAGGCAGTCCTGTAGATCACACTCCTTACTTCACGGAATGTAGGGTGCTTGGTCTGTTTCCCAAGATTTGAAAGCAGTTGTTTCATCCAGTGTCCTGCGTGTAGGCAGCAGGGTGACGAATTTGTCCTGGTTATTCAGACTCACAAGTGTTACCATAAATGTGTGCTGATTGTGTTTAGATTTAGAGAATACAATGGCTATTCCATTCTTCAGTCTCTCTGCAGCTTTCCTAAACCTTGAGCTATGTATTCCCAAATATATCACAACCACTTGGAATATTTTAAAACCACAAAAATATCATATTAGTTTTGCATCACAGTGACTGAGATAAATGTGAGAAAAAGAGAAGGAAGAATAGAAACATTGGATGCTCTTTGTCTCATGATATTGTGTCAGGGCATTTTTTAAAACCTTGTGTGTTGTTATGGATTCTGGTTTTGTGTGGGACTCCTGTGTATGATTCTCTGCATCTCTATCCATATCATCTATATCTATCTATCTATCTATCTATCTATCTATCTATCTATCTATCTATCTATCTATCTATCTGTCTGTCTATCATCTATTTATCTCTCTGTTTCTCTCTGTTTTTTCCTTTGGTTCTTTTTCTTCTGTTTGCTTCCTTGTCCTATTCTGATTTATTTATTTTTATCTTATTTTACTTTATTATTATTCCTTAGATGCCCTTTTGTTTTCTAATGAGAGACAGAAAGGGTGTGGCTCTGGATGGGACGGGAAGAGGGTGGACCTGGAAGGAGTTGGGAGGAGAGTAAACTGTATGCAGAATATATTGTCTAAAAGAACTATGTTCAATAAAAGAAAACCAAAGATGTATAGTCTCGGAGAGTTTCAGGCTGTCCTGTCAAGGAAGGCATGGCAAGTAATGGGGACAAGAATTGGTGGTAGGTATCAGGCCCTCCCATCACAGCTGATGAAGAGTCGGTGAATGCTAAAACCGGATATTCACTTACAACTCCCAAGGCCCACCTCTAGTGCCTAGTTCTTCCAGCCAAGCCCCACCTAGCCCAAACCGTGCCAACAACTAGGAAAGGAGCATCCAAGACAGCAGGCTGTGGCCGGCATTTCAAGTTCAAATGATACAAAGGCGCCTTCATCCCTCATGCTCTTTCACGGCTGTTCTTTTCCTAACTTAGTAGAGTGCCCACTCCTGAGGCTTGGGTGAACAGGGCCAACAATGTAATCATTCTTTCTTTAGTTTTACAGCACCTACTGTTGCCCAACACCAGCCCCAGTCACTGAGAATTTTCCATGTGGTGTGTGTATGTATATAGGCATATCAAATGAAGACGCTTTTGAACAGTGTCTTGCAAGTTAAAAATGATTTTCGCACCAGATGTTCCATTCAAAACAATCTCCAATAATTTCACTTAGGCTATCTCTGTGGGCAACTGAACGTGGTAACCAATAAATTTAACCACATGGCAAGATCTTGGAATTTATCAGGAAGGGATTTGAGCCAGGTCGTCTTAAGTTTGTCAGGACGAGGACCGAGAGAGAATTCTATGAGTTTTCTCAGAAAGATAGCCCCATGTTTACCAGGAATTTCAATGTTCTCAGACTGGGCACAGTTGAATAGTAGCAAGAGTATGCCAAGCAGAATATGTTTCCTTTTCTATCTGTCTCAGTACTGCCCCTCTGAATCCCCCATGATGGGTACATAGAAAAACCGGAATAGACAGAGAGCTATCGTTTGAGATGTGTGTTGTCGTCAAGATGCAAGTTAGAAGCTAATTATTTCTTTAGTCAGTTGGTTCAAGACAGCTTTAAGGATGGCTTTGTCTTTTTCTTTTTAAATTTTATTTTATTTTTATTTATGTGTGTATGTGTATGGGGCTGCCCTCAGAGGCCAGAAGAGATAATTGAGACTCCTAGAGCTGGAGTTACAGGGGATTGTGAGTCACCCCACATGAGTTCTGAGAACTGAACTGTGTTCCTTTGGAAGAGCAGCAAGTGCTCTTAACCACTGAGTCACATGTCCAGCCCTTACCAAGTCATATGACACACATAGTAAGAGGATTGCTTTGAAGAAATAATTCAAAATGTTTTTATTAAGATGTTGTTTAAGACTGAAAATTGAAAAACCAACTGGATAATGTCATAATAGTGTTTGGGTTAGTCAGAACTGATGTATTGCTTAAATATGTTGTGTAGAATGAAGCCTGGGAAATCTGTGGTACTATAGGGCTCTTAATTTTCAAAGAGAACAAAGTTGTGCCAAGATTGAATGATAGTGGCAATGGCGTTAGGAACCATTGGCTTTTACTTTTCATGTTAACAGACTCATTTGAGCTTGTGTTTCTGTTGGCAAGCAGGTATACAATGCTCTTGGATAGCTGAAGAGTTAATCTTTTGCTAGGTTTTTTTAATGCAGACCATTGCTGATTCCATGAAGACACATTTACTATAGGAAAATCACTCACATGTATTTCCTCCTCACCAACATATGTTTTTGTGGCACTCATGTGTTTTCCTAGGAAGAATGTGCACTATCCTCTAACAGGACATTGGAACCTCTGTAGCACAATCCAAAGCCAACAAAATGGGCAGCATCTACAGTCTCCCTGCTGCCTCCAATCTGATGAACCAGCAAAGGGTACCAGGAAAGATAGATCCTGATAGACTGGCCACATCTTGTTACAAATGTCCTTAGAGATCATTATCAGTGTACCTTGCATGTCTATAATTAGCCAGCAGGTATTACTAAATTTCCATTATCAAGTTCAAAGGGGAAAATTTTATATCAATGGACATGTAAGTAGACCAAAATACTGGGCCATGAGATTGTTATGAACCTGTTTCTTGGCTCTGAGATTTGCAGTTTGATGGAAACTTATATTAATCTTAATTTGAAACTTTCCATATCAGTCAATAATATCCAATCTTTCCCATCAAATTCCCATGATTATCTTTCATGCATCAGTTCTGCTTGCCTTCTGCCTGCTGCTTAGCAGGCAGCCCAGTTGGCTGTAGTTAGAGCACATGTAACTGTTCCTCCCTTTCACACTGTCACTAGTGAGGGGCAGAAGCACAGCTTCCCCCTGTCACCCTCAGCAGCCTGAGGAGTTACCTTAATCCTTTAGAAACTCCGGCTCAGGCAAAGCCGCTATGCACAACTCTGATGCAGAAAAGCATTTGAGGGCTGGCCAGTCTGAAGCAGAGTTGGAGTTTTACTGAAAAACAGGCACTCAAGGAAAGACTAGAAGCATGCCAAGAGTGGTGTGGGCTTCTAAGGAGGAGCTCGAGTTTGTTAACATACATTTAAGTACAGATTTTGTGAATGGGTGTTAAGAGAAAAAGAGACACTCAGAGGAAGGATAATATGCACCCAAGTATGGGCGTGGATTCTCCAGGAAGAGTCGCCAACACCTGGCTTAGCATTAGCCAAAGCCAAATATTATTTTCATGGCTCTGAAGTTGTGTCTCAAAGGATTGCTAGGAAACTTTACTTCCATTTTCTCCTCTTTACTAGTAAGATTATAAAATGTCTCCAGAGGTACCATGGATAGAATAAAAAAAATCGGATAAGCTGCTAGTTAAATTTGAGATAAACGGGAGCACTTTACTAGTAACTGTTGACAATACATCTGTGTATTGTTTATTTGAAATCACACTTAGTTCAACATCTGGCGTATTCCTCTCTGTAGGATGTACCTAATAACATCATTCCTGATGCTGTCACTGGGTAGGTGACAACGTTCTGTTATCTAAGGGACACCATTGGGTTTTTCAGACATCCAGATGTGTTAAGAGAGTCAGAGGGTGACACCCCAAATACTTACTGTGCCATAGGTGAACACCGCTCTAGTCAAGAAAGAAAATTCCAGCATCCTGGATTCTCCTAGTGCCTCCTCCAAGTCACTACACCCTCTGTTTCCTCAAAGAAAGGCAGTCCTTATATCACCAATGTAATCCAGCTGTCCCTCCAGCTTTACTAAGTGGCATTGTTTATTAAGTGAACCTTGTGTCTGGCTTGCTTTCGCTACTTGTATTCATTGTGTAGGTGAATTCATTCAAATTATAGACCAGAGTTGCCATTGATTTGTTGTTAACATTTCATAGTCTCCCACTGCATCAATTTGTTACAATGTAATTGTGTGTGTGTGTGTGTGTGTGTGTGTGTGTGTGTGTGTGTGTGTGTATGTGTGTGTATCATGATCCTTTGTATTTTCTTGGAGATATTTTTGGCTTGAATGGCTGCTTCCTTATTGAGTATTGACTTTTGAGTGAAAGTGATGATCATGGTTATATACATAATTACTTTTAGTAGATATTGCTACCAATTCTCTTTAATCTTTGTCCCAATTTTCATCTCATCAGCAAAACAAGACATTCTTGTACCACATTAACCCATGTTAACCCATGTTAATCCATGTTCATTTATGTTAACCCATGTTAAGGCTGAGAGTCTCTTTTCCATTCTATTCGAGTTCTAGAATGTGTAGTAGAAGCTTTTTAAGGCTTAATTTTCATTTTTCTAACTACAAACAAGGTTGAGATTATATAGATATTCTTTTTGTGAGGTGTCAGTTCAAGTATTGCTCACTTTTCTCTAAGATTATCTGACTATTAGGATGAATTTATAAACGTTTAAGAAATTTCCTGGATACAGGTATGTGTATTGTACCTTCACCCATTGCAAAGCTTGTTGTTATAGTCTCTAAATGTTGTTTGAATCGATCAGAAGTTTTTAGATTTGAGTCTAGTGGCACATGCCTGTAATTCTAGTATTAGGGCTGCAGCAACAGAAAGATTTCAAGTTCTAGGCTAGCCTGGACTACATAGGAAGACCCCTGTCAAACAAGCCAACAAACGAACAAAAAAGTTGTAAAATGCACTGTCCACTGTGTCCACCTTTCCTGACAGAGTTATTGGGGGCCCATTTATGAAATTCTCACACACCCAGTCTTCATCTTAAAACCCTTCTCTACTGCAGTCTCAGATCTTCTCTCCATTTTCTTGTCCTGCTCACACTTCTCACATTCACACCTGCCATTTACCCGGGGCAGTGTGGGGTCAGTGTCATTTTAGTTCCAAAATGCAGATATATCCAAAAGACCCATATCATTTGTTGGAAAGGCTGTGCACTTTGTGCGGATTTCAGTTTGCAATGATTTTTTTTTGTTTCATCTAAAATAGGTTCTCATGATATAACCCACCCTGGCCTGGGATTCAATATTCTCTGGTTTCTGCCTCCTGAGTGCTGGGATTGTAGGTATGCATCTATGTTTGTGACTGTAGTTTCTCCTTACCTAGATAAGGACCAGTAGTTAGAGTATGCCATCAATTTGTAATTTTCAAGTTGAGTGCATATTTTTTGTATTAATATTTTTGAGCATCAAAGCAGCTTTAAATTTTCTTTATTTTTGAGACTTTTATACATGTATATAATAAAAGATGACCACATTTATTCCCCCCTCCATTTTCTCCTCAATTATATTCCCTTCTATGTCTCCCCAGCACAATTCTTCCCAACTCCATGTTTTTTGTGTGGTAACTCACTAAGTGTAATTAGTGATACCCATAAGTGCATGGGCATGGGACCATCCACTGGAGAAAACTACCAGTAGCCATATCCTCAGTCAAGAAGGACTCTCCTTTCCCCAGCAACTCTCTCTTGCCAGTATCTCCCCAGGATGGGGCTGGACCTAGAGATCGTCTACTCATTTATGCTGGGAGTCTGGTTGGCTTGATCTTTGCACATCTTGTACAGATGCCCACAACTGCTATGAAATCCTGATTGTGATGGCCATGCCATGCCTAGAGGACAGCACTTTACAGCACCCCTCTCCATCCTCTGGCTCTTATATCCTTTTATCCTCCTCTTCCAGGATGTTCCCTGAGCCTTGGTTCTGTTTAGGACTGAGTCCTCAGTTCTTCTTTCTTCTCTCAGTACTAGTACCAACGTGTTGATTTCTTCATAAACGTTGGAAGGACTATTTCATTGGAATGATGAAATTGTATTTGGAAGAACCATAAAAAAGCAGTAATAAACATTGAAGTTTCTATTTAAATGTGTCCATTGGTTACTAGTCTATTCAGTTTTTTAGCCTCTGAAATCAATTTCAGTAATTCCCCTCCCCCCAAAAAAACCATTAAGGAGATTTAATTTTTTAGCAACACACTTAATATTCTTTGAGACATCTTTTAAACAACACTTTACTTCATACACGTGTGATTTTAAAATAATCCTTTCTCTCTTGTGATCTGTCTTTTTTATAAAATGTGTGTCTCTGATTCCATTATCTACTGCTGGGAGACAAATGACTCCAGCACTTAGCAGCTTTATTATGACAGGCATTTATTATTGCATGCACTCTCTGTGGCCAAGGAATCTGGGGCTAGCTTAACTGGCTGGTGCGGCCTCCAACTCCCTCATGAAGCTCCACAAACTGAGTCTCAAATGGTCACATGTAGCATTTTGGTGGGCTTGACCCCCTTATCCTTAAAAGGGTTGCTAAAGAGATCCTAGGGTGGTTTCTGAGAGGCACCAACAGGATGACAATTGATAAAGTTCCTGTCTATATTACATAAATACAAGAAGTTAAAGTAGTGTCTTGTTTGTGAGATTTCCAGGAACTATTTGAGAGAAGACTGAGGCCCTACCCAAGGCCATACATAGTGAGAGGCGATTGAATTTGCCATGTGTGAGCAGTTTCATATAGAAGGCTCTAAGATTAGATCACGGCGTTCATCCTGGACCAGGTTCAGGGATGGGGGCTGTAATCCATCTCACCAACTTCTCTCGCCTTGCTTTTTCTCTAGGAAGAGATGTTTCCCAGAACAGCAAAAGATCTGCTACTCTCTGAATGTATGTGAGGCTATGGATCCAAGGGGCACAAGAGTGGTACACATAAGTCCCCACTTAAAAGGCCATGTTGTCCCTGGATGCTTGGAGTGCTATGGCAGAGATCCCCGGTGTGTTGCCCTCACAGGGGTGTCTCAGCTGCAAACAGCTACTTTAACTAAGGTCACCACCTCTGTGGGTGGTACCGTACACAATGACTGGTAGAGGCCAAGGCCAATGGGGTGAAGAGCTTTGGAGGTTGCTGAGGAGTTGGCTAAGATGGGCAGGTGTCTTCTGCACCATCCTATTCTGGAGGGAGAGGAGGGCCTGGGCAAAGGGAGGCAGGGTAATTAACATGAAAGGAGTCAGTTGGCAGAAAGATAGACAACGTTTTCTGCCTACATGTAGCTAAACAGATCCTGTGTAAGAGAAGTGTCAGCTTCTCTATGTGTGAGTGTGGGAGGCTGGCACTATGTAAATGACCTATAGAGGAGCAGGACTTTCATGGGGGATTTTGAGTTTCAGACCTATCCCAGCTCTCTAGCCCATTTTATCCTTAGGAGTGCTATTTCCTTTTTGTTTGTAAATGATTTTTAAAGATTATAATATATGCATATTTTCTCCCTTCCCTTTCCTCCCACGGACCCTCTCCACTGCTCTCTTTCACTTCATAGCCTCCTTTTCTTTAATTGTTTTACACACACACACACACACACACACACCACACACACACACACACACACCACACACACACACACACACACACACACACACACTCCTAAATATATAAATACAACCTTCTCAGTCCATATGTTATTTGTATGTATATATTTTCAGAGCTGATCATTTGGTCAACCATTTGTTATGCCCTTCCATATTTGTGCCCTTCCATGTTTATCCCACTCTCAAAATTCCTTAGTCGCCTGTAGTGGTTTTTTTTTTTTTTTTTTTTTTTTTTTTTGGTCTAGAGTTGAGGCCTCCTGAGCTTTCTGCCCTCCATATTTGCACATCTATTGGTGTTGTCCTTCTTCAGCTTATGTGTAAGCATTCATGTTGGTGAGAATTTATGTGTGTAGCTTCTGAAATTCCTAGGAGACACAATCTCATAGCAAATTCCCTGTTCCTCTGGCTCTTCAAATCTTACCACCCTTTGGTCCACAGTGATCACTGAGCC
The DNA here is from genome assembly GCF_004664715.2 of Peromyscus leucopus. NCBI lineage: Eukaryota > Metazoa > Chordata > Mammalia > Rodentia > Cricetidae > Peromyscus > Peromyscus leucopus. Next base: position 12,835,019 of record NC_051076.1, on the reverse strand, counting down.
TTAGGTGCAGGAGATGTGGGTGTGTCAGTTGGACTGAGCTCTACAACTCCATATTTTGATCAGTTGTGTTTTTCTATAACAATCTTTGTCTCTTGCCAAGAGACATGTCCTTGGTGAGGGGTAGGATTTACACTTACCTGTGGGTATAAGGACAAATATTTAGAATGAAGTTTGGGATGATGCTGGTTTACAAAAGTGGCTGTTGTAGGTTCTCCAAGGTCTATGACTTCACTAGCCCTGGGTAGTTGAATAGGTTCCCATTCCTATGCATGCTTTTCCTCTTATTGAGGAAATTAGTCAAATTATGGAGCTGTAGGTTACTGTCAAGGCATGCATACCACTATTGCGCCCTTAAGGTTATTGTACTATGATGGTCATTGTTGGTTATAAACTGTCTCTATTTCTATCACTTTCCTTCTGTTGTGGGTATAATTCTTTCTTTGTTCCAGGACACCAGAACCTGGAAATGCCATCTGGTTCCCTTTTAATGCAGATCTGGGTCTATCACACTGCTTGCCTGAGACTTCTTTTCTCATGGGTGTTGAACATATAAGCATAGAGAACCCTCGGCTCCATGTCAGTACTGTTGTTGGACAGCCCAGCCTGTGCCAGAACTCTGTAAGACTACGGGGCATTTCTGTGTGATTAATCACAGTAAAGAGTATGAAAGTTTCAGACTTTTCTTTTTTAGCACACACGGTATTCTGAGAAAGGGATTAACGTGATTAAAGATGGTGGCCAAGAAATATGATTCTTGTTGTGTTGGAAGGCCTGGAAGTGTAAGAGGCTAAAATACAAAACAGATTGGAAGTCTGTTTTGGGAGCCTAGGAATTAAATCCACAGTCTGATGGGGTTACTGTTGGAGGGGAAAAATGTGCTTGTTTTTCAAAAGAGCCTTGGATAGATCTGATGTCTACCTGGCTGTGAAGATGGAGAAGAGCTAGCAGGAGAAATACAGTCCCAGGGGTGAGAACAGAAGTTCTGATGTATGTCCTTGATGGTCATGGACAGAGTGGAAAAGCTCTAATGATGATGACGAGGTCCTGAAATTCTGGTATCTCTAATTTAAATGGGAAACAAATATGTGTTTTAGTTTCATTTCTGTTGCTCTGATACAAATCAATGGAAGGGACGAAGGGTTTATTCAGCTTCCAATTCAGAGGTTACATATCTGATAGCAGGGAAATCAAGGTGGCAGGAACATGAAGCAGCTGGTCACATCGCATCTATAGACCAGGGTAGAGAGAAATAAATGCACAATCCTTCCTTGCTTGTTAGCCAGTTTTCTTCACTCTTTTACAGCTCAGGGGCCAGCCTAGGGAATACTGATACCTATAGTGTCCTACATCAATTAATAATCACGACAATCCTCACAGATATGATCACCCACAGGCCAACTTGATCTAGATAATTTATCATTAAAACTCTTTTCCCAGGTGATGATAGGTTCTGACAAATTGGCTGTTAAAACTGACCAGGAAAATGCCTGGATGTAGGTCTCTGCATCTGTTCCTATCTGCTCCAGGAGGAAGCCTCTCTGATGATGACTGAGTAAGGCACTGACCTATGAGCACAGCAGAATATTATTAGGAGTCATTTTATTGATACTTTTTTTCTATTTCTATTTCTTTTTATTTTCTTCCTTCCTTCCTTCCTCTCTCTTGCTCTCTTTCTTTCTTTTGATCAGTAGTGCTTGATTTTACCTTAGGTCTCTGGGCTATCTAGTCTCTGGTTCTTTGTCATCCAAGAAGTATCAGGTATGGGTTCCTTGTCTTGGAGTAGCCATAAAAATGACAAAAGGTAGACTACTGAATCTATTATGAAAAGAAAAAAAGAGAAAATATGGATATGATAAGATAAAAAGGGAGATTATGGAATCTACTTTTAAAAAGGAACTACTTGTTTTAAATAAGATAAGTAATGAAAATATTTTGGTCTGAGTTTATCAGACGTTACTGGACTGGACATTGTTAATATATATAAAATGGAGTTTTTTATCTGAATCTATGAATTGTTAATGGACTAGACATTGTTAATGTAATCTTGACTGTATATTGCATATACTTATTGAAGATAGTTTTTCTTGTATTAGTTATAAGCTTTTTTAATTTTAGACAAAAAGAGAGGAGATGTGGGGGTATTGTGTCCCCCAAAATATTGTGTATTCTAATAAATTTATCTGGGGTCAGAGAACAGACAGCCACTAGATACAAAGTCTAGAAAATGGTGGCACTCACACCTTTAATCCTAGCATTCCAGAGATAGAAATCCCTCTGGATCTCTGTGAGTTCAAGGCCACATTGGAAACAGCCAAGCATGATGACACGCCTTTAATCCCAGAAAGCCAGCCTTTAATCCCAGGGAGTGGTGGTAGATAGCAGAAAGATATATAAAGCGTGAGGACCAGAAACTAGGGGCATTTTGGCCTGGTTAGGCTTTTGGTTGGTTAGGCATTTGGCTGGTTAAGCATTTTGGGCTGGTTAAGCATGTGGCTGGTTAAGCTTCTAGCAGCAGTTCAGCTGAGAGCCATTGGGATGAGGACTCAGAGGCCTCCAGTCTGAGGAGACAAGACCAGCTAAGGAATTGGCAAGGTGAGATAGCTGTGGCTTATTCTGTCTCTCTGACCTTCCAGTATTCACCCCAATAACTGGCCTCAGGTTTGATTTTATTAATAACAACTTTTAAGATTCATGCAACAGTTAAGTCAAATCAGACATTGGTTGGTTACTCTGGCAAGTTCTATTGCTTTATCATATCTTGCAAAGCAGACAGATTATAGGTAAAAAATTTGTTGCTGGGTTGGTATTTACATTTTCCTTTGGTAGCCTGCAGAGTGCCTTCCTGAACTAGGCACTAGAATTTAGGGATGAAGGCTCCATGTAGGTACCAAAGTCCTTGGAACACACAGCTCTAAATGAGATATCACCATCGAACCCCTCCCACAAGAACACAGGAACCTTGCAGAAGAGGAAGCAGAAAGAGTGTAAAAGCCAGAGGGGATGGAAGACACCAGGAAAGGAAGGCCCTCAGAATCAACTAAGCAAGGCTCATATAAACTCACAGAGACTGAAGCAGTGAGCCGCAGAGCCTACCTGGGTCTGCACCAGGTCTTCTGTGCATATGTTAGAGCTTTGAGTTTAGTATTTTTACAGGACTCCTGAGTGTGTGAACAAGTGGCTCTCTGATCTTGTGCCTGCTCTCGGGACTTTTTCTTTGTGTTGGGTTGCCTTGCCCAGCCTCAATGTGATGGAGTTTGCTTTATCTTGTTATGTTTTATTTTGTCATGTTTTTTTTTTTAAAGATCCCCCAAATAAAATTAGAAAAATAAAGGCATCAAATTGGGTGTATTGGTCTACAGCCTATAATCCCTGCTCATACAGACTGGGAAGACTGGAAGTTTGAAGGACAGTCTAAGCTACAAAGCAAGTTCCAGGCCAACCTAGGCCACATAGTAAGACCTGGTCTCAAGTAAACAAAAAAATTCCACAATAATACATAGCTCTGATTATGCAGAATAATCAGAGTTCATAAGCTGGGAAACCATTTGGCAGTCCCTTAAAAGTTAAGCACAGATTATATTTGCCATATGGCTCAGGCTTCTAGCCCCTCAGGATTTCCCCTAGAGAAATGCAAGCATATGTCCTTACAGTGATGTAGAAGAGAATGCCCATAGCAGCTTTGCTTGCCATCTCAAGAACTAGAAAGAGCCCAGGGTTAATCTACAGACGAGTGGATTCAATGGAGTGTGGTCTGTCCATGCAATTGACTACTATTTAGAAATAAAAGAAATGAAAGAAAAAAACAACAACCCTAACTAACACATTATGGACACATAAAAGGCTTTAAGAGGAGTTGTTCAGCCATGTGAATGACTGCATGAACCTTCTTGAAGGCATCAGGCCCAGGGTGAAGAGGGCTGAGCTCCTCTCTGCATAGTTAGCACCTGCCAAGGGCACAAAGCTGCTGGCCAGACTGGCCTGTGTGAACTAGGAGGGCTCTCGTTCTTCTCTAGAAGTAAGTCACCCTCTGCAGGGGAGATCATTACACCATGTGCCTGACCCCGGCAGAAGCGCTTGCTGTCCCAGAGTCATTGCTTAAATGCTATTGGTATGCTGTATCTTATTCTATAATAAGCTGTAATTCCTAAATATACCCACTAGCACCAAGCTCTAAATCCAATACACCTCAAACTCTAGACATTTTGAGCATCAACCAATATGTTGACATCTTTCATGAGTAGAATTTCCACACCTGACCTCACATGTTAAATAGGAGTGAAAACACAAATGTGCTGACAATATTACACTTGTACCCCCAGGATGTGCATTTCAAGCATATATGAGACAAATACTTTTTTTGTGTGTATGTATAAAATTATCAAATATGAGAATATCTGGAGTCTAGACCACTCCTGGTCCCAAGCATTTTCATGTCATACTCAGCCTATATTTCCACGTTTCAATCTTGTGGATCTGTTGCTATCATTGTATAGGACTTAAATAATTAAATTGCGGATTGGAGAGATGTTTCAGTGAGTAAGAGTGCTTACTGAACAGGTGTGAAGGCCTAGGTTTGAATCCCCAGCATGCACACAAGAAGCTGGACATAGTCTCACTCGCACCTGTAATGGTAGTGATTGGGGTGGGCGGAGACAAGAGGGTCGCCAGGCCGTGCTAGTTGCTAGCGTAGCGCAAACACAAGAGAGTGGTTACACACACACACACACACACCAAATTTTAACTTGCACAAATCAAAGTCCACCTGATGTGTCTTGCACACAAGTGACAGCCACAAAATATTTTTTAAAAATAATTTTCTCCCTCATAATTTCAACTTGTTATCTGAGAATCAAATCATCCTTGTTAAGTGGATAACAAGAATTGAAGCTCTGGAAATTTCCCTTTGATTGTGTTGATCTGGAAAACGTAGAAGAGCAAAGAGGAAATTAAAACATCCAGCAATATCATCCAGAAGTCATGATCACAATTAAGGTATTTTTACAAATGTGTCCAAGTTTTAGTCTACAAATTGAACTCTGTCTGACTTCCTTTGACCTTGCTGGTCATATTATTTGATGCTTTCTGGCACACAGAGGCCCTTACATGAATGATACAAGCTGAAAGATGAATTTATAACAGTCATTAAAAAAAAAAAAAAACCTTAAAGACGAGGCATATGAGGGTAAACATTCTTGCTGTAGGCTCAGAATTGCTTTTTCTACATCTTGGTCTCTGACAATATACACAGTAGGGTTTTCACAAGGTGGGAGACTCTGTTCTGCGAAACAGAAGGACCCCACAGCAGGTACAGCCTTCATGTGGATTATTTCACTTAACTCGCACTAGGTTCCCAAGCCCTTTCCTGTTATCCTCCTGTTTCTAATTACAGAAGTGTGCTAGAAAAGAGGCCACGACTCTCATCGGAAGCAGTCCAGCTACTAATGAGTGTACCTCTGAGAAATGGCCTGTCATGGTCACCACCACTGTCAGCTCTGTCTCAGCCACTCTCAGTCCTTCTTACTTCCACTGTGGCCCTTGAAGAGCAGCCATAGTGAGCCTCTAAGCACAGCAAGGAACATCACGCCTTTTGTCTTATATGCTTCCCTGAGGTAATGCGTGGAGTGGAGTCCAGAACAACTCGAATGGCCTGTGTAGTTTGCTCCCTCCCTCCTACCCTCTGTCTCCTTCTCCGTTGCCTGGATTTCTACCACCATCTCTTTTCTTGCTCCTGGCTTCAGCGCAGCCATTTTCTAAACACATCTGATGCATTCCTACCTCAGGACCTTTGCCCCTACCCTGTTTTGTTTGCCTGAGTTCTATCACTTACTCTTTCTCAACTTCAATGCCAACTCTTCCCTGGCCACTGTATACAAAAACAATCCCTTCCATGTGGACACATAACAGGTGCTGTTTGGATGGAGGCAGATGACCAGTAGGAGAATAAAAAGGAGGACTGTGGCTGTGGCTGTGGCTGTGTGTGTGTGTGTGTGTGTGTGTGTGTGTGTGTGTGTGTGTGTGTGTGGTTTGACTATAATCACGGTGCAAGGATGCATAGTCCTTGTTACCACCTGACATTTGTCGTCCAGTTCTTTCTCTGTTCACTTTCTGTCATTTCCGTATGAATGTGACCAGTGGGTGGAGAGTAGTCTATTCATCATGGTATCAGTGGTGTCACACAGATCCTAGCTCACTATGTAACTTATTGTTCCTAAGAGAGAGGAGGAAAGGCACGTGAGTTCCAGTTCCGTTCTCACCCTCGGTCCAGTTCTGCTCCATGATTCACATCTAGCTCCTTCTCTACTTACCCTCTCACGAGCCATTTTCAAAGGGAGCCCTACAGCACCAATGGGACCTGAGGCATCCCAGTCTGGTCTGGGTATTGGCTTCTTGATGAGATTAGGACAGTGGAAAGAAGTCGAAGTTAGAACCCTTCCTCAGAAGATGCCCCAGCATTTCCTCCCTGTTCCCAGATAGAGAGAGAAAACACCAGGGCTGAGGGTGTATCTCACCTGGTGCAGCGGAGGCCTGAGGCCATCCTCATCACTGTTGCTGGGGAAAGGGGGATGATGCTCACAGGATGCCACAGCTGTGAGAGCACATCTGTCAGGAGGCAAGGAGACTACTGGAGATGGTTAAGAACCTAGCTTCTGGTCAGAGGACCCTGGCTGGGCTGTGAGACTTAGAGTAATTTTTTCTTCTTTAAACTCCTTTAAGACCTGGCTCGCTCATTCCTAAAATGGGGTTAAGGATTTACTTCTTCAGGGCCAGAGCAACATCAGGCCCTGGCAAGGGCCTGCTTCCTAGGCTATCAGACAGAATGCTGGAAGAATCATCCCTGGGATCAAAGTGACAAAGCATAGTGAGAGCTCAGAAGTGAGAGGCACCCTAGCTCAAGGGCCACCTTCACTGGTTGGCAGGAGGGGTTGCCCAGTGTCCACACCTCTGTAGTATCAGCAAGTGGTGTCGGTGGCACAGAGAGCATCCCTGGATGGCTGGTCCCCATAGCGCAGTGCAGGGAATGTCCATGACGTCAGAGGTGAGAGAAGCAGCTGCCCTCGCATCACCTCCACCTTCTTCCTCTTTTCTTTTTGCCTCCTCCCCCATCCATCCCTCCTACCTGCCAGGGCTCCCTTCTTTTTTATGTCCGTGAGAGTCATTATTCCGGAACCATAATAATACACTTCTAAGGATATACATGGCAGACACTGTGTTTGTTTCCATACTGCGTCACTTAGCAGTGACAGTAGTGTGGGTAGGTGAAGTCTCTCTCTGCTACAGCTGAGGATAGTGATGGGCTGTGGAGACAGAACTTGGTGTGCTAGAATGAGGAGCCCAGGTCAATCTCTTTGTGGTGGTGTATATTTGCAAGCCATCTGGGGAGGTGGAGATAAGCAGGTTCTCTGGGCCTGTTGGGCCATCTAGCCCAGCCTAATTGGTTGAGTCTCAGTCTCTCGCTTAAAAACCAAGGTGAACAGTGCCTGAGGAGTGATATAAAAGGTTGTCCTCTGGCATCTACATAAGTGAGCATATATTAATATCTATGCCCCCAAATATGCATACACATGTATACACACACACACACACACACAGACAGACAGAGAGACAGAGAGAGACAGAGAGACCTCTCCTATATAAAGAGTAGAGAAAATGAGATATAATAGAAAGAATAATTTGTTCAAAGTCTCTCCATTCATACATGATGGAAAGGAGATTTGAACCCAGGATTCTGTGGCTCCAAGACATGTCTTCCCAAGCCCCACCATCTAAAAGATGGAATCAGTAGGGTTTGCTACCAGATACAGCGGAAATGAGGAGCTTACAGGAGAAAAGGTCTTCAGTAACTTCCTGATTTCTGATTTGGGTGGTCTGCTGTGGTGATATTTCATTGGTGTGTTAATAAATAAAGCTTGCCTGGAGATCAGGGGGAAAAGGCCAGCCATTTTAAGTAAACCAACAAGTCAGGCAGCACACGCCCTTAATCCCTTAGTAGGCACGATCCTTGTGTGTTCAAGGCCACACTAGGGAACAGAGCCAAGCGTAGTGACACACACCTTTAATCCCAGTACCAACCATAGAGACCTGGAGGTCTGTATAGACAGACAGACAGTGACAGAGCTGTGTAGGAAGAGGAAGCTGGGATAAGAGCCAATGAGAGGGCAGAAAAGCAAGGCATACAAGCCTGGGTAGACAGGAAGTCGCTCTCCTTGGAAGCTGCGGAGTTGTGGCTTTCTGTATTTCCCTGATCTCTCTAAGGCTTTAACATTCTGAGTCCTGTGAGCCAGCCCACTTCTAATTAGTGTCAGGGTCTCTCTATCCCCTCCCCCTCCCTCCCTCCCTTCCTCCCTTTTTCTCTCCCCCTCCCTCTCTCCCTCTCTTTCTTCTTTTCTTTTTCTTTTTTGGTTAAAAAAGAGGTTTGGGCTAGAGTTACAGGAACTCTTAATCTTTCACTGGACTCTACCTATAATAAACTAGCTAAATTGTGAACAAGAGGCATTTGAAACTCTCTTGACCTTGGAGTAGCCACACTATTAGGCTAATGAAGGAGCAGCTGTGCTGGTTACCTTTCCTACCCATTCCCCTAGAGTCTCTTTCCCGACGGTCACCAGGTATCACATTAAGGCACTGAAAGCTATTAGGCAGTGGATCCAACAGTCTGAAAAGCAGACAAGCAGGCTCGAGGAGCGAGAAGTCTGGTTCTGATTACTGATAATTATAGATAAGCTGGAGCCTACAGTCGCTTTCTGACCGCAAACTCAAATCAATCAATTAAAGACTGCATGGAGCCGCACCACGGCTAATCAGTCCCAGGCAGGTCAGGATGATGCATGGAGCCACACCTCTACCCTGGCACAGCTGCTGAGTTCCATCCGCTGTTCTGACACTCAGTCATCCACACACCTCATTTCACACTCCGGGTAATCAAGACCTCTGTTCACAGTCTTAGCCCTCGGCACACTGTCTGTGATCATGGCTCTTGTGCATCAGGCTTGGTGACTGAATCACTACTTCCTTGTCTGGACCCTGGCATGAAAAGCTAACGAAAATAGTGGCTAGCGAGAGAAGTTGTTACCTCTGAGGCCCTTTGTTCGTTGTGTTGACTGATCATAAAACAGATGAGAAGGAAGGGCTGGCTCATGGAGGTGGGTGACAGGGACTCTACAGAGTATAGAAGCCACTAGAGAAGTAACTGAGGGTATTGTGGCTAAAGAGTGTCCAAGAGGAGATGTTTGGGGAAGTACGATCTAGCTGCACAGTGGGATATATAGCAGAGCAACAGAGAGACTCGTTGTTATTCCAGATATGTGGATTCTCAAGGAAGCTAGCCACAGCCTAACAAGGCCTTTTCCCTCGGTTTCAAACTGGTAGCACATAGGCTAAAACCCAAGGGCTGGAGTGGCTTGTTAGTCTCAGACTGTTCAAGTCAAACTTTAAATTAGTCGACAGCATTTAAGGATGAAGAGAATGCACAATATTTTAGATTTCTGGCCTTTCTTTCCTTCCTTCCTTCCTTCCTTCTTTCTGTCTTTCCTTCTTTCTTTCTTCTTCCTTCCTTCCTTCCTTCCTTCCTTCCTTCCTTCCTTCCTTCCTTCCTTCTTTCTTTCTTTCTTTCTTTCTTTCTTTCTTTCTTTCTTTCTTTCTTTCTTTCTTTCTTTCTTTCTTTCTCTTTCTTCTTCCTTCTTCCTTCCTTCCTTCCTTCCTTCCTTCCTTCCTTCCTTCTCTCTCTCTCTCTCTCTCTCTCTCTCTCTCTCTTCTTTCTTTCTTTCTTTCTCTCTCTTTTTTCTTTTTTCTTTTTTTAATCGAAAGGCCCAGCAGTTCTGAGCTCAGACTCCCCAGGTCTGGAAGCTTCCTTTGGAAAGGACTCATAGTTTTCATTTTATCACATTCCCCACAACTTACTTCATGTTCAAATCAGATTCCTTAATTTATTTACATCCCCTAGCTGTTTGCAGCTCTTTTAGGTTTGTCCTTTCCCAAATACCAGAGGGCCCTTTGAAGAGATGAGAATCCAGCCTCTGGAAAGCTAGAAGAATATCTGTTAGAGCAAAGTCCTTCACTCTAGCAAGTGGGCCCCATTGTGTAGAGGCCTCTGTTCTGCCCACCCTGCTATCTGTACTCCATTGCTGGAAAACAGTCTCCATGGAGTCAAAGGGACAAGACTTGGCAGACCCTTCCACTCTAGAAATTTACTGCTCATTCCAGACACCCACAGCTCCGTGCTTGCCATCCTGATGGGCTGGGCAGCTGGTGTGTATTTAGCCTAGGCAGGATAGAGCCGAGGGGCCTGGCTTTCAGTGCTCAGATCTGTGGGTGGTTGAATACTTCCTTGTGTATGTGAGACTCAATATGATGTACCAATGGATTCAAAGTAGGAAAAGAAGGTGCCCTGGGGCTCTGTCCTTCTCAGGGCTTATCTGAAGTTCATAATGTTAAATGCTACTGCCTTAACATTTTCTTATCTTCCCCTATAAATCCTATTTGGGAAACACTGGGCAAGTGGATGGGTAGTCTTCATACAGGTAGGTGTATACCACTTATATTAGTTACTTTTATCATTACTGTGACCAAATATTGGGCAAGAAGCAACGAAGGGGAGAAGGTTTATTTTGACTTACAGTTCTAGGGGATACAGTCCATCATGGCTGGGAATGCATGGGGCAGGAGCATAAGGAAGCTCTTTACACTAAGTTCCCAGGAAGCTGAGAAAGATAAATGCTTTGCTTGCCACCTCCTTGTTATTCAGCTCAGGACCCCAGTCCATGGAGTGATGCCACTTATATTTCAGGATGAGTCATCTCTCATCAGTTAAACCTTTCTGTAAACACCCTCACAGACATATCCAGGGTATCCAGGCATGTGTTTCCATGGTAATTCCAAATCCTATCAAGCAGACAAGACTATCATTCTGCTCTAAAATATTGTAGCCAACATGAAACAAAGGAATCTAGATTCAGAGCATCCCCAAGGCATACTTGTAAATCTTTCTCCTGGTTATGAAATGTGAAGTTGTAAGATGTGAAACTCCCCTGGATACTCTGGCATATGTGGTCTTTGAATCCAGATAGTATGCTAGTATGCTATTCTATCTGTATTGACTGTTACATCTCATTCTTCATGGCCTTTTGTCTCCTTCATATGATCATAGATATCTAGATTGTGCCTGCTGTCATGGCTGGTGCTGTAGTTTGAACTGGAATGTTTCCCAAAGACTCTAGAGTTAAAACCTATGTCCCTAGCCTGAGGTGCTGTTGAAAAGCAATGGAAATCTTGAAGTAGAATCTAGAAGGAGGACATAGGGTCACTGGGGATGGGGTCTTTCCTCTCTTTCTCCTTTGCTTTATAGCTGCCATGATTGGCTTGTGCTACCATTGGTCTTCAATATGATGGACTCGTCTCAAGTCAAAAGCAGTGGGATAAATAGCAGGACTGGAACTTCTGAAGCCATCAGCCAAGATAAGCCATTCTACCCTACGAGGTGGGTATCTCAGTTATTTTTTTCACATTGAAAATTTCACTCAAAACAGATTAACATTGTTTGCCTAACTCATTTTGCTTATTGCCCCACTTTTACAATCAATAATTTTCTCTTTAGAGCTGATGAGAGGATTCAGTGGGTAAGGGCACTTCTCATCAAACTTAATGACCCAAGTTTGACACCTGGGACCCATATGGTATAAGGAAAAAACTGACTCCCATAAGCTGTCCTCTGACTGCCAATATGTGTGCTGTGGTATGTATCAGCATGCATATGCATGTGTACACACACACACACACACACACACACACACACACACGCGCGCGCGCGCGCGCGCGCACTAAACAATATAATGTAAAAAACAATGTTCCTTTTTAAGATTAGAAAGATCATTGGCTGAAACATCTTGAAGATCCCATTGTATCTTGTCTTTAAAGAGGTAATGAATTCCAGGACTCTCACTGGCTGGATGCTTGTGGTATCTACAAAAAGCTGTTCATGCCTCCTCAGGGAGAGAATTTAACTTTAGTGACCTTTGCATCATCCTTCAAGCTATGATAAGAAGCACATTGTCCTTCCAGTTAAACAAACAAACAAACAAACAAACAAAAAATAGCTGGTAGAACAGATGTTATTAAATTTGTTTCCATCAAATACAACTTCAAGCAAATTAACAGGCTGAATAAATTGGCCAGTTATTAATTCAGTCAAATTCTGTCAAGATGATTGGACTTCAAATCATAGCCCTGGGCTGTGGTATCATTGTTACACCATCACTCCTGACTGCCAAGGACAGATGTGCTCCGCGTACTGTAAAATGCCCCATTTCAACACTTCCCCTTTATCTTTGCTCACTTGGCCTTGCTTCAGATCACCACACCATCAAGGAAAGTTCGACATTTGGCCACAAATCACAGAATTGTAGAAATGCTAATAGCAAATGGGCAGTCATCACATTCCATAATTAGAATAATGGAGAACAGACATCAAAAAGTCATTCTTTTGATTGCCAACTTATCCTTGTCATCTACTGTGACCTTAGGAAGAGCATCATCTTGCCTCTGATGATGTGGGTTCAGTCATTTGTGGAACATGATGAAAGCGGCTATGAGCACAAATTTTCATTTGGGTGGTATTTACCAGTTGGGGAATGAATTTTAATGTTTTTAATGTTTAATTTTTTATATGATTTTAATTTTTTATAATTTTAATTTTTATTGAAAACAGATTTTTTCCATGCAATATATTTTGATCATGTTTTCCCCTCTTTCAACTCATCCCAGATTGCCCCCTACCTTCTCACCTATCCAAATCTACACCCTCTCTTTCTCTCATTAGAAAATAAACAGGCAACTAAAAACAAACAAAACAGAACAGGACAAAACAAACAAGAAAGAATGGCCAAAGAAAAAGCACAAGAAGCATACAGATGTGCATGTAGTGTGCACGCACGCACGCACGCACACATCCCCACACACTCCTCCACACCCTACCCCGCCACCCCACCACATACACAGAGAAAAAAGTGCTCAGACAAAACATGAGACAAAAAACCTCCAAAAACACCATTAGGTTTGTCTTGTATTGGCCATTTACTGTCTGTTGGGTATAGGGCCTGCCCTTAAGCGTGGTTTGTATACTCCCAATAAGATATAAATTCTTAAAAAAGGATTTGTTTGTATGCATTCATCTGCTACCCAGGTGCATGTTCCCTTGGAGGCCAGCAGAGGATACCCAATCCCCTGGGGCTAGAGTTATGGGAGGTTTTGAGCCACCTGGTGTGGGTGCTTGGAATTGAACTTGAATCCTTTGAAAGAGCAGTGCAAGCTCTTAGCTCATGACCTATCTTTCCTGCTTGAGATTTTGATTTACTTAAATTTTCAAAAGTAATTATTCTTTGCTCTCAGTTTTGTTTCATATTGTTCCAAAAGGCAGTATATTTGGAAAATTTGTCAAAAATCACTCTTTGTCTTTGCATTGTTTTCCACAGGAAGGAATTGATAAAAAAAATTTCCAGGAAGTAGCCAGGCGGTGGTGGTGGTACACACCTTTCATCCCAGTACTCTGTGAGGTAGAGGCAGGTAGATCTCTGTGAGTTCTAGGACAGCCAGGGCTATACAGAGAAACGCTGTCTTGACAAACCATAAAAAAAAAAAAAAAAAAAAAAAAAAAAATTCCAGCAAGTGCTGCTATTGTCTTCACTGCATTGATTCTTAATGTGGGCTAGTCATTAGATCTTGGGAGGATTTCTTTTTCAGTGATGAGCCAGAAGTTCTCATACTATGCTATGCTATTTATCTGTTTGGTGTTGGAATAAATAGAAACTCTTTGGATGTGTACTGCATGCTGCAACCACTGAACTTCACTCCAGCCCCTTCCCAGGAGACTTGAATGTTTAAAGATGTCTAGGAATAACGGGTCTGCTACAGCCCAGGGCTTCTCTAACTTTATGTACATTGTAGGCTGTAAAGATCCAGATTGCTGATCTGGGCTCTGCCATCAGAATCTTTGGCTCAGAAGAATCTCACAAATTTGCTCTTCCAGCCTTCAGGTGATGTTTATATAGTGGGTTGCATTTCAGTCTCTCTCAATCCTGCATACAGAGCAGGAAAGAACACTGAGTGGTGATCTGGGAAATGTACTCACCTGAGTGAAAGGAAGCACTCCCAATCATGTGAGGGATTGAGTCAGGAAGGCTGGATTAGATCAGAGAGGGTGCCAAACCAGTAAATAAAACCTTGCCAAGCCAGTAAACAAACTCCTGAAGCCCTGTGGGATTTCTCTAATCACAGGAATGTCAGCACAAAGCCTAATTTATGTAAGAAGAAAGCTGGGAATGAACAAAAACAGAAAATCAGATCACATAGACTCTAAATCTTCAAGCTGGATTTGTGATCCAATGATAACTAGAAACAGAGGAGAGAAATAAGGTCATGATGAGAGATATACAGAGGGTGGGGGTGGGGGGTGGGGGAGAATTTTTATTACATAACCACATGTGAATTTTTTTTTTCTTTCTCAAGTATATCCACACTTGAACTTCGGGACGAGAATGACTTCAGTTGGCACTTGATTCTGAGATTGTGACACCCTTCCAGATATGCTGTGATTGTTATCTCATTTCACCCAACATGTTCCCATTCACAGCACTGGAATTCCTGCACCCTGGAAAATTTCTCCAGTCCTTTGTACATCAGGGTAGTTGGCCAACCCTATAATGGGCAGGAAACTTTATTCCCTGTAGCCGGTTCCCTAACCTATAAAATGTAGACAGAGCTGTTGAGAGGATTAAGGGCAGCGAAGTATAAAGCATCCAGCTACACTTCAAACCTGGCTCATGGGAGAAAGTTAAATATATTGGAAACAGTCAGACAAGGATGGAGGAGGGACTCAGGGGGCCCTCTACCCTGCCGCTGAGCTATTTCCCAGGGAGAGATTCAGGGAGAGGGCAGCCATATCCTTCAGTTGTGTACCACTAATGACCCCACCAGGCTCCGAGAGATAATGTCAATCCAGTGGTCACACAGATGGCCCTGGTAAAACCAGATGGGTCACACAATAAAGCCAAAAGTCACAGATCTGGAAAAGGAATAGGTATGGAGGAGAGTGGGGGCATTGCTAGTGTCTTGTCTACATGTATGTCTGTGCACCATGTGTGAACCTGGGGACCTGCAGAGGTCAGAACACGGCATTTGGTCCCCTGGAACTGGAATTACAGATGGTTGGGAGCTGCCATGTGGGGGCTGAGAATCAGACTTAGGTCCTCTGGAAGAGCAGCCAGAGCTCTTCACTCGTGAGCTGTTTCTCCAGCTCCCAATGCTAGTTAGCTTTTTAGTCTTTTGGTAAGTATGGATTTTCATAAGTATACATGATGAGACTAAAATTTAAGTTTACTGGAGTTTGCTGGTTTGGATAAGTCAGTATTTGAAAAATCTGAATAAATCTGTGGCAAGGCAGGTGGGAGCATCATGCTTACTCACTAGAAGGTTGTGATTCCTTTTATGCTTCTCTGATGGCAGCTCCAGGCACTGGGAGGGGTATTCTCTGCCTGTGCTGTCCTATGCGACAGCATTCATTTGCCATGACTCTTGAACATCAGAGCATGGCTGTGACAGCTGAGGGACGGTGACATAGATTTTATTTCATCTTAGTGACTTTGAATTCAGATGATCTCCCATGACTAGATGTCTGTGATGGGGACAGGAGTCTCTTTCATCCCCATGGTCATTCACTTTGATGATGACTAGCAAAGACGCAAGGATGACCAGGGGAGGGTGGCACTGGTCGTTGCATTTTAATTGCAACAGAATTAGTTTTAATATTATATAATTTAATACACATGTGAGGGTTTATTAATGAGAGACTGCTTCAGGAACAGATTTTCAACAGACTGGCCATATAGAGCGCTATAGTCTGGTGAAAGGACACAGAGAAGAGACTGAAAGCCGTAGATATGAGTTCCAGTTGCAGGCCTGGCTCGCCTTATCCTCCAAGTATCTCTGGACAAGCCACCCGAATGCAGTAAGCTATTTTTCTCAAAGGTCTTCTTTTAAAAGGCCACCCATGCGTCAGAGCCAGTGTTTTCCAGGTGGGTTTATCTAACTGCTGCTCTAACGCTTGTATCTTGAAAAATAGTAGGCAAGGAAACTATAGTCAGAAACAAATCTTATTTCTGGAGAGAACTGGAGCCACCATAACTCAAACTCACACTACTGCTTCCCTCCTGTAAATACAGTATTATAAAAGATGAATGAGATAAGGGCTGGAGAGATGGCTCAGCAGGCAAAATCCTTGCAGAAAACATGAGGGCCAGAGTTTGGATCTCAGAACCCATAGAAAACGCCATGTGGGATGCATATGCCTGGAATCCCAGCACTCAGGAGTCTGGGGTAGAAGGGCTGGGATTAGAGGCCAGCCAGAGCTACCCAGTGAGAGTCTGACATAAAGGCCACAAACGGGAGCTTGCTGCGATGTGATCAGTTCTGCCGGTGTTTCATTTAGACACATTATCTACTGGCCAAGTAACTGTATTTGAATTTATCCAATGCTCTGATTTTAAGAAAAAAAATGTTGAGCCTCACATTTTTATAAGGTAGCAGTATAATTTAATTAAAAGGTGTAAACTTTTTTTTTTTTTAATGTCAAGATAGTGTGTTGGCCCAGCATGTGGGAGGCAGAGACAGGGGATCCCCGAATAAGCTGGCTGCCTGGACTAGCTGAAATAGTGAGTTCTGGGTTTAATGAGAGAGCCTACCTCAACTTAGAAGGTGGAGAGCTAGCAAGGATGGCATACACATGCACTTGCACACATATATATCTAGGCACACCATGGGAACAGGCATACACACATGTAGGAAACACATTCCTGCCCCACATACACATACACACACTCCCCAGAAAAAATTGAATAAAACAAATTCCTTTTTATTTAATCACTTTTACTTCAGGAGACAGGTGAGGCCATGGTGTAGTCCAGCATAGCACTAAATAACTACCCAGTTACAGCAGGTGGGATGACAAAGGCCAATTGAAATTTTGTATGGCCAGAAAACTAGAAGAACCACAGCTTTGGTCATTTTTTCACACAGCTCTTTTCATTAATTTCTGGCAATTCCGGCATGTTTTTGATGCTGAAGGTGAGCCTGGCAACAGCTCCCTTCCCAAATGGGCATTCCCTTCTAGAAGGGGAGGTGAAGGAGAGCCTTGAGCAGAGACAGAGGTACAGGTGTTCCTTTGTTTCCAGCAGGTACTCATTATGATGCAGTCACTCAACAAAACGATTTTGAGGACCCACAGCAGCAGCCATAATAGGATTCTCCCGGTATTTGATCTTGCAACCCCAAGTCAGCTGCTAACTAGATGGCATATTTATCTTCTCCTCTAAGCACCTACGAACACTCAGCTGCCCCCACAAAAGAACCCTATGCAAACAACATCTACCTAGTCTCCCCTGCCTCCTGGTCTCTTTCCAGACCTCCCTCATGCAATTTTCTTAATTATATCTTCCAGCATCCCCAGCTGTCCAATTGAAGCAGCTGCCTCTAATCCTAAATAAATATTTCCTGTTCTCCTTAGAAACAATTGAACCTAACCCACGCCAAGCCTTTGGCATTTGCGGTGCTCACTGGCGGCTGTGCGGCAGTTACTCTTTGTCCTTGGAAATTGAGCGGATACTAATTCTAGTCTACTCCCATTATGACTCTTCGTCTTTAACCGGGGCTGCCTCGGTTGATGTGTCTGTAACTTTTCAGTTATGCGTGCTCGGTTGACTCACTTAAGAAATCGCTTGCAGGCACGCTTTGCCCTCTGGGCAGCATTAGAAATAGGCAGGAGGCATGCCAACAGATGTGTGTGTGTGTGTGTGTGCGTGCGTGCGTGCGTGCGTGCGTGCGTGCGTGCTGTGGTGTGTGCGTGCTGTGCGTGTGTGCGTGTGTGCGTGTGTGTGAGTGAGAGAGAGCTTGGGTAAGTGGGGATGTAGACTGGGCTTCCAGAGGCTGTGGAACTGGCACTGGGGAGGCCAGGGCAGAGCTTGGATTTTCTGTGCCACCTCTGTCTCCCCTTTAGGTGCTGATGGCGAGAGCCACTGCTTCTCCAGTTTGGCTATATTCTGGGACAACTAGAGAGTTAAAGAGAATGCTGATGTCTGAGCACACCCTTACAGATCTGATTTAATTGGGTTTAGGGGATGACTTCAGAATGTTCAAAAACTGAAGGGGCAACAACATGATCTCCTGGTCTAAAATATACTCCCACCCAAACAGACACTTACCCCCATTTCTGTCTAGACTCATTTTTTTTTTAAAAAAGGGTTTGTTTTAATTTTTAATTATGTATATGTTTGTGTGGGTGCAGGGTATGTGCACACAGAGGCCAGAGGTGTCAGGAACTCTGGGAGTTGCAGCTGTGAGCCTTCTGGCCTGGGCGCTGGGAACTGGACTCAGGAACTCTGCAAGAGCAGTATACCCCTCTTCGCTACTGCTCTAGCTCCAAGGGTCCACCTTTCCCCTCCCTCCTGCTGTTCCTTCTGACTGTTAGTGTGTTAGTTTTCCATGGCTGTGACAAGAATGCCAGACACAAGCAACTCATACAGATGAAAATCTCATTTAGCTTCTAAGATTTCAATCTATGGTCATTTATGATGGTCTGTTTGACCCATGGTGACCAGGATGCAAAGAAAAGCAGGACCAGCCCTGGTTCTCAGTGTCCCCTCTGAGGGAACACCCTCAATAGCCTAGCTTTGTTCCCCACGCACCATCTCCCAAACTCTCCCATTTCTTCTCCAGTAGTTTCACAGACTAGAGACTCTGTCTTCAGGAGGTGGACACTTCAAAACCACACTGTAGCAGTCAGCAAGGCTAACTCAGAAGGGAATAAGCTTTGCTCTGATTGTAGCTGCAAACCCAGCTGAAAGGAAGAGGATTTTGGATGGTATACACATCCCTTCCCTGGTCTGACCTCTGTCTCCTCTGATTGGCCACTCAGAGACACATTAGCACTTCCCGAAAATTTTCCCAAGAAGCGATGCCATTTAGAAGTTCATTTCCAGTCCTACCTGCAGCTGGCAGCATTTGATCCAGGACAGGTCATCAAAAGTGCATGTACTTTGGCAGGTGGCATCAAGTCTTTGTAAGCTGAGCCTAGCTGGGTTCCTGCCACCATGACCACATTGCTCTTCCGTGACCCAGCAGGGCATCTTCATTACCGTCTCTCAGTCCCTTTTCTGAAATCTCATTTGTTGTACCATGAGATCAGTTTTCAAGATTCTTTACTTTTCATGCTGATGCAGAAACTGTACGTCCAGGAAGAAGTGTAATGTGCAGTGTGCCTACCCTCCAAGAGCCTGGTGGCAGGTAGCCAGGACACTCTTTGATTTGCTGTGTCTTTCATGCCACTGAGCCTGTCTTTGGAAAGTTCCCTTGAAGAGCGAGGAATCACAGAGGTGGAGAGAGCCCATTCTCTCAGCATCAGCATCAGCATCAGTATCAGCAGCAGCAGCAGCCGCTCACGCATCATTTCCACTTTGACTTACAATAAGTATAATCAATTTCCCTTTAATGGAAGAGTTGGAAAAAGGAAAACAGCCCAGTGTGACCCCTGGTGAAATCTGTATGTCTTTAAAAACAAAGTGCAAGCTGAGTGTTAGGTTTTCCTTAGAGGTCCCTTGTGTGGAGTAAGGCAGAGACTCCAGAAACCACAGGTGGAAACTATTGAACCTGATAGTTCTCCATCTCTCCCGGCATCTGAGCTGTCAGTCAGCCACCAGCACTCACCGAGCCCATGTTTATTAATGAGCAGTGGAGCACTTCATCATAAGTGAATAACATATGACTGAGGGTACACCACGACCGCTGAAAGCTAATGTGAGTGAGTGTCGGGTGTGTGTTCTTCCTTAAACATGTGAGAAGTGGTACTGTAATATTCATATGTTCACCAATCCAACCCAAAGCTATTAAACCTCACTATTACAGGTCTTTGCTAGATCTCAAAGGAGTTACAGAATTGAGCTAAATATAGATATCTTTATACCCAAAGATTTATATGGAGGAAGAGGATGATGTCCAAACAAGTGAAGTCTTTTCCCTGCAATGTTCTAGGCACATTGCTTTCTCTAGTTCATTTAATCATAATTTACCCTATAAGTTAGTTGTTTTTCACCTTTATTCTAGTTGTGGGGTTAAGAAGTGTGAGGCTGAGAGGGTGAGTAAGCCAACCAGGGCCACACAGCCCCTGAATGGTGGGAATGAGTCTGAGCTCTCTTCTATCAGCAATCCAGTACTTCCCACAGGAACCCCCTAAGAGACACAGAAGAGGAGAAAGAAAATTCTAGTCTCAGGACTTCTAGGGGCTTTGTGATGAGTGGTAGACTCCAAACTCTTCTCAACTCTAATTGGTTGTTGATTAAGTAATGCTATACATACCTAAGACATAACATGTAGGGTCTTGTGAATGAGAGAGGAAAAGAAGGAAATCTGGAGAGGGTCATAAGAAATCTGAGTTTCCAGCATAGGCGCCATCTCATGGGAGAAACTAAGCTCCCCTGGGAAGTCTTTCTTCCTTATCCACTGTTCTTCCTCAGTCTTTACATCAGTTACCAAACACTAAAGCTAAAGCGGACAATGGAATCTCTGACCCTGAGCACAGCAGTAGAAGGCAGGGAAGGTGTTAGATGTCTGCTCTGTCTTAGATTTTTAAAGATAGTACTGAGGAATACCCCTGGGGGGCTCCCCAGCCTGCCTTCTTGTCTCATAGAAATACCCCAAAGCCAAGATGTACATAGAATGTATGACAATTCTATCATTGCCATGTTAGTGATGTAGAGTCAAATGGTATTTTCCTAGGGTGGACTCAAGATAAAATAGGTAGATGCATCATTTGGAATGGATGTTTCCATTGATAATAGGTGAGAAGGTGTAAATTCCCCAGTGTTCCTCCATAGTTCTTAGAACTAAAGACAAATCCCTCACAGTGACCTTGGTACTCTGTGTGATTGTGCCTCCTTCTCACCCCTGGAGGTATTACATGGGGCTGTTGTATTTAGATCTTAGTTTCCTCTGCTCTCAGGGAACCTGGGTTCACTGGCCTCATTTTTGTTCCATGCTTGTGTCCGGCATACTGCTGCCTTGGGGGCTTCCAAATCAGATAGGGATGCTAATCAAGGCAGGGTTCACCACGAGCAGCCCTTCCAGTTGTAAGCCTGTCAAGCACTTTAAAAACACAGTGATGATGTGGGACTAGGGAAGAGATTTCTGTTTCAAAAAGGAGAAATCACTTGAGAGTCAGGGTCCCAAGAAAGTGCAAAACTGTAACATTGCATTATAAACCTCTGGAACAGTGGTCCTCAACCTGTGGGTCACAACTTCTTTGGGGGTTGCATATTAGATAATCTTCATATTAGATATTTACAGTTCATAACAGTAGCAAAATTACATTTCTAAAGTAGGGATGAAATAATTTTACGGTTGGGGGTCACCACACCATGAAGAATTGTATTAAAGTTCTGCAGTACTAGGAAGATTGAGAACCACTGCTCTACAGCAACCTTCCCTTCCCATTTGCTGCCTCCTGCACACACTTGGGGTAGGGGTAGGCCCCAAGCTCCAGTGTTAGGTAATTAGTTAGACTTTAGCAGATTTGGAGGGCACTGGGAATTAGAAACCTCCCGTATAGTCAGCAGTCTGTAAAACTAAAGATTAGAACAGTGAAATTTTACTTATTAGTCAAAGAAGAGGACGTGAGTCTTATCTCTGGCCCCAGGAGGAGATATTCTGAACTGGCTAATTATTTAACCTTGGCTCTAGAAGTTCCGAGCATTCTAAGATGACTGTGGAGTAGAGGGCTTTCTCATAAAGAATCCACCATTGTCTCTCCTGGAAGAGACCATCAAACAGGCCTGTCAGTTGCCTGGATAGGACAAAGACCCTCATGGAAAGTGATTTGTTCAAAGGATTTTAGAAAGTAATTGAAAGTCTGCCTAACATGTAGACTGATATAATGGCCCCTTTGGTCATTATTGTCCATTCTTACCTCTTCAGAGTGTGCTTCCCTTAATAAGCTTCTTCTGCACAATGGTGTCTGTGTCATCTGAATTCTTTCAATAGGAATCCCAAGGACCAGAGAGGAGGAGAGTCTAAACAGAGATCCTAGTGATGCCAGAGATCCCAGACTCATGGCTTCTCTGGGCAAAGAGTACAGAGCAACTCGTGAAGTGTTCATGCCTGTAGGACTTCCAGACTGTATTAGTTACTTTTCTTATTGCTGTAACCAAATACCTGGAAAGAAGCAGTTTAAAGGAGCAGAGAGTCTTCTTGTTAGCTTAGAGCTTAGGGGATACAGTTTTTCCCGATAGGGAAAGCATGACAACTGAGCGTCAGGTGGGCTGGCCATATTTCTTGTGCAGTTGGAAAGTAGAGAGAAGATGGGCAGTGAGGCTAAGCTATCAAAACTCAAGGCCCATCCTGGTCACTTATTTCCTGCTACCAGGCTCAATTTCCTAAAGGTTCCAGAACAGCACCACCAGCTGGGGATCAAGGCTTTAATAAACACATGTGCCCACAGGGGACATTTTATATTTAAATAAGGGCATAGGCTAAAAGTATATGGAGGTAGTCCCAGAATTCGAGAGCGGCAGAGAAAAGAGGGCAGGAAGATGAGTGAGAGATCCCTGAAGTTGTTCTTTTATAAGGGACCTGCTTTTGCAGTAATGAACTCACTCCCATAATAATAACCTTAACCTATTAGAGACTCAGTCTCTTCTTAAAGATCTCACCTCTTCAATACCAGCCATAAAGATTACATTCTAATATGTGCTTTGGGGAAGACACATAAACCAGCAGCAGTAGGAATAAGATGAACCAGGATTATTTTGTAGTGTCAGAAAGTAAGGAAGTACTAAAACTTTAGCAAAGCCAACCATATAACATATCAACTAACTATCCAATCACCCAATCAACCATCTAATCAAACAACTGCCTAACCAACCACTTAACAAAACCTCCAACCAACCAACCAACCAACCAACCAACCAACCAACCAACCAACCAACCAGCCAACCAACCACACAATCCATCCTTTGATCCACCCACCCACCCACCCATCCATCCATCCATCCATCCATCCATCCATCCATCCATCCATCCATCCATCCATCCATCCATTTATTCATCTATACATCTATCTAACCAACCAACCAACCAACCAACCAACCAACCAACCAACCAACCAACCAAACAACCAAACAACCAAACAACCAAACAAATGCAAAAATAAAGCCCTGCCGTTTCTGGAACTATGTCAAATGGATACATGGACAAGGATAGAATAGTTTCTCTGTGTGTGTATGTGTGTGTGTGTGTGTGTGTGTGTGTGTGTGTGTGTGTGTGTGTGTAAATTATAACATTAGGTATAAGATAAATATCCATGACTCTAAACTGTTTCAAGTCAATGAATAAACGCACAAATAAGTAGGAGAGGAGTGGCGTCTCCTTTGCAGAATCATTTAAAGTGATTTATTTGGCTGCGATGTCTTTTTTCAAGAAGGGAGCATTCTTCATCCCCAAAGCCTGGGCTCTTTGTGGTGGCTTCCTTCCAAAAGGTACAGCATGGAAATGGCAGGGTAGGGGGACAACAGAAAACACTCCAGTGAAAGAAACTGACACACACTGTCTCAGCCTGTGTGTCAAGGGTAAGACAAACCTCCACAGGCCACAGTGACAGCAGCTGCCTTTGGAAGAATGGGATAAAAACAGCATTTTACCTCTGTGGTTTTCTTTCTTTAAACCTGTAATTTCAGTCTGATTGTGAGAAAACCATCAGGAAGATCCCAATTGAAGGATGGATTATGAAATACTTGGCCAGTCTTCTCTGAACTGTCAGAATCATTAAAACACTAGAAAAATAGGAGCAATTGCCTCAATAAGGAGGTGCCTAAGGAGCTATGACAACTAAATGTAGTATGGATTCTGATAGATTTAGCAAATGAAAAAGACATACAACACAGCCGCTGGCCTTCATTAGTAACAGTGAGTCAAATACCCTGCACTAATGAGAGATATTGTTCAGAGTAGAAAGTGAGTGTGGTGTATATGTATGTATGTCACACACACACACACACACACACACACACACACACACACACACACACCACACACAACTAAGCTCAAATAAGATAAAATGGTAGGAAAGCATGATTTCAATAGTTCCAATTGGCAGTATGCCAGCTCTCTGTGATGGACTATCCTGGCAGCTGTATTCATCTCCTGGTACTGGCAATGGCAGGACTCTCCTTTAAATTTAGAAATACAAAAGTGGTCATTTTTTCCCTCTGCCACTGTTTCTCCTGCCCTCGACAGTCCAGCTTGGAGGTACTTTTTAATGGCACTCCTATTTCCAAAGAACGAAATAAAGCATGATTCTACACTCTACTTCCTAAACCCATTTCTTTCTTCTGGTAAGTTTTCCCTCCAGTAACTTACTCCAAAGCGGTTCTTTTCCTCCTGGCCATAAGGTTGGAGACTTGCCCTAGTCTTCTGGAAGAGCAGGTTGCCTCCCATGGGGCCCACTATCTGTCTGTCTGTCTGGCTGTGACTTTAACCTAGCACATCTGAGGTCCATTTTCTGTAATCTCTCCTTAGGTGAAGTTTATTCTTCAGAGGTTGTTTAATGGCATGCTCTTTCAGATCTTATTTCTACAGTGTACATTTTCATCTGAATCAAAATCCATTCACTGAATAAACAGAAGTGAATAAAAATTAACAATTAGTTTGTTACATTTTGGTGCTCAACAGAATCTCAACTCACGTTTCCCCAAATTCCATCGGCTTTAGTTCCTTAGCATGTGGTTGTGGCTCAATTGTTCTCTTTTGATCTTCTATCCTTCCTATTTTTATTTCTCTGGAAAAACATCAGAAATAAGAATGTTAACAAAATTGTTTTCAGCTAGCTGGGTTGAGTTGCCTATAACCACTCATTTTAACTCTGCCCAAGAAAGTAACCTTGATCTTGCTCGATTCTTTCAGGCTGTAATAGTGTAAGACAGAAATACTGAAATCCAGCTAGATGTGGTAGCTAGATGTGGAGGCTGAGGCAGGAGGAGCTCCAGTTCAAGACCATGCTGAGACCTGTCTCAGAAAACAAAAGCAGAGGCAAAAAGAGCAGCATTCAAAGCAAACCCGGAAATCCCAGTCTGGACTCATGCGCTCTGGAAGGCTGGGTCTTAACCATTGAGCCATCTTTCCAGTCTCTAAATCTTGGTTTCTTAAGTGGCTAAATGGAGACTCCAGTATCCTTCTTGGCCATCTTCCATATTTGATTGGAATAGTTAAGGTGAAGACATTGCACACCTTTAAATATATTGTGAAATCCAAAAGAAGGGGGTCAATAGTTGTGATTAGAAATATTTTCGATTATTAAGATGTTATTTCTTCTTGCCATTTTTTTTAAAATGATCACTTTTGGAGAATTTGGGAGGGGTGATTTTTTAAGTTTATTATGTATTTTTATCTATCTATCTATCTATCTATCTATCTATCTTGTTTTCACATCCTGACCACAGTTTCCCTTCCCTTCTCTCCTCCCAGCCTCCCCCTATCCACTCTTCCTCCTCCTCCTCCTCCTCCTCCTCCTCCTCCTCCTCAGTTTCTCTTCAGAAAAAGGTGGGCTTCCCATGAATATCAGTCAGTCGTGATATATCAACTTGCAATGAGACTAGGCATCCTCTCCTATTAACACAGAACAAGGCAATCTGGTAGGAGAAATGGGTCCCAAAAGCAGGTAAAAGAGTCAGAGACAGCTTCTGCTCTCACTGTTAGGAGTCCCACAAGAAGAACCAGTTACACAACTGTAACATATAAGCAGAGGGCCTACGTCAGTCTCATGCAGGCTCTCTGGTTGTTGGTTCAGACTCTGTGAGGCCCCATGATCCTAGGTTAGTTGATTCTGTGGGTTTTCTTGTGATATCTTTGATCCTACTGGCTTCTGCAATCCTTCCTCCCTCTCTCCCATAGGATTCTGGAGGCGGGGTGTGATTTTTAACCCAGTAGTCTTAGGGTTTCTATTGCTGTGAAGAGACACCATGACCATGGCAACACTTTGTAAAGAAAACATTTAATTGGGGTGACTCACTTATAGTTTCAGAGGTTCAGTCCATTATCATGATGATGGTGAGCATGGCAGCATGCAGGCAGACGTGGTACTGGAAGTAGTTGAGAGTTCTACATCTTGTAACAACCAGGAAGTCAACTGACAGTCACACCAAGGGAAGCTTGAGCAAAAGAGACCTCAAAGCCCACCCCCACAGTGACACACTTCCTCCAACAAGGCCAGCTTTTAATAGTGCCACTCCCTGTGGAGGCCATTTTCTTTCAGACTACCGCATTGGTTTAGCATGCTCATGTCTGTTGTGACCTTGCAATCATTTCACATTCTCTCTCCTGTCTGGCCTCCTCAGCTGTTTAACTTGTGTACTTTTCACATTTTTATTTCTCTAAATTCTCCTGCTTACCAGTCCCTGTCATTATGGTGGCACAGGAAAAACAAAACAACAAAACACACCTCCCCAAATAAGTAAACAAACAAACGCCACGTTCCTTAGTTTAGAGTTTATTTCTCCTTGTTAAGCTTCAGCTGCATTAGCCACCCAGCAGGGACACCAAGAGCACCTCTCACATCTGGTTGTATGGGCAATTAACTGGGATGATTCTTTGAGGTGAAAGGCTTACAGCAGCTTTGATAGAACTGCATTTGTGGAATAGATGAGTGAGTTTCTAGGCACACATGCCGCCTCTGCTGCTTGTTAACCTGGTCCTGATGCGAAGCCAGGGTTTTACCATCTCAGAGGGGCTTTTGTGTGGACCCAGGTATGAGTGCAGGGGCAGGTAGGTGCAATATCATTTGGGGGGCAGTTAGGAAGTAAAATGTATCCTTTAGATCAGGACCTAACCCACCAGAGTATTGTAGAAACAACGGTGAATCTGCAGTAAGGAAGCAGTACTCTTACCTGCTCCCTCTTGGGTTGGAGTTGTGTGTACAGCCAGTGTGGGTAGTCACGGATGGAGGAGGTGAGCAGGTGGTTCCTGTGCAGAACACATGGCTCATAGGTGTCTCTCAGCATTCTTGGGAGGAGGGCTGACCTCAGAGGACTTCACTGTGAAAGCTCTTTCCTAGCAGTGTCACATGATAAAAATTTTGTTTTAAATTTTTTTTTCTAAAATATACTTATTTTTATTTGTGTGTGTGTGCCCACCCCATATACATGTTGGTACCACAGAGGTCAGAAGATGGTGTCAGATCCCCTGGGACTGGAGTTGCAGGCTGTAATGATCTGTCTGATACAGGCACTGGGAAACAAACTTTGGTCCTCTGCAAGATCCACAAGTGCTCTTAACTGCTCATCCGTCTCTCCAGCCCCAAGAATTCTTACAAAGGCTTCTCCAAAGTGTCCATCAACAGGAGACCGGGGAGTGGCAGCCAGGCTTCAGAGACACGGGATGACTACAAATCCCTGTTGGGGACGTGGAGGTAGAGATCAGGATGTTCTCCTTGATCACTTGGGTCCTTGTCTTTTGAGATAGGGTCTTGCACTGAAATGAACCTGGAGCTCACTGATTGGCTAGACAAGTTGGCCAATGAGCTCTGGGGTTCTGCCTGTCACCCCACCCATCAATCAGGTTACAAATACTTGCTGGGTTTTCTGCAGAGGTGTTGGGAATTTGAACTCTAGTCCTCAGACTTGAGAGGCAGGTGGCTTACCATCTGTGTCATCTCCCCAGTCTCTCTCTCTCTTTCTCTCTCTCTCTCTCTCTCTCTCTCTCTCTCTCTCTCTCTCTCTCTCTCTCTCTCTCTCTCTCTCACACACACACACACACACATTTGCTTTTTCATTTATCTATCTACTTATTATTTATTTGTTCACTCCTTTTTTGCTTTTATTTTCTCTTTTGAGACAGGGTCTCTCTGCACAGTCCGGGCTGTCCTGGAACTCACTATGTAGACCAGGTTGGCCTCAAACTCACAGAGATTCATCTACTTCTGCCTCCTGAGTGCTGGGATTAAAGGTGTGGGCCATCACCCTGGTGCTGTTTGGAGTCCCCTGACCCATCCTGTGGAGATGGCATAGGATACACAGCAGGACCAAGGCTTACATGGCTCGGTTAGACAACCCAGGGTTCTGCTGCCCGAGTCCTCCGACCTTAAACACGGGTTTCTTCCCTCGGCTGTGGCGAGTATCTCCAGAACTTCCAGGAAGTGTTCTCAAAATATTTTAGCCTATTCTCCCTTAACTGTAGGCATTCTGATGGCTGGGGTGAGGACTCCCCATAGTGCTCTTTGAAACTCTTTTCCTTTTAGTGAAATGAAGGGCTTTTATTCCTAGGTGCTTTATGGCTTTGTAACCCCTGCCTTTTGGCCTGTTCTTAGCTTTTTAAAGTCTTTCCTTTTTACTATAGTTAGTGGGCACCAATGCAGCTATATTTAGATTTTTCTCAAGGTGGGGAGTCTCTGGGCCGCATATCAATATCTGCATGCTGTTTGTGTTACACGTGTATTTAATTTATTTCTCTGGAAAATTCCATGCTTATTCAACCAGGTACTATAAATCTCCAAGATGTCATAGCTCGGGGTAAGTTGAGGGCTATTAGACTCAAAGGACCGTGCTAGATCAATCAGACTCTCTGTTTGTTTCTCCTGTGTTAATGCACTCTTGTTTTCTAGCATTCCCTGCTTGTTCCTTGGTCCCCCTGGGAGCTAGAGAGAGCAGTGGTAGCTAGCACCGACCATTTGGGCCATAACTAACTGAGCAGGATGTGGGGAAGCCTGAGAAGTCTCATTACAAGCATGATGCCACCCAAAGATACCAGGAAAGAACTTTAGAGGCTTTGCTGAATTGCCTTGAGTGCCGCATTCACGAAGTCAAAACCCTTTTCTACTTAGAGAATGTCAGGGCATCCCATAGCCAAAAGATGGCACTCCTCGCCTGCTGTTCATGCCCTGCTACCCTAGGGCAGCTCCCCGTGGCCTTCTGATCCTTCTATTAGTTTTCTCACAATAAAATATTGTACCCTTGTCTTCTCTTGGAGAATCACAGCACAAACCAGACCCCATCTCTGTTCTGATGCACACCAGCCCTTGTCGCTCTGGGTGGACAACACGGACTGCTGTGTAGTGCTACATGTCACTGCAGAGTCAGCGACAGCTAGAGTACCTTTCCTTCAGCATCCTCTCTGAGCAGATCCAGGGTTTTAATTCGTCTCTAGAGTTTGCCTCTCTTGATTTCATAAACCGTGAAAACACAGCTGGAGCGATTTACAGACTGTGGAGAGACTTGAGCGTTCCTGCTGCGGTACCAGTTCAAGGATCGTGCCTGGTTATTTCCTGCTTTGTTGTTGTTCGACAAACCAGTTAATGGGCGATGGGCTGTTTCAAATTTGCCCTGCCCCTCGATACTGTTGTGTGCACTTCCTCTGGGGCATGGCGGGGAGTGGGTGTGAGCACGAGTGTGGATTTGAGCAGACGTACTTCATGCAGAATGAAATTTGAACAGCAATTTGGAAAGATCGAGACTTTTATTTGCTAAATTATATAAATGCAGGGGGCCTGAGGCTTTTAGAAAATTAAATCCCACTTTGCTATACTTTCCACCAACCCTCATATTTTATGATTTATTTTTATTTATATGTACGTGTGTATGTCTGTGTTGGTATATGCCACACGTATGTGAATAATGAATGGTAGAGATGAGAAGAGGATGTAGAATCCTGTGGAACTAGAGTTGTGAGTCCTCTGACATGGGTTCTAGGATCTGAACTCAGGTACTTGCAAGCAGCAAGTACTCCTAACCACTGAGCCATCTCTCTAGCCTAACCTGCAATACCCTCTCAGCTTAGTGCTATGATGCTCACTGGCAAGCAAGGCAGAATCTCTGTGTCTCTGACATGCACTTCTAGGTCATAAATGGCACAGTGCATGCTGGAAGGCCTAGGGTGTTGCTACATGAATAAAAAAGGGAGCTTTTCCAGCATACGGGGAGCCCTGAATCCCATCCCCAATACTGCAAACAAACACAAATGCCAGCAAAACCAAATGAATCCACAAATAACCAAATAATCCACCAAATAACCACCACAGTGCTATGCAAAGATACAGCAAGATGATGGAACCTGCCAGAGTAACCCCAGCCTAGCACCTGACATCTGAATATCCCAGCCTTGTAGAATGCAGGCAGAAAACCCTACGTCAATTGAGTTTGCAAGCAGAATGGAAAATTGTCAGAGCCTAAGTACTTCTTTCTCCATTGGAACAGGGCTCCCAAGGAGTCTTAGCATTTTACTGACTGGTATCATAACAGGTAGGACCTCAGTAGTTTATGGAATGGATGGATAATGGATGGGGATGCAGGATCTGAGGGAAGGATGCAGGCTCAGTGGCCTGATGCTCTGTGGGGACCATAAACTGCAGGAAATGATATCCTCACCTCGTTGGTTCTGACTTTGATGCAAGGAAAGAAATGAGACATTTCATGATACTTGATTTGTTAATGAAATATGGAATTATATTTAGAATGTCTTGTGTATCTAGGCTGTCATATGTGCAATACAAGTGCCTAAGGTTAAAAACAAGGCAAGCTTCAGTTACTTATTTTGAATATATGCTATTTGCCAAGAACTGAACTAAATTCTAGAAATAATGACAAATCACTATAAGTGTTTTAAGGCTGACTCTTTCATATCCTTATGACGTACTGTAAGTCGCTTCCCACGTCAAATCTTTTCACCCCTCACAGCCTCAACAACAATAAAAAGATTATATTCTTACCTATGTATTGAAGAGCAAGTGCATTCCTGCAGAGCTGTTTTAAAATACTTATAAGTCAATTTCCTGCTAGGCACTGCTCAGTAGAAAATATTCAGTGTTTTAGGGCTGACTTATTACACAGAGTTTTTCTATTATTAACAAACTGTGGTGGAATTTTCTTCATGGACAAGAGACTAAATTAAGAAATTAAGGTGCTGAGTGTTCAAGCCTTCATTTTTTTTTTTTTTTTTTTTTTTTTTCATTTGTTTATTAGAGCAGAGCTATAAGAATAATGATTTAAGTTATTTTTAGAGTTGTTATTTTTTAGGTGGTTCATGGGCCCACCCAATATTATGGTCATTGGTGTGGGGGAGGTGGTTGTGACGGTTAATCTTGGTTGTCAACTTGATTGGATCTGAAGTCAGCTAAGAGACGTATCCCTGCATAGGTATAGAAATGATATTTCCTGGAATGGTTAACTGAAGGGGCAAGACCCTCCCCTGGAGAGGGTGACACTCTCTGTGGAGTCTGAGAATGTAAGAGGACTGAGGGAAAAGTTACTGGTTCCTGTCTGTTTGTCTTCATCTCTTGTGAGTGTGCCTATTTTGTTGCTGCTGCCTCCACCACTAAGACCATCTTCATTGACTTTGGAACTCAGCTTCTTCAGCCTTCCAATATGGATTTAGGACCAGTAGTTCTTCAGGAATTCCCCCAGACCTTCAGTACTGGATTGTTACTGCTGAGGTATCTATGCCAAGTATATATGGTTCTTAGCCTATCTAGTGTACAGGCAGCCATTGTTGAACTACCCAGACGGTATTGTGTAAGCCAGTCTAATAAATTCCTTTTCAATATATATTTATTCCATGGGTTCTGTTCCTCTAGAGAACCCTGACTAATACAAGGTAGAATTTCTCATACAACTCAATATGGAACAGACACAGGGCCAGGATGACATGGAGAAGCTCGATGGATTATCTGCCCTTATCCAAAACATTTTGGGAGTTGTATCTGGAAAGATTCAGCTGGTTTGGTTTAAACTCAAGGTTAGTGATCTGCTGTTATCTTTTTAAATGTGTAAGGGCAAGCATCAAACACTGTTCCAAACTGAGACACCACGCAATGCATCGAATGGGTGATTTCCATGCTACGTCCCCATTCTTGTAACTGGTTTCCTTTTCAGATCTCTGACACCAACTCATTCTAGAATTACAGAAACCAAAGAAACACCTATTATTCTAAAAATGTTCATTTTCAGTCAGTTTTCTCGGTGATGTCAGCCCAGTGCAGAGGAGGGGTTCATGCGGTTGTTCTGGAGCAACGCTAGCTCGTGCCTCACTTAAAGCTGTCCCAGTGGGGTGAGGCTCAAGAAAGAAACGCCCCCATTTGCACCATCAGACAACCCCTGGCCCCCAAAACACACGTTGGCAACTATAAAGTCAGGGGGACACCATCACACTGACAGGAACTGAGCGTCTGTGCTACTCCTGAAGAATGATAAGGGGACAGAACCATACTGCCATACCAAGAGAACCCCCATACAAAAGCAGCTGCCAAAGTGTCCAAAATATTCACAGTCCGATTTGAAAACCTAAAGAAGACATTAGACTCCCTTTCATTGGTTGAATTTTATTGCTGAGCATGGTTGGGAGTTCTAATGTTTTTCCTAAGCTCTGACTCGACACACATTTCCAGACTGTTGGGAAAACTGCGGGAAGTTCCATCGAGGCTGCATTTGCCTTCTTTGCTTCCATTGACATTTCTCTACCCAAATAGTTTCTTTTGTGGTCCAGCGTTTCCATCTTTTCAATGCAGTGGGTCAGTCCCAACTGTAACTGTACAGTGACGCACTGACAGCCCACATAAACAACGGTCCCTTGGTGGTGTGCTTTCCCGTAACTGGGGCTGCAAAAGCAAACACGAGCGGGAGGGAAGCTTGGACACCTGTGCTGGCTCCTGTGCCTCCTCTGGCCCCCAGGGCGATCTTCACAGAGGGCGGAATGCTCTGCCCATACTGCTCCCTCAGGCCTAACCTGGGAGGGTGGATTTCATGTCACATTGTTGGGAGTGGTATTGACCCACCTCTTTCACCTGTCAGGAGGGTAAGTGCTTTGCTGAAAGAGGGGTGGGCTGTCAAAACTCCATGTTGGGGGCAGGAGGGAGGAGGAAGAAGAGAGAAGAGAGAGGGAGATGGAGAGAGAGGGAGAGAGAAACAAGAAGAGAGGAGAAGGAGAGAGAGAGAGAGAGAGAGAGAGAGAGAGAGAGAGAGAGAGAGAGAGAGAGAGAGAGAGAGAGAGAATGCAATCACAGCCCATCACAGTTAATGTTGGCACACATTAGGAAGTTATGGAGCCCCCTGTCATGTTCATGGTACCATTTCCATGTCAGATGGACATTAAACCTAGAGAACAGTGAGAACTGTTGTAGGCGTCTGAATCAACATTCCAAACATGTCAAGTTTCACAAGCAATCCTCCACCCAACTTTCCTTTCTCTCTTCTCTCTACAAAGGAACCACAACCCCTTCCATCTCCCAGGAGCATCATGAGGGACAGTTACTTTCTTCCATTGTGACATCTGGTAAACCACAACACCTTAGAGCAGTGGTTCTCCACCTTCCTAATGCTGTGACCCTTTAATACAGTTCCTCAGGTTGTGCTGACCCCCAACCATAACATTATTTTGTTGCTACTTCATTGTAGTGGTAGTTTCTCTGGTCCTGCCTGGCCCTGAGGTCAGGATGAATCTCTCCTACCCATGTCCCACAGCTTCTTGGTCCCAAGTAAACACACAGAGGCTTATATTACTTACAAACTGTATGGCCTATGGCAGGCCTCTTGCTAGCTAGCTCTTATATCTTAAATTAGCCCATTTCTATTAATCTACCTTTTGCCACGAATTCTGTGGCTTTACCGGTCTGCTAGCATGTTGCTCCTTGGGTGGCAGGCTGGTGTCTCTCTCGCCTCTGCCTTTCTTCTTCCTGTCTCTCTCCTTGGATTTTCTACCTGCCTCTAAGCTTTCTTGCCATAGGCCAAAGCAGCTTATTTATTAACCAATGGGAACAACATATATTCACAGCGTACAGAAAGACATCTCCTAGCACTTCATAGCTGTAATTTTGCTACTGTTATGAATTGTAATGTAAACATCTGATAGGCAGGATGTCTGATATGTGACCTCCTAGAACCACTACCTTTGAGCCATCTTTCTAGAAAGGTCAAGGTAACAGTTTTGTGCCTTTCGACTGGCTTTGCAGCATCTGAGGTGTAAGAGTTTGGGTTTCATGTATCCTTGAACAGATCAATTCCCTTTTGTTTAAAAGTTGATCATTTTAAAACTACAAGTAGATGCCACGTATGGTGAGAGAACTTGAGAGAGGAAGACCATTTGCTCTTGAAGATTGTAATTTTTCAATCATGTTCATTTCAATATTAAAAATGGCAGCTCTCCCATGTGCCCTCATGATAAAGAGCAGCGAGGGAGTGTGGGCCCAGCTGTGCCCAGCTGTGCTGGTCTGCAGCCGTAGACTCACTCAGGTCCGTGACTTTGCCGTGGGTCCTATTTCATTCTGCCTCCTACCCTGGCTTCCTCTTCCCTTTCTTAGTGCCTTGCAATTTTTATAAACTGTCAAACTAGACCCCAACCCACCCTGAAGGATTTAGGGCAATTAATTTCTTTGTTCGCTTGGGGGTTAGGTGGGTTGGAAATAATCCAAAGAGAGGATCAAAAAAGTGAAAACTGACCTTCTGGTTCAGTGTAGTTGAAATGGTCTCATGCTGGGAGCCTACTGATATGGTAGACTTATGAAGATGGGCAATCATAACTGACTTTGGACGGACAAACGAATTATAGAGACCAAAACCACATCCTTCAGCTGCTCTGCATGTAGTCTAGAAAGAATTTTCTAGAGCCTTCAGACACTTGATTGGAAAAAAAAAACCAAAACATTACCATTCAAAAGTGTTATACATCAAGAATGGGAAACTTCTGGGTTAGGTTTCTAGAAACTTCCCTTTGTCGCTTTTGGCCTTGTCTTGCAAAGAGAGATGTTTTATTTATTTATCTTTTCTTGTTCTAGGGAGTTGGTCAGAGTCCCCTCAGAACTTCTGAAACTGCTCCTTGGTGCCAGCGGCCTTGGAGGCTTTGAGCATATTGAAGTGTGTGGTCTTGCTCAGGGGCCTGCACGTTCCCACGGTGACAGTGCTGCCGATTTATATATCCCTGAATCAGGGGGACAAGTGCACAGACATGTTCTTGTGCCACTTCTCAAAGTGATGGTACTTTTGGATGTAATGGCGATAGTCCCAGCGGATGACAATGGTCCTCTGCATCCTCATCTTGGTCATGACACCAGACAGGAACTGACCTCAGATGGAAATGTTACCAGTGAAAGGACATTTCTTTTCTATGTAGGTGCCCTCAATGGCCTCCTTAGGCATCTTGAAGCCTAGACCAATGTTTTTGTAGTACCAAGGGACTTTTTCCTTTCTAGTTTCTTCCAGCAGAACACTCTTCTCATTTTGAAAGACTGTAGGGGCTGCTTTTAGTAAGCATGCTTGGTCTGAATGTCTGACATCTTCCTGCAAGCCTGAGAAAAAGGGAGGTGGGCTGACTCCCTGCCGGGTTTCCTTATTCCTTTTCTTTTCTTTTTTAGACAGGAGTATATGATATTGGTCTGGATTTCCTCCTTAACCTCCTTAGTGCACAGGGCAATTATAAAGCAGAAGGGTGAAGTCTTTCCTTGTGCATTTAGACCCTGTTCATGGACAAATATCATCTCGACAAAACACTTCATTGACATGAGCTCACACCAAGGAACACATTTCATCTGCTAAGAAGAGAAAACAATTAGATGTCCTGGATTCCATGGTGGGAATTGGTGTGTATGAAGTTTGCTTGAGCCCAGTGCTGTTATTTCATGGGCACAGAAGAAGCCATAGTGAGTTTTTTGTTTTCCTAGTTATTGTGTCATGAAAGAATACTTTGGAATCAGATCTAGAAGGTTCAAAACAATCTAGGCGTCCCAAGGAACACTCGAAAACACCCAGTTATAGTGATATCCAGGAGTAAATTTAAATTTATTCACTAGAATTTGGTCAATATATCAGTCAGCCCCTCAAGTGTAACCACAGTAAATGTGCAGAAAAGTAACCCGAAGAGAAAACCAGGGCCTCGAAGATGGCTTGGTTGCTAACGTACAGGATTTGAGTTTTGATCCCTAGCATCTATGTAAAATTCTGCACAATGGCCCATCTATAATTCCAGCACTACTGGGGAGGGAGGGGGCAGAGACAAGTGGACTTCTGAAACTCATTGGCCAGCCAGTCCATCTGAATCCTTGAGCTCCAAGTTCAGAGACTCTCATCTCAAAAAATAAAAAATGAGGTAAAAAGAGCTAGAGGAAGACCCCCCCCACACACACACCTGAACACATGCATGCACATCCTACCCTCCCTAACCCCGTACACACAGCAAATCTGTTCTAATATGGCTCTACACTACCATTTGCATGCGGAATTACTGAATGCTGACCATGTTTACTTGACAATGGAAAAAGGTGACTCATTGCTACAGATGTCATTTTCTTTCTGTCTTGTTCTTTTTACCTCTTAGTTCCTCAGTCTGGAATGTGTGGGTCTCATTTTTCCTCACGTGTTGCTTACCTCATGTGAAAGATGACCCGGGATGCTTCAGTTTCCTGTGTATTCATTCGCTCACCAATTTTCAGTGCACACAGGAGATGAGAAGAAAATGACAGTGGGGAGGAAAGGGAGGGCTCGAGAGAAAGCTGATCCATTATTCATATCCTTGGGAGTCCATTTGTGGTTTATTTGGTATAAGGAGCCAGAAAACAAACCCATTCTAAACTTTCTCCTTCTTGGCATGGTGTTCAAAGCTGAGGTTTCTCTGCTGACTGTGCGTGTCTTTTTGTCATGTGTTGAGGTTTTCAGTATCCAGCCATGTTACAAAGAAGAGGACATTTAGTTTCAATTAATAAACCACCCTGCAATTACCCTTTGTTCGTGACCACGCACATGTTTCCATGTGTGCTGATGCGCTGAGCACAGCTTCCTGTGAGCCACCCAAGGCTGCCTTGGTTCTCGCCGCTTCTCACCTCTCCTCTTCCCCACACTGAGGCCATTGTATCTGCTTACTGACAGGTCTACAGAGTGATTCCTATGCCCATGAACACATTCTATTCCATATTTATTAACTGGCTGAGAATAAACAATACCCCCGTGTCTGAAGACTATTTTCATCCATGTCTTCTGTAAAGTTGGTGGCACAGAAATCCCTGTGATGGTTTCCCCATGTGGCTGTAGGACTGTTCATTGAATGAGTGATAGGATGGCTGCTCCCAGGGCCATTGGTTCTGTGAATGACACCTGGTTGTGCTTACTTGCTACAGCACTGTGAACTTAGAACTTCCCAGAACCTCAGGAAGTTCCCTGAGGAAGCATGGGTCTCTATCATCCAGTTTCCTGTCACTCTGGAAAAAAAAAAAAAAAAACACTAGATACAACTCAGTGGAGTATTTATTTTGTCCCTCAAGATAAGAAAGGCATGGTAGAAGCCTGCTCACATTTGGGTGGGTCAGTAAGGATGTCTGTCATCTTTCTGTCCCCCCACCCATCCATCTATCCACCATCTATCTATCTATCTATCTATCTATCTATCTATCTATCTATCTATCTATCATCTATCTAATCTAACCTAATCTAATCTACCTACCTACCTACCTACCTACCTACCTACCTACCTACCTACCTGTGAAGAAAGAAAGCAGGAAAGGGAAGAACAGAAGTGGGCAGTGTTTTATTCCATGAGACCAATCTCCAGGAATTCTGTTCTTCTATCTAGACTATGCTTCCCAAAATAGCACCTCAGCTGGGGACCAAGTGTTCACACACATGAGCCTGTAGCAGCAGGAACTTCACAGTTAAAGCAGAAGTGAGACTGTAACAAGCTTGGTGTAAACACACAGACTCAATAAGTAAAGCAGCACTAGAGGCCAGTGTGCTTGGGTTGGGCTGTCTCCCAGCAGGTATGTCTGATGGTTACACACTGTGGCACAACACTGTCATCTGCTAAGTTTACACTTGAGAACCACACAGTTGACTCACTATTAATTTACAAAAAATATTGGAGGAAATCATAATTTTTAAGTATGCTTATGATTTTGTGTTTGGCTGTACTCAATGGCTATCTTCCACCACCTGTGGCCCCAGTGCTAGAGACCACAGGTATGATTTCCCCATCCTCCAGTGCTAGAGACCACAGGTATGATTTCCCATCATCCAGTGCTAGAGACCACAGGTATGATTTTCCCATCCTCCTCCTGCTGGGTCCTCACTTATCTTGTCTTCCTCAACAGTGCATACACAGCCTTCAGTTACCCTGGAGGAAATAACTGAAGAGGGAAGCTAATGTCAGCTACAAATACCGAATCTACTCTGTGATTACACAAAGGAATCTTCCCCTGGGTTCTAAGAGCTCCCTCCGTTGTGAATCTAGTGGTTGCCTCCCGTTTAAAATCAGAGTCACAGCTTCCTTGTGATGCTCAGAGCCCCTCCCTGGCATAAACCTTTCCAAAAAAATAAATTCCAAACCGAATCATCTTCACAGCTACTATGTAAGTTCATCAAAAGCAAATACAGATGAGCAGAACAAAGAACATCATACATGTTCAAGACTCTGAGGCACAGTCCTGCTCCCCTTTCTGGCTTTATCTTGTCAGTCATTCTGAATGTCTGTCCATCCATCCTTTATCATCATCCATTTTAGCCAGCATCCTATGCACATGGTATTTTAGCATTTTTTCCTAAACAGTATATACATTTGCCTTATCATTTGAATAACTTTCTAGTAATCCAATAAATATTTAGAAAGCCTCCCTTCAGTAGACTGTTGGATAGTTTCCATTACCAAAATACTTTAATATTTGTTTAAAATATTGGAGTGATGTTGAACAATATAAGCAGGAATAGAGAACATTCTTTTGGTTGATCAGATCCTCAGAACCCATTCTTAATTTAATATGGCATTCATATCCTAACAGATTAAGTACACTAACTTAAAACTCATGGATCCATTTCACGAAAGGCAGATTAATTATACACAGATTCACTATACACTAAGTGCTTTCATTGAAATGTAACTTAAATGTTTGTGAATGATATAAGAGGGTGTGAAATGGTTAAGTGACAGAGACCCCAGTCACATAGTAAATGTCAAGAAAAAGCAGAAAGCAAGCCTCTGCGCCTCCACTCATATTTAGATGTCTGATTTAGGCTCTATCACACTGACAGTCACATGGGGCCCTAGAGTCCCCTGTCGCCTCTCCAGTATTCTGTGTTTGATGCTTTACAAACTGCAAATGGCAGTCCATAAATTGTGTAAAATCAGTAACATAAAACAGAAGCATAAAACGAAATGTCTCAGGGTTGACGCACATGTTTGGGAAGGGTGTGTACTGTACAAAGTCACCATAGTTCAAAAGGGTTCCAGCCACATGGTAGTTAGTTAAGATTTGTATATTTATTACAATGGTTTTCTAGGCAATAGTATATCATGATAATGGGACAGCAGATGGAAACAGAGTATCTTGAGTGAAGGGCATCCTCAGTCAGTTGTATCCAAGTGTATCTGACTGTTCCCCAGAACCCTGTCCTGTCCCTTTACTCTGTTCCTTCAGTGTCATTCAGAATTCTTCAGGTTAACAATGGGTACACCTATCTCTTATACAACTTATGGGAAAAACCTAAAATGTACAATGGGATGTAGTAATGGCGGATGATGCGGATTTTCAAAACACACATACATGGACCTGTAAAAACTGAATCTGCCGTCTAATTCAGTGCAACACCTCTGTAACTGGAAGATGCTTCTGCTTCCAATGACGCTTTCTTAACCCCCAAAGAAAGGACAGCAGTATTCAAGACTGGTGTAGCATTGGAGCTGAAGTTTTCCTGGTCCTGCCTGGCCCACGGTCAGGACAAATCTCTCTCACCTGCCAGTCCCATAGCCACTCAGACCCAACCAAGTAAACACACAGAGACTTATTATTTATAAACTGTATGGCCGTGGAAGGCTTCTTGCTAACTGTTCTTATATCTTAAATGAACCCATTTCTATTAACCTATAAGTTGCCACATAACTTGTGGCTTACCGGTATCTTAACATCATCTGCTTCTCATCATGGTGGCTGGCAGCGTCTCTGCCTCATCCTTCCACTTCCCAGAATTCTCCTCTCTCCTTGTCCTGCCTATACTTCCTGCCTGGCTACTGGCCAATCAGCACTTTTTACCAGTCAATCATCCACAGCATAGCATGCTAAATATTTTTCCATGTTCTTAGAAAGCAGTTAATCTATTATATATATGAATGTCGACTGTTTATTAGAATGAAGTTAATTACCTGTTTTTATGGGATTTTAAAAGTAGCTTTTGAAGTGTCCTCCTATAAGCCCGGTACTTAATCTTTGCAATAACAAGACAGTTGAAGTAGGAGGTGTCATTTCCCCAGTTTTCCTGTCGAGGAGGTAGCAGTTTAGGGACAAGTGACTTGCCTAAAGACCCGAGGTTAGGTGGATGACTGGTGCTTCATTGAGTGATCTTCATATGGCCCTGCCCTGGTAGAGGGAATGAATCCACTCTGTTCCCACCACCCAATCAGAATCCACTCTGTTCCCACCACCCAGTCAGAATCCACTCTGTTCCCACCACCCAATCAGAATCCACTCTGCTGCCATCACCCTCTTAGCAGGGGCTCACCCTGCTCTATTTTGATCATGCCCTCGGCATACTCTTGCAGTGCTTCTCGGGGCTGCATTAATTAGTCATTGCCATCACCGAAGACCCAACAAGAAGCAACTTGAGATGGGTTGGTCCTCTGGCCATCGGTTTAAGGGATCCTTCCCTCATGGCGGGGAAGACAAGGTGGTAGGAGCTATGCCTCAGCTGCCCGGAAGCAGAGTGAACAGGAAGTGGTGTCAGGTTGTCAAGTCTGAAGGCCCGTCCCCAGTGACTTCCTGAAGCAAGGCTCCACCTCCTGAAGGTTCCGCAAACTTCCTAAGAGCACCACCAGCTGGGGACTGGTGATAGTAAAATGGCACTGGCTGGTGGTGCTGGTTACCAGCAGAAAAGTCAGGGGCCATGGAAGAACCCAATGTTAGTTTTAGAGATTTATTTGGAGGGAAAGGGAAAGAGGGGAGAGCCAGGCCTGGTGGGGGAGGGAAGGGGGTCACGGGGAGGGAGCAGAGCAGAGCAGAGCAGAGAGGAAACAGAGAGAGTGGGGGTCCACCTCTGGCTTTTTAAGGCAGGGATTGCATGACCACTTGGCGGGTATGTGGTCGCCAGTGCCGGCTGATGATGTAAGACGGGAGACACAAAACTCCAAGTTGTGCATGTACAGGATCCTAACACCTAGTATTCACACACATAAGCACATATGACATGTAATTCACATTCAAACCACCAGTGATCTCTGTCTTTAAAACATTACATAATTATTTTTTTCAGCTTAGGGCTGGAACCTAAGGCCACCAGCGTGCTAGGCTATCCCTTGTGCTGAGTCATCTTGGATACAGTTGAGCTTTCTTCCTGTCTTTCTAAAATCCTATATGGACTCAAGTACCCCTCTCCCCACACCCTCTCTTGTTGTACATGTTCATTTGAAAGGCTACCTGAGCCCTTAATGATGGAAATAAAAGCAAAAGAATAGGCTAGTCATTATGAATCCATGTCTATCGCTCTTACACATCTTTCCGGTAGGCTTCTCTGTTCTAGCCTAGGAGGGATTTACAGTTATGGCACTTCACAGTGTGAGTACTTTATCGTTTACAAAGGCATTTTCCTTCACACCTGAAAATACTTTCTGCTTTCTATGTTAGTTAGAAAAGGCTTTAGCTCAAAAAGGCAAATGAACTCGGTCTTCCACATAGTGGTGCGGCAGTCCATCTCTGCACACTGAGGCAACAGAAGCATTTCAGGCGACAGGGTCCCTGCTTCCACAATGTCATTGCCACCCACAGAAAACAAAACTTTCCTCTTATATTAAGTATCAAACAGCTGGATGTTTTGGTCAGGAGCTGGTGGGTGAGGTAATGGTACTTTCGTGCTAGCATTCCAAGCTAAAAAATAATGACTTGGCTGGAAACTCTGTGCTAGACCTGGGTAGCCTGCGCAGATTAACAGATACATTAGTTATTTCCCCCATTATAGTTTGCTCCAGTTCCTTTGACAAGTGTGGATGGTTTATTTCAGCTTCTGATGGCTCAGGGTAGGGGTGTCCATTCAGCTCTCAGGATGGCTGAATAGAACAATCAGGCCACATAATAAGTGGCCACATTTGTGCCTTCCTCAGGGATCATGTGAGCCCCAGAAAGTGCTGTTTCTTAGCAGGAATCCACTGTGCGTCTGTATCTTTCTCCCGAGTGTCGTGAAGGGCCTTGTGCATCAGATGATCATGGACTGCACATTGCTCATTTTTGCCAAACTCTTCTCACCTTTGGCAGTCAATTTGTTTTCCTCACCAGCGTCTAATGTCTATTTTACATTGCTACGAAGCCAGTGAAATCCCCTTATAAATCCCAGGACATGAAGCCAAAGTAGCAGTACAATGCTGTTTGTTAAATGTCTCCAGTGCCTTCTGCCTCTTCTAATTAGCTTGAAAGTGGTCAGTGGCTTAAAAGCCCCCTGGATAGGAATCAAATCTATTTGAACAATGGATTCTGGGATGTTGTGCTCGTGAGAGCCTCAGGCTTAATTAGAGGGTAGGTGTGAATGCTCAGATACTCCCCGGGTACATCCAGGGTCCTCAGGACAAAGGTCTTTTTTCCTACCCAGGCATTTTGAACAACATTTCTACCTTCCTCTGTTCCTCCTCCCTAACCTAATACACTAGGCATTATGTATTCCACTGGGGCCTGGGACCATTACTCACCCTGGGTCGCAGGCAGTGGTTCTGTGTCATCACAGCCGCAGCATGAAGGTGAGAACAAGAAGCCTGAAGCCGAAGGAACATGACGGAAAGAGAAGAATGCAGAAGGCAGAGGAGATTCTCTGATGGCTCTGTCAACTCAATTTCTCACTCCTCCTCAGCCACGGGTGTGTCCTGAAGATGGATGAGCCGAGGTGCGGCTGGTAGAGAGAACAGCTGCAGCTGCCATCTGGGTACCATTTACTTGCAGCTTCATCACTCAGGCCAGAATCTCCTCCAGTTGTTGTGGTTACGGAGGGAAAGTGAGGACCTTGCTTTTTTTTGCTTCCATCTCAGAGCTATTGTTTCAAGCAGAAGCTTCTCCCATAGCCTTGGCTCA
This sequence comes from Peromyscus leucopus, assembly GCF_004664715.2. NCBI lineage: Eukaryota > Metazoa > Chordata > Mammalia > Rodentia > Cricetidae > Peromyscus > Peromyscus leucopus. The sequence continues at coordinate 12,791,944 of NC_051076.1, read as the reverse complement.
TCATCAAAGAAGAGTCATTTGACTGTGGGGCGAGGTGGGTGGAGGACTTTGTTGGTGAGAGCTGAGGAAGCTCAGACACGAACCATCTTATGGAATGCATTAAGATTAGATTTATCCAACTCACACTTTTCATATTGTCTGTTGTTCTTTCTTTACAAACTGCAGGACTGTCTAGAAAGATGGTGCCTTGCTGGGAAGTGATGTCAGTGTTTATGGCTGGCCTGGTGCAGAAACACCTGGAAGAGATGGGACTACCCCATGCATTGACTAAGACTCATTTTGGGTGGTAGGAAAACACCAGGTTTTCTTTGACCTCTGTGACAGAGTTGGTAGGTGTCTCTACAAGTCCAGCCAGCGGGTTCTTCTAGACTAAAGATCAATCAACAAATGACTCAATATGTATAAAAAATAAAAATGCCTGTTGTTCAGATATGCAATGCATTTTTATTTCATGCCCTTACAATTACTACAAAATTTGAGAATTTGCTGTTTGTAAGGCATCAGACAGAGAACATTGAACAAGGAATCCCTGGGCCCCCATGTGAACGTGCAGTTTAATGGCACCAGTAAGGCCATGCTCTCAGAGCAGATCTGGGAATGTCAAAACATCAGCATGAGCTTAGATGCAGGGATTTCTAGCCTGTTTTTCTAAATATTTATATCTTGTTCCCTACCTCATTCCGCCCCCCCTCCTATTTCTTGTTGAAAACCAAACATCTGATGAAAATGTCAGAAACTCCAGGGCTAGCATTTCCTAATGGACATTTATTCTTCCTACTCAGATGAATACCACCACGATCATCAGTTGAGTTTATTTCTGTTTTGGATTGAAACTGACTCTTGTGTTTTACTGGTTGACATCTGCTGAATCCCTATGTCAGGGTATATCTGAGAACCAAACTGTTTCAAGAAAGAAGGATATCAGAGAGGTTGAGAGTGGGCAAGTTTTTTGTGACATGAGAATACTTTTTTGTAGCTGCAGTACTGATGGAGTGTGAGAAGGGCCTCCCCCTCCTAGGGTTTTGATCAGTGACCCCAGATATTTTACTAGTGTTCTCAAGTCTTAGCAAATCACAGAAATAGAGATAGAGATAGAGAGACAAAGAGAGGGATTGATTGAGATTGCCATATCTTTTCTGGTATCACAAACACCCTTTACCTGGCCAACGTGGACACATTCCAATATGGGTTCAGATTTTCAGCTTTCTTAATACATTCTGGGTCAGTGTTTCTATCCCCAAGGAGACACTATCTTCAGTGACCCATGATCCAGATGGATTTCATTTTACCCCTTAGTTTATGGCCCTTTAACCTTTAAATATCCAGAAAAGAGTTTACAAATGCATTAGTAAATATATTCATTTCTTTCCTTGAGGCTTAGAGGGAAGCATCCTGGGGGTGGGGAGGAGTCTGGGATGCTGGTAGTTGGATGGGGTTCTGGGGGAGGGATAGTAGACACATCTACAGATCATTTTGGAGCTGCCAATCAATAGAAATACAAACCAAGCCACATATGCAATTATACATTTTAAAATCACTTTAATGTCTTAAAATCTCTTGGTGTTACTAGGCAGAGCATGGAGAATCCTGAGGAAGAAGGGGAGGAAGGATTGTAGGGCCAGAGGGTCAAGGACACCAAAAGAAAACCCACAGAACCAGCTAACCAAGGTTCACAGGGGCTCATAGAAACTGAATCAACAATCAGGGAGCCTGCATGGGTCTGAGTTAGGCCCTTTGCATTTGTTTATGTTAAGGTTGTATAGCTTGGTCTTCTTGTGGGACTCCTATCAGTGGGAGCAGGGGCTGTCCCTGACTTTTTTTTTTGCCTGCTTTTGAGACCCTTTTCCTCATACTAGGTTGCCTCATCCAGCCTTAATGTGAGGTGAAGGCACTTGATATGCCATGTTGGGTTGATACCCCTGGGAGGTCTGCTGTTTTCTGAAGGGAAATGGAGGAGCAGTGGATGGGGGTGGGGTAGGGGAGGAAGGAATGGAGGAGTGGAGAGAGGGGAAGCTGCAGTTAGGAAGTAATATATGAGAGAAGAAAAAGAAAACCTCTTGGTGCTGGGGATTGGACTCAGGACTTAGTGCATGCTAAGTATACACTCTGCCACTGAGTTACACCTCTAATTCCTAATTTTACCCTTTAAAGTAGCCACACTCTTGACAAGTAAAAACAAACAAACAAACAAACAAACAAACAAAAAAAAAAAAAAAAACCAGATACACTTGATTTTAAAACAGCATTTTATTACATTGAATATGGCCAAGTGATATCTTGTTTGTCATAATGGTTATGCCATCAACATGAAATTAGTGTTGAGATATTTTAATCTCTTCCTGGGATGAATCTTTAAAACTGGTTGCAGAAATTGTGTGAAGTATTCAAGTAAGTGGACGTTTGTACAGAACATTTCTCTGTGTAGGGCAGCATAGTAGCAGTCACAATCTATTATGGTCAGCTTTCTAAACTTCTAAACTACTCTGTAGTATGACTCTCTCCGTCCCATTTTACAGCATTATAAAGTGATCATGAAGCTGTTTTCCAAGCTAGGGTATGGCGGTATTGTGTTCCTCAAAATATTGTGCACACTAATAAACTTATCTGGGGTCAGAGAACAGGACAGCCACTCTCTATATATTAAACATAGAGGTTAGACAGTGGTAGCACACGTCTTTAATCCTAGCATTCCAGAGGCAGAAATCCCTCTGGATCTCTGAGTTCAAGGCCACATTGGAAACAGCCAGTCTTGGTGACTCACACCTTTAATCCCAGAAAGAGAGCCTTTAATCCCAGGGAGTGATGACAGAAAGCAAAAAGGTATATAAGGTGTGAGGACCAGAAACTAGAAGCATTTGGCTGGTTAAGCTTTCAGGCTTTCGAGCAGCAGTTCAGCTGAGATTCATTCTGGATGAGGACTCAGAGGCTTCCAGTCTGAGGAAACAGGATGAGCTGAGGAATTGGCCAGGTGAGGATAGCTGTGGCTTGTTCTGGTTCTCTGATCTTCCAGTTCACCCCAATACCTGGCTCATGTTTGATCTTGTTAATAAGACCTTCTAAGATTCCTGCTACACTAGGGCCTTCTCAGAGCAACATTTAACTAATTACCAGGACAATGGGGTTGAATAGCCACCCTAGGAGGGGCAACAAGCCAGAAAAAGTTAACTAACTTGCTCCAAATCATAGAGCTAATAAATGGTAGCATATCTAATGTTGAAGGCCAGATTTACTTGCCTCAGATGTCAATGCCTAGAATGTTTTGATATTCCTTCCAGAATTCTTCTTAACACTTTTGAGGAGGGGTTGGGGAACAGAGCTAGAACAGGAAAGCAAGGGTTGGCCTCTTAAGATGGCTATGCTTGCATTCCTGGATGCTGCTTGTCCTGAAGACCTTTCCACTATTGTAAGTGTTAGAAATTCCTGAGAGAGCCAGCCCAAGAAAGAATACCCAGGTGGGCCAATGAGGGGAAGAGGAGGGAGTCAGACAGAGGAAAACACCAGGATCCTATGAAATATCCACCCTAGACTCCCTTGGTGGACTCCCAGTTCAGGGGCCCCTCCCATCCCAATGGGCATCTGATGCTTGCTCTGGATAAAGTTTGGTGTTTCTGCCTTTTCCATCTCCTGTTCATGGCCGTCTCGGCTCTCTGAGTCTGCAGCTTTCATTTTCTCTGCATCCGTTGCTTTCACTTTTTTTGGCACTTGCCACTTTCATTTGAGCTTTTGTCTTCTTCTTTCCTGGCTGTCCAACTCCTAGTTCCCTGGAAGGAACTTGTCAGAGCCCCTAGATGACCTGTCCTCACCCAAGGCCCTCCTAACTATTTGTTTGACTGGTCTAGGATGTGTTGGTTTCAAAATTTGTCGGTGGCACCATTCTCCATCAAGCAAAAGATTCTCGGAGGTTGTTACTATATGTAGACTGTCCCCTCCACAGAAACTGCATGCTCTCAGAGGCTGGGGGCCCACTTACTGTTCTGAGCCGGGAGGAAGCCAGGATGACTAGCCTCTCTCTAGTCATCTTCATGCGGTAGCAAGTGGTAACAGAGAGAGGGTCGAAAGTCCCAGCAAATTTCTTTTCATTCCCTGGGTCACCAAAATACTTTCTTTCTTGAAAATCTGACTGGAATCTGTTCACAGGTGAGTGATAAGACTAGAGAGGAGTAAAGAAAGGAAGGGGAACGTGTGTCTTATTCTAGAAAACTGTTCTCTCTTCACACCTCGCTACTGAGTGTGTTTGTGTGTGTGCATGTGTATGTGCATGGTGTGTTTTCCATAGCAAGCATTCTTCCAGTTCCCTAGATACCCACTTGGTGTGTTACAATTCAGTTTAATTCTAACAGTCCCTTCTGACCTCCTCACTTCAGGTGCCAATGACAAGGTTGGATTTCTTACTTCTGACTGTCCTTGTGACTAAATACATTAATACAAACAAAGCAATTAAAACAGTGTCAGGCACCTTAAGATCATTCAAACACTTCAACCATTATTCCTATCTCAGACTTTTCTTGTGGTGTATTTTGATTTTCTGAAGTCATCATTAACTATCTTTTTAAGGAAACCCTATTTGCACCCTTGTACTTGTAGGCCATATGGACAGCATGTGCCAAGATGCTCTGAGTGCCTGGACATCCAATTTAGTGTAAAAGATTACCTTCCTATCTCTCCATTTCCAATTCTCAGTTATGTCTCATATGTGAACATTTTGTGGCCTCTGAGCACTGGCCATGTTCTTCATTTAAATTCAGTAACGGCATACTTATCATAGGACTCGGAGAAAGCTATTTCTAGATGGCATTTAAAAAATATACCCCAACATTAAAATATCCTTATGAGGACTGGGGAGATGTCTAAAGCACATGTGCAAGCATGAGGACCTGAGTTCAGATCCCCAGCACCCACACCAGAAAGCTAGATACACACGGTCAAGTGTAGATATATAACCTCAGTGCAGGAGGAATGGAGACAGGTGGAATCCAGGAGCTCGCTGGCCCTCGTTAGGCAGTCTAGTTCATCAGAGAATGGCCAGTTCAATGAGAGATCTTTTCTAAAACAATAAGGTGGGAAGTAATCAAGGAAGGTGCTGGGTGTTGACTTCTGGCAGGCACACACACACACACACACACACACACACACACACACACCCACATGTCTCTTTCTACCCATATATATCTTTGTGAGTTAGCTTTCATGACAAAGGAGATACCTAGGGGACACTGTATACCTCTGTGAGTGGCTTCCTTCTTCCTGCTCTGGGATGTTAACTTGAAGAAACACTAAATGCAAAGGAGATATCACAAACAGATGCTACACATCAAATTTATTTTTTCTATTGAACACATTTTAGAGCAGCCTGTGACCTTAGAATGACAGTTTGAGATCAGTCTCTCTATTCTAGATGGCATTTAAAAAATGAGTCTTTCCCTACAACTGAAAAATCCAGGGCCTTATCTGTCCTTTTTGCTAATAGTTGGTTGGAAACATAAGCCACACAATTGCTGTGGGATAATGCTCTTGTACACTCTAAAGACTTGTCAATTGAATTGGTTTAATAAAACACCGATTGACCAGTAGCCAGGCAGTATAGGTAGGATGAGCAGACTAAGAGAATTCTGGGAAGAAGGGTTGAGTCAGGAGTCCAGCCAGCCGCAGAGGAAGCAAGATAAGAATGCTTACAGAGAAAAGGTACCAAGCCATATGGCTAAGCATAAATAGGAATATGGGTTAAGTTAAAGTGTGAGAGTTAGCTAGTAACAAACCTGAGCTAATGGCCGAGCCTTTGTAAGTGATATTAAGCCTCTGACTGGTTATTTGGGAGCAGGCAGGTGGGAGAGGTTCATCCAGCTACACACAATGGCAGACACTGACTCTGCTCAGATTGTCCTCAGATAGAGAAAGGCCGAGTCTTCATTTGCCTGAGAAAGAAAAAGATGGGAGCCACTGACAAGTAGCAGCTGTTAGAGCATTCCCAGGCTATGCTTCTGATTATCATAAAGTAGGTCTGTAATACGATACTGCCAAGTACCCCCTGGAGGAGAGATGTAATAATCTTCTTCATGTTCAGTCCATTTGTAGCAACCCTAGGGCTGGGCAAAGATAAAATAAAAATGCATTTACAGTCCTGGAAAAAAGTGGGGGAGTGCCATCTCCCTTGTAAAACCAGCTGCTAACCCTCAAATTGTATTTCTTCCAGAATAATATTTTACTTTATCTTTGATCATTATAAATTGTTCTTTTAGATTTTTTATTTAATTTAACTAATTTATTTAATTAAATTAACACAGACTTATTTATTGAAAAACACTCAGAATTAAAACTCCTCAAGTACTTCTCCTTCCACGCCTCTGAACCCACCAGGTTTGCCATGAGGAGCTGTCTGCAGAGAGTTATGGGTAGAGTCGGGTAACCACCTCTGGCTGCAGATGCAACTTTCCATGGCTCTCAGTGCCAGGTGTATTTGCTTACTCGGAGTTTCACTTGAATAATAATCTTTTCTTTCTTATTCTTGTGTGTGTGTGTGTGTGTGTGTGTGTGTGTGTGTGTGTGTGTGTGTGTGTCTGATTCTGAGTTAAGGCCCTGGGGAGGAAGACAGAGAAATAGGGGAAAGTCCTTCAACTGTTGCAGGTCTAGAGGATGGGTCTTGATAGTGGAATGCCTGGAGACCTCAACAGTGGTAGGTAAATATTTTCACTGTGTGAATATATGAACACAGCATCCATGATAAAGAAGAGTGAGGTCAGCATTTTGAAGCTGCCTTCAGAATCAGCTAGGTGTGGTGGGCCCTTGTTAATCTAGCAGCTCATTCCAGGGCCTGGAATAGTGATGGACAAGGTTCCCTCCCTTATTTATCTTGAAGCATCTTCTTCAAATCTGAGGCATTGCATGTAGCTGGCATGAGAACTGCAAAGCCGGAAGCATGGAGATCATTTTATTAGCAGTAATAACAATACTAACAAATATATTACTAACAATAATAAAACAATCACCAACAGTTAGGATTTTATGGATCACAAAGCATTTTCTCATTCATTATCTCATCTGAGATAATGACCATTTGTCACAATCCAGCTGGCACTGAGAAGAATCAATACACTCATTCTAAGATCAAAGGAGCTTTTTTCTCTCAGCCCCTGGGAGTGTCTAGAAAGTGAATTGCCCAGGGTATTGACTTGGCCACCCCAGAGAACACAGGAGGGAGGGGAAGGAATCAAAGGGAGGATCAGGATGTGATACTGTTATGTGAAGCAGGTTTTTTTCTTCCCCCTAGAATTTTAACTGCACCCTTGGGATGTAAAGGCATGGATAGATAGATCAGATGGTCTTTGAATGCTATTTTGTGTTGAATCATAAAGCGACTCCGTAAAAAACCCTGTGTTGTGAAATATTAAATGTTTGGCATGTGTTGTATTTGTCCAGTGAAATTAGTTATATAAGCAGAACTTTGAAAGCATAGTTTCCCTTTGACTAGCATTGGAGAAAGGGTCTAGTGAAGAAAGGCAGTGGTGAAAAACCACCCCCAAAAGAAACATCTACAGACTGGGGAGATGCTTGCCATGAGGAGCTGTGTTTAGATGCCAGCACCCACATAAAAATGGGGCATGGGGGTGCACATCTCCCATCCCAGAGCTGGAGGAGATGGAGGATCCTGGCTAGTCCACAAGCTCCAGGTTATGTGAGAGACCCTTTCTCAAAAATCAAGGTAGAGAGCATCAAGTACAAAGGAAATTTCAATTCTCCAAACTCCAAAAGGCAGTTCAAAGATCCAGAAATGGGCTCAACCTGGACTCTAGGAAGATTTCTGGCAGTTAGATAGATGTCAGCATTCCTTAGGAACTTGGGAAGTCAATTCTCCTCTACCATAGGATTCATCTTCCTTACCTCTGACAGAAGGGACATATGGCTACCCATGGTTCCTATTATTATATCAAAGCCCAGGCTGGCCTCTAGGCTCCCTCAGTATCACAAGTACCTGTTACACATTTCAAAGTCCATGCTGGCATCCTAGCCCTTCTCACCTCCTCCCCTACCCTAAACTCCCTCCAGCTCATGATCTGTCCCCCACCCAGCTACTCATTCCCCATGTAACCCTGCTGTTCTTGCTGTATTTCCTCTCCCCCTCTTTCCTCTGTTCCTGCTTCTTTCACAATGTTTTCTCTACTCTCTATCTCCTGTTGTTCTCTTCTCTTTTGCAGATTTGCTGGCGGTGTCCAATCTGCTGGCCATGTTCCATCTACTTCTTTCTCTCTCTGCTCTGTGCAGTCAGGCTGTGCTCTCATAGCTACAATAAAAACCTTCCCCATAACCATACTGTGGAGCAGTGGAGTAATCAGTTCATACAAACAGTGATAGAGGAAGAGACCCGTCACTGAGCTTTAGTCTATACAACCCCCCCGATACCCACGACTACATAGACACAGACACATGAGTACATCACACACACACACACACACACACACACACACACACACACACACACACACACACACACACACACACAGAGAGAGAGAGAGAGAGAGAGAGAGAGAGAGAGAGAGAGAGAGAGAGAGAGAAAACATCAAGAAATAAAAGTTACTGAATTCTAAAAAAATGTACTAAAACACATATCAAATTCTCATGATCGAGGGCTTTGTAAGGATGGAGGGTTTTGTTTTGTTTCTAACTTGTCATTGAGTTAGATAGGGAATGAAGCCATTGACACATCTTATAGATGGAGACTCGGGTGACAAATAGCAATCTTCCTTTTAACCAGCTTTTCTGTTCCCAACCAATCTCATCCTACTTACCCTGTGTCGAAGGGAGAAATCTTTTGAAGAAGATTTTATTTATTTTTAATTATGTGTATATGTGTGGGTATGTATGCATGACTACAGATGCCTTTTGAGCCTAGAAGAGGGCGTTGGATCCTCTGGAGCTGGAGTTACAGGCAGTTGTGAGCCTCCTGGCACTTAGAACTGAGCTCAGGTCCTCTCGAAGAGTACTAAGTACTCTTAATGGCTAAGCCACCTTTCCAGTCCCAAGAAACAGGTCCTGTTGACAAAGCTTCAGTGATAAATTAGTGAATGGAATACCAACCAGTTAAAAGTAAAAGCTGGTAACAATTTGAGAGCAATCTCATGCTTGCTGGCTTATGCTGTGTTTAGAGAGTGGGATTATAGTCAAGTGAGAAAAGTCACAGACAGATTTTGCAAGAGGCCACACCTTGTGTTTCCTCACAGCTGTGCAAGAGTCAAATTCTGGCTATTCTCAGCTGTACAGTTCCCAGGGCTGCAGAGTGTCACTGAAGGACACACCCATGCTGTTCCTTGATCCAGGAAGGTGGATTTGCATGACTGGCGGCTGAGAAAGAGAAATAATAACAAAGCCACACTCTCTCATGGATCCAATGGCAGACATTTTTGAAAAGAGTGGTGTGCCAGGCATGGTGTTGCATTCCTACAGTCCAAACACTTAGGAGGTGTAGGCAACAGGGTCGGGGGTTCAAGGCCAGCCTCACCACTTAGCCAGGTTGAGACCAGCCTGAGCTACATGGATCCCACCTCAAACGAAATGAAAGAAAACATAACCCCAAAAGAGACTATAAAAGGAATGATGTGATTTGGCAAACATTAGGTCTCATGAGAAATCTAAGAATTGATTACACATTCTTAGGGGCTCTTACTGTGTGTTTCCACTAAGAGTGGCATGGCATATTTATTTTCAGGCTAAATTCAATTTAACAGCAGGGAAAATTGAAGACATCATTTCAAATGACATGGTTCTAAAAATGGAAGAAGAAAAGTTGGCGACCTTTCTGAGAGTTCACCACACTCACCTTCTTTACTGAGAAAGTCACTTCTAACAACTAAAATTCCTCCTGTTGTCTCAACTATGTTAAAATTCCTTTAAAAATGTATGGGAACTGAGGATATTACTCAGCTGGTAAGCACACTTGAGGTGAAAGCATGAGGATGTCTTTCTGTATGCTGTGAGTGTGTTGCTCTGACTGATTGATAAAAAAAAACACCGATTGGCCAATAGCCAGGCAGGAAGTATAGTATAGGCGGGACAAGCAGAGAGGAGAACTCTGAGAAGTGGAAGGCTGAGTCAGGAGATGCTGCCAGCTGCTGCCAGGAGAAGCAAGATGTAAAGATACTGGTAAGCCACGAGCCACGTAGCAAGGTATAGATTTATAGAAATGGGTTAATTTAAGATGTACGTGTAGCATGAATCCTAAAGGTTCTTATTAATAAAATCAAACCTGAGGCCAGGAATTGGGGTGAATGCTGGAAGATCAGAGAAGCAGAACAAGCCACAGCTAACCTCACCTCGCCAGTTCCTCACCTGATCCTGTTTCCTCAGACTGCAAGCTTCTGAGTCCTCATCCAAATGGATCTCAGCTGAACTGTGCTGCTCAAAGCCTAAAAGCTTAACCAGCTAAAAGCTTCTAGTTTCTGGTCCTCACGCCTTATATACCTTTTTGCTTTCTGCCATCACTCCCTGGGATTAAAGGTTCGATTTTTGGGATTAAAGGTGTGAGTCACCATACTTGGCTGAATCCTTGAACACATGGATTTCTGCCTCTGGAATGCTAGGATTAAAGGCGTGTGCTATCACTGCCTATCCTTTATGTTTAATATTGTGGCTGTTCTGTTCTCTGACCCCAGATAAGTTTATTAGGGTGCACAATATTTTGGAGAACACAATACCACCACATGTAAGAGCTAGTCAATAGTTAGCCTGAGCTAATGGCTGAGCAATTTTAATTAATATGAGCTTCTGAGTGATTATTTTATAAGTGGGCTGTGAAACTGTGGGGCTTGGCAGACCCAGAGAGAAACTTTCCAGCCACAGACCTGAGTTCAGATCCTCAGAACCCAGGTAAGAATCTGGGTATGGCTGAGTGTGGGCCTGTAACCTTGGTGTTGTGGGAGGTAAGATAGGAGTATGGCTTGGGCTTACAGGCTGGCAGCCTTGCTCCAAGCTAAGTGACAGAATAGGATGGCTAATGCTTTCTTCTGACCTCTCATATGTACCCATACAGGTATGAATACACTACACTATGCTACACACACACACACACACACACACACACACACACACACACACACACAATATGTTGCAGCTACCTTCAACTATTCCTAGGACAATAAGCTAGTAGTCAGTGCACACTCTCTTCTGCCTTCCAAATGCTTAAAGGACCATTAAGACAACACCTACGATACATCTCAGTGCTCATATGTTGGGCCATTAAGACATCAGCATTAGTAGACACAGAACTACTACCTGGTTCTAGTGTTTGCCTCAGTGGATTCAGGACATAAATTGCCTGCAGTTTGAGTTAATGATGAAAGGCAATTTATGATACTTTTGGCTTTACAGCGGTGTGTGCTACAGACTCAATCCTTTCCTCTGAGTGAGTACTTCTTTAGGGTCCACTAACATCCTTACAGAACTTTCTCCTGTGAGCATGAGATCTGTGGCTTCTCCTGAAGTTTGGGATTCCTCAGTCACTCATAACAGAGACCTGAGATTTAACCAGGACACTTTCTCCTCCCAGGTTCATTCTGGCTGACTCAACTCTGCTTTTTCACTTTATTGCTTTAAATTCAAGGCTCTTCATCTTGCAGACAAGCTGCCTCTGAGGTAGCTTATTCCAGTCAATTTTCAAAATAGATTATTTCCACATTCTGATCAGTTCTCTACACTGCAGCCCAAGTTAGCTTTGTAAACTAGCCTGTTTAAAGACTACACCGGACTGCTATGTCATCCTCAGAAATGTATCTAAGGCTCCAGTAAAGCACACAAGATCCTCTTCCTCCTTCTCTCTCTCTCTCTCTCTCTCTCTCTCTCTCTCTCTCTCTCTCTCTCTCTCCCTCCCTCCTTCCTCTTTCTTTTTTTTTTTCCTCCCTCCCTCCCTCCCTTTCTTCCTTTCTTTCTTCAGGATCTCACTATATAGAGCAGGTTGAATGCTAGGATTAAAGTCATGCCCCACCATGCCTAGAGAGCCAGAAGTGTTAATGCACTAGAGGTCTAAGAGAGGTTGTGTGTGTATGTTTGTATGTGTGGGGTCAGTGTGTATGCATGTATACCTGGAGGCCAACTGAGGTCAGCCTCAATTGTTCTACAGGCACTGTCGACCTTGTGTTTTGAGACAGTGTCTCTTACTGAGTCCCAGGGCTGGCCAATAAGTCAAGGCAGAATGGCTAGCAAGCCCTAGATATTACCCTCCCACCTCAACCTCCCCAGGTCTGAAATCACAAACATGAACCTCTAAGCCTTTGAATGTGGGGCTGGGGCTCCAACTCACTGAGCCATCTCCCTAGCCCCAGCTTCTGGCTCATCATCAGTTTCCCATGGCTCCCCAGTTCCAGTCCATCTCATCGGTGTAATGTCCTCGTTGTCTTTAGTTATCAGCACAAACCCACCTTGCTCTGTCAGGGTCTGTGGTCTCTGGTGATGTCAAGTACAACCCTTGCTGGTGATGGGCAGTTGCTCTCTTACCCAAGCCGTGTCTGGGAATCTACCTGCAGGAAAAAGAGGGGCCCATTGCTTCTGGCGTTTGGGGGTATTTACTCAACTCTGGGTCTATAGACCCATCAATATGGAGTAGGGTAGAAACTGCCTTTGCTGGAGTTGAGTGAAGACATTGTGCTTACAAAAAGCCACATCAGCTGTTATTTCCTTTTTTTTTTTTTTTTAAATTGGGACACTCACCAAATGTTTCATCTGAAATTCTTCATCATTTCTTCAAGCCAGCTGGAAGATACCACAAGTTGCAAGAAAACACCAACCCACCAAATTAGCCACACACACAAAGAATCTGATGAAATCTTTATGGACCTCATTCTGTTCCTCACTTTACCTTCTATCTACTCCAGGTTTATTCACCTTCTTAACATCTTTTGAATTCAAGCTCTGGTCCAGACTTACCTTTAAACTTATTCCCAGGATCTTGTAACAACAACACATTGTTACATAAAATATCTTTGTTACATTTTTTGTACATTATTTTGTTACATTTGTTACACATTGTTACATTTAATATCTGCATGATGTCCTGATTGGCACCACAGGCTCTGTAGTGTCAGACAGATTTGCATCACTTCCCTCCAGAAACAGGGTCAGGAGACGTCTGAGTTAGTGTGTTATCTACCTGGGCGGTATCAAGAAATGACTTACTGGCATAGCCGTTCCTTTCCTGGGCATCTACCGAGAGGACAGTATCATAGCGCAGAGAGGCAACCATCCACACTACTGTTGCTCTGTTTACAATAGAAAATGGAATCAGTCAAGATGCCCACTAATAGATGAATATCTAATGAAAACATGGTCCGTATATACAGCAGAATTGCATTCAGCCACAAAAATGAAATTATGCAACTTCAGGAAAATGGATGGAACTGGAAAATATTATATTAAGTGAGGTGACCCGGGTTCGGAAAGACAAACACCATATGTTCCCTCTTGCACGCAGATCTTAGCTTCTAATTTTTTATATATGCATATTACATGCAAGTGAGGGAGGGTGGATGCCAGGAAACATGGAAGGTGCCTGTGTGAGGGGGCAAATTACTCTCAGAAGAAAATTACCCTGTAATTAAATTTCAGTAAATGTTATCTATGCTCTATTTAGAAGGCCCCCAAAAGCCATGATTGATTGGATTAGCATCTGGCCATTTATGAGATACTTTAAATTCCTGATTATGCTCAGTTAGGAATTGCTGTTCCAGTTCACTGCCAGATGCGCTGCGCCTTCTAATTGGTAATGCTACTGAGAATGCTCTAATATTCTGCTCGTTTCCACACAGTTTAACCATTTCCTTTGAGATCCAGTTGTTTTACATTTTAATTTTGATGGATTTCATATTTCATTAGGTTTCATTATATAAACATAAATCACGGAAATAGAATGTGTCTAGAATAATGCTTCACAAATGAAATTTCACAATGTCACATCACTGAAGAAGATGTGAGCAATTCCTCATCCTGTGGGGAAAATGTTCAAAGGCTTTAGCAAAACCTCCTGGAGCTAGGACCTCTCCTAACATACCAGGACCAATTGCTTCCTCCCCTTACGCTAATCCAACTGTAATCCTTTCTTTACGCTGTTGTTCTTGTTAGTATCATCTTAAGTACCCACTGTTTTCTACTCTCACTCTCATCCATCCATCCATCCATCCATCCATCCATCCATCCATCCATCCATCCATGTTGCCTACAGCATTCCCAGCCTCCTCGGACCAAGCAAACTGCTCCTTTCTGTGGACTCTCTCCAAGCCCATGTACAGTATTATTCTCTGTGTGGTATTACAGTGATTCATAAGGCATTTGTGTTCTTAAACACTGTGAACTGTGTTGGGGTAACCACCAATTATACATTATTTATTTTGTGTGTTTCTAACATCCGGAACATAATAGATTTTGTGTTAAAACATATTTATGGAAAGAAAGAAATGGTTGATGGAGAAGTATCAAGAGGAATAGTGAAGACACAAGCCAGTGGTGCTCACCCATTACTCATTGCTGGTTCTCAGGCTAGGTCATGTGGCGCTCATACCTTCTGTTGGAATCTAAGATTCCAACTCTCAATGGACCTGTGTTTTGAACACTGGCCCCAGTTGGTGCTGTCCTAGAAGCCTTTAGGTTCTTTAGGGCATGGGACTTAGCTAGTAGAATTGAGCCACTAAGTAGAAACCTTTGAATATTATAGCCTGGCCTTTGGTTCTAGCTACTCTGCCTCCTGGTGCTCTATTGGCTGAAGCTGCCATCTTATACTCAGTGCTGCCCCACCATGCTATAGTGGACTGAGATCCCCTAAAACTGTGAGCCCAGATAAACCTTCTTCTTTCTGGATGTTAGTCATAGCAATGTAACAGTAACTCATATGCCTTCTGCTAAGTAGAGAGAGTGTTGGCTTAGTTATCAGTTAAAAGCCGTGGGTAGGAAATAGTTTTCAACTCTGCTCATGTTCTTGAAAAGCCATAATAAAAATTTTGATGTGCTATTTAACAGCCTTCCCTCATAGAAGGTCCTCAAAGACGCTGTGAGCTAAAGAATGACTTCCACACCTGGTTGGGATCCCTTGCCGACAAATCTGCTTTTAGTCTCTCTGTTGATCAGTTAGTTTTGATCCCAGCAACGAACCCCTGTTCTCAACCCGTCTTGCAGAGGGGGCAGTGGAAGGGGATCGCGAGGGCTCTGGGCCAGCCTTTCTTAGAAGGACTCTGGCTAGCAGTAGGAATACTAGCTGGAACTTTGCTTTTCGCTGGA
Organism: Peromyscus leucopus; assembly: GCF_004664715.2. Lineage (NCBI taxonomy): Eukaryota > Metazoa > Chordata > Mammalia > Rodentia > Cricetidae > Peromyscus > Peromyscus leucopus. The sequence goes on along the minus strand of NC_051076.1, from coordinate 12,776,698 downwards.
GTAACAGTGTTGTGCTTTCTTTGTCAGAAAGTCCTTTCTCGTTTAAGCTGAGGCTTTTTTCCTATATGGCTGTCATAAATGTCTTCACGTTTCTCAGACTGTATCTTCAGTCCTCCATTATTATTACTGTTATTATTTTTAGATATAGCATCTCATTGTGTTTCCAAGATTATCTCTGAACTTGGGGGCTCCATTGTTCTCCCTGCCTAAGCCTCCCACACAGCTCCCATAGCACCCCGCTTCCCTCTTCCATTGTTCAAGATTACATCTTCAAGACAAGACCATCTCATGTCTAATTTCAGTCATGTGAATCCCTGCTTACGATGAAGAAAACAACTCAAAACTTCAGTTCTGACATCAGTGACAACAATGTTTACATGTGATGTTGGCACGAGAAGAGCATATGGCATTAATAAATTTCCCCTTAAAAGAGAGAGAAACTGTTTTCACTTTAGCCTTCTAAAGAAAATTAGTAAGGCTTGCCTTTAAGCTGATATTGGAAAGGGAAGGAGGAGAGAATGTGTGTCGAGGGAAAGGATTGGAGAAGGGTGGGGAGAAGGGACTGGAGCCCAAGGGGCAAAGTGCCTGAACTAGACGAATTTATGAGTCTGTTATGTGTTACAGAGGAGCCACGGCACCCACAGATTCTGACAAATGAACCGGCCACTTTCCAGTCAGGGCGACATGCACAGGGTTGCATCAGAAGCTCCGAGTATTGGGCAGCGTCACCAGCTTTACTGCTTACTGCTCCTTAAGCAGTGGGCCAACTCCTGGGCCTGTGTTGTGAAATGGACGGTGCATTCAGGGAGTTGAACACTGGTGAAATTTGGTTCCAATGAGGCATACCCACAGCTAGTGGTGCCACATAGACCCAGAGTTTTCAGTCGGCTGGTGAGGCCCTGGCTGGGCAGCTGCATTTCTAGCTTCTTGCCACACTGGTCTACCTGATGGAGGACTCCAGTTTTTAAATTGAATTTAAAACATTGTGTGTGTGTGTGTGTGTGTGTGTGTGTGTGTGTGTGTGTGCAAACAAGCTAAGAGTAGGATGTGGATTTGAAGTTTGACTAAAACCCTCATTAGCTGAGAGAGTTTTAAAGAACTTGTTTAGTTCTCTGATTCACAGGTCCTTATCTTGTAAAATGTGAGGGTTGGACTGGACATTTCTTCCAGCGCTGGGAAGTCAGACCTGAGTTTTAACCCGAACAGACCACGAGTCTTGGAGTTACGATGTTCATGGTGTTACTTGGTGTGGAGATCTGGTTTTACCTTTGTGAAGCGGACATTTGGTTCCTTGGTTTCTATTACTCCAGTTTGACAGGTTATGGAGCAAAAGACTGATGCCTGGTTTTTAGCCTCGGGGTCACTCTGGGTTTCAGCTTCAGACTTGAACTGGTACCAGATCGGATGTTCTGGTTGGAATTCTGGGTTTCAGACTCCAAACAGCTGCAGCTGAGCCCAGCAGGTGGGGTAGATGACGGGCTGGCAGGTGGGGGAAGGGAACTGACTCTGGAGGTCTGTTAAGTGGCACTTGGGGTCTAGCTCCATGGAGGGAGCAGGGGAAGAGTTAGGGGTACCCTGTGTCTGTCCATGGATGGCTAGTGAGTCCCAAGGAAATGAGATGGCTGGGAAGAGGGGCTGAGACATGCAGCTGGAGCTGGGCTAGGGGTGCTGGAAAGACCAACATGAAGCAAGGGAGGGAGGTACAGGTAGCCTACCTGGGTCCCAGTCAACAGTGGTGGTGTGGGGACCCAAGTAGAGAGCAGGTCTGCAGTAGGCAAGGAATTGTGAAGAAAAGGAGATGGCCTGTGAGAAGTGTCTAGGGAGAGTGTTTGAAGAACTAATGAGTGACCACAAGGTCTTGGAAGTTCCAATAAATCAGAATCCGGGGCACGGAGTCAGAGTCCGACGACTCTTGACAACTCAATGCAAGCATGTTTCTGATTGCTGCCTTTCCCCATTCTCTTCCTTCTTTATTCCTTTCTGTTGCTTCTTCCTTCAATCACTTCCCCTTCTCCGGCATCGTGGCTGCTTGAGAACACGGTGTCGGAGGCTACCACTTGGCATTTGTTGCATGGTCAAGGTATCAGGACAAAAATTCATTTGAAGAACTTCAAAGTCTGCTTTACTTTGGGTGAGGCTTATGTGTTTTATTTATACTATCAGACGTTTGCCTGTGTGTGTATATGTGTGCATGTGCTTATGTGTGCATCCTCATGTGCCTTTGGAAACCAGGAGACAACCTCTGCCACCATCCACCATGGTGCCCACACCACTGCTGGATTACATTATGTGCTACCACCTACATTTTCTTTTCTTTCTTTTTTTTTTTTTTTGGGGGGGGTTATTTCTTACATGGGCTCTGGAGACTGAACCTGGTTCTTTATACTTGCAGGACCATTGCTTTTACTGACTGAGCTCTCTGCACCGCCGTTTGCCTTTTTTGTGAGTGGTTACAGAAGCAGAGAGCATCTAGAAGCCACTCACTATACCTTCCTGAATGTCAAATTATATTAGAAGAAAAAACTTAGAACCAATCTGAGAGTGGAGGGTATCCAAGAGTGATGTCATCATTTACCACCTGAAGCCGGTTGGGTGTGTTTGCTCAGGGCACTTGTGTCTTTGGTCTCCTTAGTTCATGTGTGGGTCAGAACTGCACAGTTCTTTTATTATACATGTGAATATCTATCAAAATTTCACTGAACTAATAAATCCACAGCAGACATTCTGGAGGATTTGTAAAGTAATGAATAGTACCATTTGAAAACTCCATCCATCCTGGTTTGCAGACAGCCCACCTCGGTCAAATATTATCCAGGTCACATGTGTAAGAAGAGTACTTTCCAGGCACCAGACTTTGTACCGAGGCGGAGCAGACCAGCTCATGGGATGCTTAATGCTCAGGTCCTGGAAAGGGAGACTGGCTCAATGCCTCAGTTCATAGCTGCTTGCACTGGAATTAGAGAGTGAGAAAAACCCCGAGATCTGTTCAATGAGGCAGTTGCCTTCTATGTATCAGAGTCCGGTGCCCCTATGGACTCTTAAAGCAAATTACAGACAAGGTGTTTGAAATTGTGCTCACTGGGAAAACAATGAGTGGCTCCAAATGGTCTTTTAAGGGCTCATGTGATTTACTAGCATGAAGGTCTCGAGGTGTGGCAAGGAGGAGAAAAGGTCACACTCTTAGATGGTGGCTGTGGGACTTAACAACTCAGACTTGGATGTGCCTAGCACTGCTGAATTCAGACTTGCTCTCCTCTCACAGAGTGCCATGTATTTTCAATCAGTCATTTGATGAGAATGAGTGTTAGCTGCTTGGGTGAGCTGCAAGTTACTTAAGGGTGCACACATATTCTAGTCTCATTTCCTTAGTTCTCTCCAGTAGCTGCTGATTTTGGCTCTCTGGACAATGAAGAGTTTGGTGTAAAGAAATTGAGGTGGTTAGGTTTCTAAGCATCTCTGAATGTGTATGCAAGCCAGGGTCAGGAGCAGGAACAGAAGAGACTAGAAGGTCCCTTGGAAAGATGAGGCCCGGGTTCTAACAGAGAACACTTTTATTTCATTGAGATTTAAATATCAAATATAAAAAAGGGGGAAAGAGAGGTGGAAAGAGAGGTAGGAAGAGGAGAGAAAAAGAGAGAGAGAGAGAGAGAGAGAGAGAGAGAGAGAGAAAGAGAGAGAGAGAAAGAGAGAGAAGAGAGGCTTAAGCATGGGGAAACAGGAGTTATCTAGACCATTTTTATGTTCCTCTGTTTCCCCAGGAACCTGACAACATGTTTCCCTTAAAAAACTCTCTCCCATTCCTGCCTACCTCACTTCTCTGCCATTGTCTGGTGGTACATTCCTTGTGGAAAACCATGACCAAACCATGGTGTCAAAACTAGCTATTTTATGACTGGGCATGGTGGCTCACATCTTTAATACCAATACTTGAGAGGCAGAGGTAGGTGGATTTCTGTGTGTTCCAGGCTTGGCTGGTCTACAGAGTGACCAGACATGGTCATACACACAGTGGAGCCATAGTCTACATGGTTCCAGTCAGGGCTCCATAGTGAGGCCCTGTCTAGAAACAAAAAAACAGCTATTTTCCTGAGAAAGGGAAGAAGACCTCAGAAGTAAAATTGAGGCTCTATTATACACCTTCCTCTGCTTAGAAACTTGGTTGCAAAGGACTCTGGTGCCTTTCAACACCCAAAACAATCTCAGCACAAGAGTGAGGAGATGGTGCCGGGGGAAGAAGTGCTTGTTCTGCAAGCATGATGATGTGGGTTTGAATTCCAGCACCTTCGTAACAGAAGTCAGGCTACGTGTGCCAGTAACCCTAGCAACACATCGCAGAGATGGGTAGCTCCAGGGAGCGTGAAGTGAGCTGGCTTTGTCCAAACAGAGATTTTTGTCTCAGTGATGAGCCCTCTCTGAGGCAATAAATCCTCGAGTAAGACATCAGAAGTCCTGCTCTGGCTTCTACATGCATGCATCTATATACTCACATGCATACACCATGCAAACATCATCCCCAAATCTAAATACAGAACCAGTATCAGGACCCCCCCCTTCCCCAATAATAAACATCTGGGACCAAATCCTGGTATTAACAGTAAGGAGCAATTAGACACTGCCCTGGGGCGAGGGGCTTTGGGCAAGGGATGTGCTCACCTCCGTGGCCCCTACTGTCTTCCTTCCAGTTCTTACGTTTCTCACATCCATAGGAGTAATGTATGAGTCTGAGAGCACCATCCACCAGGGACAGCTCCTTCTCCTTCCAATGTTCTTCATTTGCTGCTTCCACCTGGTTGAGGGATTCCCCAAAATTTTGGCTCTAGTATATTGATTGGGCAGGAAGGGAACACCGGGCTTATCTGGAAGCTGACAGAAGAATCCTGCCCCATCCTCACACATACCACATTGTTCTAAGATTAATGGATGCAGATGAACTGGCCCTAATTCTGTCTTCCTTAAAGGTAGAGCAAGGGGCAGGCACTGGAGATGTGTGTCTCAGAGAGCAGAGACCACTCCCCTGCTAGTGCAGGGAGTGCGTTATCCTTTCTGGATACTCCTTCCAAGTGAGCTGGGTGGGGCCCACAGGCTGCTCTGATGTAAGAGCTACAGAGCAGAGGTCAGTCCCAGGATGCCAGAGTCCAGCAGAGGCCGACAGTAAGTAGATGACGAAGTGGATGAGATAGTGACAGTTGGCCCATCCTCCTGGTGATGACTCAACTCATGGGCAGAGGTGACCATCCCTGCCATTCCTAAGCCTTTCCTAGCAAATTTTATCTACTGATCACATCAGCCTTATTGATGCCTCAGGAGACCATGGCACTGGTCTCTTCCTTTGTTCTTTAGAAAATGAAGACGATGAGGAGCAACTATTGGCATCCTGGCCAGTTACTCCACGAGATAGTTTTTTTCCCTGGTAGTTTTTAATGTCGATCATGCAGAAAGAGAAAAGCCCCTGGGGAGCAGAAGAGCTTTTGTTCGCTTAGGATGCTGGTTTTGTCATTGTCTTACTCAAACACATTTAATTATTAAGGATACTTAAAAAAACAACAACTCACACCCATTAGTTGAATTTTAAGGTAAAACAGTCTAGCTAGAGTCGGTCCCATCTCTTGAAACTTGGTCTATTTTCTTGTGGTCTTATGAAGGGATTGACCCCTTCAAGGTTGGAATTTGTCTGCTTGATGCAAACTAACTCTTCAGAGAGTTTTTGTAATTTACCAGAATGCCAACCTTGGACCCATAAATACCAGTGTGCTGGCAAACCAAGCCAGCTACTTATGATTTTGGAAGAACAAAGATCAGAATGGTTGAGAAACAGGTCCAAAAACACAGAAAAAAAAGGTTGTCTTTGAGATGATGAAAGAAACCAGGTTTCTAAACATTTAGTTTTGTAAAATGTTGAACGAATTGGATTGAGCAGGAAGAAACGAGGCCAGAGAGAGAGATGACTGTGAAGAGGCGCCGCAAAGCACCAGGCTGTGATCTTGATCTGGAGACGGCCACAGCAGAGCAACAGGATCCCCAGAGGCTTTGCACAGGACAACAAACAGTTCTGACAATTGTTCTGAAGGGAGCCAGAGGCCTAGGGCTGATGGGAGCTTGAACTTGTCAGAATCAGGAGAGGCCTATCAGTCACAGTGGCCTGAGTTTTACTCACTGGTGTCCTTGCTCAGGTGGCACATTCGTAAGGACTCAGCCCCTCTGGTGGCAATCCGGATTGAGTGTACTGTTGTGGTTTGAATAGGAATGGCCCCCATAGACTCATGTGTGGGAATGCTTGGCCCACAGAGAGGTGGCACTATTAGGAGGTGTTGGTCCTGTTGGAGAAGGTATAGCCTTGTTGGAAGAAGTTTGTCACTGTGAAAGCAGGCTTTGAGGCCTTATATGCTCAAGTTATCCCCAGCATGGGACACAGTTGCTTTTACTGCTTACAGATCAAGATGTAGACCTCTCAGATCCTTCTCCAGTACCAAGTCTGCATACATGCTGCCATGCTTCTCACCATGACAGTAGTAGACTGAACCTCTGAATTGTAATCCACCCCAATCAAATGTTTTCTGTTATAAGAGTTGCCCTGGTCATGGTGTCTCTTCACAGCAATGGAACACTAAGACAGGTACTTTGATAGTATTGCAGAAGTCCAGACCTCATGGAATCTGACTTCCCATGTACTGCTCAATGAAGACCTTAGCTCACCAAGGTCATTAGGAAGAAGGCATGCAGGAAACATGAGCTGACCCACCCTTGAAGATCTTGATCATGGTGGCTTAGGAGGCATTTTGCTTGTGGCATCTTGGCAGAACCAAGTTCAAGAGGAGAAAAAAGCAGTTTTGTTTTGTTTTCTTTCCAATTCATCTGCTATCAGGGCCATAACATTTCTGGACCATTCTTTGCTTTAGCGGAAAAACAAACATGTTGCCCTAAAAATTCTTCCACATTTCATGTATGGATGTGCCTGTGCATGTGTGCACATGTGTGAGTGTTGACCATCAGTGGCCATTCACCTTAGTTTTTGATCTGGGGTTTTACATGGTTTTACTGCACTCATGGTTAATTAGGTTGGTGAGAGGGCTCCAAGAATCCACCTGTATCTGCCTCCTTAGTGCTGAGGTTACAAGTGTGCACCACCACACTGGCCTTTTTATGTAGGATCTGGGACTTGAACTCAGACTCTCCTGTTTGTTCAGCAAGCACCTTACCACCCAAATTATCTCCCCCATTCCCATAAGATCTAAATACAAATCTGAGATTCAGCTTATGATCATAGCTCCAATTCTCAGGATGAGAAAATTTCTCTTTTCCACCCAATTCTACCTTATTAGGGTAGAGACCTCTATCACACTGAATCTCCCTGTGTGTTCATTTGAAGGGAATCTGTAGATGATACTAACCCAGGTTCTATGAAGCAAAAGACTGATGAAAAGCAGTCCAGACTTTCACAGGCTAGAAATTAGGCCCAGGGGATAGCATTTTGAGTTTAATTGATTTACATTTTTACATTAGAGGTGGGGCTTCCAGGTCAGAAGCAGAGCAAGCATGCACTTAGAGATCAGTTTCTCCCGTCCCATCTCTCCCTCAATGTGATAGGATGTGTGCAGATGACGTATACATAAAGGAGGAGAGGAGATCTGTGCAGGAGGAAGGTTGACTTCGGAATCTCAGAGCTTTGCTAGGAGGGGAATCTCAGCTGTCTTTTCTTCATTCTGAAGTAGAAGACCTTGTTCCCAGGAGAAAGAAGTAGCTGGTGCCTGAGCTGTTGCATTCTTTTGCAACAGGAACAGATACCCCTCAGTGGAGAGAATCTTGTCAGTTTTCTTAAACTTCTAAGTCTTGTTTGTCCCTCAGTTGCCCTTTAACCTGGATTCTTCAGAAAGCCCTAAACATGCAGAAATGTGAAAATATGAATATTGTTTGTGGTCCCCAGGGAGCTCAGCCTAAAGTACCAACCCTTGTTGAAGACTTAAAGAGGGGAGTAGAGACCAGGAGTCAGAATCCTGCTGGGAAAAGCTGCCCTCAATTCCACATCAAGTACAATTCCCGGTGACTGGTGACTGGTGACTGGTTTCAATGATAGCAGAGTTAGTGGGGAACACTTACTACAAAGACTATGAAATCACCAATTAGAAGAGAGAGGAAACTGGGGTTTCTCATAGTCCATCCCAGACACTGCACCTTGTCTATGTCCTCCCACTTCCCCACACATCCACCCACATCCTGTTTTGCTGATAAGAAAATTACCTCAATGAGTGATCTTCAAAAAATATAACATGTTCAATGGTGTTAATATTCTCAACCAAGCTTGCCTGCCTGCTCGCATACTCTGTGATCATTGCATCCTTCCATGATGCTTCTAGCACATTCTACCTCTGAAGATTTACAGAAACCATGGAGCTTATTTGAGCCTTGACTTCTTCTTGGTGGGGATGTAAATCAGCTTAGCCACTGTAGAAAACAGTATGAAGGGGTAATGGTCAGTTTTGATGGTTAAGGTGGTGAGGTGTGGGATCACCCAGGAGATACACCCCTAGGCATGTTGGCAAGGTATTTCCAAAGACTACTAGCTGAGAGCAGAAACCCTTCCCTCCAAGCAAGCAGCTCCTTCCAATGGATTATCCCAATATAGTGTGCTCTGAGGAAAAGGCAGCCCGTGCCTGCTCCTTTCCTTCCTTCTGAGTGTGTCTACTGTTGCTACTGCTGCTGCAGTCCTCTGCCAGCCTCAGAGTCTGGCTTGCTTTGTTGGGCCTTCCAGTGTTTACTCCATACCAGGCCCTCTCTAAGGAGCTTTCTGGTCTTCAGAAACAGCCTGAGACTGCTGAGGCATCCAGCTTCATGGACTGAATAGCTACCAGATTCTCTGCCTCTTCAGCATCGGAGGCCATTGCTGGACTACCCAGCTATTATTATCGAACCAATGTAGAGAATAATCTTTTATATGTACATAGGACACACACGGATGTAATATATACACAAGTGGACATCCTTATGGTACTGGTTCCTTAAAGAGTCTTGTCTTGTAGAGGAGGCTTTTCAAATAATTAGAAACAGAATTACCACGTGATCTAGCCATTCTACTGGCTATATCACTAAAGGAAATGAAATCAGTACATTAAAGATATATCTGTGCTTCCCCCATGCTTCCCAGAGTTTTGTTCAAAGTGGCCAAGGCATGGAATCAAGCAGGTTCTACATATGGTAATGAAGTTTGATATAAACATCATATTACTCAGTCATAGGAAAGTATGAATTCTATCACTTAGAGCAAGATGGGATCTAAAGATCATAACATTAAATGAAATAATCCAGGCACAAGAAGACAAATGCCACCTGATTTAATATATGAATTTAAAAAAAAAACTGGAGAAGTAGAGAACAGAGCAGTGATTATTAGAGGCTGAGGAAGGTAAGTGGAGACTGGAGAGATGGGGTTCTGGGGGTACAAATTCATAGCTGGCTAGAATGAGTCAGTCATGTGTTTTAACACATAGGACAAAGATAAAAATTAACACCATGTGTTATACAATACAAAGTAGCTAAAATAGAATATTCAAATGTCCCCATCAGAAAGAAATGATAGATGTTTGAGAGAAGTGATGAATGACCCGAGAATCCTCAGTTGATTATTACGGAATGTACAAATGTTCACGAATAGCACATTAGACTCCAGCAAGCCATGTAGTTATTATCTACTAATAATAAATTTAAGGGTGGCCAATACATAAGTAAATTAGTAGAAGTCATAAGCGGGCTGAGTTTCATTAGGATGACTACAAATTACTTACAAATATTCCTTAAATAATATGCCACATCTTGGTGCTATTGAAGATCTCCAGTAAAATATTGTTATTGTTTTAGCATTCTGGAGATTGTTTTTTTCTATTACGTCGGATGCTTCTATGAACACCTCAGTTCATATTGTCTTTTTCTTCTCTTATTAAATATCTTTCTTGTATATATGGACAGACTGAAGTTTAGAGATAGCACAGGATTATCTGTTGTCCCATAAAAAATGATCTCCCCACATTTAATCCAAAACTCAGAGGGATGAAACACCAGGTCTAAATGTGGAGTCTTCTATGTGGGATGCCTAGAAAGACTTATCTGAGAGCTGGTATAATGGTCTAGGCTGCTGTTCTGGGGCTTTTTCTAGGTAAAAAAATAATGTCCATTGTACTTCAAAACTGAGAAGGGTGGGTGCCACTCCAAGACACATTGGAATCTCTGTGGGAAACTTCTTTGAGTGGATGGGATGGAGACATAGCCTCTCTAGCTATGTTTCTAGAGGAAAACATGAATTCATAAATGATGCAGTTCAGTGGACCCCCTGGGGATCCCCAAGGGGTATGGGTGTGGAACATGCAAGGAAGCGCTATTCATAAATTAAAAAAAGAGGGTGACTGTGTCAGCACATGGCAGGTTTTCTGTTAAGCCCACTGCCTAATTTGTTTCAGCCCACTTTTTTTTGGCACTCTCTTGACTCTTCCTCCCTATCTCTAGGGGCTGGAAAGGATTACAGTGTTCAAAAGTCATGTGAACTCTCTGCCCTAGTTTCATTTCTGATTCTGTGACAAAATACTCCAAGAAAAAGCAACTTTGGGAAGAAAGGGCTTATTTGACTTACATTATGGAGAAAGTCAAGGTAGGGATTTAATGTATCGCATAATATCAGCAATCAAAAGCAAAGAGACAAGCAGCACACAGATCTTTGTTTTTTCACTCAGCTTTTTCTCCTCTTACACTGGTCAGGACCCCCTTTCCTAGGGAATAGTGCTGCCCACAGTGGACTGGGCTCAGTCTATCTACATCAGTTAACAATGAAGGCAGCCCCTCATGGACATGCCTGGAGGCTGACTTGATCTAAATAATTTCTTTTTGAGACTCTCTTTCCAGGTGATTTTAGGTTTTGGCAAGTTGACAGTTAAAAAACTAGCTAGCTAGCACACGCTCCTTATACTTACCCTCTAAACCAAGTAACCAAGAACCGTTGTGAATGGTTCTTTTGCTAGTTTTAAAAATGATAAAACCATGGGAGTTCCTCTAAGTACTTAACTTACCTCAGCTGTTGTCTGAAGTTAGGATTCTGGGACTCAGCAATAAAGTTCTCCGAAGTCAGTGTGTCTGATTGTATACTGCCTGCCTTCTGCCCATCAAAACCCTTAAGCCTGGGGTTAGCTTTCTAAAAGAAATATGTAACTGTATGCACACATAGCAGGCTTTTAATATTGTAGACATTGTACCTAATTATACTGTTTTGTATCATCATTTCACATTTCCACGATTTCAAATGGAGCCCCTATAGGTCCTGTTATGATTATGTCAAGAAGCATGGCAGATGGCGGCTGACATGTAGTGATGATGGTAACACAATCTAACTTGCTCACCACCATGCACAAGACTCCCTGTAGTGCAGGCCTGTATGGTACTCTGTTTTCACTTTCAGTTACCTCTGTCCTCTGCTCCTGACTTCCCACCAGCCCGACTGTTGCTCACGTCTCTTGCTGTGGGATAACTGGGCTTTGGAGCTCTTTCCTCCATGCCCTTTCCTGCTAACCATTGTTCAATAGGCTCCTCTCCAGAGAACCTTCCTTGACCCTTATTTAAATTGGACCCAGTCAACCCCATTATCCTGTATTACTTTCTTTCCTCTGCTAACCTGTACATGACCTTACTTTGTGCATCTGCTTATACGTTTCTTCTTCTTCTCCCTTACCAGCATGTAAGCTCCATGAGGATGTGGATAGATGTGAACAACCCTCTATTGACTTCATATAGGGCACTAATGACAGACCAAAGGGGAGATTCCACCTGAGAAAATGGGGTCCGTCTCAGTGTGGGTGTGACTCAGGAAAGCCACATCCCTGTAGCGTTCTCTTGTACAACTTACGTGTAGCTCTGCTGGTTGGAGAGGCTTCTTCTCTCCCACAATAATTAATACTCAGATAATCTTTGGGAAGAACCTTTTACATTTCAGAATGTTCCTGGACCCTACAAGTTTCTTGTACTTCATGAATTTTCTGACCCTTCCTTTTCCCTCTGGGGGGAATGTTTTGGTCTGGAATAAAGAATGCAAGGGGAGTCATGATTGGATTACTTGTTGTTGAAACTGCTTACATTAGATGCTCTACAAGGGGAGGGGGAACCTCACAAAAGCTAAGCAGAGTTTGACTGACAGCACACAGGGGCTATTTTTAGTGACCCTATCGATGTATTTATTGCACTGATGAGAATGATTCTAGATAGCTTAGCTGGCTAGCTTACTTCCTCTTGATTTCAGGGATAGCTGTGTCTATTCTACTTTCCTTTATTTGTATCACTTAATGAGCCAACCCAGAAGGAGGCATATTTCATTGTCACTGGGAACACTCTCTTTATTAACAAGTGTTAGTTTTCTTATTTATTTTTATAGTTTTACTTTTTAAATGAGATTTTGCATTTCTAAATAAACTCCTTAACCAATTCCAGATCTCTTTGTATCACATCCAAAGTGAACATGTGTGTGAATTTTGACATGCAAATTTAGAAGTTTCCAAGGAGAGCTGCAGAGCTCAGTGGGTGGGGCTTGTGAGAACCAGAGAAAACAGGTGAGAGGAGAAGAGATCGAGGGGTGTCACAGGAAGGAGCCCCTTTCTACAGCCTTCTCTGTGATGTTCATATCTTTAGCACAACCTACTGTGCTCATGGGAGTTCTCATGGAAGTGGAGGAAGAAGGCGAGTTTTTGTGCCGTGTTGATGTGTATAAGAAAGTCATCTCAAGGAAATAGGCCGGAACAAAAGGTAAATGTACACACAGATCCTTGGGACTATGTAAAACCTTTATGGCTGCATTGAGACTTCCACAGGCCATAGTGTGAGAACACTAGCTGAGCTGATTAAGGTTTGAATGTCATGTAAGTTATATATCAGCACCAAATAACCAAAGTCAGTGGAAACTCATGACATCACTACTAAAATGATACTTGGAAGTGATGATGATGTCCATCCACATTCATTTCTCTCTCCCATCATTTTCCAATGATTCAGAAATGTCCAAAGAGGTTGGAATGGACAAAGAGGTCGCTGCTCCAGGTCTGTCAGGAATAGTTTAGCATGCTGCTGGATTTTGTTCTAGTAGGGTAGAACGGAGTTTGAAGGGGCACTTATGTCTGGTCTCACTTAAGTCCTTGGAGTACCCTAACCCTGTGACTAAGTCACCTCTTCACCCCCCACTTATAAATTCACCTGTGTTCTCAAGGATGGCATAGTAGGGCAGTTTTCCAATGCTACTCTCTTCCCATCTTCTTGGACCACATCTGGCCTCTTGAACTGTCCTTTGAGAATTTTGTTTCGTTATTTTTGTTTATTTTTTCCATCAGGTCACTTAAACTTATTAGTAGAGTCCTTTTAAAATAAAAATGCCTTTAATGGGGATGAAATTTCCATACCCCGATTTCTCTTGTCTTTTAATCAAAAAAAGTTAGGGAGATTTTTATGTCATTGTGAGTCAGCAAGCAATTTGTAGCTAAAGAGAACTTATTTCCTTGCAGAAACAGTTTTTGGATTTTAATAAATTTATAAGTTAAAAGTGTCTGCTTCAAAATAAAACCAAAAGCCCAGACCATAGAGCTGTGCATTGTAGTAACAGTTACCTCAGCAGAGGACATGGGTGCTTTAAGAGTAGATAAATTCATTTTATTTTATATTAATGTGTTTGCGTATTTGTGGATGGGTGCCTGCAGAGGCCAAAAGAGAGGGTAGGATCCTATGGAGCTGAAGTTATTGCTGGTTGGGAGTTGCTCTTGTGGGGCTGGGAACTGAACTCTGATTGTCTGCAAGAGCAGCAAGCACCCTTAATCCCTGAGGCATCTCTGCAGCCCCTACCTATGACTTTTCACATGTTAAAAACACTAGAGAAATAGAAATTTTAAAAGGTAACCTGTCAACTGCTCAGCTGTAAGACTTTGGATGGGACTATTTCTAGCCAGATAAGCAGGCAGAGTCTTTCATCTGCTCAAACACTAGAATCTTTGCTTGCAATCTACCAGCTTGGCTAGAAAGAGGGAGCCGAGCATTTAAGGAATGTTTTCAGTGAAGAGCTTACAACTCCAGGAAACCCCAAGAAAGCATATTACTGCTATTACTACTGTCACTGAGGACTGCTCATATCCTTCTTCAGAAATGAGATCCCAAAGCAGCACAATGCAGAGTGAAATTTATTAACAACAACAACAAAAGAATCTATGAAAGCAGAAGGGGGCTATTTGGAAAGAAGAAGGAACTCAGTGGGATGAGGGGACCACAGAAGGCAACAGAAGTGAACTGATTAAAATCCATTATTATAAATATATGACGTTGCCAAAAAATTAAAAAGCTGTAACAATCTTGAAAAGGGTATTTTCATGACAATACTTTTATTAGTGCACTGGCTCATACCCTGACTTTATTAAGCATGTATTTGAAGAAAAATCAATTATAACCAAACCCAAGAGAAAACAAATTAAACATATAAGCCAATTAAAAAATGTTATGTCAAAAGGGTTGGCATCTGGGGATTTTTTCCATCAATTTGTGTGTGGAGGTCACAGGCCATTCTGCTTTGGATGCCATTCCTCAGGTGCCACCCCACCTTGTTTGTTGAGACGGAGTGTCTTCACTGGCCTCAAGCTTGTTGATTTGACAAGGATGACTGGGTAGCGAGCCCAGACATCCACCTGTCTGCTCCATCAGGGCTGACATTACAAGCATGTCCACCATGATCAGCTTTCTACAGGAGTTCTAGGGATTGAACTTATGCCCTCAAACTTACAATGCAAAAATATCGTAGGCTAAGATATTTCTTCACCGTTTTTTGTTTGCCCATATACAATTCTACTGATCATCTGGTCAGCTAACATCTTAAAGGCCCTTAAAAAATTGGATAGCATGCAGAACTGGGGATGCCTGGCCTAAGCTTGCCTGTACCCCATTATTAGTGACATTAATTAACCAAAGATCTCTGAGGAACCACTTCTGACCTTCTACTTCAATTTGTGTTTCCCTCTCCCAATGAGTTTGGACCTGGATCTGTCACTCACCACCCTGAAACATGAAGATGGAGGTTGGAGCCAAACCCAACCCCTGGAAGGGTGGATGGGAACCACTGGTGCTTGTCTACAGGACCAGACTGCAGAGGAGGATGGTAGGAAATTGGAAACAGAGACCTTTCACAGTGGGGGCCCAGGAAGACCAAAGGGAACCTGATTACGAGCTCAGTAGGGTTCTTCAGGCCAGGCTGCAGTATTATCATCTATTGTATTTTTCTCCACGTGGGGTAGTTTTGCCATTCTCAGTGTCTCCTACGTTTTCTCAGCTCTTGGGCAGTTTGTCCACAGACTAAGGTGCCCTTGGGCATGAGACTACCTTAGAGCATGCTTCCTTCCCGTCTGGTGTTTTTAGTAGTCAAAATGTCTAGGTTTGAACTAGCCTTCTTACATAAAAAATGATAGATCTCGAGTTACAGTGGCATTGAATTCCAGTCTCATTGTCCCTGCATTTTACAGAATGGAAACTGAAGATCAGTGACATTAGGATCACAAGGTCAATAGGAGGCAGCTCCAGGGCTCAAAGCCGATCACGCCTTTTTGTTGGTCTTGGTTTTATGTTTCTGTACCAAGTTTTCTCTGTTCGTGTCATTTTCGGCCATGCAGCTTCTCTGGCCCTCTCATGTTTATGATGAGGAGGGAGAGACAGGGTGAAGGGTAGTTAGAATCGCTCCTAACTCTGATATCTGTCAGTTTCAAGACTCTGCCTGCTTGCTGTGGGTTGATCAGTTGACAATGACTACTTCTATTGGTTGGAATGGAACCCAGGAAACAAAGCCATCTTGGGTGTTTGAGACAGAAAGTGACTTAATACAGGAAGCAAATGTTTATGGAATGAGAAGGACTGACGTATGAGAGGCAGGCGACCCCACTGGAGTGTTCCTCACTATGGCCAGTGCATCAGGAGGCTGGCTACTTTTTCTATGTCTGGGTACCCATGAACCTGGCTGTTGACACTGACCTTGGCATATGACCCCTAACATGGCTTCTTGATTGAACATATCCTAATGGCTTTTCAGTAGGATCTTTGCATGGAAATATCCTCAATGGCTTGAAACGCCTCCAAACTGGTAAATCTCATTCTATACCCACCCAGTGGCTGAGGAGCCAAGTGTAGACTTGAACTGGCCTCCATTTGCAAGACAAGAGATAAACACAGGCTTAGAAAACAGACCCACAATGCTGGCCACATCCCTGACTTCTGCTTGCCACCTACCCTTCACCTACTCAGGCTGCGGCAGCCCTCCTCAAGGTCATGGTCTTTCACCAGATGACTGCCCGTGTTGCTATCTGGTTTCCTATAAAATGACATTAGCATTAGCAGACTTGATCCCCTCCCCCACAAGGACTAACATGTTCTCTGATGGGTGAACAGAAACCCCAGGCATTTGGTAAGATGTGATAACCAGAATAGCTCAACCTGTCACCAGAATAGCTGAGCTTTTTGCAATGCGATCGTTCACAAATATTGTCGGTCACATTAGCTGCATTAAAGCTTCTTCAAAAATAAAATGCCTTGACCGTGGAGTGACAGTCGTATTCTCCAGGGGCGCACAAGTGCAGCATGCTAATCGGAACTTTTCAAAGCCATGAAACTGCTAACTACCACCACATCCACATGTGTGCTCGCATTTGCCTACTCTGTGCTAATGGAGAAACATTTTGCTTGAAACAAGACTTTATTTAGGAGGGGGAAGTGTATAGGATCATATTTGAAAATGCAATTATTTGAAAAGATAAACCATACGTTGTAGCCTTTACTTTGCCTCCTTTGCAGAGCGGCTTTCAAGAGTTCACTAGGAGGTGTGTGGAAATTCTAATTCTCCAAGCAAGCGGGCTACACCTCCTGTAGCTTACATCACATCACCTGAGTTTATACTTTGATATACTTACCGCCTGGTATCTTAGAGTCCAAAGATAGTCTTACCAAGGTGAGCCCCCAATACTGACTTATACATAGCTTAAATATTCATACCCTCCCCTTTCTTCCTTCTGTGACCCATGAGACACAGCATAGAAGGACAGAGAGACCTAAATTTGGAGGAGAGGGCAGGGTGGGAACAAGTAAGAAAGAGATATTGTACTTCTAGTGTGGTGATATATTGTGTACCCTAATAAACTTGCCTGAGGATCAGAGGACAGAACAAGCCACTAGATTAGACATAGAGGTCAGGCAATGATGGCACACACCCTTAATCCTAGCACTTGAGATCTCATGCCTTTGCTTGGGAAGTCACACGCCTTTAATACCAGTACTAAAAAGGAAGTGACATGGTGGGTGGAGAAAAGTATTTAAGGCATGAGGAGACAGAAACTAAAATCTTTTGGCTAATGAAAGCTTTTCAGGCGAGGAGTCCTAGAGATAAGACTTGGTTTGTTCTTTTGCCTCTCTGATCTTTCAGCATTCACCCCAATATCAGATTCCAGGTTTTTTGTTTGTTTGTTTTTTTTTTTTTTTTTTTTTTTTTTTTTTTTTTTTTTTTTTTTTTTTTTTATAAAAGACCATTTAGCAATTATGTTACCTTCTGGCTCTTTAACTTTAAGCCGGGTTGGTGACACCCATACCACAGTACTTCTAGGGACAAAGTATAACACCCATGCTGGTTTGTCACGGGTGCTAAACTCCGCTCTTGGGCAGTCACAACCTTTTACAAATGCTACTTCTGACTTTCAGTAAGGCAGGTAAATAATCCTCTCCCAAGGTAAGACAAAGTTTAGTCACGATACTGATATCTGCCTGTTTCAAATTCACCTGCTGATTTGGGTATGCACAACTCTTAGTTTCAGAAAAAGTTAAGGACTCCAGATGTTTACAGTTGATAAGGGCTACTATTCCATTACAACCTCCAACTGTAGTAAAAGCAAAGGTCTGAAAGTTATACCACAGATGTAGGCATTTTCAAACATACTTTTATGTAAAAATAAAAGAGTTCTGTGTATTATTTAAGCTATGTTGGGGCTCAAAGGAAGAGAACCCACAATGTGGTACTTGGCATGCTGAGTACTGTGAGCTAAAGGAGGTTGGAAGGTCTCAGAAGTCTCTCTGGCTTTCTCCTGTCTGCCTCTCTCTTATCTCCAAAATTAGCCATAGAAACAAGCATTATTATTCTCTAAGTTGAGTGGAAGCATTAGAAGCTCTATTCCCCCAAACAAGCCGTAAGTCCTAGAATGGCCATGCTATCCTTTCTCCCTCTAAACATCCTTATTCCAGGGGGCTCCCCATACTTGGTGGACAGTTCCCGCTCCCAGTCATCACATCACTTATTTCTCTCTGGTCATCTGTCTGCCCTGTCTCCACTGAGCCTAAAATAGGCACTGTTATTGTGTCTTCCTTTCCAAAGTCCATGTGTCATACAAAACTTTGATTCAATACTTTATTATGCTTTTCTCTTGTTTGCCTTATGTCTGTGAGCCTTATTATGGGTGGGGAAATGTGTCATGACTTCCTACCTCTACAGTGCAATGTGGACATGGCCTCTTCTTTCAGTTTCTCTTGCCAGCATCCTACAAGAATGGTTAGCCCAGATAAAAGGGATGGGTCAGTCTTCCAGAAGAGGACTGGGTTATCTCCTTAGTAGGAACCATTACTATATGGGAGGCATGCTGCCCGGGTTTAACTGTCAACTGGATACAGCCAGGACTCACTTGGAAGGAGCATCTTGATGAAGAACTATCTAGATCAGTTCAGCCTGTGACCATGTCTGTGGGGGATTGTCTTCCTTGTTAATTGACACAGGAAAACCCTGCCCATTCCCGAGGCAGGCAGTCCAGAAGAGCACAGGAGAGAAGAATCCCACATGAGATGGGAGATGAAGCAGGCCAGGCTCTAAGCATTTATTCTCTCTCTGCTCCTGACTGTGAATACGATGCTTTAAGTCCCTGCCTTGATTTCCCAGATCAATAGACTTTAACCTGGAATTGTTAGGCTATGAATAAGCCCTTTGTTGCCTTTGGTTGGACTGCTTTATCACACAGCAACAGGAAGGAAATTAGAATAACTGGTATCAGGACAGGTTTAGGAAAAGTCGCAATAGACTATTTATTCCATGACCAAAATAGGCATTTTGGGGAGGATGTCCTGCATTGGTTAGGGGGCATCTTTGATGATTAGGTTTTGTAGGTGTTTATTTCTTTCATTTTCTTTTAGCTATTTTACAATTTTGTACATGCAGATTAGTGTGTAGCTTAGCTATGACCCTGATGTCTGCCTGTTGAGTGATGCAGGTGTGTCTTGTCTTGACACATGCAAATGAGTTCGTTTTAGTGAGAACTGACTTCCTTCCTCCATAGTGCAAGGAACCAGTGCTGTCTCTGATACAGAAATCCATCTCAGTGCTGCCAGAGGCAGCCTGTGTTTGGCTTTTGAGGTTTCCTCTGAACAGTTGTAGCTTCTTTTCTGGATTCCTCATTAATTAATGAATCAAATAAAATCCTTAACACATGTTCATTTTATACCATAAGAGAGTCATGATTTTACCCATTAGAAAAATATTCCCACCACCATCCCTTAGGTCTAATATGGAGTTGGCTCGGTCTTATGAACAATTCATCAAAGAATGAGGATTGAATCCAAATTACTTCATACGATTTCCCATCTAGTGTCTTAAACACCTTTAATTTTATAAATTATTCTATTCAATTCCTGTCTCTTGGATATATTTTAATTTCACTAAGAAGCATCCAAATGTGACATTAATCATTCTAAATACTGACTCTTTGATTCTGTCATGTGTTATGCTAATTAACAAAGCTTCAGGAGTGGTCAAGATATGAACAAAAGGACCAGGGAGATGGCTCAGCAGGTAAAAACACTTGCTCAGTAACATGAGTTTGACCTTGGAAACCCCTATTAAATAAAGCGTGCTCCTATGTCATTCATCTACAGTCCCTGCCTTCCTGTGGGGACATGGGAGGTGGAGGCTGGAGAATCAGTCAGAAGCTGGCAGCCATTAGCCTGGAATATGCAGGATAGAAACAGCAAGAGACAAAGTAGAAAGAGAAGACAGACTCCTGAAAGTTGTTCTCTGACCTCCACAGTACACTATGGTGTATGTTCCCCAGTATTTACACACTCACTCACATGCACACTCACATGTACACACCCACCCCCACACACTCATTTACATGCACACTCACATGTACACACACACACACACACACACACACACACACACACACACACACGTAAATAAAGCAATTTAAGGCCCCTGGAGGGGCTAGAGAGATGGCTCAGTGGTTAAGAGCACTGACTGCTCTTCCAAAGGACCCAGGTTCAATTTCCAGCACCCACATGGCAGCTCACAACTGTCTGTAATTCCAGTTCCAGGGGACCCGACACCCATGGCAAAACACCAATGTACATAAAATAAAGAAATAAATTAATAAAAAAAATAGGCCCCTGGGCCTTAACACAACTGACTCCACAATGGAAGTACCATTCAGGTCATAAAACTCAGCACACAGACAGCACCACCTGCCAAAACTAAAACAAAGACCTAATCCATCAAAGCCCATAGTTCTGGGAAAGTCTCTAAATGTACTAACCTTGCTTTTTGACTTCTGTAGTTCCGCTTCTGGCTAACTGCTCTTGTTCACTAAAGTATGTCAATCCAGAACATGTTTTTTGTGCTTAAAAGCTCACCCTGAAAAAGCCTTGGGGCTACACTGGGATCCTGAACACCTAATGCAGTCCCCACCATCTAATAAAGACTTTATATTGGTTTAGAACAAAAAAGAAAAAAGAAAAAAAAAGAAAAGAAAACAATTAAAAAGGTCAGAGTGATGGCAAGTCTTGCAGTGGCTGACTGTGGTCTTTACCATGCTCAATGCTTTCTCTGAAGTAGATCATTTTCAACCAGAGAAAGGCACTGCTCTTGGGGCTTAAGATTAAATGGCACATATAATTCATAATGCCCATGATGAAGTATCTTAGGGTAAATTACAAGCTTCAAATGCTGACCTTTTCTGAGTTTCACAGATACCTCCAAAGTTGAAAATCTCACCATGTGTGTTCATTCACATAATCTGTAAGCAAAGTAATTTGGTGTTCACCTTGATAGAAGATAAAAAGTTGGAATTTTGTTGTGATGAGAGAAATTCTGATAATTTTATATTGCTATTGACATAAAGCTATAGAAAAAGAAATTGTATCCATATAAACTTTAACATGAGTGTATTTTTTTGAAGAAGGAGAGAATTACACAAAATGTACAAGAATTTGCATGTAGTTTACATAAGTGGGTAGTTATTGGCATATACTTTACATAAATGGACTGTGGTTTGTATGAAGTCCCATATTTCAATGGGGCTTTCTGTTTCTATACCATAGCTGGGCATCCCACAGTAGACTTGTACCCCAACAGCAATGGGTACAAAAGCTTAGCAGAGTGCCAAGCTAACACAGCCAAGTCAAGTCCCAAGGACAAGACAGTCCTTCTTTAATGGACCACCGACAGAGTGATGGGAAGTGCAAAGGACACATCTAAAGAGGAGACTTTAGTGATGGTGAAACTCAGAAAGTTTATCTTCTCAGCCCAGCCATGGAGGATAGAATCTGAACAGGAGAAGAGTTTTCTACCTAAGTCTATAGACAAGTCGCATTTGAATCCAGAAGTTCCTCCCCTGTAGGCCCAACATCAGATGCAACTATCAAGAGCAAGCTTATGGGTTACCAAAGAAACACCATGGCTTGAATGTCCTTTCTGACATCTGTGCTCCAACTTCATCTCCAGCTTCCCGTGTTTGTGGTTTCTCCAGGTGGGGGTTTTAGATAAGATTGTCAGGATGCAGGCCCTTCAAGGGGACCAGTGGCTTCACAAAGGGTGAGGCTAATCTGACGAATTCCTGCTCTATCTTACATATGATCTCTTCTGCCACTTTATGGGGTAGCTTGAAGTTCCTCATCCAATGCTGGAATGGTGTTCCCGGCTTTTCCAGACTCCAGACTTTTAGTTAAATAATCTTCTGGTTTTTAAGTGTAAATTACCCATTTTCAGGTATTTTGCTAAACCATGTAGGGAACCCGCCAAGACAAGCAGAGAATGCTATGAGGTTCAGGGTAGAGTTGAAGCAAAGTTTTATGCTTTTGATTATGAGACAGGTTTCCCTATATAGCCCTTGCGATCCTAGAATTCACTTTGTAAAGGAGGCTGGTCTTGAACTCGTAGAGACTCATCTGGTTCTGCCTCCCAGTGCTGGGATTGAAGGTACTCACCACCCCTGCCTAGCTAAGCTTGGACTGCTTGCTCTGAGATTGAAGACTGAGAGTTCTGTGAGGGGGGTAAGTACTGTAACATGCTTCCATGGAGATTGAAGTCTTTATTAGGCTCTATTGAGGCAGTAGATAAAGGAAATGCCACATGCTTCTCCTGACTAAGGGGCTCGCTAACTCTTGGAAAGTTTCCACCAGATTTGGTTCTGTTGTTGCTATGTTGCTCTTTGTGAATGATCTGTAATTTGCTGGATACTTTTAAGCTTGAGCTGTTAAAAATCTATCCTATTTTTGAATGTTTTAGTATATATACGTACGCTATATTTTTAAATATATATTTATAAATAGATATACATATAATATATAAATATATAATATATATGCAAATATATATTATGTGTAACTATGTACTGTATATATTGAAATGCAATAAAAAATAAAGAAATATCTGAAATAAAGTAAGTCTCTTTGGGTTATGTTTAAGAGAAGTGTTTGAGTCAGGAAAACCTGGAAGATATTTAATTTCTATCTCTATGGATCTATTTAACCATCTTTCATAAAATATCCGAGAATCGAGATGTCTCATTAGAAGTTGGCTCTTATTTCCACTGTGTCCTACTTACCTCCATCCTGCTAGGTACTTTGTTATCTCATTGTTCTGTGCTCCAGCATCAGCACCCCCTTCCACATCCTGCCTCCTAAACAACAGTTGAAATTCTGCTTGCTCTCTTTCAGAATTCACCGTGAAATTCTCGATGGCAGCTGTTGCTAGACCACTCCTGTGTGCAGCCCCAGGCCTCACCCTGTGGTTGCGTCACTACATTTCATTTTAGTTATATTTCTGATGCTGCGTTCTGATGCAGCTCATCTGGGAACTTTATTGGCAGGAGCCGTGCCTTATCCCCTGTGGTATCTTTAGCATCTTGCACTGTGTGGTTCGCCTGTGGTCCTCCAACAAGCATCAAGTGGTAGGTTGAAGGGGTAAACTGTAGCATAGGATGAAGCTAATTAAAAGAAATCATTTTACATATCAGAACATGGAAGTCCGCTTTTCTCCCTATGGCAGTGTGCTGGATAAGATCTCCTACCAAATAACACTTTTGAAAAGCTGCATTGTCATCAGCATTGACTGCTGCATACAGCACCTTGCAGTTAGCATGGACCAAACTGACATGGAAAACCGCAAGGTGGCAAGATACTGAGTCTGCCACCCTCTACGACTGCTGAATAGTTTTGAACATAATACCACACATATTACAAAAATTACTCAAAATTTGTTAGTCAATTTTAAAGTATAAAATTATCGAGTACTTTTACTTGAAATAAGACACTAGTTTACCTTTCCGTGGTTCTGGGGGTGTAGTAGGACTTTTCAGCCAGAAGGAGGCGTTGGTGTAGCGCTAAAGCAGGTACTATTGGATGCCTTGGCTGGCAGTGGAGTGAGCACAGGCAGCCGGCAGTTTTTCTGGTGATGCCCTGGAGCTGCAGGGCATGGAGACTTCCAGGCTGCTCTAAGCCCCTCTCTTCCTCTACAGACAATAGGACTGCCAGCAGGCACAGCTCCAAACCCCCACCAGGGACAGGGGACAGTGCCCTGCCTATGTTAACTAGGCAAAACTGTGGAAGCCTCGGGCTAGGGCGGGGAACCAGCACTCAGGGAGCCCCACTAACTGCGATTTCAATGGTCTGGGGCTAAACTTGCTGCGGAACTGAGATGGGATTAGTTCCTTTTTAGGAATGGAACCGTTTAGGTTTTTCCTGGTTTTACGAAACTCTGCAGGCAGTAACCTGGGTAACCTGTAGCTTCAAGCACCTGCCAGCTGGGGAGGAAGCTGAGGGTAGGAGCCACCCAGGCCTTTGGAATTTGCCCCACGTGAGCGCCAGATATTGGTGAAATTATTAAGGCCACGCCATGTAGTTAAAAGGGAGATTTATTTAATGGCATAACTTACAAATGAAGGGATAGGTAGGTGGCGGGTTCTGGGAAAGACTCAGCGCAGTCCGGCGGTAGTGTTCTCTGGAGAACTCTGCTCTGTCTACCTCTAGCATCCAGCATCCAAACAGGAAGACAGCATGGTGCATTCTGATCTCAGGTCTTCAGGGCCCTCCCTTGGCCCCGCCTTGTAGGCGTGATAGTTACCGAAGCCTCAGTGGGGGTTGGAACTTCCAGACCAAAGCTGGAATGGCTACCCACTACAGAATGCTAGGATTAAAGGTGTGAGTGCCACCAAGATAAGTTTATTAGGGTGCACAATATTTTGGGGAACACAATGCTACCACACTCCTCAAGTGGATCCATAAATAATTTTGTTTTATTCTTCCAAACATTGTTCCAGGTAGATAGAACAAATATTTTCTCCCTTGGTAAATGTTAGAAAAATCACTGTAACATAATGAACTTAGAAGTCTGAGTTGAAACAAAGTACTAACAAGGGATGGGTGTAAAACTGACAGTGGCTGTTTGGAAACTTTAGGCTATATTTTTCCATGGCCATGTCCAAACAAGTTGCCATCTTTAGGAGGTTTTGGTGTTTACCAAGGTCCCCATCAGTTTAATGCTGGTTCTTGGTGAGAGAGCTGGAAAAACGTAGACACAAGAGAGACCCGATTCAACCTCAAGCATAGCCCTGAGAAATCCCACTTTATGTGCAGTCCATGGGGTGAAGTTCACAGCCTGATTTATTATTTTCTATAATTAACATTTTTATATACAAAGTCAGTAGTATCGGAATGCCCTTCTGTAGTGAGTGGATGCGTGTGTGTTCCTGTGGATGTGCACAAACCATTCCATGACTGTCATCTCTCACTTATTACAGATAATGCTTTTGGATAGTAAGTAGACTATGGATTTCTTGCAGTCTTGTGAGGGTGGGCTAGTTTTGTCAACTCGATACAACCTAGAGTCAGCTGAGAAAAGGGTCTCAGTAAGGGATTGTCTAGATCAGGTTAACCTATGAGAAGACCTCTGAGGGGTTTTAAAAATAGGTTTGATTGAAGCGGGGACATCCAACCTATTGTGGGTAGTACCATTCCCTGGGTTTGGGTCCTGGGCTGTCAAGAGTAGGGAAAGGGAGATGATGTCTAGGCATAGATTCATTTATTTTCCATTTCTGCTTTTGCATGTGATGTGACTGACTACTTCAAGTTCCTGCCTTGACTTCCCCATAATGATGGAGTGCAGTCTGGAATTGTAAGTCGAATAGGACCTTTCTCTCCTCAGCGGCTTTTTTGTTTGGCTATTTTATCACAGCAACAGAAACAAAACTAGGGTGGGTCTTTATGTGCATACGGAAAGATCCAGTGTGTGGGTGCCAACGACACACAACATGTCTGTAAATTGGTCTTCAACCAGTTTCATGAAGATGGATTCCTTAATCCTTCCATTAATGCTGAAACTAACTAAGTCTTGGGTTGGGACAAAGGGCATGTCTGAAGAGCCTTTTTTGATGTTTCTTCCTTATGATGAGGTGAAAGAAAGGTACATTCAGGTCCCTTGAGAAGACGAATGCTTGAAATGACATTCTAGCAACTTTTGGAGGCCTTGGACATCACTAAGTAAAGCCAGTTGGATGAGGGCAAATGAAACCCACTTTTCCCCAATGTCTTGTCTATCGGGAAAGAAAACATAGCAGCATGTCTTCACTTTTAATATGATATGATAAACACAGAAAGGGAACAACATTCATTTTGTTTAATATTCCATGAAGGTATTTTCAAACTGGGTAATATTTTCTTGTCTGAGAGTATAACAAATGTCTGTGTCATTTCTCAGTAATGAAACCTGTCAAGGAGCGATCATTGTTTGGGAAAGTGAAGCTTAAAAAGCACGCTTTTGCTAATAAATCATAGAACGTAACATAATACGGTGTGACGATGTTAAACAAATAATTGTATCTGCAGATGGAATCTGAACCCAAAGGGAAACACTCTCTGGCTTTGCTTTGTTCCCCACCTTACACTCACGATGGACACACATTCACACAGGCAGGCACACCAGGTCATGTTCAAAGGACAGGGATGTGTCATGTCGTGGCTTAGAGAAGCAAGCTAGTAACAACAGTGACTTAGATTTGGTCCTTTCTGCCCTTATGCCCCTTCTATAGATCTCCATGATTCGTTATCTGCTGCTGGTCCAGTGTTAAGTTGAACCATCTTATTCAAATTCACCACAGAGCAGGATTTACTACAAAAATGGGTACCAAAACTTCAGTTCCTCCTTATCTCTGAGATGCTATAAGGCTTGTTATGTCGCTTAGATCCTTTGGGCTTCGTGTCTCTATTTCATTTTAAAATTTGCAACTTTCTTCCATTCTCTTTGACGCTCAAACTTGAAGGAAACTAACCTGTGGAACACTAGTCCCCGTCATCTATGGGGACACATTCCCAAACCTCTTCAGGTATCCTAAACCCCTGCACAGTATAAACTCGACATAGATTATCTTGCCTCTTTATTGTACATATTTATAGTGCATTTTAACCTGTAAGCTGTGCATAGTAAGTCAGTAATAAAAACTAATAACAAAACAGGACTTCATGGCATTCTCTTTCTCTCTCTCTCCATCTCTAGCTCAAAATTTCTTATTGTTCTGTCCCTACCTCTTTTTCTGTGAGATGCTATTTAGTGATGCAAAAGCCACATGTTACGAATAAGGAATAAGTGTCTCGAGCGATGCCCAGGCTGCTGTATAAATAAGGCTTACTTGAGGACAATGTTTGCAAGGTAGTTGGTTTTATAACCAGGGTAGCTTCCAGGTGACTAATGAGGATGCTGCTTATACAACATGGATACTCTGGAGGAAGGGGTGACTCATGTCCTTGGTAGGACAGAGCTATACCACTATAGTATGCATCAGGGTGCAGTTTAAAAAGCTACAATTGTTTATTCCTGAAAACTGCAGGAGTTTTAAATCCACTCTCTTCATATTCTGATCAACTATGGGTAACAGAAACCATGCAAAGTGAACTGTAGATATTGGGAGGAGAAGTGCAGGTGGAGACCACAGTCCTTTCCACAGCGTGCACATGCTCAGTGTGTGCAGTAACTTTTCTGACGTGGATTCTTTCTCCACGATCAGCTCTTTTTGACAGATCATAGAGTAGACACAGTTGTTCCTGTTGCAGAGACAAACATTTGGGCTACCAGGTCATTCTGGTGCTTTTGTGTCCCCGGAGGATGGCTCTACATGTTTTAAGGTCATAGTGAACTGTGTAGATGCATGTATATGTGCTGTGTCTGTGTCCTGGGAGTCGGGGAGACCCCTAGTCAGCGGGTCTCACAGCGTTCTCTAAATGTTATTGGTGTTGGCAAGGCCTTATCTCAGATGAGGTGGTGAGTCAGTAAGCTGCCATGGAGAAGTATGATTTTGTAAAATTAGATGGGGTATAAAGAAACAGAGTTAATTCCAGACCCGTAGGCAAGAGCGGTGAAGTCACTGGGGTCTTTGTTCTTGGAGGTTATCAGGTCTACCATCTTTCCTTCTGAGTAACAGCAGGCGCTCTCTAGCTGTCAGCTGATATGCAGGTAGACACTTGTCACATGGATGAGGCCACCCCAGGGTTACACACTGGATTCCCTAGGAAGAAAAACGAGTGAATCCCATACCCCTCCCAAGGAATTCGTTTTCTTCAACTAGCCCTAAAACCTAGTGTCAAGCTTTGTCACAATTTTCAAAATGACCATAGAATTGTTACTTAGAATCTTTACCCAAACTATTCTCCAAGGTGGCCAGGTAGAGCCCCACAGAAAACCCCAGAAAGTCCCATGGACATGAAAATACACTTTAGACCCATAAGATGCCCTGTATATTAATAGAGGGTATTGAGAAGTCTTTAGAGAGATACAGACTAAGTAAAACTTCAGATTTGTACCTGACCTTGTTCTGGGAGTGGGTAGGGGAGACTAAGCCTGAAGGTAGAGCTTGCCTATGTGTGCCAACTGATGTGCTCAACAGTGCACTAAGAGTTTATAGGAGCGTCCGTGGACCAGGCACAATCATTTTCCTTTTGCTACTGGGTCTCAGTTCTCCCTACTCTTAAAAAAATTAAAACAATTTGTAGCAATTGCACTGATGTATAGGATATATATAAAGTTTGAAGCCATGATTACCTTACAGAATAACCATATCAGGATACCTAGTACATCCATCATCCTAAATGCTCATTCTTCCTTCCCAGTGAAACACACAGTCTCTCCTTTAGCTAGTTTGGCAGAGGCAGTCATCCCATTCAGTCACCCCATGGAACCCTAGAACCACATTCTCCTAAGTACAGTTTTGCATCTTTTGACCAACCTTTTCCATTTCCTGTGTGGCCACCTCTCCAGCTCTGTTCCCCATTTTTATAGGATCTTAGTTTTCTCTGCATTTTCTGAGAACATAAGCTACATGGCTTTCCACATATACCTCTCTAATGTGTGAAGCCCTAAGGTCAGGATTTACCTCATGTAGACAACATAGA
Source organism: Peromyscus leucopus (assembly GCF_004664715.2). Taxonomy (NCBI): domain Eukaryota; kingdom Metazoa; phylum Chordata; class Mammalia; order Rodentia; family Cricetidae; genus Peromyscus; species Peromyscus leucopus. Next base: position 12,747,982 of record NC_051076.1, on the reverse strand, counting down.
CCCATTATTTGTCTGTGGGACAATGTCTGGATTGTTCATTGAGGTGGGAAGTCCTAGCCCACTATGGGTAGTACCATTCCCTAGGCTGAGGGTCCTGAATTGTATAGGAAAAGAGAAATCTACCTGAGAGGCAGCCACCAAGCAAGGGTCCATGTATTTGTTCTCTTGGTTCTTGACTTTGTGTCCTTCTCTTGACATCTTGGCAATAATCGACTGTAATCTGGACTTGTAAACCAAATAAACTCTTTCTTCCCCAGATTGTTTTCTGTTTTTCTTTCTTTCAAGATCTTTTCTCAGAGCAATAGAAATAAAACTAGAACATATGTCAACTAAACTTTTGTGTGTTCATTTAGGAAATGTTTATCAAGTATCTATAGTATACCAGATATGCATTGGAGGTACAGCAGTAGGCCACTTATATAGAGGAGATAGAAAGAAGTACATGGTCCAGAAGGCACTTCTTTTAGCTTGAATATCAAGGGACAACATTTCTGAGGACAAACCTGAGTGAATTTCAAGACACTTGGTCGTGTGAAGAAAATGGTGTTCAAGGAGGGGAATGGCTAACTCCAAGGTCTCAAGGAAAACACAAATTTAGTGAATCTGAAGAGCAGATGCAGTACAGTGTGGTACAGTGTGTATACAGTAGAGGTGGCAATGGGATGGTGTAGATGAAATTCTAAACAGTCTTAGTAAACAAGAAACACAGAGCCAGATACAGAGGAAATAGCTAAAGAGATCAGAGCAATAGCCATGACTAGCTTTAGCTTACCACCAGCAGTAGCTTCCCAGAGGTAGTTTTTTCCTGCCTGACTTGTGTTTTTATTGCTTTTCTGTTCTGCCTTCTTATTGGCTTTAAGCCCAGCTATATGACTTCCTTGTCACTGCCTATCTATACAGACCTCCAGGTCTCTATGGTTGGAACTGGGATTAAAGGCTCGTGCCACCACACTTGGATGTGTCCTTGACCACACAGAGACTCTGTCTGCCATGTGATCAGATTAAGGGCGTGTGCTACCACCGCCAGACTTCTGCTTAATGGCTATTTGACCTCTGATCTCCAGGCAACTTTATTTATTAACATACAAATAAAATATCACATTGCATCACAAATAAAATATCATTACATTTACCCCTTTTATTCTAACAAAAAGAAAAAGGCTATAACTAATATAAGAAAAACTATATACAATAAGTACAATAACTATATACAATATATACAAGGAATAAATACCTCAACAATGTCTGGTCTATTTGACATTGACATTTGACAAACTCAGAGAAAATATTCCAATATCTATCCTATTTTGGTAAGTCCAAAATGTATCTGATTCACTTTTTTTTCTTTTATATATATATATATATATTATATATATATTATTTTACAATACTATTCAGTTCTACATATAGCATGGGTTCCCTATTCTCCCCCCTCCTACCCCTCCCCTTACCCCAGCCCACCCTCCATTCCCACCTCTTCAGGACAATTCCTCCCCGAGACTGCGATCAACCTGGTAGACTCAGTCCAGGGACTGATTCACTTTTTATCCTAACATATTACTAACAGAAAACTGTCTTATAATGTCTTTCAAATTTATACACTTACATCTCTTTAGTGATGTTTAACTCTTTAGTGAGTTTTTTTCTGAAATTCTTAACAAGGGAAACTATAACTATAACTACTAATTTTCAACTAACTATAACTATAACCATAACTGTCTAATCTTCAACTCCTTCAGAGACCTAAGAAGGAAATAATATTGCCTAATAAAACAGGAAGTACAAACAAGTGACTTCCAAAAAAATGTGAGTTGACAGAAACAGCCAGCTGTCTGGACAGTCACCTGAGGTTTCTCTGCAGTGTTGGGGCATCGTCTTCAGCCTATAGGCTTAGCATATCTGACAGACTCATTTGTGAAGTAGGAGGAACACAAAGCCTACAGTTTGACTTCACATTCGGTGAGAGTAATTCATGTACCAGAAACACCTGGATTCCACTAGTGTCCTGTCATAATTCAGGATTTTAAATTCTGGAAATTGTTGATGTTTTTGGAATTCAGCTCTCCATTCTTCTTGGCTTGTGGGTGGCTTCATCTTGGCATCCCATTCTTCTCCATATCCCATTCTTCTTGACTTGTGGGTGGCTTCATCTCTTTTATTAAATGCCAGTCTACCACTGAGAGGTTAGACTCCATTAGCCTAGTTACTCTTTCAAGAATAACTGTTTCAGCTACTTTTCTACTGCACACCATAAGCCATTGGTCCACTGCCTGTTCAGCTGCCTTTGAAGAAAGGGTCACTGTACCTTTTCCAGATTGCAAAGGCCACTTCAGGGATGGTGCCATATTGTCTTGGTCTCAGAAGATACCTGTTGCTAAAGCCACAACCACACTTGTCTTGGCAAGAATTGGTAGTCCTTTGTTTCATGTCCTGTCTGTCCATTTTGTCCTGTTTGTCAGCAGTGTTTTGTTGTCCAGTGGCTAACTTTTGCCACAATGAAAGTTAACTCCATATGCAGTTTCTTCAATGCCTATATCTTCTCTGAAGTAGAGTGGTGCTGCCAGGAGCTAACATGTTTCATGGTCATTAAAAAAAAAAGAAAAAAATTCTAAGTTATTAAAACATTTTAAATGCCATATTCTGTAGATCTCTGAAAGGTTTGAAGATGACCTGTCTATCTAAAATATATCTCTGCATAGCCTTGAAAACATACCTAATATGACTACAAGTTAGATTGTAATGTCTAACTACTAACTTTCATTTCTTTATATCCTAATAGTTGGTAATAATAACATTCAATGATTAGCAAATTGTATTACATTGTTAAATGAACTGTATAAGTACAATATCCTGAACAAGATTAGAAATATACATACAGCATTTTCTGATAATATTAATCTCAATATATATAATTTGTACACAATATATAAAAATCCAATCCAATGTAAAGTATTCAAAATTAGTAATTGTCTTTTAAACGTGATTCAATAATCTACCTTTTTATCTATATCATATCTATATTCTCTCTTTTCAGAGTAGATTCAATAATCTACCTTTTTATCTATATCATATCTATATTCTCTCTTTTCAGAGTAGATTCAATAATCTACCTTTTTATCTATATCATATCTATATTCTCTCTTTTCAGAGTAGATTCAATAATCTACCCTCTATTCTATCATATCTATATTCTATATCTATCTATATTCTATATATCTATCTATCTATCTATCTATCTATCTATCTATCTATCTATCTATCTATCTATCTATCTCCATCCCGCTGAGAGTGAGAAGCTCAGCAGTTGGTGGTGAATCAGTGATTCCACTCCAAATGAACCCTCAGGGTATATTCACCAAGGACTGTTGACTCTGCGTCCAAGAACTGCAGCATTTGGGGGATAAGTTGCTCTTTGGCTAAGCCTTTTCCCCTGTAAGCACCTGGAACATCCCCCATAGCTGACAGCACTTGGGATTGATTCATCTGTGAAGTTGTAAGAGCAAATAGAAAAGAAAAAAAAGAAAAAACAAACAAGAGAAAACATCGCTTTCTCTTGTAGAAAGAAAGAGGACCAGGTTCAAGACTCTGTGGGGGTAAAAAAAAAGATTGTCATTTGAGTCTGCTTACTGTTTGCTGATTTCTTGGGGGGAAATGCCATAGATGTGTCAAGCAGGAAGGACAAACTGGCCCACAGTGCAGTCATCTCAGATATTGCCAAGGAAAGATGCAAACAAGATTGCTTTAACACGACAGGAAACAAAACACACTGCCTGTTATTTATTTATCCATTCATTTTTACCCGAATTTTATCATGTTTAAAAATGTCAAGAAAGTCCTGTTTATTCTTGCAAACTGACTTCTTGAACTGTCTCCCCCCTTTTCCCCATGAAAAGCTATATGAGGTCAATGATCAATACTAAATGTATTTCATATCTCCTCAGAGAATTTGATAGTTCCAATCTATGTCATTTCTTAGAATCAGTTTTCCATTTGTTTTTATCTTCCTGAAAAAATTACTGGGTTTTTGATGCAAGTTTTAACATGTCAATGAAATCAGAAGTTGTCAAGCAGTCTCGAAGAATAATGTATTTTTTTCCCCTCAGGGGAATATTTTTCCCCAAGGGGTGAAATTATGAGCTTCTATCGTCCAAATGATCTTTCAAATTGTTTTAGTCAGAGGCAATCAGATAAAGGGAGATGTTGGTCCACAAGGGGCCCTTTTGGAAGAAAGAATGGGCAGTCTTCCCTGTGAGGTTTGCCGGCTGCACAGTGGCCACGTCCAGACCAAGGCCCTATTAATCAATTCTGACAGGAAGGCACATACTGCATCCGTGGCCTTCAGGGTGATGGATGAGCATCCAACATGCTGTTTGTTTCCCCTGACAATTCCCAGTACCTGCTTTCCACCCAGCATCAAACAATCACAGATCTACAGGGTGGGAGAATGTGAGGGAGATGGCCTGTTAGTCAAGTGATGGATTTGCCTTAGGCACCAAGAGCAGCAGGACCTCATGAACCAGCCAGCAGAGGCAAGCACCAGTTGGAAACTGAGCCACTAGCCCAGCAAAACCACATGCTGTTTCCCTTGTCTGAACAGCAGAGCTTTGAGCAAATGCCTACAAAAATCCCCTGGGCAGCTTGAACTGGAGACCTGTGTGTGCTTAAAAGCCCCTAGGATCATGTTTCCCCTGTAGCTTGTACTTCAGCATTTGGATTCCCTGCTTCTCTTGGCCATAAAGTCAGGAGAGACACAAAAGCTGGTGAGGTTTTCACCCACAGGATAAATAAAGGAAAACTCAATGGTTTTCAAGAGGATAGACTCTCTAGGCTTGCTTCCTCATGTGGCTCTTTGGGCATTCCACACTATATCGGGAGTAAGAAAATAAATCAGATGAGCCCAGAGCAGGATTTTTCTTTGACTACATGAAGATGTTGCCATGAAGGATTCCACAGGGAAAACAAAAACAAAAACAAAAGTTCTCAAAAGCACCCCAATTGTCCTTCCTGTGGCACTGGACCTTTTTTTTTTTTTTTTTTTTTAAATAAATCTATATCCATGTATTTATTTATTTGTAGGGAATGCTGAGACCACAGAGTTCCTGTCTGCTGTTTCTTTGGGATAAAGTTATTCTGTGGTCAGAGACACCTAAGCCCATAAGGCACGCGCCATCCAGATCTGAACACAGGCTGTTTACAAGCACTTCCAGGAAAAATATTGACAAGGCAGTAAAAATACTTCCCTTGATTGCTTGGCCTTGTATTTGAAAGCTGAAATTACAGGGGCTTTTCTCTTTTAGTTGTTTATTTTTAGCTTCTCTATTTTTCTACCTTTTGGCTTTTTGGAGGAGGAGGGAAACTTGCCCTTTAGAATGCAGTCTATTTATACCCACAGCATCCTCACTACTTCCATCCTGTGAGTTCTTAAGCTCTGTGGGGGACAAGGTCTCTCAGCTTATCAGGAGATAAGGAGAAGAAGGAGAGTTTTTCACAGACCAGAAGAAACTTCAAGGACAAAAAGAGCACTTTGTGTCAGGGCTCAGAAAGGCCACCATTCCTTCCTGGTTGCCTCTGACTAAAAATGAGAAATAGTCACAGATCTGAGGGAATGAGCTGAGTCTCACTTTATGGATGCATATATGCATGCATGTGTGTATGACTATATGCATGCATGTACATATGAGTGCATATAGATGTGTATGGCTTCGTGTAATGAATATATATATATATATATATATGCATGCATCTGTGTAAGCTTATCTGTTTTGAAACAGGGTCTCACTGTGTATCCCAGGTTGGCCTTGGACTCTCAGTTCTCCTGTTTTAGCCCCCTGAATGCTGGAATTATAGACCTGGGGCATAATTTCCTGGCTGAATCTGACTTAATTGATATTATGCAATGTTATCTCATTTAACTCCATTATGACATCCCAGAAGCAAGAGATCCACCCCATTTGGTCTCCCCTTGACCATTAGCTCTACACTACACTGTTTAGCCCATCTCTCTTTTGTTGCCTACCCAACTGAAATTGAAGTGTGTATTTGTTTAACTGTTTAATTCTTTGTCATTTTCATCAAAATTAAAGATATTGGTGTTCTGAACACACAATATATTCAATTTTTATTTTTTACTTTGATTGTAATCATAGTTGAGTGACATTCTCATCGATTCTGTAATTAGTTCACAAGTGTAGTGCTTATGTGTCTTGACTTTGTTATTGATTGGCAGGGCTGATTTTATTTTTTCTTAATCTAAAAGAGCAGATGGGACCTGCCACTCTTTGAGGAGATTGCTCACAGCATCTGTACCAGTGCTGTAGAATATCCCTTTGAGCGTCTCTTGAAAAGATCCAAACATTTCATAGGGAATGTCCAACACATTGCTGTTACTACCAGACATTGGCTGAGTCACTTCAGTGGTTAGCTACTGATTTCTTTCCAAACATTTCTGCTGAGGGATCCCCACAGAACTTCTGGGGCTTCAGCTTGTGAGTTTGCACTTTATGTATCATGGTCTTTGCCTACTTCATATTCTTTCATGAACACATGTACACTTCTGGCCAGTGCAGCCATCCAGAATACATAGGGGACATTGACTAAGATAAAGGAATGAAAATATTGGATCACTTAGCAAGGACACCTAACTGCTCACTCCTGGAACATGCACCACTAGTACTCAACAAAGAGTTGCTCAGGTAGGTTAGTCCTCATCAGCTGTTGGAGTTTAGGGCTCACCTGAAATCTTGATTCACAGCCCACAGAGAGGTTAAACTACCCTTTTCCTAACAGTTCACATGAGGTTGGGTCTCTTCCTCTCACTGGTATCAAGATACCTTTTAAAAGTACCATCATATCATGAAGGGAATGATTTGAGTGATTCAGTTGCTACACCGACAAGATGAACCCGTATGATTCACGGGGGAGGGGGCAAGTGTTATTCCATTATAATTGCCGAGATGTCTGTCCAACTACTGCCTCTATAGTGAACATCACACTTCGAGTTGCTAGTGTAACACATGTGTCCAACAAACACAGGGAAACTTGAATACAGAGCTATGTACCACATGTTGTTCAGATGGCTGTGGAGCCCCTACTTCCTACTGTCACGGTGAGGAAGATACTTTTATGTATCATTGGTTTTATAACTAAGGAGACAGAGTGAGTCCAGTTAATTCTGCTTTGGTCACTAAAATTTGAAATGAAATTGTCAGAGCTCACCTAAGGACACTTGTAGCACTGGTTATAGCCAAGAGATGTTTATATGGCCTGGGAGGTACCTAACCCAGATGAGTCACTCACAGTTAGCTCCTAAGATTTGGCCAATTTCTCTATTTTAGAATCCACAAATATTACAATTTCCACGAGAAACCTCAGAGGTCCCATTTCTGGCTCAGGAGAGGGTTAACTCCACCCAAGAGTCTTCCAGTACTGGGCTTCATTCATTTTCCAAAAATTGAGCATGTTCTGTTTATTAGTCCACTGCACATCGTTAAAAGAAACCCACACATCAACAATTAGCTGAATCCCAGCCATGCAGTGTTGCAGTGACCTTGACCTCACCTCCCCCTTACACTCTTGGATTTGATCAATTCCCAGAAGCCAGCGTTCTGCAGAGAGGCCTCTGACTCAAACAAATGAAAGTGTTTCAATGGCCTGCTTCCACAAAGAATGAAGTGCTCTCTTCTGATGTGTGCCTCTTGACACCCATTCACCAAGCGTTAAGAAAGGAACTTTCCAGAAGAAACCAAGAGCTTTTGCAACAGTCAAATGTATTTGACGTGCAGATAAAGGCTCCCTACATAAGACTGGAGGGAGCTAGAATGGAAGCTGGGCCTTGGAACATTTTCCTCGTGCCTCTGCTCAACGGCATTTGAGCTTCATGACTTTGGGGTTCTTTGTTCTGCTTTGAGAATCCAAAGCAATGTCTCTGAAGGTCACACAGCTGCTGCCAGTCTCTAACATCCTTTTGTGATTCACTCAACCATTAAGGGGTTGGATCAAGGTCTGGTCTGGAGGAAGAACTTAAAAGGGAAAAGTGCACCTGGCTCAAAGGAACCAAAATGTCGGAAGAGACCTGGCAGAAATGGTCAGTGGTGACTCAGGCAGGCCAGCACCCCTAACACAGGTACTACATATTTGAAGTAAAGGGACCCTCAATCTTTTGATTCTCAGATGTGTTCTGAAGGGCTTCGTTCCTTTTCCTACTCCTAAATTTTTTCACGGTTAAACCAGTCTGGGGTGTGGCTTTAGGCTGAGGCATCACTGGAAGCATCATAAGCTGAAGGAGAACGTTGGTAAAGGGATGTTCCTGTAATACAGCAGCAAGTACTTCTTTGCATGGAATGGACAGATAGCACGATGATTAATAGAAAATGAAGGCAGTGTCTTCATCTTTCAAAAAAAAATCTTGCCTTAATTTTCATGGACAGCTACTAGTCTACGTTCAGTTTTTCTGTTTCTTAGTCTCCTTTGAAAAGCCAAAAGACTATTACTCACATAAAGGAAGACACACCAGAGGAGACACTAATTGGTCCTCAAAGTGTAGTAATGTGTGTGTAGATGGGAACTCTTCTCCATGTGATTTGAAGGCAAGGCTCATCTCATCAAGTCAGCCATCCATGCCGGGGGTTAAGCGTGTTTTTCTTCAATGTCCCTTACACTATGTACCTAGCGCAGAGTAGATTCTTAAGACTTATTTTCATGGATGCTACATTTTCAGGTCTTCATTTTTTTTTTTTTTTTTTGTTTAGCTGACTGACCTTGACTTTAATAGTTCATATTAGGCTGGGGGAAGAAAAAGTCAACCAATGGTAGGTTGTTGATGAAGATGTCTTCCCACAATTTTTCCTGTGCCTTCCACGGATGGCTGACTCTCTACCCTCCCTACCCTCTGACTTACAGATGACTTTAGGAACTGTTCTGACTAGCAGAGTGCAGTAGAAGCAATGTTCTGGGGTTTCTCAGGCCAGACTTGAAGAGAACTCTCATGTTCTGTTTTAATCCAAAGTTTGTATCTATATGTCATTGAAGGAAGTCTGTGTTAGACTACACATGTGGCGTAAAAGAGGCCCAACCATTCTCAGTCATTCCAACTATTTTAACTGAGATGCCAAATATGTGTGTCTACGATCTTGGATGTTCCAGCCCTCGTTGAGCTCCTAGCTGAATGCAGCCATGTGGCTGACCCCAGCTGACATCACTGGAAAGGGCCCAACTGAGTTCAGCCAACCTTCAGAGCCATGAGAAATAACAAATCACGCTGTCTTAATCCCTATGTCTTGAGGTCGTTTATGAAGCAGCAGTAAATATCTGGAAGCCACAGGGAGCTAGGCTTGCCCTGATCCAAACCCCTGATTCACTGCAGGGGGAGAATTTCTTAGTGGTAGCTTATCTTGTGTGTAGACTTTGTCTCTGTCACAAGTTGTGCTTCCCTGGAGAGCAAACGTGGGAAATCATACCAAGGGTTGGTATGGCTTTAAAAGCCATATCCCCTGGACTTATCCCACAGAGATCCTGTAGTGAAAACAGCAAAGAGAAGGCTTGCTCAATGGGCAGAGCAATTAAGAAGGTAGAACTTAATTCTTGGTTACCTGTGTTAGCATTTTGATCTAACCAGCAGACTCACTGGGTATCACTAACTAGAATAAGAAGAGTAGTGGGTACATATCACTTTATGTTTAGAAAGTGCTTTGATGTTCTCTGTTTTGTTGGCTGCTAACCTTAAACTTTGGAGAAGAATATACCTTAAAATATAAATTCAATTTCTGTTAAGATGTAACCCACAGGAAATAAAATCCTCACCTTTTAAGTCTATATGAGTCAATGGTTTTCAATAAATACACACATCATGTAACTTCCTCCTGCTCCTGAGTCAAGATCGGTCTAGAATCTTTTTGGTTTTCCAGAAATTCTCCTTATTTCTTTCTCACTCAGTGCCTTCTACTGTGTCACCTAGACAACCTCTGATTGGCTTTCTGCAGTTATGAGACAGCTTTGTTATTCCTGGAGTTTCATAACGTGGAATAATTAGCTATGTTTTCACCCCCTCCCTGTGTAACTCCAGTGTAACTGTAAGGCTCAGCTATATTGTTGCACACATTTCTTTTGAGAAATTACTTGTTTCTCCCATTTTGTTTCTTAAACAATTTTAATCTTATTTATGTGTGTGTATGTAACCCCTAGCCTTTGGTGTCTTGAGACAGGTCTTACTTATATACCTAGGGTTGGTCTCAAACTTCCAGGCTGACCTTGGAATCATAATCCTTCAGCTTTGGTCACCCCAATGCTGATGTTACAGGCATGAACATCTGGCCTCTTTCCTTCATTTTATGAAAAAGATGTATCACTGTTCTGAAGGTGTTAGCTCACAAGTTGTGCCCAGATTAGTTGCTTATACTGTACCAAGTAGCACCCAAAAAGTGAAGACATCTCCAGCATGAGGAAAGATAGTCTGCTAGACTGATGCAAAGATTATTTTTTTTTTCCACTTATGGCATGAGCATCTGCAACATATAAGCCCATAAGAACCCTTCACCCAGACATTTGTCCTGGGAATAAGGAGCCGAGCTGTAGAGGATAGTGCTTGTGAGTAGCCAGGGACCGTGTTTCCTGTCTTGTGGAAGAAATTTAAACTAAGAGACAAAGAAGCATCTGGAGAAAGACAGTGACAGAGAGGAAGAGAAAGCAAGCCCTGGGGTGTGAAACGTGAGCTGCCTTTGTGTTTGAGGGCTGGTAGCATCCTTGTCTTTGTAACAAGCTACTATTCAGCATTTCATTTGACACCTTACAAAATTTCTGTCTCTACTCTCTGAGGTACCCCGAGTCAGGTTTCTGCCACCTGTAATCTAAAGACCCTCCAGTAACACAGAGCACTTAAAAGGGTTTAATTGGGATTAATCATTGCATAAAGTTGCCAAATCCTGCAGAGGACTCTCGACTTTCACAGTAATTCTAGCTGAAAACATCGCGTCTGTATCTAGCACGGATGACAGTGCCCTATCTACCCATCCAAACATATTCTGTCTCTATGTAGCCTGTGCAGAAGCTGAAATATTAACAGCGTGCCCCAGGAGGAAACCCAACTCTGCAAAGCCTATGGATGACAAAATATTATATAAATACAGGATCCTGTTCAAGATCAGTACATTCTATACATATTTTTTTTCCTTCTGAGAGCGCCTTTTTTTTTATTTATGAAAAATGACCTGGGCTGTTATAACAAATGTGAATAAATCTGCTGGGGAATATGCCCTCAAATTCTTCTCATATCAGATTGCAGGTAGTGGATGATGCCTTAAGTGCTTTGGGTACAATACTCCCATAGGAGAGTGACCGGGGTAGTTCACTTCTCTTTAGGTAGAACAAATGCCAACGGCAAAAAAGAAATTCTTCTTCTGAGTTTTAATAAACATTTCATTAATTCCACAGATCATATTTTGATCATATCAACCCCTAGTTTTTTCCCTTAACTCCTACATCTACTCCTACCTCCCCACTCCCTAACTTCATGATTTCCTTTACACAGTTTTAAATGAACAAGTCACTGGCTCCAATTCATGCTGTCCCTATACTTGGGTTTTAGGGCCATCTACTGGAGCATGAATGATTGCCAGGAGCCACACCCATAAGCGAACCCTCTTCTTACTTCTCCAGAGCCATCAACTGCCCGTAACTCCTCAGTTGCGGGGCAGGGGGCACTCACAAGCCCCTTCCTACTCCATACTGGGATGTAGATTGGCTTGATCTTGTGCAGGTCTTGTGCAGGCAGCCATAGATAATTGTGATTTCATGAGTACAGCATCCCTGTCATGTCCAGAGGACACAGGTTTGCTCTGGCCCTCCCCAACCTCTGGTTCTTACTATCTTTCTGCTTCTGCTCTTGCAACGATCCCTAAACCTCCAGGATAGAATGTGACGTACGTACGTGTCCCTTTTGCGGCTGTGGACTCCAATGACACTTATTTCCTGCACTCTGACCAGTTGTGAGTTTCTGTGTTAACCACCACCCACCCCACAAAGAAGCTTCTCTGATGAGGATTGACAGCTGCACTTACTTATAGAATCAATAGATCCCTCGTTTATCATGTAAGTGAAGGTTCTGTTTCCTGGGGACCAGTTATTGTCAGTGACCCCCCCCCAAAGAACTAGGTAAGTAAATGAAGTTACCCTCGGTTGAATTTCCCATTATTTCTCTTCTGCTCTTCTCACTGTCGTCTGGTTTTAGTCTATACTGTGTTTAGCAGCTTTTTTCCTCCTATTGTTTCCCATTTCTCCTTCTCATTTCCCCATGTAATCTTCAGCACACAGCCAAGCCTCCCCTCCCCTTCCCTCCCCTCCCCATCAGGCTCCCTCATGAGCAGAAGGGGGAACAACACTCACCAGTTTCCATCCCCCAGTCCCATGTTCCCGGGGTCAGCATGCTCAGAGGGTAAGCATGCAAGAGCAGAGGATAATTGAATTACAGATTTCCATTGTGTTCAAGATGTTTAGCTCTTACACACATGTAGCAATTCTTGATTGCTTAAGAGGTCCCTGGTGTGTTCCTGGCAAGAGAAGGCCTTTACATGTGCCTGGCTCCCGTCCAGATGACATGTAAAGTTCTGGGATTGCTTAACTACTCCTCCGCCCGTTTTCTTCCAATTCCTTAGAAAGAAAATTGAAAACAAGGATGAAGAAAGACGAGGCGTGTTGACTCTGATGATTCAAATGATTTCTTTTAGCTAAATCCCAAGAAAAAGTTCAAGACCCAACAGATAAGACTCTCTTCAGTGGGACACTTGAAGAAAATAAGAAGCAACAGGAACTCTCATTAAATGTCAGTCAGGAAAAAATAAAGACCAGCTCTTGGAACTGTGCATCTGTGCTGTGTGTGTGTACGTGTTGAAGGTCATCTTATGAGTGTAACAGTATTGTTAATGACTTTCAGTTCTGTCTAGGATGGGATGCTGAGGGAAAAATAACTCCGAATGCTCCCCACTCACTGTTTTCTAATGTGGGTTCTAAGGGTGTCCCTCAGCTTTCCATGCTTGCAAAGACTTTTTGTTTCACTGTTATAATAACTTTAATTTATCTTGCATTTTACAGAAGTCTATGAACGATTTTAAAAAGCACCTCCTTACCTCATCACGTTTCTCTGACAGTTGTTAAAGTAGGCAACGAGTATGTCAACAGCTTGAGTATCGGCATCTTGCAAGGATTTCAGATCAATCACTCGCCAAAGAACTTGGCGGCTTTTCTATCTTGTTTTTAATCAAATGGTACGTCCACTCTGATGGTAACCTGTTCGGCCAAATCTCCACCACACATTTTTGGAAAAATCGATGGTGATTAGCAAATTAGTTAGCTTTGGCACGGAGCTGTGCTCGCTTGCCAGTGACAGCCTGGAAGCCAGTTTTGATACTGGCAACAGAGCATCGAGAATGACAAGTTTTACACTGTAAGAAATAGAGTCGGGTGTCCTTCTGTAGGATCGTGTCCGGTGATCGGCATGTGTGACAAGTGACGTATTCCTTGATATATCTTCTCAAGACATTTTCTATCTGTTTCTGTTGGAATCTGCCTTTGATTACAAGTTGGTTATTACCATCTATAGAACCACTTGTACCCAATTCTGCCATTAAAAATGCAAGGAGATGTTTGGGTTGACGATGTAATAGTTTACAGATATCTGTAAAATTGACAAAAGAAGTTTTCTTGGTTCCTACTCGGACGACCTGTGGAGGTTTCATAACAAATTTCCTCTTCTCCCCAGCAACCATATCTGGATTCTTTTCTCTCATGATGTTGAACACTCGGTTCAGCAACTCCTCATATGTGTAGTCTCTTTCTGAGCTGCCCAAGCAGGCCCAGTCTGGTTACTGAATGAAATGCCATCGTCTTTTTTGCTGTCTTCATCTTCTAAAGCTTCGTCTTTTTCTAGTATTTCATCTTCATCTGGGAATTTGACATTCTTCTTTTTCTTCTTTTTATTGCCAAGCATAATATCCAGGTCATCCTCTGACTCAGCTGGCTCTTGAGCATCACTTTCAATCTTAAGATCCTTTGCACCTTCTTCAGCTTCATCGATATCAAATATCTTTTTTGTTTTTTTCTTCTTTTTCTTTTGATTAAAGAAGTTCAAGTCATCTAAGTCACCAGAAGCATCCTTTTTCCTACTGTCCTCTTCATCAGCTTCCACATCTTTGTCTTCAGCTGGTTCTGGCTCCACTTCTTTTGTTTCTGAAGGCTGGGTTTCTTCTCTCTGGGCATCACCTTCTTCATCTAACATAAAAGGCTTCTTCTTCTTCTTTTTCTTTTTGCTCATAGTAGGATCAAAAATCATCTCATCCCCGGACATGGCTGTGGTTCGAGCGGGTTCGGCACGGATGGAAAGTCAGACCGGTCAGCTTCAGACCATGGAGTCAGCTCAGCGCCTACCGAAACCTCTCCCAGCACCGTGCTAGGCTCTTGCATCAGCGAAAGGCGACTTTTTTTTTTTTTTTTTTTTTTTTTTTTCAATCATTGAACCATCGCCTTAGCCTTATTCTGACAAGTGCTTCTAGTCCCAGGACCGGCGAGACGAGACAGAGATAGACAGAACCCTGGGCCTCACGGGCCAGACAGCCTAGCTTCTACTTGAGTTCCCGATCAATGGGAGATTTTAACAGACAGCAATGAAGTGGCTGGTGCTTGAGGAGCAACAGCCGAAGTGGACGTCTGTGTGTATGTGTGCATGTGTGTAAGAGAAACTGCACACACAACCACATGCACCAATGACTTAGAGGAGAGGCTCACGAAGAGTGAGGATCAAAAGTATTAAAAAATTTACTTTGTTTATGGTTTTCATTTGCAATCTAACATGCTTAGTAGTAAAGATGTAAGATTTGGAATTCAAAATGGAGATTGGAAAGGCAGCAGGATCCCTGAAGGTCTCAGAAGTACCAAGTGTCCGGCGTTCTGGAGGAGCCAAATGTCTTTATCTCATCTTCTCCTACCAGAACTACTCAACCTTTTATCTTCCTGGGATCTCCAAGGGACAGGTGAATCTGTGTCTGTGTGTTGGGAAACAGTAAGCCTCATTCTCCCTTGGCTCAGGTACATGACTTCCCTCGCTTTAGAGAAAGAGTAGCTCCCTCAGCAGCCTGTCTGTCAGACTCTCAAAGAGAGTTGGGACGGTGACAACTGTGTAATGTGGTAGGAGCTGGTGGGATGCCCAGTTGCTCAGGTAGAGAAAGAAACCCTTCTTGCCCTCTCGTCCTCTCTCCTGATTTAGACTTCAGAACCCTACCGCCTGGTACATGTTCTGGGCTTCATCTTAAGATGGAGCAGAATGTTCTAAATCTGACCTGACTGTGGTCTATTTGACTGTTTAGCATAAAGTTAACAGTCTAGAAAAATATATGAAGAAGGAGGGGATGGAGATGAGGGATGGTTTATGTAAACCTGCCACGCTGTGTAAACTGGTTTAATTGGTATTTTGTTGCCCAATACCTAAGAAATAGGAGTGCTTGTTGGAAATAAGAAGCATGGAACACATTTTTAATCAGGAATTCCTTCAAGGTTGCACAGCAATACAAGGGTGGTAGAAGGTCCAGACAACAGTTTTGGGTATCTGAAGATCAGAGGAAAGAGGACAGTTCATAACAGAAAAAGTAGTAAAAAGTGGGAAAAAAATAAGAGGGAAGGAATAGAGAAGCTTGAGATGCCAGATGGACAGTGACCCTGGAGAGCAGCTCCAATTGCTTCCCCCAGGCTCCTTCCCACTGCAGGGACTTGATCTATGTACATGATTTTCTTGTCTTTCTTCTGATGCTGGGGCACTCTCATGGCTTGGCTGAGCCATGGACTGTATACATGTCTTTTGCCTTTTAGTCTCTCTCACACAGCACCTGGAGCAAAATGAATGACTCATAAACAGTCTTTCTTCAGGATGTCACCAGAGAAGGATGAAGGATCAGGCTTCACAGTAGACAATAGTGTGAAGCATCAAAACTATCCCTTCTGGAGAAACTACTGCTCCTCTTATCAGGGAAGCTTTCCCAATAACAGTTGTGTGTGTGTGTGTGTGTGTGTGTGTGTGTGTGTGTGTGTGTGTGAGAGAGAGAGAGAGAGAGAGAGAGAGAGAGAGAGAGAGAGAGAGAGAGAGAGAATTTGATAGAGGACAAATTTACCTTCTGTGTTCCTCTGTGATCCCTCGGATGCCTCGGATGTTCCTTTGGCCTTATCCTTGTCTTCCAACTCTACTTCAACTCTACTTGTTTATGAGACAGGTTCTCATGAAGCCAGGCTAGTCTTGATTTTGTTATGAAGCCAAGGATAACCCTGTACTCCTCACCTGTTTGGCTCTACCTCCTAAGTGCTAAGACCATAGGTATGTTCTACCACACTCAGTTTATATGATGATAGGGACTGAACCCAGGGGCAGCCAAGTATTCTTAACTAAGCTATGTGCCAACCATGTTGCTGGCTTCTTGAACTCTGTGTACAAAATAATGACCGCAGGAAAGAAAAAGGCAACTATTGGCTACAGAAGCACATGCTGTCAACGGATAGGCACTAGGCTAGGGATGTGTGGAGCCAGGTGCTTTCTATACACTCAAGTTTAATATGCTACATGCTATCAATTTGAACCTGATGGAGAAGGCAGCCTCGTTCAGTGGGATAAGGGTTTAAAAGTGTCACTACCTGACACATAGTGACCATGAAGCTTGATACTCAGGGCTCTGAAGCATCAGGTCTAGATAAAAGAAAGAACAGTAGGCACTAACTCTCAACCTGATCTTTATATGAGACATTCTCTTCAGCCACCAAGAAGTTTATGGTGCAGCAAACTTTCCTGGTGGTAGGGCCAACAGACTGGAGGGCACCAAGTGGAGCTTTATGAGAGCCATGGAGAAAACCGGTGTTGGAATTCTTTGCCTGCCTGCCACCTCCCCTTTTTGTTTAGCTTAGCTAGCTCTGAAGTCTGCCGTAGAAAGGGCCTTGATTATCAAATGTAATATTCACATACGAGTTCTCCATTCAGCCTCACATGGGGAAACATAGAGGGCTGCAGTGTTCCTTAATAAATTACCTCTTCATGTAGCAATTAACCCCCTTCTGTGAAGGCTCAGTGTTTCCTTGGTCCCATGCCAGCGCTAACAGCTATGGCTTAGCATTCTTTTTAATGGGCTGCATTTACTGCTGAGAGCAGGGAAACATAAAATATTAACACTTAAGCATCTTTTACACTTCTTTGAAAGTTAGATTACGTTGAAAATATAACTGACTTTTCATTCTTAAACCTGGTATTTACTTAGAACTCCACTGGACCTATGAACATGCTTCAGTAAGTGCTTTCTGCTGATTTATTAACTGCCACGAAGTCCTGATGGAAACCCCTGGCCACAAAATATTTAATATGTTTTATTCGTGCTTATGAAAGTCTTGTTTATCAGTTCAATGACTTCTCCACAGTTTGGAGAAGAGAAATGATTTAGAATATAGTATGATGAGCGACTCACATTTCCAATTCTGGGATATGTGTGCAGGACAGATGGGTACAGCAGTTACACGTATGCCTCCCTGCCAGACCTAGTCAGTATTTTCTATCCTGAAGGTTTTATATATTTTGTTGCTTGTGTGTGTCTCTGTGTACATGTACACACTCATGTGCATGCATGTGAGCACACTTGTGTGTGGAGGGCTATCCACCTATGCATGTGGCGGCCAGAGAGGGGTGTGTCGTGTTCTTTTCTGTTATTCTCCACCCATGATTGTGAGACAGGTTCTTGCCCTGAAGCTGGGGCTTTTATTTTGCCCACTAGACTGGAAGCCAGCAAGCCCCAGCCAGCCTCCTCTTTCTGCCTCCACTCTGCTTCGAGCTGGCTTGCAGACATGTGCTGGATGCCTGGCTTGTGACATGGGTGCTGGACTCTAAAGCTTTGTTCCCAGGATTGCTCAGCAAGTGCTCTCAGCTGAGGACTGTGAGCTGTCTATTTAGCCCCAAGTTGCCTGTTTTAAAAACTGCCTTTTGATATGAAAATTGAGTAAGACTAGTCATAGAGGAATGTTTACCACCTGTATATACTTATTGTTTTCTCTATATATACTACATCTATGTTTTTCTTAGCACCCTAAAGTTTCCAGAGCAAAATGTTAACATATTAGCTCTTAAATACTAGGGTGGGCAAACCATGAATGAAGTTCACACTGTTTTGTAAATAAATCTTTCCTGGGACACGACTGTGCACATTCATTTCTGTACCACCTGTGACTGTTTTCACATGACAAAGCCGAGGTTGAGTCATTCTGATTGAAACTTAGTGACATTAAGGCTGAAAAAGTCCCTGCCTGGGTTTGGCCAGACATGCTCTCCCATCTAGACCCAGGTAGGCGATCAGCATAAGCACTGTTACTATCACACTAATCACAGAAACAAACACTCAGGCTGAGCATGGATGGCTGTGTTGATGCATGCATCCAGTTGAAGGACAGTTTCCAATGTGCATTTGAATGTTCTGTGTCACATTACGTTGCTTGTTTATAAGATAATTCTATGTGGAGATCAGAGGGTTCTATGATCTTCTTTAAGCCATAGAAATATCAATTTATTCAATGTCTAAAAATATGATTTTGGGTGTCTTATAGAACATGCTTCCCGTGAGAACCAACTCTCAATGGCTATTAGCATCTGTTAGACACTGGAAGAAAAGGCGTAGGCTTGGGCACGTCTCTTGAATTTCTCAAGCCTTATTTTCTTCCTGTATGGAAGCAATAGCAGCTCCGTCCTCAGACCTCTTGTGTGAGAAGTATATATTTTTAAAGGTCCATCATTTGGACTGGGGAATGGCTCTGGCAGTGAATTACTTGCTCTACAAACACGAGAACCTGAATTTACTTTCCGTAATCTATGGGGATAAAGGTCAGGCAGAGTGACTTGCACTTGCAATCTTAGCTCCAGTGAGTCCGAGATTTCTAGATCACAGTGGCTGGCCAGCCTGGCTTACTTGGCTGGTGAGAGACCCTGTCTCAAAAAACAAAAGATGGACAGCATCTAAAGAGCAACAGTTTGAGGTTGTCTTTGGCCTTCACATGCACTTACAAATACTTGAATGCATGTGTGCCTGTACACACATGTATCCACAAATACATGAGCACACACATACATACTTACAAAATGTCTATCATATGCTTAGGGATTATGGCCAGAGAACATGCCATATACCTCATAAATAATTCACGTTTTTCATGATGACTACAACACACAGAAAAATAATTGTAATATCAGAGTTGCTGTAATCCTTTACTTTGTATGTTCCATGCAGCTATTAATCTTACCCCTAAGTAAGTGGCCTTGGCTGCTTCTTTGACTTGTAATGAAGTTCAGCAGTTTGTTCTGAGCCATAATGATAGGATGTGAGGCAAAGCAGAACTCCAGCTTATTTATGTTTCTTAATTAGTCTCCCTCATTGAGTCTCTCCGTCTCCAAGCACAATTAAAATGTTATGTGTTTCTTTAACACGCCAAAGAGTTCTCAGTCACCAGCCACACCAGAACCTCAAACTGATGAAATGATTAAGAGAGAGGAAAATAAACCCTTAAGGTTCTCAATGGTGGTGTGTAAATATGAGACATCAAGAACACCCACATTCGTGTGAGATTGAGCAGCATCGGCACATCAGACCTCATTCCAAACATGCTCCATGGCTTCCACACCATTCTTATTCACCCAGAACCTTGGGTGTTTATACCACATTGGACAGTTTTTCTCTATTATGTATGTAACCATAGTATCTGAAGCTTTGTTGTTAGGGAGCCAGTCATGGGAGGACTCTTTGTAGCCTATAAAACAGCCACCTATTTCTTTACTTTAGCAAACATTTTCCCCAGGGAAAAATGCTTTCCCCTACTGAAGACGGCACACGTTGGTTGTTCTCTTTCATTGCATATCAATGTGAGTTACATTCCAATTTTCTCCATACTTCTCAAGAGACCCAGATATGAGCTATGCACACTCGACTTTACATATGCCCCAGACAGACCTGTGTAAGAGGCACTTTTACTAAAGTTGTGCAAATGAAGGTTGCTCATTTTCTTCCCATAAGAACTTGTCTTTGAATAAAAGCTCTTTCTACGAATGCTACTGGCAGCTTGCTGGAGCGCTTGAGCTCCACTCCCAGAATGCCCTCTGTTGTGAACCTTATCCCTCTCCTTCCGATTTGTAGGTCAGAACCCTCTCCACAATGCTACAGTATTTTTGCAAGTGGAGCCTCTGGATTTGGTGAAATCTGAGAGTGGGGCCCTCATGAGGAAGTTAATCTCCACAGAAAAGAAGAGGGAGCAGACATTCCCCCCCCATCATTTGAAGATATAACATTTGTCCATCTATAAACCAGAAAATGGAGTTTGGTCAGGAACCAAGCTGTCTGGTACTTTGATCTTGAACCTCCTAGTCTCAAGAACCATGGCAAACATGTTGCTATTGTTTAAGGTACAAATTTTGTTATAGAAGCCAGAGCTGACCGATACCGTCTTTCTGAATGTTCACCGTGGGTAATTGCTGTTTTGTCACTCCCCTGCACCCATCTCTTCTCTCTTTTCCTAGTTTCACTTTAAAAACTGCCAAAATTATTACATCCTTTTGTACCTTTCCTTTCAGCTGGGTGTAACCACATGGCAGAGCTCAGGACAGTCACATCAGAGGAGTCTGCCAGGGTTCTGAGAAAGCTTTCTGTTTCCTGATAGAAGGAACAGGTGCTTCTGGCTCCTGTCCTGGTGTGAACATGACCCTGTCACTCGATACTCCAGTGACCATCATGTACCTTTGAGACAGCCCTCCTTCCTGCTAGGGTGGTGAATGGACAGGGTGATGTCACTGAGCTTTTGACCCCACTGCCGTGGCTGAACCCCATCTTTTTTATCAGACTGTGAACCCTTAATCTACTTGAGTCATTGGAGTTATAGTTGATGGTGCTAACTTCAATAGTTAATGCCATCCTAATTTGTAAGAAGATAGTGTTTCTTTTGAGATATGTGTTGCAATATGACCAAAACACACACTGTAACAGAACCATTATGTGTAAAAGTGAACAGTGTTTCAAAGCAAGGATTTAATTCTGGGTTTCAGCCTCACTCTCTGCTAGACAAGTTGCTTCTCCTGCCTAAGATCACTGTGCT
Organism: Peromyscus leucopus; assembly: GCF_004664715.2. Classification (NCBI taxonomy): domain Eukaryota; kingdom Metazoa; phylum Chordata; class Mammalia; order Rodentia; family Cricetidae; genus Peromyscus; species Peromyscus leucopus. The sequence continues at coordinate 12,726,850 of NC_051076.1, read as the reverse complement.
TGTAAGTTGAACAGGGGTATGTAATAAAAAGGCAACAAAAAATAAGAGAGAAATCCAAGCCCATATAGACAGTGCTTGATTGGCACATGCAAAATGTTCAATAAACATTATCTTTGTGACTCATAATTTTATAGTATAAAATCATGATAAAAACTTGATTCAGATGGGGCTTGGTGGCATATAGCAACAATCCTAGCTTTCAAGAGGCTGAGGCAGGAGGATCAGAAGTTTGAAGCCAGCCTAGACTAACTGTCAAGACCGTGTAAAAAGAAAAAACAACAAATGAAATCCCCCGCCCCCAACAACAGACCAAACAAACTTGATTCATGGAAGCAATTATGCTTTATTATTGAGGTTTATCTTTGTAATTCATAGTAACAGTTCAGACTTTGGGTTATATTTCCCTGCTTTGATTTGACATTAATAAATTCAGCCCTATTCATCATGTCTTTCAAATGGAACAGGAAAGCTTATTACACAGTGTCAGAAGATATTCTTTTGTTGTCCATCATATTCATAATACTTCTCAAGTAACCCCAATCTCACAATCCAATTATTTCAACACTAAAAGTTCACTAGAATGAGATTCATTAAAATTTATAGTTTAGTTACCAAAGTAGACTTTACTTGTCCCATCCATCCACTGCTCTATTTCTACTCAATGCTCAATTTTTACCCATGCAGTTTTAGAATGAGACAAAAAGAGAACTCCATGAGCTCTCCCAACCCAGTGTTAGGAGAGCTACCTTCCGCCTGAAGATTGTCACCAACACAATCAAGTGAAAGGAAAAGGGTGATCATGAAAAGAGTGAAAATAAAACCCACACCCCACTTGGAGGAAGAGCCTGGGGACCAGTCACAACAGTCAGAGACAAAACCTTGGTGACTCTGTCCCTTTCAGTACTCCCTGGCATTCTGACTAATGGAACGTTCTGGAAGGAGGCGTAAGTCAGTAAGTCCACTAAGGAGCACTGGAGTTGTTTTATGCTATGGCTGGTTTAATCTCTTCATGTGAACTGGCCATTGTTTTACAGGGTGGAGACAGGGAACGAAGATTCTGAAGTTCAGGATGGACTGCTGTGGTGGCAGCTGAGAGCCTAGTGTTGTATGCCACCAAGTGACAGGGCTCTCCGTCCCCTCTGACCAGGGCCAATCCCACACCACTCTCCAGCCTCACTGGATCATCTTGGTTTGGGTTTGTGGGAAGGAACTTGTTTTTGTTGCCCGGATCTCGGAGTAAATCAATGGTATTGGCTGTTGCTATAGATGTAATCCTTAAGAGACAGACAAATCTCTGCCTTCCAGGGAGGTTCACATAAGTCATCTCTAACGTTTCCCTCACTACACAGAGGTAACTGAACAGCACATGGAATTAATTATCTCAGGCAGATGAAAAATCACAGTGTCCCTGTTAAGGAGTAAAAATATATAAAACACTTGAAGAAGATCAGCAATAGCAGAGCTCACCGGCTCCGTCCTTTTGTGCTGATTGTGGTCATTCAGATCATTTCTGTCAGTAAGGAAAGCCACTCAGAGCCTTCTCTCCCGTGTGGGAAGGTTTCTTGAGGATAGACCTCTAGAGACTTCAACATCCTCCAACCATAACGCATCCTACCACCTTGTGCTCAGGGTGCTGTTCAAAGGTTTTATAAAGAAAATGTCCATGTTGCCTGAATGACCCTTATTTTTCCATCAGGTTACTATTATTATTTTATTATTATTATTATTATTTATTTTTGTTTTTTTTCGAGACAGGGTTTCTTTGTGTAGCTTTGTGCCTTTCCTGGAACTCACTTGGTAGACCAGGCTGGCCTCGAACTCACAGAGGTCTGCCTGCCTCTGCCTCCCAAGTGCTGGGATTAAAGGCCTGCGCCACCACCGCCCGGCTAGGGTTATTATTTTATTTCAAATCCTACATCTAGGTCTTTCTTCAAACTTATATGTGATATAAATACCAACTCACTTTTCTTTATCTCCCCAATGGCAGTGACAGGATATTTAGAATAATAATATAAGTCTGAGGTTGAATGGGTTCCAAAGGAGAGTGCTCTGTGGGCATTTGGTGTGGAGAATGTCATGCACGTTAAACTGTCCCTGACACCGTGTTCTTACATAGCAAAGCTTGATTCATTGTCCTGAGAGCTTTGTGTTTGGATCAGACATGAACCCCGTGTGTGACTCAGTTGCCTCTGTGCCAGGCCAGCCCTAGCTTTCAAGCCTTGTCTCTAGCTGAACTTGACAGCTGAGGTCCAGACAGTTTGCTTCTTATTCTTCCTCCAGCACCCCTTGAGCTCTCCCTTTGTGCTCTCTTGTTTCATCTCTTCCCTTGTTATGGACACCTTGTCATTGGCTTCTATGTTTGACATAATTTTAGTAGATCGGCAATTTCTAGAAGGGCCTGTTGTGGTCACTTCTGATATTTCCGTCTTTCAGACTCCCACAGTCATGCTATCAGTAGGCCTTACTCTTTACTTACTGCTCTTTATTAGTCTATTGCAAACCTACCTAAACTAATTCAATACATGTGTCTTGACCACCCTCTTTTCTATGTGTCAGTGACTGTCCTAGGAACAATGAATGACATCCTGAAGAAGACAGACATGAGCCATGAATTCATGAATCCTCAGGGGCTCTCTTCTATGAATTTGTCAACACCTCAAATATGACATTCACCCTTCACTTTTATATTTAAAAGATAGTCCTTTGGACATGATAAATAATTAGTAAGTTGTATGAAGCAGAAAATCAGTTTAGTCTTGTAAGAATCAAGCCAATATCATGTTATATACCCTTTATCATGCTGAAAGAAAAGTAACATATATGTCTTTCTATATACAATAGTTCTAGTCTCTGGAGGGCTTGGCTCTAAATGGGACATGTATACTACACACTCTCCCCTCAAAGTTCAGGAATCATCATGGGAGAGGGGCAGAAAGATTATAAGAGGCAAAGTTGGTGGACATGTGCAGCAAAAGATTATTTGCTGGGCATGATAGAGCCATGGCACACAAGTACTCACAGCTGCTATGACTGCATGCATAAGACTTGCTCAAAATCAAGCCAGTCAAAGCCTCAGCAAGTTCATGATGTCACTTCTAGAGCTGATGAGCTATTGATGATTGATGGCTTCTGGGGGAGGGAGAGTCTGTTTTCCTCAGGGATGTGGCCCTGAAAGGCTATACAGTTTCTAGTATATGCTCCTACAACCACCCACGAACATGCAGGTAGCACTAATGGACTCCATGGGTTTAAGAGAAGAGCACGTGAGTTGGGAAGGAATAATAGCGGAGGGGTAGGGAGAGAATTGAGGGGAGAGGATGGGGTGGAAAGAGGGGAGAGGGTGGGGGTGGGTCTGGTCAAAACACATTCTATAAAATTCTTAAGCAATAAAAGTGGAATTTTAAAACTTAAAAAAGTCACTATAAAAAAAGAAATAAATCACATGTTGATAGTAGACCTACCCTAAGAATAAGTCGTCTGTGTATTGTAAAGTACTTGTCAAGAAGGAAAAAGAGATTCATGTCTTTAAATTCTATCTCTTGCTGTTCTACCTTAACTGGAAAGAGTTAGGACCACAGGGTGCTGCAAGTGTGCAGTTTAGAAGGCAAAGGCTTGAAGTTATAGAGTCTCGTGATATCCGAGGTCTCTGGCATTCTTTAGGGTATATACATAATTTCAAAACTATTATGTCTGTGTAGATCTTTCATGAAGAAGAAAGGAAAATGTTTGTATCTGATATTTTGGTCGTAATGATTTTTTTTAAAAAAGACGAAACCTAAGATGCCTTTTAACAAAAAAGAAAGGACACTGTGGCAAGTGGCTCCAAATTGAGCAGTGTTAGGACAGAGTAGGGCAATCTAGGCTCATTTGCATATAAAAAAGAAAAAAAAAACTAGTGGAAGTCCAGATAACACACAAAGGCAAACTTGCAGACCAACAAAGTGAGGCCAATCACAGTCTAGCAAACGACAAGTATCTTAGTCAGAAGTGGATGACCAAAATAATTGGGGTAGAAGACTTAGGACTCAGGAATGACAGGGTAGCACCAAACACATATCTTCTATTTAAAAAGCCTGCCATGTGTTGGGAAATACTTTCAGTTTCTGGTATTTATTAAGACTTTGAAGGGCAAATATTTTGTCAGGTGGTATGAAGCAGAGGTTGGATTAGAAAAAAAAAGAAGTAATATGTATGGTAGACTGTAGAAAACCTTTATGATATGCTTCCATGGCAATGTAAGAGAAAAATTAAAGTTAACAGGCAATTCAGGCTTCTAGTCGTGACTGATTAACTAGTGTGAGAAGAACTTGCCTGTGGTAAAAGTGTATCTGAGCCTGATGTATGAAGCAAATTTCTTCCGATTTTGGACAAGAGCCAGCACCAGACTGCATTCCTGTGAGAAAGAAAGTCAGTAAGGTGTGCTGTGATGTCTTGAATTTTCAGTCTGGAGGCATATTCTGGGACCCCAACACTTTCAGGGACAGTCATTTTGAACCCACAAGACAGAGGACAGAGCTGCAGAGACTGCAGGAGCTAGAATCGGCAGGGCTGAGAACTGGAGAAAGCAGAGACGGAAAGCCGCAAATCCCCTTTCACTGCCTCACAGTCTGTGGAATCTAGATGCACTCCGTGAAGCTGGAAGAGAATGACCGCAGAAGGAAGGTGTGCCCGGGGTCTAGAGGCTGCGCAGTTGTCCAGGCACGCATGACACGGAGAAGTGATTGAATCGGCACACCCACTAAACACCAGCAGCACTGAGAGAAAGCCTCAGCAAAGATGAGCCTCTTGGGCACTGCCAAACCAGTGAAGTGAGGCTTGACCTCATCAAGCTTCCTACTAAGATTCAAATGAATGAAGCTAGTCCACCAGCAACTGAACTGTTGCTGGGACAATGATGACAATAACTGCTGTTATTTACAGGATGGCATCGAGATCAAGGAAGGAGATGACTAAGAGCCATTACTGCTTTTTGTAGAGATCTATGTTGGGTGGCTCATAGTTGCCTGGAAATCCAGCTTCAGAAGATCTGGTGCCTTCTGGTGGCCTCTGTGGGTACCCCTATATACACAGTCACACACTCACAGACACATAACTAAAAATAAAATACATCTTTATAAAAATCAAGGAAGTGATGTAATTAAATCATGCAAAGTATTTTTGATATGAAAAGAAGCAGAAAACTCACCGATAATCAGGAGGCAAAAGATGGTGGCTAGGAACAGACCCAGAAATGACAAAAACATTGGCATTAACGAACACTTAAAAATAAACATGAAAGAAAAAGGCAAGCTAAAATAAGATTGAATGGAATTTCTAGACACGAGAAACACAAGCCGTGAAAGGAAAATTCCACTGGACGAGCTTCCAAGAACAGACATCTCCAGAGAAAAGATCAATGAACTTGAACACATGAAGTCATCCATGTAGAGAGAAGCACAGAAAGATGAAGAGTGAAAGAAAATGCAGATTCTCAGTAACCCCTGTGAGAACGTGAAAAACCCAGTAAAACATGTAAACTACCCAGTCTACATTGGAAGGAAGTGAGAAGGGCAAAATAGGGAAAAAAATTGAAAGTATAACACTTAAAAACTTTCCTAATGATGAAAACTACAGGAACACAGGTATCAGACCTCTACTTAAACAGGACAGATAAAGAAAGTCACAAAAGATACTTCTTAATAAAATTTCTGAAAATGACTAACAACCATCTTGAGAAAAAGGTGTCTAGGGCCATAGCACCCTAAACCCTGATCTCAGGACGCAGCTAAGCAGAGTCAGGCCTGGTCAGTACTGAGATGGGAGAGAATAGTTGGGGGATAGAGAGGCACATGGCATCAGGAGCAGAGAGTGGTTGCTGCTGACCTCATCAGAAACCATGCAGATGAGAGGACAGGGAAATGCATTTCTAAAATACCTCTGTTAGCCAAGAATCCCAATCAATAAGAAATCTTTTAAAATGAAAATGGAATAGATACATTCACATAATCAAAACCTGAAAGACACTGGAGGCATGGTTGAGTCGTTAAGATCCCTGGCACTCAGATAAAAGAAATGGGTACGTATACACACACACACACACACACACACACACACACACACACACACACACACGCACCACACACCCACACACACACACACACCAGCACAGTTTTTTTTTGCCGTTGAGCATACACATATATTTTATATATTAATAGTAGTAAATTGTTGTAAATGAATCCTTAAAATGTATTTGTTTCATGTAGTCCCACTAATTTGATAGCATTTAGCTGGGAATTTATTAAAGTGATGTGTATCATCTTTTTGATGTGTTTTAAAGCCTCCTTGTGCCGATAGTGATGAGAGTTTTATAGTGACTGTCCTTGACAGAACTGGGATTCACACTGAGCCTCTTCCCACTCAGGTGTGGAGTTTGGTCCTCCTTTCATCTAGCTGCTTTTTTAATTTTAATTTTTAATTTTTATTATTAAGAAATTTTCTATTCATTTTATATACTAACCACAGATCCTCCTCTTTTCCCTCCTTCCACCCCTCAGCCTTCTCCCCGCCCAACCCAACCCCCATTCTCACCTCCTCCAAGGCAAGGGGAGTCAGCAGAGCCCGGTACATTAAGTTGAGGCAGGTCCAAGCCCCTCCGCCGTGCACCAAGGCTGTGCAAGGTGTCCCACCGTAGGCACTGGGCTCCAAAAGCCATCTCATGCATCAGGGATGGATCCCAATCCCACTGCCTGGGGACCCCTAACTAGGTCAAGCTAAACAACTGTCTTGATTATCCAGAGGGCCTAGTCCAGTCCCACGGGGGCTCCACAGCTATTGGTCCATAGTTCATGCGTTTCCACTAGTTTGGCTGACCATCTCTTTACATTTTCCCATCATGATCTCGATGTCCCTTGCTCATGGAATCCCTCCTCTCTCTCATCAGTTTGACTGCTGGAGGTCAGCCTGGTGCTTGCCCATGGATCTCTGCATCTGCTTCCATCCAGTTACTGGATGAAGACTCACTCTATGATGATAGTTAGGGTATTCACTAATCTGATTACTGGGGTAAGCCAGTTCAGGCACCCTCTTGAGTATTGCTAGTAGTCTAAGGTGGGGTTGTCCTTGTGGATTCCTAGTACTTTGTTTTCCCTATTCCCATGATGTCTTCATTTATCATGGTCTTTGCTCTCCCACTCTGTCCCTGTTACAGCTTGAACCTGCCACTCCCCGACGTTCTCATACCCCATCCCTTGCACTCCATTACCTCCCACCCCCACCTCCAGTTTGCTCGTGTAGATCCTGTCTTCACCTAGCTGCTTCTTTGAAGTGGTGACTTTAAAGTCATACTGTGGTTACAGTGTTTAAGGGTTTTGGTTTCTATTCTTCCTCCCTGACAGGTAAATGTCAGTAAATGTTGGCTGTAGTGCCTCTTTTCCATTTATAATTGGAAAATACCACCTGACCGTTAAGGCAAACTCATTCAGAATTCTTTACATCACATCCTTGGTAACATCCATACAAGAGTAACACATTTCTGCCTGGGTGTCACACCGAGCCATATTTGATAGCTGTAAAGAAGGCAAATGCTTGGTGAAACCTTCATTTTAAACAAGTCTATGCTTCTTGGCAATCACCATGAAAGTCCCTTGTATCTTAAGGGTCACCTCATTAAACTTTACAAATATTTCTAAAACATAGGTCCAGCCTTGCCCAGAACTTTATTCTTGGTATTGAATGTGTTATTAATTTGCCAATGATTAATTAAGTGAAATAATACTGTAGCACTGTCAACTAGTAGACATAGTATTTCTCAGGGAGCCTTCCTATTTATAAGAAAAGATCATTCACTGTGATGGATAGCCTTCTATAGGTTTCTAAAGAATCCTATGATTTAACACACACACACACACACACACACACACACACACACACACACACCACACAAATAATTTGTATAATGTATATAAATCTTTTTTTTTTTGTTTGTTTGTTTTTCTAGACAGGGTTTCTCTGTGTAGCTTTGCGCCTTTTCCTGGAACTCACTTGGTAGCACAGGCTGGCCTCGAACTCACAGAGATCTGCCTGCCTCTGCCTCCCGAGTGCTGGGGTTAAAGGCGTGCGCCACCACCGCCCGGCATGTATATAAATCTATGTTACATTTTATTTTATGTAGTGTGTCTATATGTGGTCATGTGCATGTATAGCACATATGTGGAGGTCACATGACAAGTTGTGGGAGTCAGTTCTCCCCTCCCACCACGTGGGTCCCAGCAATTGAACTTAGGAAGCTGCACCTGTGAAGTTTCAACAGTAGGAGCCTCTCACACCAGAGCTGCAGAGTGACACCACCAGCCGAGGACGACATACCTGCAGGGACAGAGGGAATCCCACAAAGTCCCACCCCTGGATGAAGAACTATGGAGAATCAATGAGCTCTGAGAGAGGAAGAACCTGTTTTCTTCAGCGACGAGCTCCAGTCTCAAGAAGGCAAACCCAAACACATGGACACATGGCTAAAATGGATACTAAATGGATAGAAACAGGATGGAAATGATGCAAATGCAGTTTTTAATGTTTGGAATTTCCCCTACAATTAAAATCAAATGAGACAGCGGTCAAAAGATTAGTCTCAATTTCATTAGCTTTAAGATTAAAAAGATTTACTGGGGCCAGTGAGATGGCTCCATAGGTAAAGGCTGCCCTGACAAGTCTAAGGACATGAGTGTGATTCCTGGGATCCACATGGTGGAGGAGCGATAACCAACTCCCACAAGTTGTCATTTGACCTCCACAGATGTGCTGTGGCATTCACATGGCCCCACACATACACACGCTACGCAAAATAAATATGAGTGTCATAAGTTAAAAAAAAAAAAAAAACCACACCACTAACATAAAAATAGATTTATTGACTTGGGCAGTGTTAGTAAGCTTCTTGCCTTCAAGTTACTGATGGAAAAGGGAATTAACCGTGGAAGCATCCTGGTTCCTTGGATTGCCAAGACAGCAGGCAATGCTACTGTTGCACCGTGTGGTAAGCCACGCCATACTAGAAAATGGGCATCTTACTCATTGCACAGTGAATTTTACTGCTGACAAATTGTAGCTGTTTTCATTATCTATGGTACAAAAATGATGGTATAAATGAGATTGCTTTATGCATAATAATTCTTAAGAATTCTAACCATTGATATCCTTGCCATACTTCATCAGTGCTTTTGAAAATATTAATTTCTTTAGGGTTCTTTCTTTCTTGAGAATCTTTTCTATGCAGGCCATAAATCTTCCTGTTGTTCAGGATGCTTTCATGCGCTTGTCATAACAGTGTGCTTGTGGTGGCTTATTAAATGATGGATTGTCAACACCATTTGCCTTCTCATCAGCTCTTTCTAAACCATGACATTGCTCAGTGGAAAACCAAAAATCTACTTTGCTTGCATCTGTTCCATTACCCTTCGAGTAAATTCTTTTCCCAGTTAGAAAGTTGAGCTTTTCTCCAATATTGCATAGATGGGATAATTTGCAGCCGTTTGTACCACTTGGTAAGTTCTCTTCTTTTTAGTCTTCTTTTTTAAAAGACCGTAAACATTCCAGGGACAACAGTCCTGGAAATTTGACACAACTATGACAATTTTATTAGGATGCCTCTGTGTAAAACATTCTTTATTTCTGATGATCTTTTCATAGGCAAATTTATAAAACTGAACTTTAAATAGTGGAGTTTGTCCTTAGCTTCCTTCATGCTTGACATTTAAAGATGTGATTTAAAAACACATGTCCAGCTATCAGAAGGACCAGAGGTTAGTGTCTGCATTGAAAGCACAAACTCTAGAACTCAAGTTTTTCTTGGTGATGCGATTCTCCCAAACACTGAGCAAAGTCTTGTAATGTAACAAGGTGACAAGGCTTAATTGTGTCTTGATTTATGCAGTAGTTATATTTGTGGACAACTGTACTGTACCTAAGAACTGTTTAATATAGTCTTTAATTTCTAACTAAAGGAATTAGGATCAAAGTCAGTAATTAACTGTAATTTATTATTAGTGTTATTATGATTATGAGTATTATAATTTTTAAAAAATCTGTAGTATGGGGAATAGTTCCCTGTAGTGTAGACTTCACTGAATATTGCTAGCTGCCTAGCATACCTGCTTCCGTTCATCAAAGGTTAGAACTCTAAGCTTTCTCTCACTAGCAATGCTACGGCAGTGCTCTAGAATGTTGTCCTGAGACTCTCCATTGGCTGGAAGGAGGTAGAAGGGCAGTGGGAAACGACAGAAGGCCTCCCTTCAGCATTCTGTGCCTACAATTACTTAAGCCAGGCCCTGTCCATAAATGCCAGGAAGAGGGAGGAAGGGAGACACTGAAATCCAGCAGACACACTGTCCTTCCCAGAGACAGATTTAGACATAGTTTTCATAAGTAAAAACAAGTTTATTTGTCAAGCTATGGTCAGAAAGGTCACTTTTACTTATTTACGAAATGGTGCTATAAAAATAAAGGATGTCAAGGAGGATATTGTCATGTCTAATTAGATGTATCTGAAGAGGAAGTAAGAAAAATAATTAAAAAAGAATTTGCTCTGAAAATGGAGTTCTTTTTCAAAATATTTTAATATTACCACCATGGTGAGTGAATGTGTGCCATGGCCTCCACAGCATCATTTTAAAGGCATGGTGGTCAGAGAAGTAATGAAGTTGGCATAAACAGTCTTTGCCATGGGTTCACAGTTTCATTTGCTCCTCCACACTGTATTGTAGCTTGTTTTCAGGAGGAAGCAGAGCAAAGTGACACTAGTTAATTAATAGTGTCACAGGTTAAAGGCAGGCGTAGAGATTAAGAGCATCCACATGTGTGAATGGGTCTTGTCTTGTAACCAATCTCTCATGAGGACAGTGACCATGTTTTACTTTTTATTACAACATTTGTATCAGCCCCTTGGTATTCCTAAATCAGAGGCAGCTTTGAGACTCTCCAGGCTGGAGTGATGGGACCGAAGCTCTACCCTGAGGTGTAGATTGGCATGGCTGTGTCATCTTTGAATCCCATGGCTACAGAACACTGGAAGGGGTGTGTGGATTCCTCTCAAGAGAAGAGGCATCACACTCCAAGGACTCAACAGAACACATCTAGGAGATAATGTCTTTATAAAGTTTGTTTGTTTTTTCTGAGTGATTACTAAAAATTACTGGTAACAAGCTGTAGGAAAAGTTTTATTTGGCTGGGAATTCTGCCAGCACCAAGTCCCACTCTGAACCTCCAAACATTCTTAGCAGCTTGGCACTGAAACATCTTCTGCCATGGAAGGCAGTGTCTTTGGATACCTATCAATTTCTTTGCAAAATGTTCCGGGTCAGTCAACACCCAAAGTTGTTAGAGCCTCAGGCTTAATTGTCTTCCTCTCAGGCTCTTCTGTGCCAACTCTTCCCTTTAGCCAACTCTCACTTGGGTACTGGTAGATGTCTCTTTCTTGAAGAACCCGTGTACAGCACCATGTGCCCAGGTTCACATGTGTCTACCATGTGCCCAGGGTCACATGAGTCCTTTTAACTATCAAACGGGAAGACATGGGCTGTTGCTCTAGGTTGCAGTTAGAGAACACCAAGGTACTCTTTCTTTTAACAGCTTATCCTATTTCAGAAACACCAAGTCAGCACTTCCGGGTCTGTACTAGAAGGGAGGACAGCATCATGGTGGACTTAAGAGCCTTGTTCATTCTGGAACCAGACAGACTAGATCCAAACACTAGCCCTTCGACCAGCCATGTAAATGCTCTCCATTGAAGCCCTACTGCCCCATTCAATGGGGACTTTACTCAACACAGAGTGGTTTCTCCATACCCTTGCAGAACTGTCTTAATTCAAATGTATAGATATCCCAGATGAAGCTCAGGGGTGGAACCCTGGGTTTCAGTGGGGGTACTTCTACCCCATCTGAAGCTAATATCTCAGGTACCCTGAGACAAGTTAAAACAGAAGGAGCTGCAGGCCAATGAAGAAGGGATGTTCTGTGATTTCATGAAAGTCCCAGGAACCACTTCCTAGCTTAAATACACACAACCCTAGCTGTCCCAGCAAATAACAGAAAGCAGTGATAACTACAGAGCCCAGGTTTTCAGCAGAATTCACAGGCTCTTGCTGGTTTCCCCCTAATGGGCTGAGCATTAATACTGCATTTCCAGTTTTGGAGGCAAGGGGTAGGGCATGAGAGGGGGACAAATGACTCTACCAAAAGCAAAGTTGGTCTGTTTTAAATGCATGCCTAAGTGCAAAGGAAGGCCTGCACTTCCAACTTAAGGATAATAAATCTTTGCAACAAGCCTCCTTATCAAAGTAAGTCAAGTGAGTCTGCTGGTTGCCTGGCCCTCACATCCACCCGATGCTAACTCCCAGGCTCAGAAGAGCTGGCCTTTCTCCTGGGCAAGTGATGGTCTTGAAGGGAGAGTTTCGCATACTGTCTGCTGCCCACTGCCCCTGTGCCTTTGTGTATGTTAGGGTTGCTTTTCATGAGACAGGAAGACTTTCTTTTCAGGAAAATATAGTGAACTGAACAGTCCTTTGTATAGCCCACAACCTGGGGAGAGGGGTTTCCAACCTCCTTACTGTGGAAGGCAAAGGTGGGCTGAGCCCTAATAAGGAAACCATTTTACATTTGATGAGCTGAGAGAAGGGAGATTATTAGAAACTCTGGAAAAATCCCAGAAGGTAGATTTTCTCCTTTTTAATATCAATGTGTGACCAGCCTGTAAGAGCTGACTTGATCTATATGCTCCTGGTGGGCACTGGCCTTGAAGGCTGCTACTGTTAGCTGGGAAGTGCCCCCCAGCACCCTTTCCTGGGATCGAGCCAATGCTAAGGCCGTACTCGGGACAGCTTTATGCACTGTGCTGGAGTAATCTTAACCGTCACCTAATTAAACACATTTGAATGTCAGCTCACAATGCAAACACTTCGTAATACTCTGGAGTGGGGCAAGGTTTTTTTTTTTTTTTTTTTTCATGGAATATCAACAATTTATAAAGCTTTAAATTTTTTATTAAAAATTCTATCTTCTGCATTTTCCTGAGGTTCTCCATGAATTATTTTAGACTAGGAAGGAAATCATGGACTTCCCACCTCACCTCTACTGGCTCTGTGCTTTTTCTACTCTGGTGAAATCACTCAATCCTAGTCTGGAAGAAGTAGAGTGTTTCAACCTCTACTTGGGCCCTGGGACTAGAGTTGATTATTTTTACACAGGGACATTCAAACACCAGACTTTTTTTTTGTCTCCTGGTAAAGATATCTGGACATTGGAGAAGCATGCCTCAGCCCTGCTCCAAGAATGCTTGCAAGTGCAAATTATGGGGACTCAAGAGAATTGGCTGTAATTTTTCTAAATTCAGTCCCCTCGAGGTTCACGAGAAGGTTCTCCGCATAGCAGTAACTGCTGCTTGGAGGAAGGCTGCACCCATACTGCCCCCCTCCCCCCATGCTCACACTCCAGCAGCATCCAGCGCTGTAGGGTGTAGCTGCTGCAGCCGTTGTACACATTAGGTAATACCCCCCACCCCACCCCGTTAGACTGCAGATGTGTGAACTAGTTTAAAACTTTTATTGGGGTTTTTTATTAGACTCCAATGCAGTCCCAGCCTCTTTACACTCGCCAACTTTGCCAGTTGCTCACAAGTTCTAACAAATTAGGAATACCTAATGCCTAAGCTATTCTTACACTTTGGGGGCAAAACTCCCAAACAAATCATCATCTTCCCCATGAATCCAGTCTCCCTCCGAGAAACTGTACTTACAGGAAGAAGGGCACTTGAGCCAGGCTTTTATTGTGGCTTTATAATAACAGCGCACTTCAATTCCCTCAGGCACTTAACAGCCAGGGTGCTTTATCATTTTCTGCCTGGACATAGAATGCCCTCTGTCCTGTCCTTGACGCCCTTCCAACTTCATGTTTTCCTCTTCTTTGTAGTGTATACAATCCTTAAGTCACTTTTACATGCCTTTGAGTGTCAGGCTGGCATCTTTAAAGGCTCACATTGGCTTCGGATGCCTAGGATCAGGGTTGCCGAGGCAGGAGGTCCCAGCTGTCACTCAGCTTGATGGAAGAGCAGGAGGAAAGGGGATTTCTCTCTAGGATGGGGAGGCACAGTGGCCTCGTCTTTGACACCAAGGTTTTGAATCATGTGCCATCAAAGCAAGCTCACAAGACTGTCCAGCTCCTTCACTGGAGAAAGACATCGTTTCCTGTATTGAGACAAACTTCCGCAGAGTGAACATGCACACAGTGATTTCTTTCTCCATGCTGTTGGAATGCACCAGGGGTGGGAGTGGGTGGTCTCCACTCACCAGTCCTTAAACTTTGCCTTTGATGTCTTAATTCAGACACCACCATGACATTCTTACATAGTAATAGCTATCCTGAAACATGGGTCTTTCAGGTCAATGGAATGATAAGACAGTATAACCTTGTAGAACATGAAAGGGGTCATCTGAATTACTACAATGCTCTATTCAAACCCATCAGAATACATTTAATGCAATACACAAGCCAAGAATATGAAGATTGCATGTTCTGAGCACAATTCAACATTCAAAAAAAAAAAATGAGGCCAATTCAGAGTACCACACAGTTTCCTTTCTTTCTTTCTTTCCTTCCTTCCTCTCTCCCTTCCTTCCTTCCTCCCTCCCTCCCTCCCTCCTTTCCTCTTTCTTTCTTTCTTTCTTTCTTTCTTTCTTTCTTTCTTTCTTTCTTTCTTTCTTTCTTTCTTTCTTTCTTTCTTTCTTTCTTTAGTTTTTGTTTAATTCCAGCTCACAACAGTAATTTCCTGCAGTGATAGACAGGGCATGGTTTATTAATTCCCAGAAAATTATATAGATGTTTAATCATGGTAGATCTAGATTTTATCCCATGAAGTCTTCATAGAATTGTTAAAGGATCTTAGGAATTAGAGACCATGGATTCCTGACCCTCACTCCTGAGTTCTTTCCATGACACTGCAGCTTCTTGTGGGGTTTCTGAGGGAACTACTGTGGTGTAGAATAGCTGCTGCCTCTCACTGGGGGATATGTGGGGAAGATGGTATGAAAGAAAGGTAGAGACTCACCATAAAGCCTGACTGTCTTCACTTCTCACCACCATAAGCAAGATCAGGGCCAGGTTGGTTAGGATCAGGGTCAGGGAAGGCCAGGGCTTCTGTTTGTTGTACTGGGAAGGCACTGTTGATGATAGAACTGTGGATTCACACCAGATGTGGTGAGCATATTAAAGCAATAAGCATCCCCAGTCTGTGTTCAGACTGGATGGCTCTTGCCTTCCTCAACAGGTAATGGGTCGATACACATTTGTTGGGGTTTGTTGTTTTGAGACAGTCTCCTGTAGCCCAACTGGCCTCCTTTTTGCTAAATAGTTAAGGATAACCTTGAACTTCTGATCCTCATGAATACCAGGATTGCAGGCAAGTACCACAATAGACATGCACTTGACTGTATGTGTTGGTGGGTATTGAATTCAGGGTGTAATGCATACCTGGGTATTCTGTTAACTGAGCCACATCCCTAATCCCTAGACTTATGTTTGAATTCATTATGCTTATGGACCTCTGAGAATTCTACCTGCCATCACTCACTACTTGCTCATTTACCCCTCAAAATGATCCAAGGCTTATGGTAGACTCAGGGCTTGGAATCATACAAAGAGAGAAACAAGGACCTTACAAGTTAGAGGGTCACTAACAGATGAGGAAACCTGTCTTAGTTAGGGTTTCTATTGCTGTGATGAAACACCATGACTCAAAAGCAAGTTGGGGAGAAAAGGGTTTATTTGGTTTATACTTCTACATTGCAGTCTGTCTTTGGAGGAAGTCAGGACAGAAATTCAAACAGGGCAGGAACCTGGAGGCAGGAGCTGATGAAGAGGTTGTGGAGGGATGCTGCTTACTGGCTTGCTCATCATGATTTGCTCAGGCTGCTTTCTTACAGAACCTAGGACCACCAGTCCAGGGACGTCACTATACACAATGGGCTGGACTCTCCCTCATATATCACTATTTAAGAAAATGCCCTACAGGCTTGCCTACAGCCAGATCTTACAGAGACATTTCCTTAATTCAGGTTTTCTCCTCTCAGATGACTCTAGCTGTGTCAAGTTGACAGGAAACTATCCAGTATAAAACCTAAACAGTAAATCATATTCACTCACTCATTCATTTGTTCATTCAATATATATTTATTTAAAAAGTATGACAAATATGTATAAGACACTGGTCTAGGAAAGGCATAGTATAGAAAATTCTATACTACTTTAATGAGGAAAAGGCTTAAGAGTGTTGAAAATTATGCTTTGTACATAGACTATTTTAGATCATATAAAGTTTGTATCAAATAAAAGGAAATTTGCCTTTGTCAAACTTTCTATAATCCAATCAATTTGTCATAGAGTGTGAGGTCATCAGGTCTTACCTGCCATGCCTCTGTGGTAAACTCCTTATTCTCTTCTCTACCTTGGTCGCATTGCATCAGATCCTCTTACCACAATGAGAGATGTCTTCTCCGAGGCTGGCAAGGTGGGAATTAATAGGATCCATATGGGAGGACAATTTAGGGAGTGGGAAAATGCATGTGAATGCCCAGAGACAGGAGAGTTTCTGCTTCGGAGGGAGGGGAAGAAGACTGTACACTTAGACCAGGGACAGATGGGAGGAGGTGAGCCTTGGGGAGGGGGTGGTCTATCTGGGAAGATCATGAAGGATTTTTGGGTCACATAAAATTCTTCCATAAGAATTTATTCTAAGAGCTCAGGAGACCATGCCAAACTGGCACAAATGACCACAGTCTCAAGCTAGGAGAAACCCTGGGCTGACCTAGCCTGGTCTTTGGCATCCTGGTCACTGTGTTCCCAGTAAGCAGGAGGAGTAGACTGGTACCCATACTGGACAGAGTGGCTTCAGTGATGAGAAGCTCACAAATCCATGAGAACTAATTCTCATTCATTAATTTTCTTTCTCTCTCCCACACCCTCCTCTCCTTCCCTTCATCCCTCCCTACTTCCCTCCCTCTTTTCTTTTCCAAACCAACCACTTCAAAGCAAACAGTTCAAATACATGTAGTGCAGTGGCAGTGCTGGCCAGTCACCATTGCCGAGTTCCGTGATGTTTCTTTCCATCACTTCAAAATATTACCTTGTACCCATTGAGCAGTTTGTCCCATTAAACCTTCTGGTGCTGGCCCCTGACAACAATCAATTCAACCACTCACAGCCATCTCCGTGGGATTCATTTGTTCTGGACTTTTCCTATGGCTGAAACAATTCAACACCTCACTTTTGGTATATGGCATCTTTTGCTGAGTGGCTCATATATTTTGTTACCCGTATTAATAATTCCTTCCTTCTTTTCCCCCCACTTCTTTTAAAATTTTATTTATTTGCTTATTTATTTTAAATCCTGACTGTAGTTTTACCTCCCTCCTTTCCTCCCACCCCCTCCCTCTACCTCCCTTTTGTTCCTCTTCCCCAATCCACTCCTCCTCTGTTTCTGTTCAGAAAGGGGCAGGGTATCAACATGCATGGCTTATCAATCAAGTTGCAGCAAGACTAAGCACCTCCCCTTGTGTTAAGGCTGGGCAAGGCGACCCAGTATAAGGAATAGGTTCCCAAGAGCCAGCCAAAGGGTTAGGGGCAGCTCCTGCTCCTGTTGTTAGGAGTCCCACAATAGACCAAGCCTTCCTAAGGCCAAATAATAGTCAACAACGTTCTACCTTTGAATACCTCTGATAAAATTTCTTCATAGAGATTTTAAATACTATTTCTAACATCCACACATTAATCTAGTTTTCTTATTACATCAGAGGAAAGAAAATGAAAGTATTTATAAGGAAATAGGCAAAAATGGTACAATAGCCTTTTACAAAAAAAATTATATGCTTGGTGGTTCCCTATTGGTCAACATAACAAGGAATAAATTGATGTTTTAGCTGTATTGACTATGGGTACAACCCAGTTCTACCATGACTAAAAAGTCTGAGCAATATTTTAGTTTATAATATGTGGTGCCTTCTTAAGTTCCCAGGCTTATGTCTTAAAGCCACTTATATTAAATATCCCTAGAGAGGAAGATGTTCTGTTGAGAGAGAGAGGATATGTGTATATACACATGTGTGTGTATGTATATGTGTGTATCTGAGTATATGAAGTACATGTGTATGTTTGTGTATATGGGTGTGTGTTAGAGAGGGTGTGTGTGTATGTGAGTGGTGTGTTTTTAGGAATGTGTGCATGGCATGTGCCTTTATGTGTACATGTGTGTGTTTATGTATATGGGTGTGTGTTAGAGAGAGTATGTGTGTGTATGTGAGTGGTGTGTTTTAGGAATGTGTGCACGGCATGTGCCTTTATGTGCACACGTGGAAGTCAGAGCATGTCAGATGTCCTGCTGGCTCCAGTGAGCTTCCTGTTTCAGTCCCAGACTTCCATGTACCCACACCTAGCTTTTGATGTGGGTTTTGGGGATTTGAACTCAGGTTCTTATATTTGTGCAGCAAGTACTCTTACCCACTGAGCTGTTTCCCCAGCTCCTGAACAATTTTTAAACACATGTAAGTAAAATGGTTATGAAAAGCAAATCCCCATGGGGCTGGAGAGATGGTTCATTGGTTGAAAGTTTGTGCTATTCTTGCAGAGGACCCAAGTTTGGTTCCCAGCACCTGCTTCAGGCAGCTTTCAACCACCTGTAATCCCTGGTCTCAGGGTGTAATGCCCTCTTCTGGTCTCCATGGGTATCTGCACTCATGCTCACATCTACCCCATACACATATGATTTAAAACAATAAAGATAAATCTCAAATAATTAAATCTCCATTGCTTGCTGCTTTAGTAAGCTAGAGACTCCAGATTTTGTACCTTGAACAATTCTGTCTCAAATCAATAGTTGCCCAAAGCTGCTTCATGAATGTTCCTTGTGGAAGGAGAAAATGAACCGATTAATGTTTTGCAGACAAGGGGGAAGGACATCTTTTCTTGTTTAACTCTGGATCTATTTTCTCAGATTGTTGACTCCGAGTATTTCCTGTGTTTTGAATGTGGATGCTTCAAGTCTAATCATTCCATTATCTACAGTTTGGATCTTAGAATTTTCTTGGCTTTTAGCAAAATTTGTGCAAATAACCGTTTATTTTGCTTCCTCAGAAACAAAACAAAATAAACAAAACTAACAGTGCCTGGTGTTTGCACCTCTATCTAGACTGAAGCAAGATATGAGGCTCTGTCTGGGGCTTCATGATAACCCATGGGATAAGCCAAAGGAAGCCAGCCCCATGTGATTACCACCCAAGTTAGGCACCAACGAGGTGCTACTCAGTGGGTGAATTACTAGCCTGCTACCACCAGTGAATCTCTTGGCCCAAACAATCCCATAAGCACCCCTGGTCCCACGCTAAAAGATCTAGTTGCCTTCTATTCATGGGTGTTCCACCTGCTCAGAAACCTTCTGTCTCAAATCTAGAAGACTTTTGGAGCCTTGACTGGTTTGAGTCACATGGGACACTTTCAGACTGGCCTGTTCAGTCTGGTTGTGTCCCATCATAGTTTCACAATGTGGTGGTTTGAATGAGAAATGTCCTTCATAGTCTTGTGTATTTGAACACTTAAATGGTCCTCAGTTAGTTGTGTTGTTTGGGGAGGTTATTGGAAACTTTAGGCTGTAAGCCTTGCTAGAGGAAGTATGTTACTGAGGGCGGTCTTTGAGCTTTTAAAGCTTGGTCTGTCTGTCTGTCTCTGTCTCTGTCTCTCTCTGTCTCTGTCTCTGCTCTGTCTCTCTGTCTCTCTCTCTCTCTCTCTCTCTCTCTCTCCCTGTGCTTTCTGTGTGCAGATGAGATGTGATCCTCCACTCCCACAGTCCTATGGCCATTTCTTACCCATGTGATGGACCAGTATTCTCTCTGAAACCTTAAACCAAAATAAATTCCTCATAAATAAATTGCTTTTAGCCCAGGTATTTTATTACAGCAATAAACAAGCACTGGCACACACACACACACACACACACACACACACACACACACACACACACTGGAAATCATGTTTTCATGTAAATAGGGCTTCTCTTGGTCCAGATTGTAGATACTGAATCTGAGTCTTTATAATATGACATGACCTAGCAACTTCCCTACCATTTATTGAGAGTCTCAGTGAAAGTCCTAAAGCTGAGAGAAATGTGACATAAAAACCACTTTCAAAACATAACTTTCTAGTATCCATCATGGATAATACAGCTAGTCTCAACACCCACATCCCACAAAGCCATCCTAGACTAGATAATATGAGGCAGAGACTTATTGGTAAGGGATACCACTGGTGGGAAGTCACAGACAAAAATATTACTTGCTGTTCTCCCCACCACAAGAAAGGTCTTCAGAGAAGCCTGCAGAACGCTGGTCATACTTTGGACAAGATTTTAGTTTGGAATAATTGTGATAAAGGGCACTTGCTATGGGTTCTCTCAAGATTGGGGATTTGTTTTGAGAAGGGAAAGCCTATTCAGTCCACCCTTGCCTAGAGAACTCTACAGGCAGATAACTGGCTGGAGCTGCCTGTGGTAACAAGGGAGGAGAGGGCAGACATGGACCGAGAGGGCAGACACAGACAGATAGAACAGGCACAGACAAAGTTAATCTACACTGGTAACATTTTCCACATCATTTTTTATTAGTTCTAGACTAATGTTAGTCAACCTTGGTGCTATTATCTCTTGGACACAAGTAACTCTTTGATGTGGGAGGTTGTCCTGTGAGTTACAGAATATTTGGCAGCATCTACGGTCTCTACCCACTAGCCTCCAGTCATATGTCACAGGTGGAACAGCCAACTAAGTTTCCAGACATTGTCACACACTGGGTGTATAAAAGCAAATTTGCACCTGATTAAGAATGGAGGGTCTAGACCATCAACAAAGCAAAGAAAGCCATAAATTGTAGTCTTTGTACATTTTCATGGCATATACACTCCCTAGCAGATTTCAAAATGATAGTGTGGTGTGACCACAGGTAAAGCTGGGAGGAAGAATATACAGAGCATGTCCACAAAGCTGCCATTACACACAGAGACTCTATGATGCTCCCACAATACACAGGGTATCCCAGATGCTCTCATTATCCATAGTGTTCCTTGATGTTTCCATTGTACTGAGTGTCTGCAATGCCACTGTTTCTGGTACATCACAGCAAGTGTGCAGGTTCCATTCAAATAATGACATAATGTTATGCTTTGAAAGGGCATTATCAGGGCTCTAGAGGAAACTCCATGGTTAAGATCACTAGATACTCTTCCACAGAACCTTCGTTTGATTTCTAGCATCCATATGACAGTTCACAATCATCTGTAACTCCAGTTCCAGGGGATCTGGTGTCCTCTCTGGCACCAGGCACATAAGTGGTACATTTACCTACTGGCAGACAACACACCCACACACGAAAAATAATTTTTAAAAAGGAAATGCATCATTATTATGTTTAATATAGTGTATTTGTTTGAAAGTTTAGAAACATTACTGTTCAGTAGTGACAGTGTTTGACGACCAACATATATAGTTTCTGAAGTTTGGCCAATCTTTTCATGTGTCAAGGTGAACTGCCTAACACATGTCAGGTTTATACTTAAAATAGGAAAGCTGAGTCAAAAGGACTTCTCTCTGCATCTTACAGGGTAATGCCAAATGGACCTTGGATTACTGAGCATATAATTATAAAAGCCAAGTGTGACCTAGGAATCCGCCTATCCCCATGGTAGCATGTTCTGGAAGTTGGGAGACAGTCTCGGCCCCTCAATTGCTTGTGTATCCAACAGCAGAGTCTGGGTATTCTACGTTATCCTCGGCCATGCCCCATTCACTGGAGACCATCGTTTGCTATGGTGCACTTTGGCTCCAGGAATCTTGGGACTCTTGTCCTTGATGATCTTCCTGTCTCCGTCACAGCATCTCTCTGATCAGTTAAGGTCACAGCTTAGGATCTAAGCCACAGTTTAAGCTTTGTATTTCTCCTTGATACATGTTTTCATAATATCCTTTAAGAAATATATTTTCTCAGACTCCTTAGTATGGATGTTTTGGTTTTTTTTTTTCCATGTGAGAAAAAAGATCTTATTTCTCCATTTGGATGACACAAGAGAAGGGCCTTAGAATCCTTCACCCTTCCCATTCATCTTCTTAATGAAATCCAGAGGGTCCAAAACTCATCTAAGAATGAGTCAGGGCTGAGGACACAGCTCTGTTGGTAGAGTACTTGCCTACTGTGCACAAAGCTCCGGACTGGTCCTCCCCCACCTCACGAACCTGGCGTGATGACATACAGCAGATAGCTGCAAGCCCAGAACTTGGGAGGTGGAGGCAAGCGGTGGAAAGCATCAAGTCCAAGGTCATCTTCAGCTGGGTGTACGGCCTGCTTCCAACAAAGAAGAGTATTTCAAAGTATGAGATAGTTGATTTTTAAGTAACATTAGCAATAGGTGTGTCAATGTGATCCATATGTATGGTATTATAAATATATGTATGTAAGATTCTGTGTGATATATGTGTGCTTCTATATTTTCAGTTTTATACACACACACACACACACACACACACACACACACACACACACGGATTAGGTAGAGGGAGGGAGGAAGAAGAGGGAGAGCGAGAGATCTCACACAAATCAAGACTCAATGAAGCAAATGCCTGGCAGCTTTAGTCTCCCCAGCCTGGCTTTGTAACCCTTTTGTCTATGCTGAGATGTTAGCAGTTCACCTTGGTAACTGTCTCCCAGAAGCCCTGGTGCTGATCACCACATCAAAAGCAACATGTTTTGTCGTGACTTCATGGGTCACCTTCTGCAAATGAGCCTATACATAGGGAAACTTGGAGACCCAGACTCAGAGGAGCAAACTTCAGGGAAGATTGACCAGTCATTCTAGAGCAGTGGTTCTCAACTCCTTTTGGGGTCAAATGACCCTTCGCAAGGAGTCACCTAACACCATCGGAAAACAAAGATATTTACATTATGATTCATAACAGTAGAAAAATCACAGTTATAAAGTAGCAATGGAAATAATTTTATGGTTGGGGGGTCACCACAATATAAGGAACTGTATTAAAGGGTCCCAGCACTAGGAAGGTTGAGAACCACTGCTGTAGAATCTTAAATTGACCCTGCTGTGGGAGAAGGAGCCATGTACTCTCATGACTTCAAGCTTAGTGGGCTACAGAGATTAAAATTTATTTATCATTGGATTACATATGTATGAATCTGTAGGCAGAAGTTTCTGTCCCATATGCTGCTCCCAAGTAACCACACAGAGGCTTAATATTAATTATAAATACTCAGCCAATAGCTTAGGCTTATTAATAGCTCACTCCTACATATTCATTTAACTCATATTTTTATCCACACTTTGCCAAGTGGTTTGATACCTTTTCTCAGTACAGCATGTCCATCTTGCTTTTCTCTGCATCTGCTTTCTACCCCCTCTGACTCTGCCCTTCTTCCCAGCATTCTTTGTTTAGCTTTCCCTCTAACCTTATCCTGTCTAGCTAGCAGCCTGTCATCTTCTTTATTAAACCAATCACAGTGACATATATTCACATATAATCACACAGCATAAAGGAATATTCCACATGAATCAGTATATGTCAATTTTAAAATACAAAACTAGAGGATTGGAAAGAGAGTAGAGCCCATAAAGTATTTGTTTCACAATATAAAGACATGAGTTCGGATCCTTAGCACCCATGTGGAAAAGCCAGGTGTGGTGGTGGCTCACACCTGTAATTCCAGCCCCAGAGAGATAGAAATAGGAGGATTCCTAGATCTCACTGGCCAGGCAGTCTCACTAAATCAGTGAGCTCCAGGTTCACTTACAGACTGTCTCAAAATTAAGATGGAGAAGTGGTTGAGAAAGACATTTGATGTGGACCTCTGACTTTCACACTCAAGTGCACACATTTGCATACACATCTATACATGAACATATACACACATGCACCACACCTACTCTCACAGAAAACTCAAATAACATTTTAAAAACAAAGTCGAATTCTGTTAAGGCATAGCTAAAATGAGTACAGAAAGCTAGCTCATTCTTATTGGAAAAATATTGAAGCTGTAGGAATTGCACTCAATTTTCCCAGCCTCAAAAATAATGAAAGAAAAACAGAGCAACTAATACTAGGTTTGTTTGGATAGGTGAGATCAGTGATCGAATGTCAGCCCTCAGAAGTTATCATCCAGGCTAGTGGGTTCATTTTATCGCTGGATTTAACTCTGCTAGTTTGTTTTAGAAAGGAATAACTATGCCCATTTTCTCCACATCCGGCTTTGTACCTGAAGTTCCCCTTTAGTTGGTAAAGAGTCACTTCCTACCACTGTTAATGCCTGTTTTGAGGCTTTCCATGCAGATAAGCAAAATGGTAAATAAAAAGGTGATTAAAAACGAATTAGAAATTGTGGGCATTAAAATGAGCATGCGTGCGCGCTCGCACAGGCACCACACACACACACACACACACACACACACACACACACACACACACACACATATTTTGATCTTCATTTAAACCCAACTGTAAAGACCAAACTCTGGAAAACACTGAAATCCTTTGAGAGGAATAAAGTTCTAAAGTGGTCTCGTGTGCATAAATATAACGTAAAAAAATAGTCTCTAAAATAATATTAGTTTTCAACATCAATTTTTCTTTAACATCAGCTCTTTTTTTGGCTGTTTTATTGAAAAATTCTACAGACAGTAGCTTATTTTTCCACCAACCTCAGCACCTGAGATTTTTGGCCAATGGATATAAGACCAATAAAATTGCCTATAAAATGTAACTTTATGCCATAACTTACACAATGTTTATAGAATGTATTTCACCATTCACTCCCCCTGTCCCCAAAGTAAACATCTCTGGCTGTGTTCAGCCTATAACAATGGAAAACAAAAATAATTACGCTTAACAATGGTAAGGCTCGCTCTGGATTGTATTGCTGTGTTTTGTACTTTTACCTGTGCAGAGATGGCTCCTCACTTAGCATAGAGCTGCTCTGGGCGTCACCCAGAGGGTGTTGAGGCATGCTTTCTTTCACATGTTTTATTTGCAAGCGCTGTAATGAGTTACATCTCGGCATACCTGAGAGACTATGGCGAGCCAATGGAACTGCTGGACTGACACAATCTCCCCTGAGTGCCAGCCTCTGGATCTTCCCCTGGAGCAGCACTTCCTGATTCCTTTGTCTCTCTCTGTTATCTCTTCTAGTTCTGCGTTCAGCATCTCATTTTCAGTTACTCATGATCATTCTCTGTCAGCTTGTGCTCTTTTCCACTCAGGACCTCCCATCTAAATCATTTTTCCCCCAGAAATGCTTATATTTGATATTTCATTTCTTATATCTTTTATTTCTTTCCTCACAGAAGACTGTGAACTTTATGATGGAGAGGATTTTGTCCTACCTTACATTTTTTTCATGGCCTGGGCAGTGCTGGGTATATAGAGGGAATGAGGTAGATATTCTTGTGTAAATGAGTTAATGAAGAGAGGCTACTTTATGCACACTTTGTTATGCTTATTATTAATTACTTATTTTTTTAAATTAAACATTTTATTGAATATTTAAACATATATAATGTGTTTGGATTCAACTTAGACCCCATTATTTCCCATCTAGTTCTTTGGCTAAGCCTCCTTTCTTCCCAACTTTAACGCACGCTCATGTTATCTCTTTCTCTCTTTCCTTCCTCCTTTTTCTTTTCCTCTCTGTCTTTATCTTTCAAGGCACACGGAGTCAGTCCATTTATTTATGAAAAAGAAATTTTGGCATTTCATTCTTACAGTAGACCCACTCTGACAACTAAGTAGGCTGTATACAGCCATGTTCATCGTGAACATTTAGAGAAAACTCCAGAAGGGAGGCCAGTTTGCTGAATTTCATGCACTTTTTTTTTTTTCTTGATCAAAAAAGAAAAGAAGTAGGACAAAATTGGATCTGTAAGGATTTGGCTCATCCAGTACAAGGAAACAGTTATGGCGCCTTTTGAAAAGGTGACTCACTGGAGAAGTGACTTGTTGCTTAGACTCACCCCTCAGGGAGGTGTCTGAGCCTCGAAGGTTCTGGGTCACACCTTGGAATGTGCTCTGGGTGTGGACTTCTTTCTAAAGCAGTAGGAAGCAGGTAGGAAGCACAGTGGCCTGCAACAGCAACAACTGATTTGTGGCCGGCTAGCAACTTGGAGGAGAAGTGCTATTCCAGCCAATAGCAGAAGGGGATGGACGCTTTTCCCTTTCCTGTTTCTAGTCTTTGTGTTTTCCTAACCAGCCAGGGCTGCTCTTCCTATCTGAGTATCCAAAGGGTGAAAGGGAGTTAGGATTTGTCTGTTTTCTTTTTCTTTGCATTGTTGGCAATCGGACTCAGGGCCTTACCCATGTTTGGTGAATTGCTACCAGGAGCACAGTATTTCATACTTGGGCTGTGTTTGTTTTATGTTGTATCTGACAATGACTTCCTTGGAAGACCTTTTCCTCTAGAGTGTGACATGAGAGCACATTTCCCCTCACCATTTCTCATCCCTTCTGTGCCAAGGCTGGTTTTGTGCACACAGTAGGCTCACAATAAACATGATCTGTCACACAGTAGCTCTGCCCGAGGGTAAGAAGCCAGGGCTGTGCTATCTCTTGGTTCCTGTGGCAAATTTTTGTGCTAACTTGACAGATAGAGAAAATTATTTTCTGGGCATGCAAGCTTAGTTTGCCCTAGCCAAACATAGAAAGCTGTCATGTGAATATTTTTGAACCTCAAAAACAATTTTGGTTTAACATTGGGCGGGTGGTGGCTCTCATTTGTCCCACACAGTCCACCCATCTCTTATTAGGACATATAATTCCAACAGTGCTGACTATCTTAACATTTGTGAACAGCGTGTCCTCTGGACACTGTTGCGTACACACGTTGCTTCTTTAAGAAGCTCGCTTGTAGCTTATAATTAAACGAAAGAATCAGCAGCTGCTGAAACCAAGGATAGCCTAGAGCGCATGTTTATGAGATTCTCAGGCAAGAGGTAATCATGTCAGAGCCGCTATTGTCATGAGTCTGGCTGTTCCCAGCTGACCTTCGCACGAATCCCTTGTTTAGTACTCGTCATCTGGTCATGCCTCTCCACTTCAGCCCACTGTTTCCTCTCAGAACTGGCAAAAACAACTGTATGAGGAAAACATTTCATAAGAGAAGTCTCCCAGACTTCTGATTTATAAACCATAGATGACTTGGGTTCTTCTAACACATGCATAGAGTGCTTCTTTTGTTGTGGCTGGCCAGGGAAGATGGCAAACTGGAAGCCTGTGGACGAGCAGACTGTGGAAACCTGTGGATGCACAGACTGTGGAAGCCTGTGGACGCGCAGACTGTGGAAGCCTGTGGAAGCCTGTGGACATGCAGATTGTGGAAGCCTGTGGAAGCGCAGACTGTGGAAGCCTGTGGATGAGCAGACTGTGGAAGCCTGTGGATGCACAGACTGTGTCTCCGTTTTGTTTGTCTCCTTAATAGAAAATTTGAGAAATTTTAATATTTATTTAATATTATATATAGTTACATACTAACTATATATAATAATGAATTTCTTTATGGCATCTTCATACATACACATAATAAATATTCATCATATTCGTCTATCATCCTTTCTTGCCCTTCTCTTTCCAACTAGACCACCTTCTACAGACAGTCTAATTTTTTTTTTTTGGTGACCTCCGTGAGTTTAATTAGGGTTGCTTTCAGGGGCATTGCTGGTAGGTGACTGATGGAGCACGGCTACTTGCCAGTGCCTACACCACAAAGAAAATATATTAATAGAGGATTTTGATAGACAGTAGGCAGAGGATTAACTAAGTCTTCAGGCCATGGAAATCCTTTCACTCTAGGTCAACCTGGAGCAGTTGTTTACCCAAGCAGTAGGTGGCTCCTTACTCCTCCTGTAAACAAGGGAATTCTCTGGGATCAGTGCCTAGTCTAGGTCCAGGCTCTGAAGCACAGTACTCAGTCACACGCAGTGCCCAATCCGAGTAAATTCCTGCTTTGAAGCTGTCACAGACCCCACAGGCAGTCTACCCACTAGTTCAGAGCCTCTGACCTGGTATGTCTAGGGGTATCTGTGGCAATGGAGGCACTACAGATGGGTTCCAGGTGCGCTAAGACACCGACTCGATGGGACCCTGTGTGATCTGGACAGGTTCTGTGTCACCCAGCCCACAGTCAGTCTCCTCTGGCCACGCGCTATCTCACCTATCACTTTAAGACAATGAGCTCTCAAAGTATCTTTTTTCATATGATATGAATTATGAATTAAAAAATGTTGGGGAGCACTGTTGCAACCCAACCCCCAAATTTTATGGATGAAACCTTAAGTCATTTCTATTAGAAGAGAGTTTGTATACAGATGAGGTAAGGCTATGTTCAGTTTGTGTTGTGGTTAGCTATCTTTAAGGTGACTTAAATCCCGGCCTGGGAATAGCTGGTAAATCACCCAATGAATGGCAGATAACGGCTCTCAGCAGGACATAGGCATTGAAAACACATTGCTACCAAATAAAGGGAAAATGAACACCTGGGTAACATCAACAGTGATCTGTGCTGCATCCCTGATATGCCTTCAGGGTTAAGCCAGTTAAGCCTGAGCAGCCTGTCTGAAGTTTCAGCTCTCTGCTGGATTTGTGTATTCAGACAAAATCATGGTTTCAAAAGTCAGGCTCTCCAGAAATGTCAAGACAGCTGAGTAAGAATCCTGCACCTAAGGTTCAGAGAACATTGTGGAAGAGAGAGGGTTGGAAAGATTGTAAGAGTCAGATGACCAGGGAATCTGCTGTGAGACTGTGTCTCCTGGGAATGGCAGGGAAGCCTCACTCATACAACCTCAACAACATGGCTGCAAACCAAGACCTGAACAGGGATGAGGACACCAGAAGACAAGCCAGCTTGGACAGGAGAGATGCCACAGGGCCCGACACCTAGACAAAGAACTACATGCAGCTAAGGAGTGCTGAGGGCAGGAGAAATCGTCTCCCCTGGGCTTGAGGCCCCTAACTGGTGACCCAATACCCTGGTCAACCCTGAAATCATATACATAAAGTAACACTAAACAGACCGGACAGGTTGCATTTATATATTTAGGCATACAAAAGCAATAACAATGAAAGAAAACGAGCCCATATTTGAGCAGGAAGTGTGTGTGTGTGTGTGGAGGGGCGGGGCGGGGTTACCTAGGGGAGGTTATAAGAACAAGGGAATTGATACAATTATATTTTAATTTTAAAAATTAAAAATAGCGTTTCAAGACAAACATGCATCCCTCAACTTACTTATCACCCCATAAAGATTTGTTCAAGTTTAAAATAATACTGGATACAGATCAAAAGGCAATATATAAACAAGGGCCCATAGCTTTGAGGGTTACAGAGATCAAAGTCCCAGACCCCCTCACAATGAATGGGGATAGGTCAGATCTGGGCCGGCGCAGAAGAGAACTTAGCTGAGTCTCTCCCATAGGCTGCCCCACCACTGGCTCTTTGGTTGCTTAATACATTAGTGGATGTGTTCCAGTTCCCAGCGGTCGGAGTTCCACATCACACAGTCCCTGTCCCATCTGGTGCTAATTGGCACCCTCGTTGGTAGTTTCCAAAAACAGAGCAGGAAAAATAAAAGGGGCCGTCGTTCTATGCTTAGATGCTGGGAACCTAGAACAGGCCGTGCTAGCTAGCTCCCAGACGGGCCGTGCACTCAAATCTTGTATGTAAATCCGTTGTTTAGAACCAAGCGGGAACAAATTTTTCCAATGGAAGAAAAGCATGCCTGGTGGCTCATTCTCCAGGTCAGCCCGGGTCACGAGAGTCTGTCAGGCCCTCAGTGTGCTCAAGGAGTCTTTCTAGTCTCCTAACAGACCATGCTGGGCGAACCAAGAAGAGCAAGGAAATGGTGGGAAAGCCAACGCTGCCTCCGGAGGCAGAAGACAGGGCTGCACACCTATCAACCATGCAAACTCAGACAATTCTCAGGATTCATAGCTCCAGGTTTCTTTAACTGAGTAGGAATCCAGCAGGGAATACACCAGTTTTAGCTTTCTCCTGGTTACTGTTGGTAGGGTCAAATGAGATGATATATAGAGAACTGTTTGAAATGCCTGCCACCCCGAAATAATGGAATCTGGATTTCCCCGGTTCCCTCCCTATCCCGAGGCACCACTTTGTGGTTTCTGCAGGGCGAACAAGTGGAGCTGGCAGGGAGCAGGACAATGAAGCCGGAAGAGAGACTGACTGCTGAGGTGGTACCAAGCAGGCTGGCCCGTTAGCCTGAGACTTCTGCCTCCTGCTCACCCTCCAGGTCATGTCAGGGCCACGCTGCTCCCCACCATTCCCGTGTCTCTCCCCTAGGGACTGGCCTGTTGTTGCATTTTCGGTCAACAGTTAAATTTCCAAACAGCGTCTCTTCCTCCCTCCCCCTGTATTATGGGGCATCCGACATACTTTTTGCATTGCCGTAAGGAATCTGATAGCTTGATCGTAAATGAAGGAAGACTGAAAGCTAAGGCTCCTTTCTTCCTGGATCCTTGGTGATTTTGTAAG
This sequence comes from Peromyscus leucopus, assembly GCF_004664715.2. Classification (NCBI taxonomy): domain Eukaryota; kingdom Metazoa; phylum Chordata; class Mammalia; order Rodentia; family Cricetidae; genus Peromyscus; species Peromyscus leucopus. The sequence continues at coordinate 12,696,261 of NC_051076.1, read as the reverse complement.
ATCTGCATGAAAGGAAGGGCTCAGATTATGCTGAGCATGTTTTTAAATTAAAGAATAATTATGTTTTATTCAAACTTCACAGAAGAAGCAGAGCCAGGGAATTTCATCTAGGCCCTTGTGCGGGAGCTGGGGGAAGCAGGCTTCAAGCTCTGCCAGGCGGATGGAGACAAACCTAGCCAGACATCACAGCAATGTGGAAACTTGGGACAGGTCAAATTGCCAGGGGGGATCTGGAAGAAGAGGTAGCCTTGGGATGGTGGTATGATTATCTCCCCCTTCCTCACCCAACAAGGAAGTAGATTCCACCCAAGGCATCCACTTAGGTGACACTTACCATAATGACATTACAAAGCATCACTGATCTGACAGCTTCCTGTTCTGCCTTCATCCCCATGGTTCCGTTTTCCCACCACTCTGTCTTTCCCCTAGCATTTCCTGTTGCCCTCCATGACAACACCACATCAGCCTGTGTTTTCTGTTACTCTCAGTTGCTAGAGACCTCCCCCATCCTCTCCCTCTTCTTTAGGTTCTCCTATTGTCTTCCTGCCTGTTCAATTTAATGCTTACTACACTGTTAGGAATTAGATGATGGGGCTAAAGGAGAGGCTCAGCAGTTAAGAGCACCCACTGCTCTTGCAGAGGACCTGGGTTTGGTTCCCAGCACCCACATCAGTGACTCACAACTGCCTATAATTCCAGTTCTAGGGGATCTGATGCCCTCTTTTGGCGGCCATGGGCAACTGCACACACATGGTGCATATAAAGTCATGTAGGCACTCACACATACATCTAAAAAAATAATCATTTAGAGAAGAAATTGGATGATGATAGCTGGCATTTCTATCATCAGGGGGCTATTGCAAACATAACTGCCATCTACATGAGCCCCATAAGAGAATGCAGAGGTCGGGGCTAGGGATATAGAGGAGGAAGGGATGAAAGGTTTTACTGGGTGAGGGTTTTCATGTGAGTAGGAGAAATTAGGAGGGCATTCTGAAGACAGTGCCATCTGTGCTGGGGCTTAAAGGATACCAAAGAGTTATAGAAGGGAGAGGAGCTTGTGAGATAAAGGAAGACATCCATAAGCAAATTTCCAGATTGATTATTACATATAATAAAGGACCATAGGGTTCCCAGAAATATGCACCCCTTCATTGCAACCAGGACAAATGAAAGAGAATTTCCTAGATTTTTTTTTCTTTGAGAAGATGTCAAGCATCCTATGAAAAACCGTGGTAACATTTGCATCTTGTTAGGGATGTAGCTCAGCAGCAGAGTACTTACCTGGCATGCCTGGTAGCCAAGGTTCAATTTTCAGTACAGCCACAGAAAACCTGGAGATTTGAGGCAATGGTTCAGTATGTAAAAGATTTTTCCTGCAAATGCAAAGACAGAGTTTAAATCCCTAGGTTCCAGGTAGAAGCTAGACACAGTGGCGTATTCCTGTGTTGGTGTTCCTACAGTGAGATGGGAGACAGACAGGAGAATCCTAAGAGGCCTGTGGGCCATTGAATCTAGTGAATGCAATAGCCAGAAAATGAGAAACGCTGCTTCTAAAGAGGTGAAAGGTAAGGGCCAACACCTGGGATTCTCTTTTGACTGCAGCACAACCACAGTCATCCATATGAACATGTGCAGTTATGTGTGCGCACCAACTATAACGAAAAGTTTAGACCTTCATCTTTTCCTTCCTCACTCCCTTTCTCCTTCCTTTCCTCCCTGCATTGCCCTTCTTTCCCTTTTTAGAAACAGGATCCAGGGAAAAATATTGAATTCCTAAGGAAGAAGCAAAGACAACTAGTTTCACAGTGAGCACAGCAGCCATGTTGTCAAGATAGAGGGGGGTCTGTGCAGTGCCTCTCCACACGATCCCCAGGACAAAGGTTGCAGCCATGTGGTTCTACTTCATTAAAGCATAAACACAGGCCATCCCATTCTAATTTAGAGAAAGAGAAAAGTTGAGTTCTGGGGTTCTCAGGAACAGTGAGTCCCTTCTAAATCTGGGACTCAACAGAGCGCCTATGTGGACATGTGCAAACTCACAGTCTCGTGTTGATTGGTCAAGGGCACAGGCTGGTTAGGATAGCAAACAAAAACAGTGGACAGGGCTGTGAAGACACGGTGAATGGACAGCTTGACACATGATGATTGTTCCTGTTTCGGTCTGTCACCCACATCAAGTAAATCACATGAGTTAAAATAGATGTGCTTCAAGTTCAAGATGCACTCGGTGGAATTCTGGTCTCCGATTGGCTTCACAAGGAGACTCCAAACATTTCGTTTGGCTTTCTCTCCTCCTCCCTCCCCCATGCTGCTTCCTCACTCTTGCCCTGTTTCTGTTTGCACGTCTTCCTTTGTCATTTCCCGCCATGTTTTCTTCATCTATTCCTAAGAGAAAAACAAGGGATTGTGCAAACTTTTCTGTTATGAATTTAATCCTAATGCTGCTTCTAATTTTTAAGAGGTCATATTAAAAATAAATTCAAGAACTGACATTTCTAAACTAACAGATGTGTGTGTGTGTGTGTGTGTGTGTGTGTGTGTGTGTGTGTTTATGTGTTGGGCATGGTGGTGCATGCCTATTGTCCCAGGACTCCAGGTATAGAAGCAGAAAGTTCAGAGTTCAAGGTCCTCCTTGGCTAAGTAGGAAGATCAAGGGTAGCAGGACTTTGTAAGATCCTGTCTCAAACAACACAACAAAATCAACAACGATTAAAAATAAGAAAAAAAAAGGAAGAAAAAAATACTTAAGAAAAGAGCATTTTCACATTTCATGCACAAATCCCAGCTTCATTTTTATTTGCATGGAACAGCAACAGATAAATTAATTTGCTGACACTTCACGGTTAGGTTTATTATTTTGGAAATGGTTTCTCTGAGTCCTCAGGGTATTTATGCAAAGCTCAGAACTGGAGGTCAGAGACTGTGGACTCCACTGCCAGTTCAACCACCAGTCAATGACTGGCTTTCTTTGCTCTCTTCTATTTGAATCATCATTGAATTGGCAGACTGGATTTCTGTCATTGAATTGCCCTAGCTCTATGATTCATAAGTTCCTACAGAATAAACATATACAACCATAGGACATTTAGGTACTATTTATTTCACACACCGAGATCATTTCGTCTTTATTTTAAACCTAATATTAAGTGTTATATGTGAAGATAATTTCTCTTATATTAAAACTGAGAACCAACTGAATAAGCAGGCATCTTAAGATACCGCCTTTTTAAATCTCTCTCTCTCTCTCTCTCTCTCTCTCTCTCTCTCTCTCTCTCTCTCTCTGTCTCGTGTGTGTGTGTGTGTGTGTGTGTGTGTGTGTGTGTGTGTGTGTGTGTGTGTTTAGGTCAGAAGACAACCTCAGATGTAGGTATTTTGTTAGGGAGTCTTTTGTTTTCCACAGCAAATGTCAGGCTAAGCTGGACTGCAAGTTTCCAAGGGTCTCCTGTTTCCGCTGCATGTCTTATCTCACTGTCTGCTGCTGTGCATGACTTTCTTTGGGTTGCTTGCATAACACACACTTTAGCTACCGAGCCATCTTCCCTGCGTGGTCTCTCTGTAACTCCCTCTGGGTTCTGCTGGCACTAGACATTCACTAGTCAGTATCCCGTATTGAAAGTGCTTGCTTATAGGAGATCTTGACCTTCATTCTAGTATGGCAACAAATAAGTTGTATCTTACCACATTGGGCACAGAACTTTGTACATCTCAGTGTGGTAGACTCTCTACTACACATGACCCCTGAATACCTGCTGTATGGATTTGACAATCTGGCTTGTGACTGCTGATCTGCAGGTTCCTTCTGGTATCTGCTAATGTTGAGCTGGGTATAAAAGCCTTCTGTAGTATTTCACTATTGAAACCTGCCTTCTTTGCTGTTTGGTAGGTATGGCATTTCTTCCTGGTTGGCCATTCTCAAAACAGGACCCAGTCATTGAAGGTGCAGAGCCAGTACTTAGGTACCTGGTGGCGTCCTAAATATATCACCTCTGTCTGTGTACCATGCTTTTTCTGGACAGCTCTGCTAAAGGGGAGCCCCAAGCACAGCTGCTATTCCACGAAGTAGAAGAATTATTTCAGCATTTACTTAGAACTCATGTTACCCAACCAAGCGTGGGTGAAGTTGGGCAGAAGCCTCACCCTGGCTGTGTTGCGAATGATCTTTTTTAATTCCATGACTAAGGCTCCCTGACTGAGTCAGCCACATCATTACTGGATCCTTTTTGTATGAGGAACAAACATCCTCCAGAAATATCTTCAGTCTTCATGCAAACAATTCTGGGGGCTGACACTGCCCTTTTGCCAGATGTCCCTCGACACATCTGAATCTCCTCTAGTCTCAAGCTGGACCCTTAATTGTAGCTGAATAAATAAATTGAGCATAGTTCAAATTCTTGACTATTTTCTGTTTGAATAGTATGTGCTTTACCACTGTATGCATTTCACCCTGTGTGAGGGCCCATTGTGACTTGGCCATGTGCTTTTACATGGTTCACTGTGATTACAGCCAGTCTTTGCTTCCAGAAGGCAATGTTCTCAGAGGCAGATCTTGTGTTCTTTTGCTCTCTATCTTGTCATGAAAAAAAGCTGCTCATAAATTAGGGTTTTGAATGGAACAGGGATATCTAAGAGAGTTGCCAATGCTTTAGATAAATCAATTAGAACTAAAGAAAATTTGAATTGTGAAAGATAATAGAATGGGAAATGTACTCATTGGGCCAACATAACTCCATGAACTCAGGACACTAAGACATGTCCCCCTCCCAGGTTCCCACAGAGTGAGACCTTAAGGTGTTGTTTAAGGTACACCAAGGTGTTTGGGTTTCCTACTTTAACCTCTGCCACTGGGCCATATTTTAGTGATTTAATACCTAGACAAACACAATGTCAGAAAATAATAATAATCCTAGGGAGGTGAGCATGAGACACTGGGAAGACTGTAATTATACAGAATCTGAAAGGATTAGAACATTTGCGTTTGCTTAATGTTCTGGTAAATTGCTGGTTAGTCAGAAAAGCATTCTGATTTCAACACTTTTTGAATAATACTCACAAAATGCCCTTAGCAAAGTCTATGCAGTAAACAGAACTTAGACTCTCTTTGATGTCTGAGAGGTTTTTCTTAGAGCCTTTAGGTCAATACTGCAAGCTCACATTTTCACATAAGTATTAGGAGGTAAGACGCCACAGGATCTAGCCGTTGTCTGAACTGGCCACTGTGTTCTTTAGACTTTGGTTTGGATAAATCTTTCATCTCAGGTTAATAGTTTTTGATTGCTTTTCCTTGAGTATCCCATGCTCCAAAATAACTCTGGGATACTTTTATGTCTGAAAATGGCATGTAAGAAATACAAACTTTAGAGAAATATCACCCCAAATTATTCTCTTTGCTCAGCCAAAACTCTTTTTAAAGTACTTTTTCCTGTACTTCCAATGATTTCTTCCTATGCCCTAATGGTTTAAGCCCATTTAAACATCACCATTTAGACTACAAAGGCACCTGTGATTTAGAAACCACATAGAGTCTCCACAGAAAAGGAAAACACTAGATTTTTCGAAAGTATTTCTCTTTATATTTCTTTAGTCTTCACAGCCCAAAGTATACATTTAAAAACAAAAACAAACAAATAGAATAGATAATGGAATTATTTTCTCTGATTTGTCAAATGCAAATGACTAGACATTTTTTAGGTATTTATTGCTTTTATATATGGTATATAGTTATTGTACTTTTGTATGTAGTTTTTCTTATATTAGTTATAACTTTTTTCCTTTTTTCTTTTTATTAAAATAGAAAGGGGAATATGGTGGTATTTCATTTGTACTGAAATGTGATTTTATTTATATGTTAATAAATAAAGTTGCCTGGGGGTTAGAGCTAATAGCAAGCCATAGCAGAAGCTGGCTGGTGGTGGCACACACCTTTAATCCTGATCACATGACAGGGAGATCTGTGTGTTCAAGGATATAGCCAGCATGGAGACACATGCCTTTAATCTCAATACCAACCATAGAAGACCTGGAGGTCTGTATAGACAGGCAGTAATGAGGAGGTCATGTGGTTGGGTTTACAACCAATGAGAAGGCAGGTGAGGACTGGTGGATGAGAGAGATTTGTCTTGACTGTGGGCCAGGCAGGACTGGAGAAAACTCCAGCTACAACAAATCAACGGTTTCTGTTTGTTTGTGTTGTTGTTTATGGCCTATATGATCTTAACTTTATAGCATTTAAATCTTATTTTTTAACTAACCATGGTGGACTAAATACATCTCTTTAGTTCTAATGTTTGTTGAAACCTTTCTGAAACTACTGGAAATGCTTGAATATGCACACCATAAACTAACTTTCTTAATCTCCTATTCTCACTGTATTTGATTTTATAGTTTTGAAACAGGGTCTCATTTATCTCGGGCTGGCTTTGGACTCACCACCAGGGTGGGAGTGACCATGAGCTCCTGATCTTCCTGTCTCCATCTCCCAAGGCCTAGGATTAAAAGCGTGTGCGAATAAACTCTCTAGAGCAAGTCAAATAGCAGCAAACATGACTGTGCAGGTAGAGTTAATGTTTTCAACTTCCATTTGGCTAAATCTTGGCATCTTGATTTGTTTAAGACCCTTTTTAGACTTATCCAGTACAGTGTATGGAGCTTTCAAATTCTACTCTGTAACTTAAGCTGTTCTGACAATTCCATGAGTTCTAGTAGAGGACAGAAGACCTGTGGGTCAGAGACCAAGGGCTTCATCACATGTGCGCAGTAGAGAGGAGGGCTTCTTATCCATGATTCCTTAAGCTCTAACTTCTTGGAGAGATTTACAGCAGTACAAGGGATGCTGTGTACTCTCAAGCCAGCATCCCAGCTGAGGGACCGAACTTACAAAGTTCCATCTTTTATAATGGGTGACTGATAAATCCTGCCCACCTTTGACTAGAGTGAAGCAAATTATTATCTTGAACAAACAGATTTTTCTCATTTCTACAGAAGGAGGCAGTATCTATATTTTCCAAGACTGTTCAATACACCAACCAAGTAAGATGTATAGAAATAGAACATACCCAAATAGAGTTGTCTCCCTACAATGACATGTCAATAATAATGTACATGTGATATGCATGAGTATATATAAATTCATATATATATTCATATTTTTGTGGGAACACCTATGTATGTGGGTACACATGACATCTATGTATGTGGAGGCCAGAGGTCAACATTGGGTATCTTCTTCCTCAATTACTCTTTACCTTATACACTGAGGAAAGGTATCTTAGTTGATCCCAGAGATCTCTGATTTGGCTAGCCTTCCTGGCCAGCTTGCTCCAGGGATCCCACGTCTTCCACCTCAGCTCTGGATCCTGGCTTTATATGGGTGCTGAGGTTCTGAATTCTAACTCTCATGTTTGCATAGCAGACATTTTATCCACTGAGCAGAGCTGCCTTCTCAAACCCCTCAGTAGGAATTATTTAAAGGCAAATTATTTAACTTTTAAGTAACTTAAGCTCATAGTTTTTCTATAGTTTATGGGTTAGTTAAAAAAATGTTCAAGTTTTTGGTTCCAAGTGGTAGACTCGACTTCACATTTTGTTCTTCTCAAGTCCTCCAATCTCTAAAATAATATAGTTTTATATCAAACAACGGGGCTTTTGAAAATGGGTCACATACATGATGGAGGCCCTTATAGGATTAAAATGGAGTCAAAAGGTTCCATAGCCCCATGCTGTTCGACCAATCTTTTTTATTCCTATTCATTTTTATTGGTACAAATTCATTGCACATAGTGGTAAGTTTCCTAAGGTCATTTTTATACAAGTATGTCATGTACTTTGGCTCTCTTTCCTCTCCTCCTACCCCTGCAATTATTCTTACACATTGCTTTTGTGCCCTGTGTACACACATGGTGGAGTGTATCTGCGCGATATCTAGTATCTACAAAGGAGAGAAAATGTGGCAGTTCTGTTCCTGAGTTTGACCAGATTCTTCCACTGTGATGCTCCCTGGTTGTGTCTATTTTGCTGTTGCTCTATACATTCCTTCCAGGTGAGACCACACAGGTGTGAATAAGCCTACTGTGCCTTCCTCCCAGATGAGGCCACATAGATGTGAATAAGCCTACTGTGAATTTTACACAGGTGAGGTTACTTAGGTGTGAATAAACCTACTGTGCCTTCCTCACAGGTGAAGTCACATAGGTGTGAATAAGCCTACTGTGCATTCCTCACAGGTGAAGTCACATAGGTGTGAATAAGCCTACTGTGCATTCCTCACAGGTGAGGTCACATAGGTGTGAGTAAGCCTACTGTGCATTCCTCACAGGTGAGGTCACATAGGTGTGAGTAAGCCTACTGTGCATTCCTCACAGGTGAGGTCACATAGGTGTGAGTAAGCCTACTGTGCATTCCTCACAGGTGAGGTCACATAGGTGACCTACTGCACTGACAGCTGCTTTAAACTCTTACCTAAGCAATTCTTGTAGTACCTAGTATTGAATGATGATAAACAACTGATACTGATCTTTCTATTTACTATAGGATAGTTTTTGTCACTATTTTAGAATTTAGTCCTTATACTTCTTAGTGTGCATTTGTGTGTATAGTGTACATGTGCTGTGTATGCATGTGCTTGTTTAGGTGTGTGTTCATTCTGAGGCTACAACAGGCCTTCAGAGTCTATTCCCACATCCTTCTCTGCCTTATTATTTTGAAGGGGTCTCACTGAACTGGAAGCGCACTTTTTGCAAGGTTGGTTGGCCACCAAGCTCTTAAGATCAGTCCATTTCTACCCTCCAAATCTAGTATTATAGGCATGTGTGGCCACGTGTGGCTTTTTACATGTTTGCTGAAGATTTGAATTCAGATCTTCACACTTGCACAGAAAATGCTCTTACCCACTGAGCCATTTACTCAGCTCTTTCTATTTCTTAAAAAAAAATTGCTATAAAAATGCTGTGACACTACAGCCTCCTACATCTCATGTCGAATGAACCTTGTGATTACATCATTTTTAATGCTTTGATTGATCTGTGTTGTTGTTGGTTTTTTTTTTGATACATAGTCCTCGGAACAATGGCATATATCCTAAATATATTGTATTTTATACCATTAGGCTTGTGCAAAGTACACACAAAAGTGTTTAAACAAGAACAAAGTTGCCCAACAGTGCATTTTTATCACATATCTTTTGTTAAACGATGCAAGACTGCATATAAATACATAATATGCAATATATGAAACCTGAATTATGCATATTCCTTATCTATATAATTTTGCATATATAAATGCTGTGGAATAATCCCTTTGTACACTGTGAAGATTTGCTGAAGGTTTAATAAACAAGCTGACTGGCCAATAGCTGAATAGGATAAAGTTTGGCAGGAAAGCCAAACTGAGAATGCTGGGAAGGAGAAAGGTGGAGTCTAGAGTATCCAGCCAGACACAGAGGGATCAGGAGATGAATGTGCCATGCTAATAAAGGTACTGCCTTGTGGCAGAGTGTAAATAAGAAATATGGGTTAACTTAAAATGTAAGAGCTAGTTAGTAATAAGCCTAACTATTGGCTGAGCATTTATAATTTATATTAAGCCTCTGAGTCAATTATTTGGGAAGCAGCTGCTGGGTATTTGGGAACAGGCAGACAGGAGAGAAACATCCAACTACATATAAACATGTATATCACATAATGTACATATACTTATATATTCATACATACATGTTTATTTGTGTTCATATAAAAATAAACATCAAAAAACAGTGAATAAGTCAGGTAGTCAGTGAATACCAAGTAACAGATATACATATGCAAGATGTCTAGAATGAGCAAACTCAGAAAGAAATAAAACCCAAGGGGACTGACTAGAGTAATATTTAAAAAATAGTCATTGCAACCTTCCTCACTTGGAGTAGACTTCCATTTCTACTTTTAAGAAAAAATTCATAGGTGTATTTTCTCAGAGGTCTAGAGGCTGGTAAGTAAATGAAGATTTTAGTGGAATTTGATCTCTATTCCTGGCTTCCAGATGGCTGCCTCCTTGCTGTGTCCTCACAGAGGAGAGAGAGAGAGAGTGGAGAGATGTGGGGGAGGGAGAGAGGGGGGAGTGAAGGAATCTTATTCTTCCACATTGACCCAAGTTCTCACTCAAACTTAATCACATCATCACAGATGCTGATGAAGCCGAGGGTGGTTAAGCTTTGATGTATACATTGTATGGGAGTCACGCCATTCTTAGTGGTTCACCCCTGTGTTCTTTTGTGTGTTAGTAGGAGCACCACGTTGGGTGCCAAATGTAGAAGTAACTGTCTTATTCAATAAGAAACACAGAGTCAATACAGAGATGAAAGCCAAGAGGTCAGAGCTAATAGCAAGCCATCGCAGAAGCTGGGCGGCGGTGGTGCATGCCTTTAATCCCAGCTCTTGGGAGGCAGAGCTAGGCTGATATCTGTGTGTTCAAGGATACAGCCAGCATGGGGACACACGCCTTTAATCTCAATACCAACCATAGGAGACCTGGAGGTCTGTATAGACAGGTAGTGATGAGGCGGTCATGTGGTTGGGTTTACAACCAATGAGAAGGCAGAACAGAAACACTATTAAAAGACAGACACACAGGAAGTAGCTCTCTTTTGGAGAGGTAGGACCACCGTGACAGTGAAGGGTAAGGTTTTTAGCTCTTAGCTATTGCTCTGACCTCTTGGCTTTCATCTTTGTATTGGCTCTGTGTTTCTTATTGAATAAGATGGTTACTTCTACAGCCTGGTAATACAAATAATAAATGAGAAATCCATATGCAAACATATAATAACTGAGATTCTATTTACCCTCTGTGAAGGGGGCACTTTCCTCCGAGTCAGTGGTGGAGGGGTCTATTTCCAGTAGTGCTGGGATTACAAGAGAAATCAAATCTGTAGCTGCACAAAGCTTAGAGTGAACAGGTTTCCAGGGACAGAACTAATAACGTGTAGAGATGAAGAAAACCCTACTTACAGATGAAGGGGAGAATGTGAACATTCCCAATATCGATGCTTCAAGACTCAAAGCATGCCTTCCAGGTGGGGTGAGAGGAAGAGCAGGTGGAGAAGAAGGAGAGGGTGGACTAAAATTTTTCAAAGACGAAGGCTGAAAGGTCAGTACAGATGGGAAAATTACACACTTTGTATCTTAAAATTCTAGAAGAGTATTGAATATTTTCACTATGAAGAAATGATAGAAGATTGAACAGACATGTTTAACTCAATTTAAAAATCGAGTAATGCACACATGCATTAAAACATATAGTGACCCATTGGTATGTGCAAGTTTTTCCATATTATTTAAGGAAGTAGAAATGAGGCTGGGGTATAGTTCAGTGGTAGAACACTTAACAAGTTTGTGTAAACCTTCAGTTTCAAACCCTAGTGCTAGTGAATAAAAATACACGCACAATTACATACATAAGTGAATGATTGAATAATAAAAATAGTTAGGTAAAGACTTGGGGCATAGCGCTTAAAACCAGGATAGTAAACAACCAAATATTTTCAAATCATAGCCTCCCTATTGGAACTCAAACAATGACCAGGATGGACAGTGAAGGACAAAACCATTGACTACATAAAGGCATTACTATGAATCTGGCTTTCTAGACGTAACAAGATCTAAGAAGCAAGAAGATGTGTGTGATATTTTGTTTGTGTTCTGACAAATAAAGCTTGCTTGGAGTCAGAGGGCAGAGCTGGCCACTAGTTAACCATAGAGGTCTGTAGGTCTGTACAGAGAGGAGACAGGAAGTGATAAGGCAGGGCAGAGACAAGATCTTGCCCCCCCTTTATTTTTTTGGTCAGAGGACCCAGAGAGGTAGGAAGTGACTGTGATTGCTCCCCTGCTTCTCTGATCTTTCAGATTTTTACCCTGATATCTGACTCTTGGTTTTTGTTGATAAGATTAATTAGATTATTCATCAAAGACACTCATTAGAGACTCCAGTGTATGGTGATATTTTATTTGTACTGAAATGTGATTTTATTTGTATGTTAATAAATTAAGTTGCCTGGGGGTCAGAGCTAATAGCAAGCCATCGCAGAAGCTGGGTGTTGGTGGTGGTGCATGCCTTTAATCCCAGCACTTGGGAGGCAGAGCTAGGCTGATCTCTGTGTGTTCAAGGATACAGCCAGCATGGAGACACACGCCTTTAATCTCAATAACAACCATAGAAGACCTGGAGGTCTGTATAGATAGGCAGTGACGAGGCAGTCATGTGGTTGGGTTTACAACCAATGAGAAGGCAGTACAGAAAGTCTATATAAAAACAAACACACGCCGGGCGGTGGTGGCGCATGCCTTTAATCCCAGCACTTGGGAGGCAGAGCCAGGTGGATCTCTGTGAGTTCGAGGCCAGCCTGGGCTACCAAGTGAGTCCCAGGAAAGGCGCAAAGCTACAAAGAGAAACCCTGTCTTGAAAAACCAATAAATAAATAAATAAATAAATAAAACCAAACACACAGGAAGTAGCTCTCTGGCTGAGGAGGACAGCAGAGACAGTGAAGGGTAAGGTTTTTAGCTCGTAGCTATTGCTCTGACCTCTTGGGCTTTCATCTTTGCCTTGGCTCTGTGTTTCTTATTTAACAAGATAGTTACATCTACACTAGTGCAAATAGGCCTAAGTGAAGATCCTTCTAGGAATGGCTGAGGGTGGTAAGAGCTGTTGCCATGCCCACTGTGTGCTCTCTGCAGTACATAACCAGTGACCTTTATAAATATGTGATTTTGTTTAAACTTCTTAAAATGGAATAACTTCTTACTAGGAATGTCCCCTTGAAGTACTGACTCGTTGCTTCCTTAGGAACAGGAACTAGGTTCTTCAGACCTCTGCTCACAGTTCCTGTGCTTCAGAGGAAGTGGGTGTCACCCTTTAGTCTTATCTTGTCATCCCATAAATGGAGACCAAGCAGGTGTCCTAAACAAGGTCCATAAGACAGAGAATTTTGGCCCACACATTTGGGGAAGATGTTTCCTTCCTCTTCTCTAGATGCACTGGAAGAACCTATGTCCACACTGAGTGTGATATGGGACCCACAGAGCTCTTGACTCTGCTGACAGTCACATTGGGATCAGAAAGCCTCAAGAGAAGAAAGCCTGGAGAGCCTGAGCAGAGAGATGGGAAAGTGCTTTTTTTCTAGTCTTCAGGGAGAGGCTATTTCAAAGCCTCCTCTATGACAGGCTCTACCATGGGCATGTTTAAGTTACTTGGGACATTAAACATTATTTTAAAAGCCAGCCCAAGTCAAGCTTGCATTCCTAACAACAGAAAGGGTTCTAAAATAAAACAGAAACACACATTGAGAACATTTATCAAACAAATAACACTATAGAGGATTTGCTCAAATTTCATAGGCTTCTTAACAAACATCTTCACAGATATCCCTTAATGTTTATGGCTCCCTTGTAAGGGAGTTTATTGTTACCATGTGTTATACAGAAAACTGAACGAAATGGTCAGGTGACATGCTTGAATCCCCCTGGTTATAAATGATAAATTCTCTGCTTGTAACTGTTGCATCGTTACTAAAAGCCTGACATTGCAGGTGTACATCAAAGAACTAGTAGAGTAGAATATTCTAGAAATAGCCTCTTGCATATGTGGAGCTTTAATAAGGGCAGAGGTGGCCTGGCATTTCAGTGGAGAAAAGAGCGATTATTCAATAAAAGGAGCTGGAAAAATTGGTTGTCTATTTGGAAAAAAAAAATGAATCTGGATCCCACCCTTACACCATACCCAAAATCAACTCCAGATGGATTAGGGACTTAAATGTCAGAAGCAAACTTTAAAACACTTAGGAGAAAAATATAGGTGGATATCTTTCTGAAGCTGGGTAGGGATGGGTTTGTGAAACAGGCACAAAATGTACAAACCATAAAAGAAAAGATCTGTGATTTTGACTTTGTTAAAGCTAAGAAATCCTTTATGAGAAGAATTCTCAAAGAAGGTAAAAACGTCATCTGTAACATAAAACTGACAAAGGTTTACTACTAAGAATATGTGAAGAGTCCTATGAAATGCTGAGAAAAGATTATGCAACTTGGAAAAGGGGGCGAGAAAGAGGTAGGGGAGGGAGATGATAGATAGATAGATAGATAGATAGATAGATAGATAGATGATAGATGGATCGATGATAGGTAGATAAATATATAGATGACAGATAGATGATAGATAAATGATAGATGACAGATGATAGACAGACAGACAGACAGATAGATAGATAGATAGATAGATAGATAGATAGATAGATAGATAGATAGATAGATAGATAGATAGATAGATAGACAGCTAACATTTAGAGAGCCATGCATTGTCATATGCATATCTGGCCTTACAGGAACATATACCAGCAGTCAGCAACACTTATGTATAATTTTATATTCAATTTCTTGACAAAAGTTAAAAGTTTTAATTATACCCAAACCAGTTCTAATTTATTGCTGATATAAACTGGTAAATCATGTGAGAATCAACTTGGCATAACCTTTTAAATAACATACTCCCAAACCTGACAGTTTTCTAGGAGCATACACAAAAGGAAATTCTTAATTTGGTGTACTCAGAGGTACACTTAGAGATGTCTGCATCAGGCACCAGGGAGACAGGTCAGTCGGTGAAGTGCTGGCCTTGCCAACATGAGCACCTGCCTTTAATCCCCAGAACCCACATTAAAAAAGCCTGAGTGGTGGTGTGTGCTCATAATCCCTACACTGGGGATTCAGAGACAAGTAAATCCCTGGGGCTTGCTGGCCAGCCAGCTGGCCTACTTGGCAAGTTCCAGGCTAGTGAGAACTCAATAAACAAGATGAACAGCTCCTTAGGAATGACATCAGAGATTGTCTTCTAGCTTCTAGACACACATCCACACGCATGCACATGTATACACAGGAACACACACACAGTCAAACAATGCACATAGTAGCACTTTATTAACAACAGCAGGTAGAGCATACCTCTCAACAGGAAAATAGGTATAAATTGTACATGCTGGGGTATATCGCAGCTATGAAATTAATTATAGCTATGTCCAATAACATGATGGTGAGTGACAGGAAATTCTGAGCTGAACACCACATGATGGTTTTAGTGACATTCAGAGCCTGCTAAAGAGACAAAGTGACAGCTATTATTACAGGTGTACATGTGTTGACATTATTTTTAAAACCAGAAAGAAAACATAATACAAAATTCTGTATCTATGGGTCATATAACAGGGCAATGAGATAATGTATGTAGGCATCACAGTCAGCTTTGTTCTAATTCTTGGATTGGGTGTGGTTTTTATTATTCACAAAGTGAATAAAAAGGAATATACAAAGAAGCCAAGCCATGCATGGACAGCATGGATGGCTTATCAACAATCTTGTGTTCACATCTTTAAAATGGAGCCAAGATTGGTATGTTCACCTTGGGCTGCAGTAATAATTAAAAATCAGAACATGCCTGGCACATAGCAAGTTCAGTATGCATACTTGTGAAAGGTGCAGCAAGGGAAGCAATAATAAAGAGAAAAGAAAACTGTGAGTAAGTTTGTCCATTCCTAATTCACTGTCCATTCCTAATGTCCATTCCTAAATCATTAGCTCAGAGTAGAGAGGCATCCAAAGGCTATACAGATGAGGGTGGGCCTAATCAGGGAAAATTCTCCAGGAGGTAAAATTTGAAAGAATTAAACAAAATAAACATGTAATAGTATTGTTAAAATATAAATATACCACTGGATCAGTTGACTGGTTAATGGTTCAGGTTCCAATTTCTATTTTCAGAGTAGAACTCAGATGCCGTGATAATAGGAGGTGACATTTGTTGGATTTTCCTCCCTCAAGTTGTGGAAGAATCCTATAAACGCCTCTATAAATAACCAGCAGAGGCCGAAAGGTTTCCTGTAACTTCATGTCTCCAGCCACTAACCTCTGAGGACAGTCTGAGTGGCGGTTGAATCAGCTGGGTGGCAGCTCTGGCCTGTGGCAGTCTACCTCCCCCAGTGTGGTGGCGCTGGCCATGAGGGCCTTGGATTCTTTCCCCATTGGTCTTCAGTCCTGGTAACTTAAGAGGCAATAAACACACAGCACTCCATGGAAACCTCAGGGTCCCAGAGCCCCGGATGGAAGCTCAACCTCTCTGCTCTTGAAAGAAAAGGACCTCAGCTGAGCACCAGACACAGCTGCCCACACCTGAGTCGGGAGCCAAGCTACAAAGCCCTTCACCTGGGACAATAGCAGCTCAGTACTTTCAAAATGATGAACATTTACTATGTACCATGATGTGCACAGTGGCCTAAGCCATGCTTCCATGAAGGTAGACTGGGAGGGAGCAGGTGTGTGGTAGGTATGTGTTAAAGGGTAAATTGATTTGGTCACGGAGTTGGGCTATAAGCCAAGGGCCTCCTACCATTAGATAAGTTAGTGGAAGGCTGTACCCCTCTTCTGTATGGGCCCCAAAGCTGTTGATCACCTTCCTTTGTTTTTCATCCTTACCTGCTTATTTCCCCCAATTTAAGTAAACATGAATTTGGAAGAGCAAGAAGAATAAGCCACTCACCCTTTTGATTGTCTAGGAGCTGAATGATGCCCATCAAGGCTGAGGACTTCACTCACTCTGGTCTCATTTGATCCAGGAATAATCTCTTCCTTCTCCACCTTGTCCAGCAACCCAGTTTTGTGGAAAGACAACTAATGGTTCCAAATGGAAAATTGTTATTAAACTTTTTAAAGATCACAGTATAGAGAAAGTGCTTCCCAAGAATCAAAACTAAAGTAGAGCATGAGTCAGGAGAGTCAATGCAATGGGAACACACGATGAAAATCCTGTGTGTACTCTATTTGCACATCTCATTTTTCTCTTCAAATCGTGGTCCAAAATACCAGTTGTGATTGTGTAAGAACCCTGTTCCTGTTAGACATTTTGCAAACTCATTTGCTTTGGGTGAGCAAAATTTTCTTTACCCCCTGTTAAATCACAGTTAAAAAAACCCAAAAACAAAAACCCTCAAGGACAGGGAATCATCCTTATTGGCTTCTACCAGTTTTGCAGTTCCAAGTATTGGGGAACGGGAATACACATGGACAGATGGGATAATCTGTGAGGCTTAGTTCCTCCTCATCAAAACCTCTCTGCTCTCCCCTTGCACTAAATCATATCTGCTTTGCCAATCAGAGGGCAGTTTGTCATGTAGGATCTAGGGGAGATATTTATGGGACCTGTGAGTACAGTGGCTCTCCTTGGTGAGACGTCAGTTTTCCTCTGCAGGAGAGGAGAAGCCACAGCTCGTGAGATGACAACAGAGATATACTCAGAGAATTTTCAAACAGAGGGCCTTGTCAGAGAAAGAATTTCAAACAGTGTTTGCTTGTATTTTTCCCTTCTATAATGAACAAGCATGGAGTTGATTCAAGAATGCTCATATGATTGGTGGCACAAGAGGATGAGGTTAATGTTTTTGGTGGCTGGAGAAAGACTGAGGCTTGCCAATTATGTATCAGACATGTGACCTAACCCAACCCTTGTCTATCTGGACACATGGAAGAAATGAGAAATTAGGTTCAAAGCACAGAATATGGTTGCCATGTGGACTCTTAATATTGAGGCACTCACATCTACAAAACAAAAAGCAGGTGCAGGTCAATGTGCTAGAAGAACACACTGAACACTTCAGAGTATCCAAGGAGTAGTGGGGCCTTATTTCTGTTGCATGTGTGTGTGTGTGTGTGTGTGTGTGTGTGTGTGTGTGTGTGTGTTGTATGAATATATGTGTTTTTGTGTGTGTGTACAGGTAAATGTGTATATGTGTGTATGTGGAACACCAATGTTCGGTGTCTTTCTCAATTGATTCTACTTACTGTGTTGAGACAGGGCCTCTCACTGAATTTGAGGCTCACAGATTGCCTGGATTGGCTGGACAGAGATCCCCCATGGTCTTTCTGTCTCCAGTTCTCCAGCACTAGGATGGCAGGTCTATGCTGCAGACAGTTTTCACATGGGTGCTAAGGACCCAGATTCAGGCCCTCACGCTAACACAACAAACATATTGTTGATTGAGCCATGTCCATAGTCTCTGCTAATTCTCAAGCTTGTGCTTCCCAATAAACTGTGGGCAAAGTATCTTACATCCACAAGAAGCTCAGTGGGCATGAAGTGGTAACAAATAATTGTATTTTATTGTACCCAGTAGTTTATAAAAATTATTAATATGACTTAGGGTATGTTAATCTACAATAAAAAGAGACAGTTGTGTTTAATATTACTGACACTGTTAACATTTTTAAATAAAGTTAATCATTTATTTTGCATCCCGGCTGCAGCTTCCCCTCCCTCTTCCCCTCCCTCTTCTCCTCCCACCATCCCCTCCCCTCGTTCCTATCCCCCAATCCATTCCTCCTTGTTTTTGTTCAGGAAGGGGTAGGCCTCCCATGAGTATCAACAAAACACAGCATATTAAGTTACAGTAAGACTAAGCACCTTCCCATGTATTAAGGCTGGTCAAGGAGACCCAGTATGAGGATTCTGATTTCAAGCTCTACTACAGAACTATAATAATAAAAATTGCATGGAATTGGCATGGTAGATCAATGGAATTGAATTGAAGACCCAGGTGTAAATCCACACACTCGTGGACACCTGATTTTGACAAAGAAGCCAAAATTATACAATGGAAAAAAGAAAGCATCTTCAACAAATGATGCTGGTCTATCTGGATGTCAGCATGTAGAAGAAAGCAAGCTGATCCATATCTATCACTCTGCACAAAACTCAAGTCCAAGTGGATCAAAGACCTAAACATAATCCAGATAAACTGAACCTGATAGAAGAGAAAATGGGAAATAATCTCGAACTCATTGGCACAGGAGATACCTTCATGAACAGAACACTAATAGCCTGGGCACTAAGACAGACAATAAATGGGACCTCATGAAATTGAAAAGTTTCTGTAAGGCAAAGGACACGCCAATAGGACAAAATGGAAGCCTACAGAATGGGTCTTCACCAACTCCATATCCAACAGATTTCCAAAACATATAAAGAACTCAAGAAACTAGATATCAACAAACCAAATAATACAATTTAAAAATGGGGTACAGATCTAAATGGAAAACTCTCAATAGAAGAATCTCAAATGGCCAGGAAACACTTAAGGAGATGTTCAAAATTGTTAGCCATCAGCGAAATGCAAATCAAAATGACTCTGAGATTCCATCTTACACCTGTCAGAATGGCTAAGATCAAAAACACAGGTGACAGCTCATGCTGGAGAGGATGTAGAGCAAGGGGAACACTCCTCCATTGCTGGTGGGAGTGCAAACTTGTATACCACTTTGGAAGTCAGTGTGGCGGTTCCTCAGAAAACTGGGAATCCACCTACCACAAGACCCAGCTATACCACTCTTGAGCATACACCCAAAGGATGCTCAATCACACCACAAGGACACTTGCTCAACTATGTTCATAGCAGCTTTCTTTGTAATAGCCAGAACCTAGAAACAACCTAGATGTCTCTCAACTGAGGAATGGATAAAGAAAATGTGGTAATTTACACAACAGAGTATTACTCAGCTGTTAAAAATAAGTACACCAGGAAATTTGAAGGCAAATGGATGGAACTAAAAAAAAATCATCCTGAGTGAGGTAACTCAGACCCAGAAAGACAAAAATGGTGTGTACACACTCATACGTGGATAGAAGCTGTAAAATAATGAGTAACCATGCTATAATCTACAGCCCCTGAGAAGCTAGGTAACAAGGAGAGTTCATGGGGGGGGAAGGGACACCCAGATATCCCAGGGAAGGGGAAATAGATTTCATGAGTGGACTGAGGGCAGGAGGTGATGGAAACATGAGCAATCCAGTTGCAGGAAGGTGCATGGAGGAGAGAGTACTGAAAGAGACTACTGAAACGAGGGGGCATTTCAAGGTCAGGTAAAATCCTGGCACAAGGGAATCTCCTAGAAATCTACAAGGATGACCCCAGCTTAGACTCCTAGCAATAGCAGATATGTAGCCTGAACTGGCCATCTCCTGTGAACAGATTGATGCCTAGTCCAACTGTCACCAGAGAGACTTCATGCAGCAACTGATGGAAACAGTTGCAGACCCACAGCCAAACCTTAGGCAGAGTTGGGGGAATCCTGCAGAAGAGGGGGAGAAAGGATTGTAGGAGCAGAGGGGTCAAGGACATCACAAGAAAATCCACAGAATCAACTGACCTGGGCCCTAGGGGCTCACAGAGACTGAACCTAAAATCAGGGAGCCTGCAAGGGACTGACCCAGGCACTCTACATACATGCGACAGTTGTGTAGCTTGGTCCCCTTGTGGGACTCATAACAGTGGGGACAGGGGCTGTCTCTAACTCTTTTACACTGTTAACATTTTTAACATTCAAAAATCCTTGTGTGCCAGTGTCAGATAGTCATAGCCTTGGAAGCTTAAGGCCCTGTATGGTATCTCACCTGTAGAAAATTCTTGCCAAATATGTGTTAAGTGACTAAATAAGGGGCAGTTACCAGAGACGCTGAAGCAAGGCAACTTAGTGAGATCCTATCACAAAGAATAAGAAAAAGGTTAGGGAGAGTGTTCAGAGGCACAGTGCTTAGCTAGTTAGGCCTTGGTTCAGTCCATAGCAACACAAACACACACATACACATACACACAATACACACAGATATACACATACATCCACAGACACAGACACAGCACACACACAAATACACATAGACACATGTACATCCTCCCCCGCCTCCACACACATTAGACTTGAAAGTGGCTGTACCTTGAGGCAGGGAAGGGGCTTGGACCTGCCTCTACTGAGTGTACCAGGCTCTGCTGACTCTTCATGGAAGGCCTTACCTTCTTGTAGGAGGGAATGGGGGGTGGTTGGGGGAGGCTGGAGGGGCAAGAGGAGGCAACAGGAGGATCTGATTGATAGTAAAATGAATTTTAAAAATTTCTTTTTTTTATAAATCAATTGTTTTAACACAGTTTATTATTCTTTATTTTATTTTATTTTACAATACTATTCAGTTCTACATAACAGCCACAGATTCCCTTGTTCTCTCCCTTCCTGCCCCCTCCCTTTCCCCCCAGCCGACCCCCCATTCCCACCTCCTCCAGAGCAAGGCCTCCCCTGAGGACTGAGATTGACCTGATAGATTCAGTCCAGGCAGGTCTAGTCCCCTCCTCCCAGATTGAGCCAAGCATCCCTGCATAAGTCCCAGGTTTCAAACAGCTAACCCATGCAATGAGCACAGGACCTGGTACCACTGCCTAGATGCCTCCCAAACAGATCAAGCCAATCAACTGTCTCACCTATTCAGAGGGCCTGATCCAGTTGGGGGGCCCTCAGCCTTTGGTTCATAGTCATGTGTTTCCATTCTTTTGGCTATTTGTCCCTGTACTTTATCCAACCTTGGTTTCAACAATTCTCGCTCATATAAACCCTCCTCTTTCTCGCTAATTAGATTTCTTAATAAAAAAATTAAAAAAAAGGAAGTGGCTGTAAACTGCTGGATGCATAGGAGAGGAAACATGAAAAGAAAAAGATCACAAATAGTTGATAAATTTTCTGTTTGTATGTTTTTTCAACATAACTTCCTGGGGGTAATTTGACAGCATTATTTGAACATTCCTCTCAGAGGCTGAGGAGCAGGCTTTCCTATTGACTGGAGAGATGCTCTTTCAGCTGGTCAGTGCTGAGTTCCTTAACTTTTTTGCCTAAAAGAAGAAAATGCCAAGGATGTAGGCTTTCTGACCTACAGATTGCTCATTCTCTGGGTGAGTCACTCTTTGAAGTTGAGTGATAAAACTCATCATTTGTCACAAAACTTTCCTCTAGTCATGAGGTTAGACATCTCAGGGTCCTTCTAAAATTACCATGTAGCACTCAGTGGGAGAGATGGGCACAGCTGTGGTCGCCTTTATGACACAGAGATCCTGCCCTCTGAATGAATGGACAGACAGCAAGAAAAGAGTCATCTAGCCCTGTTTGAGTGAATTCCCGTTGAGTCAGTCTAGCCTACAGTCTTCAGACCAAGGGCCACCTGGAGCTGAGGTACATGCCGGTGGTCCAGGGACTCCCTCCTGAGAAGCTCTGCCATGAGTCCTAGTGACTTGGAGAAACAGGCTGTCCATTGTTTTATTGGACAGTGAGCATCCTGGCCACACTGAGAAAATGTGGGAACCTTGGTAGAGGTGGGACTTCACTGTGGCATCTGAGGCTGGGATGGATGGACATTTTCAAATATTGATGTCTGGGCTGCAGATACGGTGCAGTGGAAGAGTAACTGTCTAGCACTGTCCAGAATAAATCAATGTTCATTCCTTTCCCAGTAACTGGGTAGGTAAGGAGATCTACAGCAATGTAGATCTAATTCAATCCAGTTCATTTCTGAAACATTTATTTACTTGTGGCCAGTTAGACTGTGGCAAAAATCTTTAGTAAGAAAAGTACTTGCCAGCTAGAGAGGAAGTAGATGGCAAAATCTCTTTCTCTCCCTCTCCCTCCCCATACCTTTTCCCCTGTGGTAGCTGCAGGGCTCAATTATGGAGAACATTGTCTGAAACTTCATTTTGACCGTTGAGAAGACTGGATCTTATACTTTGGTGATCTGGGTGTTCTAGAACTCTATCAATTATGTAGTACCTTTGTCCAAAAGAGCTCAGTTGTTGGTAACCAGTATCTGCAAAAACATAATCAGTTCCTGACTAAGTGTCCTCTTATATTGTCATCCACAGTGACAATCCCCCACAGGACCTGCTACTGCCACCTAAGTTACTTCAAACAAATCTGAGGCCTTATCTCATTTTACCTATAGTTTTTTAAAGCTTGTGGGCATGATGTGTGTGTGTGTGTGTGTGTGTGTGTGTGTGTGTGTGTGTCCGAAGACAACCTTGGGTGCCTGTGGTCCTTGCCTTTGACCTTGTTTGATGCAAGGTCTCTTTGTTGTTTCTTTTAGTGAGTGCCAGTTTCCATGGATTTTCCTCTTTCAGGCTTCGATCTCAGCAGAAAGGTGCTGGGATTATGAGTGGGTGCCACCATGTGTGATTTATGTGGGTCCTGGGCATCAGAGCTCAGGTCTTGGTGTTTGCATGATAAGTGATTATTATTTTCCTGACGATTGGTCAGTAGTACCCAGTGCTTCCTTTCTCCCTCCCCTCCATTTAATAAACAGTCCTCAGGATCTCCTGGGAAGGGCCCTCCCTACCTGCATCCACCCACAGGAGCCTGGGGCCACCTCCACCGCTCTACTCCACACCCAGACTCTCCAAGTCCTCCAGGGTCTGGGCCAGTGAGAACCCCTGACCTCTACCTCCACGCCTTTCCTACAATCTACCAGGTTTAGCCTGGGTCCCACAGCCAGCACACCAGCCTCATCTAGCCTTCCCTCCTTCCCTGCAGGGGAGCTCTAGGCTTGGGCCAGTATCCCAGCTTCCTACCCACCATACCAGAAGACTCTCCCACATCACATCCAACCTTTCCACTCAAACCTACCAACCCTACTCTCCCAGCTTGGAGCAGGAAGCATATCCTATATACCAGCCCAGTTCCCTCTGTCCACTCACTTCATCCCATCCAGGCCATTTTCATCCTCTAGACCCAACTCACTCCCACATCTTATCTTCTCCCCTATGCCGCTCCATCTATAACAAACTCAGAATTCTACTTTTTAAACACTGACGTTTACTTAAAACAAAAAACAGCAGTGGCATTTTTTTCTGAACTGTATTCTTCATTTCTCTCTCACTTTTTCATTTTTA
The DNA here is from genome assembly GCF_004664715.2 of Peromyscus leucopus. NCBI lineage: Eukaryota > Metazoa > Chordata > Mammalia > Rodentia > Cricetidae > Peromyscus > Peromyscus leucopus. Next base: position 12,672,503 of record NC_051076.1, on the reverse strand, counting down.
TAGATGGAATCTTCTTTTCTTCCCTATCTAAGTGACCTTCTTGTCTACCTGGGGAAGCGACTGATGTTTTTGTCTGAAGACTATATAAATTCTCCTTAATTAAGTTCTTGTTCAGTTTGCAGTGGCTTTCCTCCATGTTATGCGGCCTTTCCTAAAGTCACCTACCTGCTAGCAGAGACCATTTCTCTCTCTTTTCCTTTAGTATCATTTGAATGCACTTCTCCTGTACTTAATCAGGGTTGCATTTCCCTGCTTACAAATGAGAATGCTTAATGGTCATCGAAGATCAAAAGCACAAGAAGAGAAGAGATATAAACAGATCCATAAGTCCTATTTCCTTCCCTTTACCTAAGTTTTCTTTGACCTGATCTGCAACATCTATAAAGAAAACCACCCCACGACTCACAGTTAGCTTAATATGAGGAAAAAAGGGAAGTCCTGGTGGCTGATCATCCATCCCCAGGCAGCTCCTGTTTGCAGGAGGATCTGGAGGCTCCTGTGCTGTCATTAGGACTCACTGTTCCTCCCTTTTGGCTCTGATCATCTCTGCACATTGGCCTCTTATCTCAAATGGCTTCCAGCCCTGTGACTGGGCACCTGCTGGTAACTGCTTCAGTTTGTATATAGTATCATATATAATTTATAATTAGTTGTAATGCCTGGAACAAGATGTGAGAACTACTCCAGGAAGTTACAATGGTAAAAATGAATTGGTCCAACTTGTAGCCTACAAGCTTCCTTGAAGCCAGTTAATGAGGCTTTTAAATAGAACAGCCCAGAATATAGGAGCCATGTACTTAGATAATGGGTAGCTCCAAAAGGTCTTAGGTCACAATAGATGTTCTTTTCCCCATAGTAAGGATTTTGCTCCAACAGTACATGTCTAGAAAGGCTCACCCTGCTCTTCCTTCTCACAGCAATTCATTAAATTGGACACATGTGTATTAAATACCCACTGACCCCTAGTCTAGGAATGTCCTCACTGTTCTGACCTTTAGGCTATGACTGCCACGAAGCTTAAAAAAAAACAAGGGTTGCTCTTTTCCTCAAAAAGCTCTATTCACAAAACAGAGAATCAATAAATGCTGTGGGAGCTGACTTTCTCCCACGGGGGAAGAGTACTGGGAATGCTGAAAGCCAGCAAGTCTGGGTTACATATCACAGAAGAGACAGGTTGTACCGAAGTGCATCCTTCAGCAAAGTGCTGGTGGGCATCCGTGATTGTTATTCAAAGAGAAAGGCAGTTGGCATCCTTGAGAAATGTGATGCGGTGGGCCCGTAAACCCTGCCCAGGCCACCTGTGTTCTGGGCGGTGTGGGTGTTGTGCAAAGACAAATGGGTGTGGAAGAAGGAGAATGTAGTATTTCTGGTGGTCACAGAGTTCCCACAGAGCAGCTGGCAGCAGCCCATCTTGTGCAGGCTCAAGTTTATTAGGTGGGTGGTCCAAACGGAGGAGAACTTGGTGAGGAGTACAGATAAGATAAGCAAGGGGGTTCCCAAGTGAGTTGAACGGTACAGTGGTCTGGGGGAGTCCAGGAACAAAAAGAAACAAGGCTGGAGTAGGAGGCTCGCACATGCTAGGCAAACCAGGGAAAGCATGAAAGCATTTGACAGTGTTACCAGGGGATTAACCTTCTGCTGTAAAAGAATTCAAAGTGTGAAATTTATGTTCTAAACAGCAGGGCGAGTTCTCTCTCCCACATGCCACTGAGGGCTGAGTAGCTGTAAAAATGGCCCAGGACCCTCCCTGCTCCTGTGAGGCTAGTCAGCTCTCACCCAGCCTCCTTCGAGACTGCAGCTCTTCTCATTGACAACACAACCAAGCTTTGCAGAAGCGTGTTGGCAAGCCAAGTCAGACCTTGACTGACTGGGGGATAGGACCTCTCATTCCACCTTAGGGATCAAAGAAAGTATAGGGCTCTGGAGGTAGCTGGCATTTTCAGGTAGAGGGGCTGAGTGCTGGGCCCTGAAGCTTCAGTTACCCAGAAAATATGCTAGTATTGGGACTCAAAGAGTTGCTTCAGCAACGAAGCAATCTAGGAGGCAGCTCTTTGCTTCTTGCTTATTGACACACATCGGAGCCAAGCCTTGTCTCAAGGGCTTAAGTGGATGCTTACTGTCCAAGGCTCTGACTTATCCAGTGAGGCTCAAGGGTTCCAAAAGCCTTTTATGAGTCTTTCAAGAATAAACAGGGTTTTAAATGTATATTTTCAAAGGTCAAGCCTTTGACCCACATCTGAGGATTCAAAGAATTCCTCACTCAATTCTCTTCGCTCCTCAACTTCGTACAAATCTTGTATTTCAGTGTGTGAAACTTGCATAAGTCATGTTTTCTTCTCTGTACTTTTGCTGGAGTTAATGGAAAGATTGACCTGTGTGTGTAAACATCGGCAATGCAGCTTCTTCCTCTTCAGCATTTCCGGCCTAACACCGCTCATTTGGAGAGACCTCCTACAAACCGGCAGACCAACCCCACCGCTCCTCCACTTAGTGCAGCACACAATAAACACACTGAGGTTCTGGAGTGTTGTGGTAGTTGGGGTGGTTCCATTCCAGTGCTCAAAGCCCACGCTGACACCACATTTTCTGTCCACGTGACTGTCCTTTCTTCATTCTCTCTCTGCCTCAAGTCAGGTCAAGCAGCAAGCTGCAAAGGTCATGGCAATCTTCTTTCGAAGGATTTGACATTGTTCACTAGGCTAATGTACAGTACCTGTCATACATTTCTGCCCTGCTTGGGACACACAGTGAGTGAGATCCAGTTTCCATCCTTAAGGAGCCTTTAATCTACTAAATGCATGGAAAGCAGGCAGACCCACAGAGAAGCACACACCCACATTGTCAGCACAGTCTTGGGAAAAGGTAGGTAGAGTCCACTGTTCTGGGATATCCTGTATCTGGGTCACCATTTTCCAAGTGACCTTGGAGAAACCCAGTTCTTTTTCTTGATTGAGGTTCTCAAGAATTTTACAGAATATACTAGAGGTGTAACGTTTGGAGAGGAGGAGGGACTGGTCAGAAGGAGCTGTAAGCGCTTTGCTTCTCCCTAGAAATGGTGTGTCCTTTAGTGCATTAGTTCAGCGGGTTATGTTATGCTTGGGGGCCATACTGGATTTAGGGTACTGTTTTTCATGGTCTCTCAGTTCTGGTGCTGGTGGAGTATGCATGGATGAGACTGCCTTCACCTGAAACAGCTTTCCTGGGCCTCAGGATCCTAGGCTTTTGTTGTCCCTGGCTGCTGCTTATAGGTAATAAGCACACTGGTGCAATGTGGTCAGAAATAGGGAAAACGCCACATGAGATGTGGCAGGCCAAAGGAGTCAGTGCACAGTACTCTTGATTGACAAAGGCTTTGATTATGAATTTGAAAACGTGTTCTTCAAAGTGGTCAACTTTTAAAGGAACAGCAGCTCATTAGGGGACATCCTGACATAGCAAAGGACATTGCCAGGAGCAGTGAGGAAGCTCTTGATCTCCCTAGGATCGTTTTGTGCTCCCCCCTGCAGCTAACTAAGCCATCATTCATACCTACCCAGACAGAGGAGTTGGGTGGTTTGCTTGGCTGTGCGTGCTCACCCATCAACTGGCACACATGGAAATCCTGAGGCTGAATTTACTGTCAGCCCTTTGAGTCACAAAAAATCCCCCAGCTCCTCCCTCCCCCAGTTGGAATCTGGGTCCTATTCAAAGATGTTTCCCCCCCTTGCTTTGACTTACCTTGTGAATTCATCTGGAAGAATGTACCAAGATCCTTTGAATCCTCCAGGAATGTTGAACTCAGTGAAAAGGGATGAGGTTAAGAAAGCAAATAATATGCTCAGAGATGTTCCCTGGATGTGGCTAGAGGCATCAAAGAGATTGATGAATCTGCATTTCAAAAAGCCAGCAGGGGGTTGCATTTCAGCTTACCTCATATCAAAATCGGCTACCCACTGCCTGTGATGTTCTTACCATTAGGGTAGGATATGAACACAGCTAGCCCTAGGAAAGAGATGCTTTGGAATGATATTGTCTCCTCCAATCACAGCAGCTCAGAGCAATTTGTCTCTTGTATTAATAGAATACAACAGGCCACACTGGGCAAGCATCTGTTGTATTGCAGACACTATGCTTAATGTAGGGTTCTCCTGTATTCCACCTATTAATCTTCAATACCTCTGCTGAGACAGAGAATATTATTGGCCTGCTAAACAATTCAGAAACACAGGGCTAGAGATGTTAAGAAAACAACTCACTTGAAAATGCTAGAGCAAGGACTGGTATTGGACACACAGGATATTTTATTATCGCTAAGCTATACTCTATTGTGGGAGTCTTAGGGGACTATAACACATACTGTTTAGTACAACTAGTTATCTAGGATGGGCAAAAGATGAGACATGCACAGTTATGGCTAGCTAGCAGATATGGACTATGGACGTGAGGACCACCCCAGCAGGGCCTTATGACAATAGACTGTTGGAGAGCTATAGTTGTTGTCATGGAGATACAAATTGTATAGGAACTGTGAAGAACATCTGGCTCAGCCAGTTAGGTCAGACAAGGGGCCATCTAGGCCTTGACCCAGTGTCTTCAGTAGCAGGGCAGACAGCCAGTTTGCTTTGTAATGATTCTCTCATTGAAAACTCTTACTTTGTGTTGATTTACAATCTGTTTCTGTGGCTTCTACAGTGTCAGTTTTGTATTTGTTCCTAGTCCTATCCTCTAGGACAACATATGAGAAAATCCAAAACTCTTTTCCACAAGCAAGACCTTCCAACAACTGCAGCTAGCCAGCAACCCTTTGCTCCATCTTTTCCATGACTCTGACTTGAACCATAGACCATTAAAGTGTAAATAGAGGTTCCCTCTCCCTACTGCCCAGTCACAAATAACCAACTCCGAGGCTGAATTTGAATTATAAATGCTCAGTTGATAGGTCAGGCTCGTTACTAGCTAACTCTTACACTTTAATTAACCCATATTTCTTCCTATACTTTGCCACATGTCTTGGTACGACCTTTTCACAGTACGACATTCTCATTTTGCTTCTCTGAGGTTGCTAGCGACTCTCTGACTCTGCCCTTTCTCTTCTCAGAATTTTCCTAGCCTGGCTCTTGTGCGCAATCTCTTCCTGCCCAGCTATTGGCCAATGAGCTTTTTTATTAGCCAATGGGAGTAATACATATTCATAGTGCACAAAAGGATTGCCCAACAGAATTAAAGTTTCTCCCCAGTTCCACTTCTGTTTGGAGGAAAACATTGGTACCAGAAGGTGCCATGTGAGCTTCCAAAGGAGGGAAACAATCAACAGTCCTACTCAGCTGTGATGCCAATGAACCACAACAGTGACCAGCATGGCATCACAACTCTAAAGATACAGTGCCAGGAGCCAGTCCCAGCAGTGAATAGGTTCCAGAGAAGCTGTAAGGATCAGGAAAGGGGAAGGCTGAGTCAGACACCTAGACAGGGAGACTTTGCAAATCCGACTAACAATCAGAAAATGTCTTTATTTCTACAGGTTTTAAAGACATTATCTCAAGAGATAGAGATCACATCATTTTGTCCTAGGTATACTTCTCTAGCATGCCTGGGGTTACAGGTTAAATACAGATAGGACAGATTTTTATTATCAACCCATGTCCTTATTCTTAAAATTCTACAGATCATTTCAACTTAAGAAAGCATAATATAGCAGCCTGTTCTCAGGTTCTCAGCAGTTTGTGGTTTCTAGCTGTTTAAAGCAGTTTATTATTAACTTTTGATGGCCAATCATATTATTTGCAAATTAGCCTAAGCCTGAGAACTTTCAGGGTTACAATAGCAAATACTGGAGACATTGAGCCATCTTTTCAGGTCCTTATATATCTTGTTAAAAGAACATTCTCAGGCTTAGGAATCATTGTAGCTGTTATTCAATCTTTGTAATATTTGTATTTATAATCTTATAAGAATTTGATTCTTTATAGTATTTGTATTTATAATCTTTTAAGAATTTCTTAAATAAAAGAATTATTTTGTTTTTAAATTAGGTGATACCACAGCAATCTGATGTAAATCAATTTTTTTAGGAATGACAAATCTTAGTATCTCACTCTTCTTACATTCTTCTCTATCATCTTATGCCACCTATGGATACTGTTACGCTATCCTAGTCATTCTAGCTCTTATTGCTGAATTCTTTAGAGGCTTAATATATCTTGTCCTTTATCTTGTAGGTTCTGTTTCTAAGAAATTCTAAGTATACTGGAAAAGGAGTTTTGTACTTTGATCTGCTGCCGATTCTCCTATCCTGCTGAACCTTGTCAGCCTCTTCTGAATTCATATGGTTCTAACTATTTTGTTCTTGAGTTTACCTAGGGGCAGATAACAGTCTCCAGGGCACAGAGAAGACTCCCAAGTAGGGTCAACTAATGTTACTTCCCCGAAAGCAGGATGTAGTACATCCAGGACCTTATCAGGGGGATACAGAAACAATTTTTCATGGAAAAGACATAGGTGAATCACTATGTTAATAGCGCCCCCCACCCCAAGAGTGTAACACACAGAGATTCAAACCAAAAGTAAAGGGCATCAGGTCAATGATCTTAGCCTGTGGCTTAGCATTGCTGGAACTTTGTCATGTAGCTATGCTGGCTTTATGACTTTCACTGTTCCCCTATGAGATGGTTGTGCCAATGCAGTGGTGGCATGAATGCCTGAGCAGTAACCAACAGCTCTCTAATCAGACTAAAGACCCATTCAATAAGGTACATTCCAAGTATCTTGCTGAGATTGGAAACTTAGCCAACTACCCAAGGGGCAAGTTAAGTCATAGATTTTGGAGGAAAATCTTCAAGTTAGGTTGCACCTAACTACATACTAAACATCTGTCCTTATACCCACAGATAAGTGTAATCATTAGCCCTCATCAAGGAAACTTCTCTTTTTGATGGACAGAAACCATTACAGAAAATCACAACCCATCAGAATGCAGAGTTGTGGATCCTGGTACCAATGGATACATCTACAAAGCAACTCCCACCCAAGGCTCAGATAACATTTGAGAAGAGGGACTGAAAGGTGGGAAGAGCCAGAGATGCAGGGAGTTTGCTGTGAGAGTGTGTCTCCTAGAAATGTCAGAAGCTACACCCACAAATTCTCACCAACATGACAGCCTAAACATGAGCTGAACAAAGACACCACCAATAAAAACAGACATGCTAATGTGGACAGAGAAAAGCCTATGAGGCCTCAACCCTGCACAACAAACTTAGGAGTGCTGAGAGAGGGAGAAATAGTCTTACCCAAGGAAGAATGCATCACTTGGCTATCCAGTACCAAAATGTCAACCTATAAACATGCATACAAGTAACATTATATAGACTGAGCATGTTATATTTAGGAATATATGCATATATACATACATGTATGCAATAACAATTAATAAAAAAAGAGGCCATTAATTTGAAAGAGAGCAATGAAGGGCAGATGGGAAGGTTTGGAGGGAGAAAAAGGGAAAATAATGTAATGATATTATAAACTTAAAAATCAAAGAAATAGTAAAAAAAGAACAAAATAGGAGAACCCAAATTAGAATAGCAAAAAAAAGGACACATATTTAAAGATCTGTTATAGATAACTGTCTAAGCCTGACTATCCCAGGGCTGGGAAAGATGCCTCAGTGGCTAACAGCACTCTTGCAGAGGACCTAGTTTGATTCCTAGCACCTACATGGACGTTTGCAAACACCTGTATCTCTATTGTTCTCTTCTGGCCTCTGGAGGCTCTCGCACATAGGTGATGAACGTAAACTGACACAGGCACACAAACATTCTCATAAAAATAATAAATAAAAAAATAGATCAATTACTCCACATACCCCTGAAACATGAGACCCACATAGAGGCAATTATTGTGACTTCCCCTGGCATGAAAACTACTTCTTCTTCAAAGGCATACAGACTGTGGTCGCATACTGAGTTGCAACCAAGTATCTGACTCTTTTTGCACTGACTGCTAAGCCACGGATTAAAGGGCATCATAACAAAACCTTGGAGAGGGACGGGATGTGGGTGATCAAGACTTTCACCTTCACTTAGTAATTCATACTAACACAACCCATTCACTCATTAGTTCATATCATTGTTAATCCCACAAGCACCAACTGACTGTTCAGATCTGTCAAGTTATGTGTCTTGTATTGTGTGGGTTTAATGAAATAATACACTGTTTTCTGTAGTGAAGAGAGCCACACTCTAGCTAGGGAGGGAAAAAATCAACTACAAAATGAGATCAGCTCTTAAACCATCACCTAGTGCAAAGACAGAATTGAATCATGGCCTCAGAGTTCCATACGGGGTTTTGACTGAGGCTAATAACACTATTGCCTTTCCATGTTGGTTTTAATATTTAATATTGAGATACCTGCACTTTGGGGACTCTTTCTGGTTCCAAGGAATTGATGCTTCAGACTGTAAATGATTTATTTTATTTTATTTTTAGAGAAGGCATTGAGTTTTGTGTAAAATTAAGTTTCCTATTAAGCTAACAGTACTAACATCATTCAATAGACACCAGGTAGCTGAGGAATTCAGTTTTTGAGATGGCAGTGTTGGCTCATAACCTAATCCAAGTGGGAATAGGGGTATGTTAGGCAAAAGGATTGTGAGTCCAAGGCCAACTTGAGCTATATAGCAAGAACCCTGTTAAAAGAAAACAAGGGCAGACATGAACTTTAGGTTTGAATAGAAGGAGGGCAGTGGGCAAGAGTTCTGTATAATTGAGCATTCCTGAGCAAGGTGTGGATTGGTGGATCACTGCCTCAGTTCTGGTTCTTTGAGGTGGTCTCAGCACAACCTTATCCATGTAGATAACGCCCCTCTGCGTGGGGTACAGTGTGTTCTAGGAGGGTTTGTTATCTGGAATTGAAGGTGAATGTAGGTTGAGGACAATGATTTCCCTCTGTGTCTTCAACCATGTAGGTATAATAGATACATCATTGAAGTCATGCTCCATTTTTAGTATGAGGTTCTCTTAAAGCTCATCAGAGAAGCATAGACAAGTAAGAAGCGCTGAGTACTTCTCCCTGGGAATATTTGCATCTGAGACTGGGAAAAGGACTCAGCAGTTAGGGGCACTTGCTGTTCTTTCAGAAGACCCAGGATCAATTCCCAGCAATTGAAACTCTAGTCCTGTGGTGCACAGAGATACAAGCAAAAGACTCATACACATAACACACACATGAATAAATATTTTTTAAAAAGGTGTATTTGCATTCATGTTCAATGTTCTTATTAGATTATAATCTCCTTAGGGTCAGGGACCATGTAGATTGCAGTGGAAAAATACAGAGATAGGAAGACCTGAAAAATCTTAGTCCCCTTGGTTTAGTGTGGCTGTAAAAGGATCCTTTTTTCTACAGACTTTTTGATGACAAGATATGTTATCACTAAAAGTAAATGCTAAGTTACAGTTGAAGTAGCTACTTGAAATTTCCAAAGTTTGGGGTTTTGAAAGCAGTTTAGATTTTAGAAGTAGTGTTTGCCTGGCAAGACTGACTCTCACTAGAACTCATTGGAGTGACTGAGAAATAACAGTTCTTGAAGGTTTGGAAACACTTATGCAAATGGCATTTTGATGAGATAACTGTAAGTTGATCAAGAACACATGGATTAAGTCTCCCACGGAAACCCACTGGTTTAAGGAGTAAAGGCCCAGAACTGTTGACATCATGGAGCTTGGCTTTTGCGGAGTTCCCTATCTCTGGAAAATCAGTTAAAACTCTCATCAGATGGATGCAGCTGTGGGGTATTCTCAGATCTGCTTTATGGTTTCGGGGCTTTCAGAGTGGAGCCAGGAGACTTCCAGCAGACAGGGCAAAATGAAGGGCTGGAAATCTTTGAAAGCGTGTTCCCAGGCAGGGCCATCACAGCCACAGCCTTTTATAGTTGGTACCTGCCTAAGGGCCAAAGTTACAAGAACATTCACTGGGAGTTTGTGTTTAGAGACTGTCTGGATCATAGACTTTGCTGGGATTTCTTAAATGGAAACTGGCAATTTTTTTCCCCCTACAAACTTAAAGTGCAATTTCAATGAAAAACAAAAACACTCCAAACTCTCTGAGCTCATGAGCACAAGCAACAACTGTTTTGCAGCCCAAGGGAAAAAAAATATCATGAGAAAGAATGAGGCCGGATGTGGGGGCCCATGAGCATCTTTTCTGACTCCCCCTCTCCTCAGCAGCACAGGTTGCTGAAGACAACCATCGTTTAGAGGTCAGTTGATAGTGAAGGCTGAGCTGAACCATTTCTAATGTGTGTATGTTATAGTTGTGGAACAAATTTTATGAAAATGGACAGTTTTGTATTTCAGAAAAGAATGAACTACTTGCACGTGGAGGATGGGTGTCCCCACATAGACAGTTCTACAGAAGCTACTTACAAAATTCAAAAACTTAGAGCAGACCACCTGAGATTCTTAAACAGGGGACCATGGAATTTGGATTTGTGTCTTCTCCAGATCTCCTTCTTGGGTCCCATTCTTCAAATATGATGTTACCTAAGATGTTAAAAAAAAAAAAGAAACCCAAACAACAAACAAACAAACAAAAAACCAAACCAAGTCTTCCCATTGAGTTCAGCATTTTCACATTGGAGAAAACAGATTTACAAGCAGGAATAAGCCCTAAGAGAGTCAGCATTGGCCACACTGATGCAAAGGATAGTTACAATTAAGACAATAGATAATGATGAAAGTCCTGGAACCAATGTGGAAATATCAGAAGACTTGAAGGTGACTGCACTTATTCATCCTAGACTAATAATTACTTTGAAACAGGATGCAGACCATTGCAATGGAACCAGGAGAAGTGAGAATAGAGATGTTTCATTTACAGTGGTGCTCCTATCCAAGTTACCTTATTATAGGTATAATTAGGCTTCCTAAGAATTTAATGCTTCATCCCTAATATAAAGATAAAGCTGTGGTAACTGACATCAAAAGCATGAGGGTCATAGACACTGGCCACAGTCAATAAGCATCATCTTTTACAGCTACTTGTTTCAATAACTGCTTGGCTATTGCCATGTGATGATGATGACAAGTTCTATTTTTAAAACGTCTTCAATAAAGCAAAAACAAAGTTACAAAACTTTTGTTTTTCTGAGTAGGGAAGGGCTCTCTTGGGAGTCGTGCACTCCCTAGGGACTGACTTGAAAACTGAGGGCACCGAGAGGGTAAAGAGGGGAACAATTCCTTTCTTAAAAGAATTACTGATGACTTGTCCTAATTCTGAGTCCAGTTAGTGGTGTCAGTACATCATGGGTGTAGGGTCACCCACTGGATCATAGGAAAGTTACCAGGAGCTATGTCTTGAAGAAACTGAATCTCTCTCTCTAGAAGCCATTAGCTGCCAATAACTCTTCCTTGACTAGGCTAGGGGTGGGGCTTCATGAGCCCCTCCTTCATCTATGCTAGATGCCAATAATAAATTTTAAATTTTAGTTTTTAAGAGAAGGCACAATGTGTTTGAACAGAGGGGATTGAAAAAATTAATTATATTCTGATGCAAAATCACACATGGGTCATATAAAAGTAAAACCAGCTTAAAATAAAAAAGGACTACTGAAGTTATAATTGGCTAAATGGCAACCCTCTCCTAATTTTCTTTTCTAGAAACCCTTCCTCCCCTAAGTTGCTTTTGGTCATGGTAGTCATCGCAGCAATAGAAAGCAACCATGAACACATGGGCATTGGTGAGTTTCCTTGCTGAGCCCTGGGGAGATTTTGGAAGCTTCTCTTGTATAGAGATTACAACTACGTGGGTGTAGCTAGAGTTTTCCTGCCTTGCCCACAGTCAGGACAAATCTCTGTCACCCACCAGTCCCACAGCTGCTCAGACCCAACCAAGTAAACGCAGAGACTTATATTGCTTACAAACTGTATGGCCGTGGCAGGCTTCTTGCTAACTGCTTCTATAGCTTAAATTAATTCATTTCCATAAATCTATACCTTGCCACGTGGCTCGTGGCTTACCGGCATCTTCACATGCTGCTTGTCATGGCAGCAGCTGGCAGTGACTACTTCTGCCTTCCTGTTTTTTCTTTTCTCCTCTCTGTTAGTCCCACCTATACTTCCTGCCTAGCCACTGGCCAATCAGTGTTTTATTTATTGACCAATGAGAGTAATTTGACATACAGACCATCCCACAGCACATGGGGGAAAAAAAATCAATGCTTAATTACTTGGAGGTAGCCAGAGGCACCGGGAGATTACATCTGTAAGGGCAGAAAAGAAAGATATCCTGGGAGCTTTATGAAGAAGGAAATCTTGCCTGGGCCTGGGAGGTCACAGTGTGGAATGTGTGGAACTGCAGGTCGTGAGGCGTTAAAGGGGGAAGGTCAATGGAGAGCTTGTTCTAAGTGAAATGAACTCTCAGCAAACACATCAAGGTGAGGGCATGATGCTCTTTACTAAACAAGGTGGTGAGGCTCTTGAGTTGCAAACTAATTTCCTTATGGAGTGTGAGACATTGGCTGAGCTATGTCTTAGTCCCTGTCATACTACGATGTCCTTTTTCTGTGGCATTTGTGTAGACGAACTGCTAAATGGTCTTATTAATAAAAAACTCAGAGCCAGAAATTCGGGTTAAAGCCTGAGAGAGATCAGAGGAATTGGAAAAGTCATAGCTAACCTCACCTCACCAACTCCACAGCTTCCAAAAGTGAGCTACTTCCTTTCTACCCATGCCTATATATTTTGCTGTTCTGCCATCTGATTTGCTCTGTCCAGCTACATCACTTCCTCTTCCTGCCCAGCTCTGTCACTTCCTGACTGTCTGTACAGACCTCCAGACCTCCATGGTTAACTAGTGTTGGAATTTAAGGTGTGTGCCATCATGCCTGGTTCTGTTCCCAGTGTTGCCTTGAACTCACAGAGACCAGACAGATCCCTGCCTGTCAAGTGATAGGATTAAAGGTGTGTGCTACCATTGCCTGACTTCTTTATAGTGGCTGGCTTTTTCCTCTGATCTCCAGGCAAATTTTATTGGGAGACACAGTATATTGGGGGACACAATACATCACCACACATTTGTTTTTAACACCAGAACCTGGTGGAAAGGAAACACAAGGTTCTTAGTTCTGTAGGCCAGAAAAGTGGCTGATCATGACCTGGTGACTAAGTCAATCTGCTGCCAATTTTAAGACAGAGTTTTACTGGGACACAGTCAAGCCCATTCCCTGACACATGATTGGCAGCTGCTGTTGAGCTAGGCTTGTTGGAGTCCAGCAGCTGTGTAACTGTCCCTGCAGGAGTGAAGGTGTTCTAGGGAGAGATGCCTCAGCCCCTCTTTAGACTGTCTAACTTCTGAAACAATGGACCCCTAGAAATCAGAATTTTTCCAGGCATCTCATACAAGAGGAGGTTAGAGTCAGGGCCCGGGTGCCAGTCATTGAGCAGAGATAGTCTCCTTGCAGAAGACACAAGAGCCTAGAAAATGGTGGGTCAGTGATGGGCAGGGCCACACCTTGTCCAAGACTGCTTAGTTATGTATACCTCCTGCATGTCTACTTCATGTCAGGATTCAGAAGCTGGTCTTGAGAGTGTAAGCCCCTGGTCTTTGTTCCTCTTCTCAATATGTCCATATTTGATAAATCTTTCTCTGTTTTTCTCCATTACATGTATCATGTATCATCTCTTTAATTGGCTGACTGAGGACCAGCAGCCCAGCGTAGCTGCTCAGGACTTCCAGGGCCTTGGTTCTCACCTTAGCAGCTCCAGCAATGATTGCAATAAAAAGTTTCAGTAACCCTGAGCATGTGTGAGTTGTCCTTCTATAGAACATCTGATTCCACTCTAGACTGTGGGGATGAAAGTGATTTCCCAAACGTGGAGGCCACTGCTCACAATGGGTAAGGAATGGTGTGTGGACATTGCAGAGAGGCAAACCTCACTCTTACATGTGTCAACCTGCGCAAACTTACCGAATGATTCTATAGAAGCTCAGAGCTACCACCGAAGAAAAGGCTGTGGGACAAGTTCCTCTGCTCTTCTGGAATGGCACAACCGGATCTTTACTGTGAGAATCACACTAAAAGCTCAGATGATTGTTTCTACAAACACGGTTCTCAATCTATTAACTTATAAAAGCCTCTTATTTTTAAGAGAATTTTAAACTTCTACCATTTTGAATCACTCTTTTACATTTTCCCATTTTGCCAAAATCGAACTCCTCGGATTCCCCGGTTCCTCTTCTGCTAATCTCTCCACTTCCCTGTTTGTCATGCACACACCTCATGGCAATAAAAGTCATATAGGTCTCCAGGATGAGCTCTACAGAGTTTTCATCCATCTATAGGATAAACGTACATCTTTGGGACTAGGAGCCAAGTGTGAGTTTTGCCAGTAGAGTTTTATACAATCTGTTTTATTAAGTCCTACATGATGACAAATTATTTTCAAAAATATGTTTAACTCTAAAGCTTTGTGCCATATCTGCCTGAAATTTTAGGTGATTAACTGGTATCTTCGAATGCTTATAAGTGATAGAATTAGCTATGAATATGGCTGTAGCTGGCACCATACTTTGCCTCAGGGGTCTCAGGTGGGATCCCTACCTAGTTCATTTATATTCTGTAACCTTTTAGTATGAATACTGACGTTGGTCAATTTCTAGCCTGAATATCTGAAAATGCAGTTTGCAATCATTCCATTTTTAACTTTTATTGCTCCATAGCTAGGTTGAGAAGATGTCCCAAATAGTTAATAAACTGATCTTAATCCTTATGTTAAAATTATTATTAAAAGGTTACACCCTGTTCACCAAGTTGTGAAATAATTTCAGATCATATTGAGAAGCATTTCTGGTTTATTGGCCATGTCAAGTGGCCAAGTAAATTGTTTACTTTTCTCACTTGAATTTTTATTTAAAAATCCAAATTTCACAACCAGTTTAGATTTCCCAGGGGTACTTGCTTAAAGTGGAGTGCATTCAGAAGTACTTGATATGCTTTTAAATGAAAAGACTTAAGTTTCACAAAGTAAAGATTCAAAAGAGATTTAGATTACTCTGCTTATTTGAAAGATTATGATACTTTTATTTATATGAAACCCAATTCCTGAAGGTACTATAAATTCCCAAACTCTTTATAATAGAGTTTTGTAGTTAGAAAAAAAGTCATAGTAAGAAAAAAAACATAATTCTAATTATTATATTTTCCCCCAAGATAGATTTTTCTCCCTTGGCATGTTAATATTTATTTTTCAGGTAGTTGACTATTCTATTAACAATTGACAAATCCACCCCTACAAAATATTACCAAATTTAAAGCAAGTTGCCAGTATAATAAAACAAACAAATAAACAAACAAACAAACAACAAACAAAAACAAAGCAGTGGGTTTGCTACTCAAGGGACTTGCAAAACCGTCGGTATTTAGCTGCTGTGGACTACATTGTAGATTACATTAATAAGGGGAATGGGTGTGGAGATTTCTGACTTTTGGCAATAGTTCCCAACATCAGCTTAGGAGCAGATGGAAATTTAGAATGGCCTTGACCTTGCAACACAACTATTATTTTTACTCACAATTATGAAAAAAGTAGAAGATGTAATCCAAACAGAATGCAAATTATTAAAGTAAATATTTAAATTATAACCTTGGCTTCTGCAGCAACATTGCCTCAAGCCTTCTAGTTGGTGAAATTAAATCTTGAATACTGTTGTTCTAAATTCCCTGAATGTCAACAAGTCCTTTCTGAAGCCTTCAGGAGGTTAGGAATGAAAAGTCAGCACAATGGGTAATTCCCTTATGTTCTTCTGCCTGACTGTTCTTGGAGTTCACAGTTCAGTGTCTATTCTCGGGGGGCCTGTACCCCCATGTCTTCCTGCTCCAAGGTATGATCATCCCCCACTAGGAGATAAGCCCCCATGTGAACTTTGTCCAACTCCTAAAGACAACAAAGGCTGAAGAAGAAGTCAAGATTGTTGGTTCCTCTTCCAAGTAAGGGGATCTTGTAGCATGATGGTTAACCTTGCCTGTCAACTGGAAGGGATGAGGGCCTGACGGAGTCTTCTGTGTGGGTCTCCACTAGTATTTCTTGGAAGTGTTAACTGAGAGGAGCACTCCCCAGGGATGAGCAGCACTTTCTAGAGACGGCCCAGGTATAAGGAGGGCTTGAGGGGAAAAGCTGCTGCTTTTTGTCTGCCTGCCTTTGGTCCCTGCTGGTAAGTACAACTGCTCCATTGCTGCCTCCACTGGCACCGTCCTTTTCTGACCTCAAGACACAGCTTCCAACGTGGGCTGAAGACCAGTGGTTCTTCAGGAAGCCTTCAGGTTTTCATTGCTAGACTGAGACTGCTCTAAGAGTCTCCTGAATGCAGAAGCAGGTTTTGGACTGCTCAACCCAAAGCATATAAACCAATATAGTCTCTCTCTCTCTCTCTCTCTCTCTCTCTCTCTCTCTCTCTCTCTCTCTCTCTCTCTTCTCTCTCTCTCTCTCTCTCTCTCTCTCTCTCTCTCTCTCTCTCTCTCTCACACACACACACACACACACACACCAATTCTACACACATGGTTTTGCATTAGCTTCCAACCTGGCAGGTGAATATAAAAGAGCCATAGCAATGAAGACTCCTCACTCCTGTTTAGTAGGTTTTGAGAAGCTCATGGTGCACACATTTCCTTCTGAAACCTCCCTGTGTCCATCACTGAGGAATATTCCAGACTGTTTTCCTTTTTGTTCTTTCAGCTTCTTCCTAATAATGAGGGAGAGGAAATGGCAAGGCTAGAATGCTCTCTGATTTCTAAATACCTGGCCCTAGTGTGCTGGCCACTCAATGAGAGCCACCCTGAGGCTTACTTACCCTTTAAGTCCTGAGAACTGACTACTGGTCTCTGGGTCAGGGGCTCTGATAAAGAGACCGACTGGGAGAGTTGGTCAGAAACCAGCTGGACTGTGTGCTGATTTTAAAATCCTCCAATGGTTGCAAGACAGCTTGGCAGTTTCTTATAAAACTAAACACAGTCTTGCTATGTGATCCAGCAATTAGAATCACACTCCTTGATATTTACCCAAATGACTTGAAAATTTGTATGCACAGAGATATTTATAGTAACTTTAGTCACAATTACCAAATAGGTGAGCAGATTTGTAAACTAGGATATGTCAAGATAATGGAATATATACCAGAGCTAAAAAGAAATCACGTAACAATGCAGCGGAAGATGTTGGGAAAGGAAACTTAATGTATATTATTATATGAAAGCAGACAGTCTGTAAGGGCAAATGGACTGCATTACTTCAATTATAGAACATTCTGGAAAAGTCAATATTGCGGAGAGAGAATAAAGATCTGAGAAGGAGAAACAGAAATGACTGGGTGGAAGGAGGAGGGTGTTCAGGCCATGAAGCTGCTCTGTGTGATGCTATGATAGTTTCTGTGACTTGTCCAAATCTGTAACATATATAGCAAGGATGAACTCAAGTGTAAAGAGTGGGCTGTAGAGATGATGATGCAACCACGCAGGTTCATCAATAGGAAGAAAGGGCCCACTCTCTTTAGAGAGCAGGTGTTGATAGTGAAGGAGGCTATACATGGGGCAGGTGGGCCAAAAGGACATGGGACCTGTGATGCAATTTCCACTGACTATGTTTGTGTGTTTGAAATTTTTCAAAGTAGGGAGATCTCCTTTTTAAAAAATAATCTTGGATCAAAACTCTTAGGTGGGCTGGTGCCAGTGTGGGATTGTGGAGTTCCTGTGCAGGCCTATGGGAAGTATGACAAATGGGATAGCTTTGTGGGGAGGAAGCCTTGTTCTTATCTTTTACAAATGAGATTGCGTAACCCATCCCTGGAAGATTCAAGGTCTATCCTGGGAGCTGGCATTGGGGTGGGAAGTGCACACACTTCACTGAAATCAAAACATTTACAAGCAGAGCAAATGGAAGGATAGAGTGCTTGAGAGGTCTGTCTGTGGCCTGGTTCTGTTGCCTGCCTTTGTGGTAGCATGGTTGGTGCCTGGTGTTGTAGAGGTCCAAACTTCAAGAATTCTTGCAGGAGAGCACAGAAGTCAATGGAGACAGAGATCTTTTTGTTTTGTCAATTGTAATCATTTAATTAGACTTGTGGGACAACACATTTCCATTTTTTTGAAGATGCTCACTTTATGGTGCTTTGCTATAGTCTTCAGGGAGAGTGATAGAAGTACTTAGCTTCATGTGAGAACACAGACCTTAGTTTACAACAGACTCAGCTGTTACTTACCTGATGATGATACTTGTGATTTCTTCTTGTGTAATGTTTATCCAGCCCTTTTCAGTGTGTTTCTAGTCAAGAAAAATAGGGGATGAAAGACCTCTGAAACTACCTTTCCCTTGGCACTTGGCACTTATAAAGCCGGTGACAATGGTCTGCTTTCTGTTTCTTGCTGTATGTCCATTTCCATGCTTTAGCTTTGAATGTCTTCCTTCTCTTCCTGGTGTGGTGGAGTGTTATAGTTCTGCACCTTTCCCCATGTTTGATGTTTCTGCCTTTTTTATGCGCTGTGTTCTTCAAGGGTCCTGCATTCTAGAGGACAGTGTTCTTTGTCTCTGAGTTCTACTGGTTCCTTAGATCTCTCATCAACACAAACATTGTCAACTTGAAAGTGGGAGAAGTAGGAAGGGCTGGAAGAGCCTTGGCTGCCCAGATTGCTCTGATCCAGCATCCCCGTATTCACCCTTCCCATTGCATTCAACAATGCCCTCAACAGGGTGGAGGCACACTGAAGATTCCCAGAAGAACTTAGGACACATAATATGGGTAATTGGCTTTGAACTCCCCAATTCTTACATTTCTTTGCTTCTGAGAGCTCACTGCTGTTGTGCAGCAGAAACCAGTCAAACTGTCTAGGAGAGGCTTAGCCCACCTGAGCTGTCTGAATGAGAGAGACATTCTTGGCCTTACGGTACCTGTAAGTTGTACAGCACACTCCAGGTTTCAGCTTCTGTGAGCAGCCCCATGCTGGGGCAGGCTTTGGTAAGGCAGGCTCTCACCAATAGCCCTCTAGTGACTCCAGGAGAATTCATAGTTCACCATGTGGACTTTAGTGGTACCCTGACTTTTGCTGTCATTGGTTCCCTTTCTGGGAATGAGTAAATATTTGTTCACATCTCCCCAGACATAGTATCACACAACAACCTGCTGTATAGGTTGTAATTTAGATCATACTGTCATCTGTTCTACAGGACATCCATTGCAAAGTGGTCCCTAACCAAAGGGACCCTTTCCTATAAAAGTGTGAACTGTTTCCCATGCCCAGCAGTGCCCTGCACACAATCAGTGCCCTGCACACAATCAGTGCCCTGCACACAATCAGTGTCTTGCATGAAGCGAGTGGATGGAGGACTGGATAAGTGAATGGGAAGGAGACCAGGGAGCACTGTGGTGGCAGGGCTGGTGGCTAAGATGGATGTTTGTTGTTTTCCTGTTTGCTTAAAGAACAGTGAGCAGTGACAGAGCCCTTCAGACGGCAACAGTCAAGTGGCCACTCTGCTTTCCCGAGCACTAGGATTTGGGGAGAATGAGAATAAATGTTCCTCTCTATGGTAACTTTGCTCTCAGAAGATATGTCACTTACCAAAACAAATAGGGGCTTCTCATTCCTTACAGAAAAATATCACACACTATCTGAGTGCTTCAGCGTGCTTCTAAAAGCAGCAGTCCCAAATGGATCCAATTTGGAGGGTGTTTTGTTTATCTGGGGCATGGATCAGTGGCAGTCAGCAAAGCTTGTATCAAAGAAGATGAGGGCCTCTTATCTGGGTGGAATTTAATTAAAAATAAACAAGACTGTGGCTACTATTTTAGGAGAGCATAGCTTACTACAGTTTAATTTCCTTTCAAGAAAAGATGATATAAAGCCTCTCCAGATTCCAACATATGAAGGCAAATTTTACATCACATCATTATTCTCAAGTGTGTTATCCCCCTTGACCTTCACGTCTTTTCCTTCCACACATGAGTTCCATTAGCTGACTCAGTTACATCCTGCCCTGCATCTCTATCTAGCTCATTTTGACAACACCAAAAGCTGGAACTCTAAACCAACAATTCCAAAAATAGGGATTTTTTTTTTTAAAAAAAAAAACAGAGATTTAATCACACATAGATGGGATTGAAAAGTTCTCTGGATAATGTCTGCTGAGGTTCCTTGAAAAAGAAAAGTGTAATGAGTCAACCTGTCATACCAGAGGTCTCAAGAAATAAACCACAAAAATGCATTTATCTTTTTTGAGATGCTTTATGTCAACTCAGCCTGGAGACGTCTTTTGGTCTGTCTTTCCTGTGCATTTTACTCGTCTTGGTAACATTGGATTTCAATGGCAGGCTCCCAAAGGACACATTCTCATTTTGTATTAATGGACTACCCATATGACCCCATGTTCTTTGAGATGAACATTTCCATTAGAGTGAGTTCTTCACAGATCTGAGGATATAGGCATGTTCTTTGCATTTGTGTTCAAGGCTCTTGTGTTCCCCTACAACAATGACACTCAGCATTTCCACACTCTACTGTGTGACAGGTGTCATGCCGCACAGCTAACTGGCCGCATTCCATTTAATATTGATTATAATACTGGGGGGTACACATGTGGCTTGCACTGCAGAAAACATAAACATTGTCACATTTTGGGAAAAGGTATTTCCCAAAGTTAGAGTATGAATAGGGAGTGACGAGGGGAATATTATACTCAGAGTAAAAACCATGTAGGTATAGAGAAAGGAGATTTATTAGAATGGCTCACAAGCTGTGGTCCAGCTCATCCAACAATAGCTGTCCACCAATGGGAGGTCCAAGAATCCAGTAGTTGTTCCATCCTCAAGGCTGGACATCTCAGCTGGTCTTCAGTACACACTGGCATCCTGAAGACAAAGGCACCAATGCCAGGGAAGGAATGGACTTGCTAGGAAGAGTGAGGGCAAACAGATAAGAGCAAAAGCTTCCTTCTCCCATGCCCTTTATCTAGGCCGCCAGCAGGAGGTGTGGTCCAGGTTAAAGTGGATTTTCCCACCTCAAAGATCTGGATTAGAAGTGGTTTTTCCCACTTCAAATGGTTTTATTAAGAAAAAAAATTACTCACAGGTGTGCCCAGCCATTGGGTTTAGTTAATTCCAGTTGTAGTCACATTGACAACTGAGACTAGCCATCACAAGTCCACCCCTTGTCAATGTCCTGCTGCCTAAAGAGCAAAAGCCCAAAACCGCAGTAGAGAATTCACTTCCTAGAGCCACCACCCTGCTTCAGTTATTCTGATCTGTCCCCTGACCATATCCTGACCATATCTTATGCTGAGTTCCTTCCCATAACTGCTTGCTTTTTCACACCTCTCCCTTCAACTGGAACATCATTTCCTCCCTTCAGTTTGGAAGTCTTCACTGTTCTTTTCATGAACCGTTTTTAGCATACTGTAGCTCTGAAAAATCACTCCAGCCATACCCACCTCCTATGAGCCCAATGACTTATGCAGTTCATGATGTATCTATAAAATATTGTGTGAGCTTGTTAATTACCTATTACACTATTGTGCTCAGTCTTCAAGATGGGAAACTTTTCTACAATAGTCTCATACACTTCAGTACAAGTTCTTAGTGACCTGTGCTTTCAAATTACAATCATGGATACTTCCTTCAGGCATGCTCATTGAAGTTTCCAAGTTTTAGGAGGGGGTTCTACATCAACCCAGGAGTTCTCTCAGGAAACTTGGATCTTGGATGGTGCATTAGTTGCTTATTGGTCATATATTAGTCAATATAATGCAGTTCATTTTAGTCTCAACATTTCTTTCATCCTCTGAATGGTCTAAGATAATGGATTCACCACTGTATGGAAGGGAAAGCAGAACCCCATCTGCCTGAGTCCTCCAACCCAGATGTCAACACTTGACATAAAGTTATGAATGGAATCTTTGTGTCCCACTCAAATGCAAATGTCGAAACCCAGCCACCCCCAACCACCCCCAAGTGTAGTGGTATCAGAAGATGGGTCTTTGGGAGGTAGTTATGTCATAAAGGTGGAACACTCAAAGATATGATTAGTGTCCTTCAAAAAAGAGACCAAGGAACTTTCTTATTTCCCCTTTGCCATCTGAGAACACAGCCAGTAGTTGGCCACTGTAACCTAAAGAGGCTGCTCACCAGATATCTGTCCATTGTCATCTTGACTTTCCATCCCCCACAACTATGAGAAATAAGTTGCTTAAACTTCTCAGTCGATGATAATTTGTTTAACACCCCATATTGATCAAGGTGCATGATACATTGTGTTTATACAGGTGTTTTCCTAAAATTCATAAAATTAGTATCTAAAGGTAAATTCCCATTTCTTCCTATAGAGATTGATGCAATCACACATAAAATAATATTTTTATCAGTTCTTTGATAATTTCATACAATGTATTTTTAATTTATGTTTTTCACAAGCAAAACCATAATGAATCTCTTATGTGAATCAACTACACCGTCACTTACGTTTACCAACTTAGTTAAACTCATTTTGTGTTTATGGTTGGGACAGAGTCCTCACTTAATATGCACAGGGCTCTGGGTTCAGTCCCTCCCTATACAACCAAAACTCCTCAAATTACATAAAAGGCTTTAGTTTTGCTGTTTGCCTTCTGCCTTACATCTGATATCAAATAAATCAGGCCTCCTGTTTACTTAACACTTTATGTATGCCAGCTAATGTGCTCACATTTTCCATATCTGATCTGTGGTTTTATTATGATCTCTCATGGTAAATATCTTCAGTTGCTTACAAAATACATTTTTCAATTTCTTATCCAGTACTCAGGAGGAAGAGACAGGCAGATCTTTGTGAGTTCAAGGCCAGTCTGGTTTATAGAGCATGTTCCAGACTAGCTAGGGCAATTTAGTGAAACTATCTAAAAAATTGTTTGGAAAGTGTTTTATTTTATTTATTTGTGCATGTGTTTCTGTGTGTGTTTGTGTTTGTGTGTGTGTGTGTGTGTGTGTGTGTGTGTGTATGCTAACCTGCTTGTGGGCCCCAAATTTGGATTCCAGTACTTACATTGTGTGACTCACAAATACCTATAACTCTGGCTCCCATGCTTCTCTTGCCTTCTTCTGGCCTACTAGGGTACCTGCACATACATGTGAGCACAGACACACAGACACACACACACACACACACAGACACACACACACACACACACACACTGGAAATTTAAAGATGTAAAAACAAAATCTGCTAAGCATTTCTGAAAAGGATTTTGATTTTTCTGGCAAAAGGAAGCCCACTGTCCGTTTCGCTCCTTTTCCTGTGGTTGTTTGTCTGTCTGACCTGTGACAGTATGCGCTGCAGTGACCATTTTGCAATGAAAGCTAACGTCATTAAGATAAGTTGTGCAGCCCCTGGCTATCATGTCCCCAAACTGCCTTTTGTAGACTCAGGTGTGAGGCATCTTTTCATTAGGATCATTTGCATTTTACATTCCTTGCAGTTAACACATCCCACAGACATCATTATCATGGTCTCCTTTCATTGATAAAGATTTAAGGGCTCAACATGTGTGATAGGATAATAAATCCTAGTTATTTTTCTTCATTTAGAATGGGACTTGATGTTGTGCCAGTCGCTAGATGTGAATAATCATCTCTGGAAACATGGCATACAGGTTCTTTGAGAATGAAGACTTCCGTAGCTCTTGGTAAGCTTAATTCGGAAGCTGGGGTGCCAGACAGTCACAGCCACCAAAGTCAACTTGAGCCAGTCAGTGGCTTTCAAGGTTGTTGTCTTATGCCCAGGAAAACATAAACATGGAGAAAGGGAAGCGGATATAAGTTTATTAAAGGAGAGCGAGTCAGAATTCTTGAGACTTAGAAAGGCTCCAAGGGAGAAATGTCACCATGCTGCCCTGCTGATGGGCTTTTTTGGCTCTCATGGGTGGGAATCAGATTGAGAATGAAGTCATTTTTACTGGAGTTGATCATTTTTTTTGAGAGCACCATGGACCAAGCCAGTATGGAGTCCACACACCTTGTGCATGCTTTCTTTGCCTGACCATTCAGCATCAGGACACATGTACTGTATGACTGCCTTATGACCCATCGTAGGTTCTGCCCTGAAGTTATCCCTTGCCACACAAGGGTTATAAAACCTAGGCTGGGTATCAAGCTTTATCATAAGCAAAAATAAATAAATAAATAAATAAATAAATAAATAAATAAATAAATAAAAATTTAAAATGTTTTATTCTTTCTTTTTCTCTCTCTCCTCTTTCCTTTCTCTTTCACTTCTCTTGTAAACTGAAAAAAAAACCCAGAATATTCATTTCAGCTGATTTGAGAAAAGCATAATATCTAAGTTTTGGAAAGGAACTTTGAGCATCCCTGAATGTAGACAGTCTTGTCAGAAAACATTCAGGTGCATAGGTGGTGTGTCTGTTACCTGACTAGGGACATCGCTGTCTACTCAGAATTCAGGTGAGCAGGGAAGTTCCTTCCCTTTAGTGGACAAGACTGTGAACCACACAGGTAAGCATGCTGGGCAGTGTATTTTTCCAAGTGTTTCTTTGACTAAGTTCGGATTCTGGTGTCCGTTGCAAAGCAGCTCTTCCTCCTCAAATAGGAGATGCGCTGTTATTTTAATAGCGAATTAAAATTAGCTAAGAGCTTTTAGCCTTTACAATGTATCATTCCCTTTGCAAACAATTGTCTGCTTCCACTCGCCTCTGTGCTCCACAGACTTCTCAAAAGATGAGGTTTTCATGGTCCCGTGTCTGCTGGCTCGAAACTGGGACCCAAGGCTGAGAACCGGCAGAGCTGGCAGCCTCTGCAGTATTATAAGGACAAGGAAGCCGAAGCGACCCTGTTTAATCATATAGACACGCACAGCATTCTGCTCTTACCTTTTCAACCCAGTAGGGCCGCCCCTGCCGATTGCCTCAAACACAGTCTTGCTGAGTGTTTGCACATTTTAGAAGCATCTAGAAAAGATTGGAGTAAGTGCCCTGTAATGAGGAAGGAATTGGGGCTGGCTCTGCCTCTGAGCCTCCTCAGAGGAATCATAATGAACTGGGCTCTGGAGCTCTTTGATGGTGCCTTTGCCCCTGGATGCTGCATGTGAGCTTTCTGCGCGGTCATTTCCTCTGCACTTGGGTAGCGCAGCATGGAACCTGCTATTAGAAGCAAGGTTTATTGCTGCCTTGCAAACGTTTATTGGGTAATATCTAAAACATGGTGTCAAGTTATAGTAATGTGCTGTTCCGGGAAGCTTTTTGAGACCTTTAGTGTTTTTGAAAATGGTCCTTTGAGAATTCTTCAGTTTCAGAAATGAAAAGTACTCTGTGTGTGTGTGTGTGTGTGTGTGTGTGTGTGCGTGTGTGTGTGCTTAAAATATGTCAATATATCCCAATTATTTGGTGGAGAGACAATGTTTTCCCTTTAATAGGAAAATTCATGCTTATGATAATAATAGGTTATTCTTGGAATTTTGAAGAAGTGCATCTCAGAGCAAATGCTCACTGACACATTTGCCCATGTGTACATAGGTCATTGACATGATTACATGTCCCAGTAAGCCCATTTGATGTTACTATGTTAACAAAATGCAGGCTTTTCTAGTCCACACCTAGTTAGTTCACTGTAAAACTCATGCACACTCCACCCCCACCTCCTCCAAGTGTGATCTGAGGGAAGAGAACTCACCTCTAATCCTATAATGGAACTGCATACAGTGGTGTCTAACTGTGACTGAGTCTTCCTCCTTGTAGCATCTGATGATGTCTTGGTGGGGATGTGCTTAAAACATGGCTGTTAGTTTAACAGATGATAAGGAGCAGATGAATGAAGGGTGGAAATGATCACTTATCCATACATAGTCTTCCTTATTTGAGCATCTAGGACCTTCCCAGTTGACAGGAAGTTGTTGGTCCAGGTTGACTAATGAAAACCGTGCTGGGGGAAGTGGGGGAACACACGAGATAGCCAGAGAAATTCACTGAGGTGGGAGTGGGAAATGCTCATGCTGTAGTGTTGATGCTGTCCCTGTGCGTGCATGTGTGTGCATGTGTGCGTGCGTGCGTGCGTGCATGCATGCGTGCGTGCGTGCGTGCGTGCGTGCGTGCGTGCGTGCGTGCGTGCGTGTGTGTGTGTGTGTGTGTGTGTGTGCAGGTGGCTCTCCTCCAGTTGGTTCACTCATCTGTTGGTGAAAAGCACATCCTAGTACTAGCTCCCCATCTTCCTCCTCCCTTCAGTCTCATTGGCCTGGCCTTTTCATCTCCTGCCTTTCTGTCTTTTATGTTGCCTACTTATTTCCAGACTCCCAATTAGTCTGACATTTCAGGCCAGCTTTGATTTATGTGCCCCCTTCCAGTCTCTCTGCCTCCTCTCTTCATAGTTTTCTATGATGATGGGATCGTTTTCTTTTTCTTACTCACAATCTAGAAGACAGCTGTCTAGTGGCTCTTCTCAGAAACAAACCATACTGATACCTTGGTTTTGGGCTTTAAGCCTCCAGGGCTGCAAATGAATACATTTCCAGGTAAGCCACAGTGTTTATGGTATCTTGATATGGCAGCCAAAAGACGTAGATGGAGTCAGAACAGAGCTAAACAAGTCACCATTTACTATCTCAGACTATAATAGCTGCTATGACTCAGTTCCAAGCTGCGAATTCATTCCTACACAAAGTGGTTGTATTTCTAATTCACAGGATCAGCACATTTCAATCCATGTTGCTTTTTTATTCTCATATTGTTTTTCTCTGTTTTTTAAACACAGGTAGAATGTGAAGAATGCTTCATTCTCAACACAGAATGTTTAGTTATAAAAAGGTTCATTTGGGGCGCTAATCTAGCATCCCTGGCCTTATCTTCTCTCCCAGAATAGGATAACTGTCTCAGTCTCCCTTAGCATAGGTTTCTTTCCTTTTTTCAGAATTAGATAAGAGTGACTGTCCTAGGATAATATGCATTCCGACTGCTTTAAGGGGTTACTGTATCAAGTAATGGGTTTTATTTTGACATTTTCATATCCATATAGCTGACCTTGTTCATATTTAGCATACTTGCTCTGTTCCTCTCTCTCTTCTGTTTCATGTATATAAATAGTTAAACCTAAATTTCACATATGAGAAACAACAGTATTTCACCACCTTTACCTTTCTTGCTTACCTCTTCCATTTTCTTTACACATCTTCCTCCTACTCAGAGTTCCCTTTTTTCTTTTACCAATTAATTCATACTACTTAATAAAATGGCAACAATTTCTTTGAGTCTTTTATGTTGGCTCACAGTAGATTTTACAATAGCTATCTTCTAAATCATAATGGTGGGAATATACCACAAGTCATTATTGATCCAAAATTGATTGATTAACTCTAATATTTGTGTAAGTTTGGAATATTTTAGATGTGAAGGCTTACTTCAGGGAAAGATAAGTTTTCTAAAAAAAATCAATCATGTTTAGAGAAACTGATTTAGCTTTCAAATATGATATTGAAAACCAAATCAAAGCAAAATAATCCATTCTTATTTAAGAGTGTGAGAAATTGAGTTTTGTCCGGGATCCAGTTCAAGTGCCTCTGTTTAGCCCCTTGCAGAGCTAACTAAGCTAAACCCAAAGGAAAAACTTAAAGATGATTTTTATAGCAATGAGATCATTCTGTGAAATGCTGGCATTTCATATTTTCCAAACAGACACTTGGAAGAAACAGAATACAAGTCAAATTTAAAAGTTGACATTAATCCAATTCTCTGTTTTTCTTCCCATTTTTTCTAACCAAGCTTTTTACTGCCAGCTTTGCTTTGCATAATAATATATGATGAATTGTCCAGGAAAAGCCCAGTGGGCACATTTCTCTTAAAAATCCTCATGTCTGTGCAACAGGAGCCCGAGCTGTAGGGCAACATGCTGATGTCATCATGGAAGATTTTCCTTATTGTTGAACAATTGTCAAATACATCTTGGCATTTTGTCAAATACATAAATATATAGAGGCCAGTGGTCACCCTAGGACTGAAAACACAAATCACTCTATTCAAATCCATCTTACTTCCAGAAAAATACTACCAATTTAAAATATGTATTCTACCAGCAATAGTACAACTAACATTGTATGATTTACACATGTTACTGCATATTTATTTGCTCACAATCATACACAAGGGCTAAAATGTGAACTTTAAAATATCTTGCTGGCAGAACTTTTGAAAGAATTTAGGAAAGCTATAAATCTCCTCATGATTTTCATTTAGTATATAAAATATGATCATTTAAATACTTGCCAAAGATACAATCCTTATTATAAATATTATCATTCTAAACAATTCTACAAAATTGATCACAAAATATAAAACACATTTGTATAAATAAATATGAATTATAAAAAATAATTCTTTATTGGGTATGTGTGTCTTAAAAAACTAAACGCATTGGAATTGTTGTCTGCTGGTAAGTTAATCTATAGAATGATGAATATAAATAACTGTTAAAAGGAACCAGCATTAAGTAATCAATAACAAAATAAGAGCACATTGGATCAATACAGTGTGGGGTTTATTAAGGATTATTGACATTTTTGCTAAAAGCACTATTTATAGTTGAAGCTATGATGTGTTCTTATTAATGTACAAAACTGAATAAGCCCATAGTAGAGAAAAGTAGATGAAAAGGTGATGAATGAGAGCAGTTTATGGAAAACCAATGAAAACTGTTTCTTTCAAGAATCTGAGACTTTTTTTAAAATGTAAATGTATCATTTATTTGTAAGAAGTAAACATAAAACTTTTTATGTCTTCCTCAAAATTATAAAAACTATGCACTGGAGATACAAATCAAGCTCCAAAATAACCAAAGTACTTGCTAAGTTTTTCCATTTTATTAAGAGTGGAGAAAATGAAGAGAATATGTGTTCTGAAGTGAATAGAACTAACTGGGCCTTTTATGAATTTGACTATTCTAATCCATAAGAATATATATAGGCAGATGATAGATGATAATGGAATGGATTGTGGGTGGATAAGTGAATAGACTGACATAAGAAATGATGAATGCAAGCATAAATGGATGAATGGATAGACAGGTATAAGGATGGATACATGGATGGATGGATGGATGGATAGAAGGATAGAGAGAGGAAAATTATGCATTTTAAGCTTCCATTTTTCTTATCAATGACATTTGCTTTGTTTTTATAGATCTATGGTACACTCTTTATATATCTGCTATGGAAAATGAATATTTTATAAATGCAAACAACATTTGGATATAGGTAGAGAGAAGTTTAAAAATGTGAAATACGAGTTGGTGAGATGCCTCAGTGCGTAAAGGTGCTTGCTGCCAAAAATGATAACCTGAATTCAATCTCTAAGAGCCATATTGTGGAGAGAGAGAGAGAACTGATGTCTGAAAGTCATCCTGCCCTTCAAAGTGCACTGTGCCACATAAGGGCACACACAAACACACCATATAAATAAATGAATGAATGAATGAATGAATGAATGAATAAATAAGATTAAAAAATACATAAAAGCCCATTAACATTTCAGGCAAACTCTCCAACAATTTTAGAGTTAACTCTTCAGAGGAGGAAATGTTACAGTAATAGCAAAAGCCTATTAAGGAAAACTTCCCTTATGGCCAAGAAAATGGAATGTCTGGCCTGGGTGGAGACCTAATATTCCAGCTGGATTGGTCAATTCCCTGGCTAAGGAACTAGCCCTTCAGAAAGGCAAGACCACCACTCACTTTGGGATATCCACTTCCAGGGATGCTAAAAAGGTGGGAGGAATAATTATCCCTTTAATGAGACAATGTACCTTTTCTTCCCAGAATTCCTGCCTTCTGTGTAGTTGCTCATAGAGTAGCAGCCATGCAGTTTTGTGAGTCTGTCCACCTCTCCGAGTTATTCAGAAAAGTATAGCTTTTCCTTTGCCTCTATCTCTGTCCTAAGCAAGCTAACACATTGTGTTTCATTCTTTCTGAATCCCTCCTTCCCCTCCTGTGGCTGCCTGTCTGCCTGTGTCTGAATCTCTCTCTTTCTCTCCTCTGTCTTCTTCCCCCAGGCAGCTGCTGAGATTTGCAGCCTGTCTGCTCTGTTTTTTGTTTGTTTCATTTTGGTTTTTGTTGTTTTTAACTTTAATGAAATCACACTGCAGCTTTGAAAAACAAAACAAAATGTAAAATACTATGAATAGGGTTTTTAAAAATAAAGAAAACACCTCAAGTGTAAAAAGCTATGAAATTTGTTACTTTTACATTTGATGCTGATTATTCTGTCATCCAAGGTTACAGTACAATGGAAAAATCCATGGGCATCATATCAGGTGCATGAACCCTGATTTTGCTTTGGAGCCCTGAATCACACTTGGGCTACAAGGTATAACCATTGACAGGATAAACATGTGGATCCTCACCTGTGCTTTACATCTATCTGCACCTGTCTCCTGTGTCTTAAGGCTTTGGGTCACCGTCCTGCTTTACTCTGCACATAGGAGTATTAACCACTCAGGGAGTGTCTGTGATTGATGGTAGCTGACCTGCCTCATCGCCCTTCAAGACCCAAGGCAAAAACTTAAAAACACAAGTTACATCCTAATATTCCTGTTAAGTGTCCTGTTCAAACCCCCTAAACTGATGTCTAAACATCTTTAGTCACTGCTCTAAGCCTGCAGTCACCCTGGATTCCAGGCACAGCAGAGTCTCACAGACAGATCACCCAGGTCTTCCCCAGGCATCTCGTGGGACTGGCTTGTCCTGTCAGGCATTGAGGGCTTCTTTGGACCAACCTGCAGAGCCAGAACTGAGACAGTGACCAAGCAGTCCCCACTTTGACAGAGACTGTGTGTCTTCCTTAGGCATATCTCTTGCCTGCTCTGCAGTTCCTCTGTGTAAACCTCAGGACCTTGAAGAAGGCTGTGAAGATCCTGACCTCATTATTTGCTCTCCCCAATATGGGTACATTGGTTAAACCTCTTAGTCTGATCTTTATGGCTGCTTGTCTCTGTAACTGGTGTGTTGGGTGAGTGGCCAGTCTGCTGGAACAGCCAGAGCTGGTGATTGCTATTATCCACTGTTCTTTCCATACTTTTGACCAGACACCTTTTGTCCTCAGAGGGGCTTTTATTGTTGCATACAATTTCTAAATGTGAAGACTTTCATGGTTTTAAAAAAAAAATACCCTGGGAACTGGAAAGGTTCCATGGTTAAGAGTCCTTGCTGCTCATCCAGAGGTCCCAAGTTAGGTTCCCAGAACCCATGGGTGTTTCACAACTACCTTTCCCAGGAGACTCAACATCTTCTTCTGGCTTCTCTGGATACCTACATGCATGTGATACATATACATGCCACTCACAAGCACATATACATAAAATAAAAAACCCTCTATCCTTGTGCTGGACAGTTTTATGTCAATGTGACAACAAGATAAGGTCATCAGAAAGGAGGGAGCCTCAATGAGAAAAACACCTTCAGGAGATTGGGCTGCAGGCAAGTCTGTGGGGCATTTTCTTAATTAGTGATTGATGGGGAGGACCCAGCCAATTGTGGGTGGAGCCACTGCTGAGCTTCTGGACCTGGGTTCTATAAGAAAGTAGGCTCAGCAAGTTATGGAGAGCAAGCCAGTAAGCAGCACCCCTCTACGGCTTCTGCATGAGCTCCCAACTCCAGGTTCCTGCCCCAACTTCCTTCAATGATGGACTATGATGTGGACGTGTAAGCCAAATAAATCCTTTTCTCTCACGTTGCTTTTGGTATTTTTCATGGCAATAGAAACCCCAAGACAATCCTCAAAAATCCTGTTTGTTTTTGACTTGAGCTTACTCTGTAGCCTAGGCTTTCCTTGAACTTGGGATCGCAGCTGACACCACCACCACACCCCTTCAAACATCCCCTAATTGAACAAGCAGGGTCCATACCAACAGCTGCTGAGTGATCCATTCAGCCAGGATGAGGAGGGACTGAAGAGTCTATTAATCTACAGTGGGTGTTTTTCATGCATTATCTTGCTTAATCCTCTAATAAGGCTGGAGACTCATTTCTTTCTCTTTTATATGAAAACTGAAGCTTAGCTGACTAATTAAGATGACTCAATTAGAAGAAGGATTTGAGATTCATTTCTTTCTCTTTTATATGAAAACTGAAGCTTAGATGACTAATTAAGATGACTCAATTAGAAGAAGGATTTGAGATTCCAACCTAGTTGTAGTTCAAGAAAGCACGTGCTTTGTTGCTTCCTAGTAGGCAATACCGTGTACTCATATGTGGACTCCAATTGGTTTTGCTCAGCTGAAGCAGGAAGATTGGGAGGCTCAAGCCAACATAAGCTACAATATAAGGAGATCCTGTTTCAATACTAACAAGAAAATGGAGGTACTTGTGCTAGCCCTTCCAAAAGTCACTAAAACCAAGTTTAGAAAGACAAAGTTCTTACACAGTTACCAGATACTCAATCCCTTCTCCTAGAGTTAACTCTTATTCCATACTCATGGAGTTATTTCAAAGAGAAACAATTCCCACTAGAATTTACTGTGTTGGGCATCTTCTTGGTACATTTTTTTAGGGGTCTGTTTTCTTTTTGCCCTTACCATCTGTCTCTTCACTTTCATGAATCAGCTGTTACAACTTGCTCTCTTGTTGTGTAGTAGTTAATCTCTGGTCTAGGAAATCTCAAGTTCTTATCAGTATCCTGGAGATGGAACATAGGGTCACTGGACCCCATCGGTGTTCTTCCCAATTAATTAAACTTCCAGTGTCTGCTTTTCACTCTTACTTGTCTCTTTAACTAGGATTGTGGTTGAGCCTAGCTTGTTAGGGCTGACAGAATTTGGGCTTCTGTCCTAAAGCTCTAGTTATATAACAGTAGGAGAAAGATGCAATTGGCAAGAAGCATCAAGGAAGGTATGATGACTAAGCAGGAAATAATGACCTGAGACTGTAATATGAGTGTTGGGGAGGTTGAGACAGGAAGATCCCTGGGGCTTGTCTGCTAGTCAGTCAGGCTTGCCGAATCAGTCAACTCCAGGTTCAGTAAGAGACTGTCTCAAAAACAAAAGGGAG
The DNA here is from genome assembly GCF_004664715.2 of Peromyscus leucopus. NCBI lineage: Eukaryota > Metazoa > Chordata > Mammalia > Rodentia > Cricetidae > Peromyscus > Peromyscus leucopus. Next base: position 12,639,484 of record NC_051076.1, on the reverse strand, counting down.
ATTGACTGGAAGATACATGATGTCGACTTCTCCCTTCACGTGTGTATGTGCACTACACCATTAGTACACACACAGGAACATGCAGGCACACTACCACCACAGCACCCCCCCCTACACACACACACACTGTTGCTACACCACCACACAAAGATATAATCTAAACTATGTGACTTTTGAACATCCTTTGACTTTGTGGTGGTTGGTTTTAAGGTCAACTCGAATCCCAGATGAAAAGGGGCAGGACCCAAGGAAGAGCATTTGCTTTCTGCTCACTTGGCTTTCCTTCTTACAGCTGAACCCATTTTCCCTGCTGCTGCTGCTGCTGCTGCTGCTGCTACCGATTCTTTCACGGATGATAGGGCCAGCATTTCCAGCCTTCCATCACTGACTAAGGACCAGCTGCTCCCCAGGAGCCCTCCAGAGTTTTGATGTCACATTGGGACAGCTGAGGCACTAGCCTCATGGACTGGAGGAGCTGTTGGGTTGTCGGTCTCTCTGGTATGTAGAAGCCATTGTGGGACTCCTCCAACTACTCAACCATCCAGCCTCAAGGACCAAGCAACTACCAAGAGTTACTCTTTCAAGGTAAGTTGATTTGATAAAGTCATTCATACATGCATGCATACATGCATACATACATATATACACTATATATATATATATTTCCCTCACTCAGCTCTGTTCTTCTAGAGAACCCTGACTAATACAAACTTCTCATAGTCCATCATTACCATCATTATACCGTAGAAAGAATATTTGCCTGTATATTTCCAAGGGCTATTTAGTACTGAGTAAGCAAAGCTAAACCAGGAGAGTGTAAAGTGTTTTGTGACATGCAGAAAAAGACCAATCTCAGGTATGGTCTAACTCAGCACTTACAAGTTACAGATGAAGAAATGGAGAGTCAAGAAAATAAAGTCAGTGAATGCAATCAAATGATCGAGTAGACATGAATAAAAAGACTTGAGTGTAGCTAGAGTTTTCCTGCCTTGCCCACAGTCAGGACAAATCCATGTCACCCGCCAGTCCCACAGCTGCTCAGACCCAACCAAGTAAACACAGAGACTTATATTGCTTGCAAACTGTATGGCCATGGCAGACTTCTTGCTAACTCTTCTTATAGCTTAAATTAATCCAATTCCATAAATCTATACCTTGCCACGTGGCTCGTGGCTTACCGGCATCTTCACATGCTGCTTGTCATGGCAGTGACTCCTTCACTCAGCCTTCCACTTCCCAGAATTCTCCTCTCCTTGTCCTGCCTACTTCCTGCCTGGCCACTGGCCAATCAGTGTTTTATTTATACAGAAAGATATCCACAGCACTTGAGTTCTTTTTGTATGGTTTTGAAGGTATACAGACCTGGGTATCTACAGTAGAAAATGTTATTTTTTTTTCAAAAAATAATGATTTATCACCTGTCCTTACCACATAGTGGCTCAGGCAGCCTGGACAGCAAAGTTCAGCTACATATGCTTCATTATTCTTTTGACATTTTACTGACTCTTGTCAGAAAAACTATTTTGAGAGGATTATATTAATAAGCAAGGAACCAGGAGAAGATCTGAAAACAAGAGGGAAATTTGCATACATGAAGACTTTCAGTCTTAGAACACCCCTTGCCTCGGCTTCATTGGATGGGGATACCTGAGCCCCATCTTCCAGATCTGCTCTGGACACGACTCCTCCCCTTACTTTAGCTTATATGTAGGCAGTATGCATAGGTCAGTAGCTGATGCTTGTTTTCTCCTTGTTATTCTGTTTGCTATTATGCACATCTGTTCCAAGAACTGTTGGGCAGAAAGAATCCCCTCCCTAGTAGATTTTGAATTTCGATTAAGAATTGCTGTTGATAAGTATTGCTTCTAGAAACACTAACTTGTTTGATGTAGCTTTTAGGGTCTTCTACTGGCTCCTTACAGGATCCCAGATGATTCAAAGAACAGGTCTTATTTAGAGATATCTTTCAGAAGTATGGGTTTAATTTAGTGGATCACATCTACAATGTTGGGAAATCCTAAACACTTGTTACTGCATTTGGGCTCTGTCTGAGGCCATGCCAGGGAAGCCAGTTCATCCAAATTTAAGGTGGATAGAGAACACCTTATTATAGTGAGCTAGCTAATGGGGATGTGCTGAACTATGATCCTAGAGACTGTCCTACTGGGATGCTGATTTAGAAGCCATTTACATAGAAAGCAGGTGATGGCAGATTGTCAGGCACCTTCTCACAGACAGAGGTTCATGGACAAATATGCACATCTGTTCTTCATCACCTCACCACGAGATGGCTTAAGTTCTGCAAAGCTGCAGAACAAAGATCATGATTTCCTCTGGCTATTCTTGGCACTGACAGGTTGCTGGCAAACTGTTCCTTATACTTAACACAATGGGTGAGATGGCGGGATTGGCCAGCCAAGGTGCGGTAATGAAGTAAAACCTGCCTCACCTAACTTATAAAATGCTCAAGGTTAAGTGTATTTTAGTAGAGAATTAGGCATGGGATCCCATATCAGTGCTTGGCTTTATACTGAAGCTCATGAGAAATGCAAAATGCTAATAATAATATCATCTATATAGTACCTATATCTATCTAGGATCTCTAGGTTACAACTCATTTTTACATTTAAGATTTCAGTTCATTTACTTACCTATTTGTGCTTAAAAATGTCTTTTAACAGCTACACATTTATTTGAAATGTCTAGAACAGACAAATTCAAAGATTCAGAAAAACCTGGGTATGGGGGCACACACCCTTAATCTCAGTCAGCATTGTGGAGGCAGAGTAAGATGGAGCTCTGTGAATTACAGGCCAGCCTGGTCTACATAATGGGTTCCAGGCTAGCTTGGACAGACACTATGGGAAAAAATTAAGGTAGAGAATACTATGGTAATTGATGGTGGCTGGGAGTACAGGATGGGAGGGATTTCTGAATGGGTAGAAGGCTTCTTTGGAGGCTGACAAAAGTGATTTGAAATTAGATGGTGGCGATGATTGAATGACTGTGAATATGTAAAGGTCACTGACTGTACACTTCGAGAAAGTGAATTTTAAACTATAGTCTTCCTTTCTCTCCCCTCCCTCTCTTCCTCCTTCCCTTCCCCTCTTTCCTCTTCCCTCCTCCCTCCCTTCCTCCCTCCCTTCCTCCCTCCCTTCCTTCCTTCCTTCCTTCCTTCCTTCCTTCCTTCCTTCCTTCCTTCCTTCCTTCTTCTTTCTGTGGTTCTAGGGTTAGAAACTGCTGTGGGATATCCTGTATGCTGTGAATCTATGTTGCTCTGATTGGTTGATAATCAAAAAGCTGATTTACCAGTAGTCAGGCTATGGTGATATTTTATTTGTATTAAAATGTTATTTGTATGTTAATAAATAAAGTTGCCTGGGGATCAGAGCTATTAGCAAGCCATAGGAAAGCAGAGCAGTGGTGGTGTACGCTTGTAATCCCAGCACTTGGTAGGCAGAGCTAGGTAAGTCTCTGTGTGTTCAGGGATACAGCCAGTATTGGATACACCTGCCTTTAATCTCAATACCAATCAATAGAAAACCTGGAGGTCTATACAGATATGCCGTGATGAGGCGGTCATGTGGTTGGGTTTACAACCAATGAGAAGGCAGAACAGAAACACTATAAAAAGACAGACACACAGGAATTAGCTCTGGTTTGGAGAGGTAGGACCACCGCAGGAGGAAGGGTAAGGTTTTAGCCCTTAGCTCTGACCTCTTGGCTTTCTTCTTTGCATTGGTTCTGTGTTTCTTATTTAATAAGACGGTTGGTTACATCTACACCAGGCAGGAAGTATAGGTGGGATTAGCAGACAAGGAGAATTCTGGGAAGAGGAAGGCTGAGTGCAGAGACGTCAGCCCGCTGTCCAAGAAGCACATAGGTAAAGCCACAGAAAATGTGGTAACATATAGATTAACAGAAATGAGCTGAGTTTGAGTGTAGGAGCTAGTCAGTGGTAGGCCTGAGCTAATGGCTGAGCAGTTTTAATTAATATAAACCTCTGTGTGTTTACTTGGGTCTGAGCGGCGGTGGGTCCAGTGGGACACAGGAAAACACCAGCTACAGGAAACTATAGCTTTACGCATGCTAGGCTAGCTCTCAGCTACAGAGCTGTATCCCCAGCCCTCTTACTTTAGTCAGAGAGAGTTGAGAAAGGTTCTCCTTATGCAGCTCAGACTGGTTTGAACTTGAAATACCCCATCTCAGCTTCCAAAGCAGCTTATTACAGATGTGCACCCCCCCCCTAATTCTTTCCTAAAAAGATATATTTATTCATTTGTATTTTATATATGTGAGTTTTTGCTGATGTGTCTGCGTGTAAGCACCCTGTGCATGCCTGGTGCTCTCAGAGGTCAGATCCTCTGGAACTGTAGGCAATTGGGAGACACTGTGTGTGCTGGGAACCAAACCCTGGAACCTGGGTCCTCTGCAGGAGGGACCAGCATTCTTGACTGCTGAACAATTCATCCAGGCCTCTCCTCTCTCAAAGATCTTTCAGTGACTAAATGTATCCTAGGTGTCAGGACACAAAGATGAGAAAACAACCTGTCCTCATGGAAGTTACAGTTTATCACACATATTTAGGGCTACTTGAAACTCAGGTTTTCCCTGAAAAAAACTCACACCTACATGAACAGTTTGCCTGAGACTATAGATAGTCCAGAGATAGCCATTTTTCTACCAAAGGTAAGTCTGGAGGTGTTAGGGCTTATAAATCTCATTACCAGGATTGAAAAGTCTGGTACTGAGGGAAGGACGTATGCCACGGTCCTCGTTACTTTAAAAGTTCACAAAATTCAGCAACTCACTCAGTGACAGATGGCTGAAACTGACAAACGCCAAAGCCAGAATATATTCTTAGTAAGTCTACTCTCATTTTTAAATTATAAAAATAAGATGTACTTATTGTATTATTTACATTTCTCATGTGGACAAAATGCTTGACAAGAAGCCATGTGAGGAATGATGGTTTATCTTGGCTTCTTGAGAAGATGATGTTGGTCATGGCAGGAAAGATGCGGCAGTGGAGCCACATTGCAGCTGCAGTCAGGGAGCGGAGAAAGGTGTCCATGTTTTCTCCTCCCCTTTCTGCAGCCAGATGCCCAAGCCCAGGAGATGACAGTGGGTCTCCCCACCTCAGCCAAACCTCCCTGGAGACACCCTTAAGATATGGCATTTTCCTACTGCTGGTTTGTCTTGTCACTTCAATGTGACAGTTTTTGTTTTAGCTTATTGTATTTTATTTTGTTATATTTTAAGAATGAACGGGTGAATGAATGAATGAAACCAGAGCCACTAGGGTAAGGATTAGCGGCTGAACTGTCACTTATACCTCCTGGGAGAGAGAAACTGGTTTTCTCCAGTGGGTATACCACTAATACACACTGGGTACAATCAACCACTCCAGGGCGGGCCTTGTGTTCAGGAGTAGAAGACCAACACATGATAGACTCCATAGCTTTTTCTGAGAGCTTTAATTTGGTTACAGCTTAGTGTTTCCTTCTGGAGGGGTGCTTTGTTTTATTTTCATGTTTTGTGGGGGTTCTGTTGTTGTACTGTTTTTTTTTTGTTGTTGTTCTTTGTTTGTTTGTTTTGAGAAAGAACTTAAAGTTGGTTGGTTAGGGATGGGTGAGGATCTGGAAGGACTTGGGAGAGAGGAGGAATATGATAAAACTATAAAGTTAAAACTTTTTTTTTTTAAATAATGATGCACCCAAAGGTGTATCTCCTGGGTGATTCCAAATTTAGTCAAATTCACTATGAAGGTTAACAGTCATACTCGTGAAAATTCAGGATATTAAAGTGGAAAATTCTCCCTGTTTGCATTACCCGTGGTCAGTCACTACTTACATATTTTTAGTTATTTCCACAGAACTATATGGAAGCCACTGAATTGAACATGGTCATATTTACCACACTGTTCTGAACTTCACTTCCTTATGCATTTAAACATTTCCCCACATTGACACACACATCGACTGCGTTTTCAGTAGTAAATATACCACAGTTCATCTGTCCTGTCCCTACTTTGCTTTCAAATCTACGCTCTTGTCATTTCTCTAGAAATGGAATAACACTCGTGTCCTTGCTCAGAAATAGTCGAGTCCTGCTCTGCTTTAGGCCTCTAATAGCGGAGATTAGTCCCTTTTGTCCCTGCTTCAGTGGTACAGCTCTTCTCATAGGTAGCAAGTGATGCTCACCATCTACAGAGATGCCTCCCTACCTGGCTCATCTTTAGAGACAAGTTATAAACTTAAACTGTGTAATATTAACATTTTTGTTCACGTTTTCCTAAATGTCTACAATATTTGTGAAAGCAGTTTTATGTTGTGTGGCAAAAAAAAAAAAAAAAAGGCCAGTTGAAGTGAGAAAAAAAAAAATAAATAAAAAGGAATGTACTGGTTAAGGACCAGGTTCAGAGGAGGAAATGAACTCCAGGCATGAGTTCTCTCTAGAGCATTGCCATTAATGCAGCTCACATCAAACAACTTCTGCCTTTTTATTTGTTACCTCCAGAAGTTCATGTTCTTTGAGGGGGACTTCCTACTTTTATAGTAAAGTCTGCACTGACCAGTTTTGATCCAAAGGTGGAAGTTTATCATCCTAGCGTGGAATTTCCTGGTGTAACCTTGGATGGAGGTGTGGGATGGGAGAATCGGGTATTAGCAGGAAGGCGAGAGATACAAAGGGCGTCTGCTCACTATTCTATGCTTTTAGAGTGGAAGTGGGCAGATGGAGAGACCCAGATGCTCAGAGCTGGCACACCAACCAAAGGGTGGTGAGCCTCATCTTAACTGGAATACTTTTCATATCCAATGCAAGAGTTTTCAGATGGCATCACACACTTTACGTTTAAAGAGACAGAAGAGTAAGTCTACAGGGAAGTAGTGGATGACATAGAGACACAAAGAAAAAAGTATATGTGAGAAAGAAAGACCTATGGGAGCCCACAGAGGTTTCCTAATGAGATATGAGCTTGCTTTACCCAGCAGGGCTGCATTAGGGGATGGCTGGACCACATGTGTGGTCACCAGGTGTCTGGGATGGTCTGTACTTGGCTGTGCTGGGGGCAGGTCTTGGCATTCCTTTAAAAGCCCTTTAGTCGAGAGAGAAGAGAGTCTGTCTCTCTTCTCTATATTTCTGTCTAAATATCTTATCCCTCACTCCTCAAGAGTCCATGGGGTAAATAAATGTGAGACCTGACCCCCCACAAAGAGAGAAATGAGAGATGTGTGTGAGAGAGAGAGAGAGAGAGAGAGAGAGAGAGAGAGAGAGAGAGAGAGAGAGAGAGAGAGATATTATGTTGGGGAGGTGTTTCCTGGTAGCATTTGTGAGGTTTTGTTCTCAGGCTTTTGGACCCAACTACATCCTCAGCCCTTAGGATCTCTTAGAAAGTCTACACCCTTGACAGTAGTTTTCTTCATTACTGCGTGGTCTTAAACAGAAACCAGTGTCCATTTCAGGAAGCCTCACCTTTACCCACTCAACAAATATTTTTGAATACATACTGGGTCCAGGCCACTGTACGATGTTCAGGACACAAATAAATGAGCACACGGCCTGGTGTGAAGTTTGTAATCTGAGAGACTGAAATTAAAGATATCAAGAGAGGCTGATGTTTTCTGTGGGCACTGAATGAGACCTGATACGGTTTTCAGCAGCTGAAGAAGCTTCCAGGATGGAAGGAATGCTCACAGTCTTTGAAGGATTAAAGAGCATGGAAACTGCAAGTTCTCTCTGTGTATGCATTAGACACTAGCTAATGCTACCCCAACTGTGACTAACAGGCATTTGTAAGAAATGAGCAGATGAAGTGGTTTTTCTCCCCATTCATTTCACAGGTAATTTATACAGCTAGATTTACTAAAAAAGAAAACTAAGGGGGTTAATATTATTTAAGTTGGAAGTGGAGGGCTGGAGATGGCAGGGCATGCACTCAGCACATGGGAAACCCAGGCTCAAGCCTTAACACCACAACTAAGAGAAAACAAAATGCAAAAAAAAAAAAAAAAAAAAAATGATGATAAGACAATGAAAAGTGGTAGATATATTTCTCATCTCATTCCAGTCAATCTTCTGACTAGACTTCTAAGGACTCATTTTAAACTCAGAGGTTAAAGTAACATTTCAGGTGCTTAAGAAAACCTCACTTAGTGAGAACACTCTGGCCTCAGGAGACCGCATATGTCTTTATGTTAGATAAACAAAAATTACAGAAAATTGAAGTTGGCCACAGGATGTAGAAGAAGAATTAGATAGATTTCATTATTAGTGACCCCAGCTTCAATGTGATTAACCAGCTAATCAAAAGTCTTTAATTTAATCTTAAATGTTTAAGTTTCCTTATCACCTCAAACCAGGGCCTTCCAGAGCACAGCATCTGTGTAAACACAGTGGTTCTAGGTGGGCTGGGGGCAGCATCCTTCCTCTCTGAGTGGCCGTCTTTGCCCAATTTCTTTCCTCTTCATTGTGGCTTAGCTGGAGGGCATACACAGAGTAATTTTTTTCTATATCTGATTTTTAACAAAAGAGAAACTTACAGCTTTAAAATACAAATTTGTGTCACTGATTATCTAGATAAGCAGAGGGAGAAAGAGAGACAGCGTGGCAGGTGGGAGTGTCTGCTCGAAGGCCCCCAGGCAGGCAGGAATGCACAAGGTTATTATATTTGGGCAGAAGAACAGGAACGGAAGAGGAGGACTAGTCACTGGGGAGATAAGCAGGGGCCTGATTATGCAGGGGATTTGGAAATTAATCACAAGAGCCATCAAGAGGTTTAAAGCATGGAAAAAGCTTGATTACATCTACACACGCACACAGAGACATACACAGACACACACACACACACAGACACACACAGACACACACACACACACACACACACACACACACACACGTGTACCCACGTTGTTAAAAACCAACCTCATTCATTTACATGGGTTTGGATGAGCATATGTAGACGCTTAAAAGGGGGAAAGGGCTTGTAAGGAATTCCGAGGTCGGCTTTATTGACGTAAAGATTAGTGTCTCTGCTGAAGAGATGGAACTTCCAAGGCACAGCCATATTTGTAGGTTATGCCACTCACTCTGGTCAGAGACTAGGGGTGGGGCCGACCTGGGTGGATGTCAGTGTTATTTACACTGAGCTGGAAGCTCTTCCATCTAAAACAAGAGGCCAGTTCAGCAGATCTGGATATGTCTGCAGAATGTTCAATTTCTCTTCATTATGTAAGGAAACACATAGACACGACACATCAAACTGTGGCCTGTCACACAGATAGCTTTGTGGCAGAACTGTGCTGGAGCTGAGGTCTGACCCCCTCCCCCTGGTAGGCACAATTCTTTCTTCTCTGTAATAAGCAAATGGTCACTGGTTGGCAGTTCTATCTAAAGTCCTGACAGAAAGTCAGTGAAGAAGTGTGGCATGCTGGAAGAATGGAAACACCAAGTGACATCTGGCAGATAAACTTCTGAAATGCCCATTTTCATTTGATCTGTGAAAGTCAACCCTGAAAGTTCTGTCATTTCCCTTCTCTAGTTCAGAAAACTGTACCTTGGAGTCCTCCTAGCCACTAGAGGGCACCAACCTCACAGGTGTGTACAGGGGTGCCTTTCAAGGACTATCAGTGAAGCAAATGTTTTTAAATGTTTTCTTTATAACTCTGTTATACAATGCACTAGTGTTAGGAACACTGATGGAGGGGGAAAAATAGATGAAGCAATTATAGTTGGCTTTGCTTGGAGGTCTTTTCCCAACTGTGTGTAATTCACACAGGTTGGCAACTTACAAATTTTTTTGTTAGCAAATTATAGCGTACAATTACCTCTTAATTCTGTTTATTTTTGTTTCTTTGCCCCCTTGTTCCTTCAGAAAAGTTCATCATTCTTTCTTTCTTCATGAAGTTTTGAGAGAGAGAGAGAGAGAGAGAGAGAGAGAGAGAGAGAGAGAGAGAGAGAGAGAGAGATTAAACAAAAGCAGAAAGTGGAAACTCTGATCCTTCTCACCCTTGTCCTTCTAGCCTGCCACCAACACTTTCTCTAGCTGCTTCTTAACACATATAGACATCACGTAAGTATGTTTTTAGGGTCCAAGAATCAGGACTCTGTCCCAACAATATAACCCAGCCGTCTTTTAAAAGTGAAGTATGCTGTCATCAGGTATTGCTCCCAAATTCCTCAGCGATTGGCTAACTCTTTCTAAGTTCCCTAGACTTGGCAACACTTCTGACCCTTTTTTGAGCAGCCTTGAAACAGAGACTCAGGTATGGGGTTGGAGAGAGCTGCAGGAGGCAGCCTGGCGCTCCTGTCTCCTCTGTAGCTACTGGAACTTCATCTCAGTTACACCTACTGAACAATGTGATGACATTCCTGGAAATCACAGATGCAGTGGCATTTTTTTTTTTTGTTGTGTTTTGTTTGTTTGATTGATTGATTGACCCTGCCCCCCTTGAGGGGGAGGATGGGCTCCTGAGGTGGAATGAAGTGAGGCTTCTCTGCTTTCTTCCCCAAATGGCATGATTCTATACTCTGGAGCTAGAATATTTAACTCCCCCCCACCAAACTCTCAGAGCCTGTATTTACTATCAGGGACCTTTCACTAAACCTTTACCTGGAGAATACTAGTGAGTAAACAGCGTCACCATTCAAGTTGAATGATATAGCTTAAATAATCCAAGGCAAGGAGGGACTCATCTGGTCCGGCTGTGTAATCAAAGCCAGCAAAGAGTTGTGTGTGAATTTGGATCTGGAACACACTTAATCCAGCCCGTACATTCAAGGCTTGCTTCCTAGTTTAGCACCATCAGAGAGTGGAGGAAACATTAAGAAGTAGGACCTGGGAGATCTCCCAGCCACTGGGGCATGCCCTTGAATGACACTGTAGAACCTGGTCTCTTCATCTCTCTGTCCCAGTCTTGAGGTGGACAGGGTTTTACTCCAGCAGATGCTCCTTCATGTGATGTGTACCACATATATGTGATTGTATGCTTCATTTTCTTGGTTTGCAGTACTGGGCAGTTGCAAGAGTGTAGAGGTATTGCAGTAGCCTGGCAACTATTTGTGTGTGTGTGTGTGTGTTTCTTTGTTGTGTTTTATGCATCTGTTAGGATCAAGGTGTCTTTTGGTTGATACCATTTACCCCACTCTGTGCTTATTTATTTTACATGAGTCCTCCTTAGGTGCTGTCTTCACTTGGATCTGTATTCCTTGCTACTTCTAGCAAAGGTGAAATTGACTGTAATAAGAGATATAATCAGTGATAGTCATCCTGTGTTAATTGAAGTAGAAGACGTACATACTAATACGGTCCAGAGAGTCATGCTAGGATACTGGTTAGGGGAAAATGTAGCTTGTAGATTTTTAGAGTGTCTATCAATAATTAGTAAGATGGGGTGAGGAAAAGGGGAAAGAGGGAGTGATATAGGAATGGAAAGGTAGTCATGTGTGGGAAGTGAGAGGAATAGTTCAGAAAACATAGAGTGGGCACAGTGAAGAGAGGGCAGCCACCAAGCTTGCTGGGGTGAGATACATGCTAAAACAAAACAGCTGTGCAGTTCGGGTACAAACACGCCAATGTAAGAAATAAAAGTAAAACTAGGAGACTCAGCAGTTATGATTACTGGCTGTTCTTACAAGGGACCTAGTTTCAGTTCCCGGTACCCAGAGCGCCGTTCACCATAGTTAGTGACTCCAGTTCCAGGGGACTCAGTGCCTTCTGGCCTCTGTCAGTGCTGCATACATGCAGTGAACAGACACACAAACGGGTCTAACACCCATACACCCAAGATAAGACAAAAAGATCATGACCTCAGTTGGTGCTCCTGCCTGGTTGATAGCACGTCATTTCTTCTCCCCTGATTGGCTTTTGGAGCAGTCCCTGCAGGTGGAAGGGGTCACCAGTATTAGTTATTCAAAGGCATTGTCATAGTGTCTCTTCTGCTGAGAGGGATTTCCATATGGGAACCTTACTTCCTGTTTCTGAGAACCCCCTGACTGTCAATCACAACTTAACATCCCATGGGGCTTTTCAGGCATGAGCCGCGACTTGTCCACGGTTAGCTTTGAGACTCTGAGTTCTCTTCCCAGCTCTACCTGTTTGGAGACTAGGCCAAGTTAAGCAGCATGCGTGTAGTGTTCCCGTGTAGCTTGCCCAGGCAATGGCAAGTTTCTGCCTTCCCAGGCTATTCAAGCTAGGGTGTCTTTGGCAGACCTCAGCTTCTGGCTCCCACAGCACGCTACTGTCTGTCTCCACAGTCTCCTGTCAGTGGTCTGGGCCAGCCATCTTTCCTGTCGCAGTGAATCCAGTGCCTCCTCTCATTTCTGCAGCTTACTGAGTCTTTCTGGGCTTGCTGTTCTCCTAGAGCTCATGTCAAGGAGAGAAGAAGACCTCCCAGTCAGCCACTATTGATCACGGCCTGGCATGAACGGTGTGGTATGGCTGGAGGCTTGTTGGCAACCATTCCTAGCTGCTTCTTCATGGAGAGAAGTCATATCCAGGCTAATTTCCTTCCTCGTTGCCCTTTTCTCTTACAGGAACATATTATTTTTCAGCCTCTCTGATTTTTACCAGGCCAAAGAGAGGTGGCTTCTAACTTGCCACCTTACCCAGAATTCATAGAAAAATCATTCCGAATCTGGCAATAGCATCGTCTTTCTCCTCTTGCCTTTACCCTGGAAGGCAGCTGCCTCGTGGCACTCTAAGGATGATTCTCTGTCTTGTTCCATCTGGTTTATTTTCTCCTCCTTTCCCATAAATTAATCACAGAAGCGTTTGAATTACTGGTGAAGATGAGGGTGGATATTTTCATTTATAATCCTGCTCTTACTTCTCCACTGAGTTTTGGTTGGTTTTCAAGTCGAAGTTGTTCGGCTAAAGTGTGTGGGCTGTGAAGGGGGCACATGGTGTGCAACAAGAGGGAACAGTTGGTGGGAAAGAGGAGCAGGGTGAAGAGAAACCTCTGCAAGAAGCCTTTCTACCAAAAACAAATGCTTTAGTTCTGACAGAAAAATGAATCATCTATAAACAGAAATGACATCATAAATCACTTCTCTTTTTCCTAATGTCCAAAGCCACAGGGTCTGTCTACTGCTCTATCTGTTAGAAATCAAGTTCACATGGAATATTTCACTGGCTTACTGTGCCAATGAGCAACAGATAATCTAACAATAAGTGCATTCATTTTTGTCAGTGGGCTATATGCTACTAAGAAAACTGAGCCAGTTCCAGCAGTCATGGACTCTGGAGTTACACTATTCATAATTCTTTGTGTTTCTAGGATAGGCTCTGCCTGGGTCCTTAGGTCAGTTTCAATTTAATGCTATAGTGAAATACTGACTGAATGTATCTGTTCCCCATGTGGGATACAGGCATCTGTTGAAGATCAGGGAACACAACCAAGTGATTTGCCAAGAGCTCCTAAAGTATATTGACCTGCAGTAGTCTACCCACATACTCAGACCAGGAAGTACAGCAATCAACTCAATAGCCAACCTGTCACAATACAGCTACAGTTTTCATTTATTACAATCCACATTCAATCACTTATATTCATTCCATTTGCAGAACTTTGAAAAACCACCTCAGGCTATCTGTGAATTTGATTCTTTTCATATCTTGGAATGAGACATATTCAGTTTGAATTTGGGGTTGAGGTTAAAGTGAAGACATGTCTATTTAAGGATAATTGAATATACCTGAGTGGGAATGCGCTTTAATCTCTCCGTCTCCTTGAGGACAAAGTAGTAATAACATAGCTATTTCTGTGGAATCAAATACTCAGTTGTCATCTTGGGGCTCTTTAGTCAACAGTTCAGATAGCTGTTCTAAATTTAATTTATATATATGTAATTATATACATACATATTTTCTATTTTCCCAGTTTGTCTATAATGTTGCCAGATAGATGCAAGTGTAAGCTCCTCTGGACAGGGGTGACATCGCTCTGAATAGGTGCACATTCATATACCATTCTGTTGAACATTGTCACATGCTTTCAAGAAAAGCCTTCTTCCCAATGTGTATTTTCTGTCTTTCAGATTTGTAACATGTGTAAATGTCAGTTATAAAATCATGTTTTAAAAATGAAAACAAATCGACTATGTAGCTTACTGTCTGGTTGATGTATTTAAGCAGTAAGTAGAAGGATAGCGTTGGTAGTACTACATAAATATTTTCTTTTTAAAGACTTTCTTTTCCTCTGTGATGAGCATGTATGCTCGCATGTGTGTGTATGCAGCATCTGTGTGCTGTGTGTCTGGAGGCCAGAAGAGGATGGCAGATCCTTGGGGGTACTTCTGAGCCATCTCCCCAACCCCGTATTTTCTCCTTTTAACACAAGGCAACTCTGCACAGTTTTGGAAGAGCTTTTCTTCACCAGGAGTCTCAGTGTACAGGGACGGGCCAGCCAGAAGGAGATGTTCCAGTTCTGTCCTGTCTTCCCTTGGGAGAGAACCTAGTCATATACAGTCAGGGTCTTCATCCAGCCAGGGAAGCCTTCTACAAGATGATGCAACACATTCAGGTTGCCTCCCTTCTTTCTTACTTGCTTCTGAGCATCACTACCTATGAGCCACGGCTCTTCTTCAACAAAATAGTGTTCCCTTCAAACCCAAAGCTAGGGCCAGAGAGATGGCTCAGTAGTTAAGAACACTGGCTGTTCTTCTAGAGGACTCCAGGTTCAATTCCCAGAACCTACATGGTAGTGTACCATAATTTATAATTCCAGTTCCAGGGGATCTGATGCCCTCTTCTGACCTCTGCAGGCACCAGGCACATACATGTTACACCAACATGGTGAGACACTCAATATACATAAAATTGAAAAATACATATAAATCTTTTAAAAACAACCCCCAAATCCCAAACTGGTAAGACATTCATCACTGGCTGAACTGGCAGAGGTTGGATATGCTCACTTGTCCCAGGGGAAAGGAAGAGATGCTCCCTGCAAAGTTTGGTCCTTTTGGGCCCTAAGTGTAGATAGAGCATGCTCGCAGTACAAGTCAGTCCATAAGGGCCTTACTACAGAAGAGCATGTGCTTTTCCAGAACTGAGTAACCTATGCCTTTGGTGGGTCACCAGCCACTGATTAGAACTGTACTGTGATGCCTCCCATGCCTGTGGACTGGGACAAGTTCAGAGTCAGGGGCTGTCCTTCTGCCTTCCTTTGCATATTTATGACCAGCAAAGGGTCAAGAGTGAAGTGGGACCTTGTTAGTACTTGAATGAATGTAATCCAGAATCCTTAATCTCTTCAAGAACCTCCTGGATGGTGATTCTTCAGTTTGTGTTCTGCTCTTGCCCCTTAATTATAACTCTAGGGTGACTATTAAGCATCCATATATGAAGTCACCAGTAATGCATTATGGCTGGGGTATGATTGTTTGTTTGTTTTGGGGAAGGAAAAGAATGTGTCAGGAATAAGAAGAAACTTTCCTATTTTGTCCCCAGAGTCTATCTGACTACCCAAGTCTACAGGACAGACAAAAGATAGTTACAAAGGAAATGGGCCCTGATGTAGCCAATCATGGCCACACCTCAGTCCCCTACACTTCGTTAATATTTCTTCCTCTTAGACTTCACATCTGTCAACTACGTATTTACTTATTGCGTAGAGCAGCAAACTGTTGACCCTGGTCGAGATCACCCCAATATCTGCTTTTGCCAATAACATTTAACCAGAATCCAGCACTTTGCTTTGCTTTCCTCATATCAATAGCAGACTGATTAATTGTGGCAAATGTCCTATGTACTCACAAAATAACATGTTTACTACAATGTAAAAGCTTTCAGAAAAATATGTGTCCTGAGAAAATATGCCCACACTCACAAACACAACTACGAAATACTTTTGTGTTTTAGTGTGTGTGTGTGTGTGTGTGTGTGTGTGTGTGTGTGTGTGTGTGTGTTTATGACAGAGGTCTATTTTGATTTTTTAGTGTTACTCTTCAGAAGTCATCTCCCTTTCTTTTGGAGATATGGTCTGTCACCATCACCTGAAGCTTCCAGTTATCCAAGCATTAGAATTACGAGTGCATGCCACCAAGTTTAGCTTTGGACATTGGCTCTGGGGATTAAACTCAAAGCAAGGGCTTTACTCATAGTCACTTCCTCAACCAAAGCATCTAAATATATCTACTGCTCTTTGATGTCCTTAAAGTCTCTGAAGAAGGCAACAGACTATACCATGATGCTATATAGCAAGAGATCATATATGTCAGGACCAAATCCATGTTCCACTTATATATGACCGTAGGGAAATCACTATGGCATCCATTTGGATGTCTGTGTAGACCTCATTCTAGATAACCTGTTACAATGGCACAAGTAGCTACATCTCTGGGGTCTACTTCTTCAGATCCAATACCATGCTGATGACATGAGGTCATGGCTTTTGGGGGATGTTCCTACAAAAGACCATGCCTACAGACCAATGGGTTTACCTTCCTCATTTATAAAAGGATTCTGACTGTGATAACTACATCATAGATTCTCTGGAAAGATCAAGTCAATGATGTAGGTGACCTTTTTCAGTCACATTGTGCTGTAGATCTTAGCACCAACTCACATGTCCCCTTACTGCCAACGGTCTTTGGATGGCCACCAGCCACTTACTGCTTGTTGGGCCTCCTCCTGCCTTTTCATCCACTACATTGTGACTGCTCTCTGAACCTTGTGAGCACAGACATCCTTTTCTCTCTTCCAAGATCCTTTAAACACTAACAACCAGTCTTTCCAGTGAGTGATTACAGCACAATGTTCTAAAGGAAGTGGCATGCATGAGATGGTTTCTGATGCACATGGCATGCTCTTCCCTAGCTTAGTCTCAGATAATTAAATGTCTAAGCAAACAGAGAATAGGAACTTAAAGGGACAGCTCATTTTGCCTACCACCCCATCACCACCACCACCGTCATCATCATCATCATCATCATCATCATCATTATCTTTTTTTAAAATAAGCACTAGAATTTAAATTTTGAAAACCCAAATAATTTAGGACCCAGAATGCAGTCCTGGAACTTCTGAGAGTAACTCTGGTGGCATCTTCCCCGAGACTCAAAGGGACCTCACTGAACTTACCTTAAGCATGGGTAAAGTTACAGCGTCCAAGGAAGAGAGCCATTTCCGATGGCAGCTAATCATAGCAGCAACTGTTCAAAAACTTGCCCAAGGGCCACTCAGTAACCTGCTCAGCTGAAGTTTGCTTCCCATACTGCAGGCAGTGGCCATCTGGTTTGAGTTGGTGGAAGTCCCACTGCCCTGGGAGTCTTTTTCCCTCTTCTCTTTCTCCCACCCAGCCAAAGATGAAAGGTTATTCTTTGTGTTATTGACCTGCTCTGCTACTCACAGAACTTCAGCCACCAAGTAGGGCAGTGGTATTTCTGATGGTCAGAAGCTGGAAAAACAGTGAATTAGGAGTGCAAATGAAGTCACCATAATCTTTGCTGCAGATGGACCTCTGTCATTCACAGGCAAATATCATGGCCAGGCTTCAAGTGTAGGACACATATCCACACTGTGTTTGCTAGGATATTAAAATGAAATGTATCTATGTTGCTCATTGGCTTCCAAGTAGGAGTGGACATGGTTTGAATTAAGACTTTGTATTTCTCTTCAGCAGACCAGTGTTTAATGGTGGACAGCTTTCTCGTCTATGAGGTGATTATTGGGCCTGGGTTTGTCAAAACTATTTACTATATGAGTTTCCAACTCCAAAGTTCTATTAAAGTTGTAATTCAAAGCATGTTACCCAGCTTCACCTTTTCCGACTTCTTTCAGCTTTGATAACTCAGGGGGTCTTCAGTGGACAAAAGGCCCTTAAATAAACAGTGGTCTGCCCTCATCCATGGTTTTGCTCTTTCTGGTTTTAGTTACCTAAACACTAAAGGGAAATTTACTCATAAGCTTTAAGGGCTACAGATTGCAGGGTTAGTGCTGTAGTTCATTTGGTAGAGTGATCACCTAGCAAGCATAAAGGAGCGTGCTTGATCCTTAGCAGCACGTAAGTCAGGCATGATGCAGCATACCTCTTAGCACAGCACTGGGCAGACAGAGAGGGAGGTGGATCAGAAACTTTACTCCATCCTCAGCTATATAATGAGTTAGAAGCCAGCTTGGGCTACATAAAACTCTATCTCAAAACAGTAACAACAAACAAACAAACAAACAACCTAGAACACGAACAATTCATAAACCTTAAGTAACTTTTATGATAGATTGTCATTACTCTAGTTAATCCTTAATATGATTAATTACTTTCTCATAGGCATTCATGCCTAGGAAAAGACACAGTCTACTCAGTGTCTGTCATTGTTGATAGTTTGGGGCACTGATAGGGGACATGGTAAGTGTCTCTTGTGGGGGGTGGTGGTGGTGGAGGGGTGCTGGTAATATTCAGTGTTCAGGTTTATTCACCTCTGACCATCTCTTTTCCTCCTGTGGGGGTTGAATAGGATTGCCCCTCATAGGCTCATAGATTTGAATGCTTAGTTATCAGGCAGTGGCACTATTAGGAGGTGTGCCTTTGCTGGAAGATGTGTGTCACTGGGGGTGTGGCTTTTGGGTTTCAAATGCTCGAACCAGGCCCAGTCTCTCTCTTTCTTCCTCCTGCCTATGGATTCAGATGTAGAACTCTCAGCTCCTTCTCCAGCACCATGTCTGCCTACAGACTGCCATGCTTCATGCCATGGCAATAACAGACTGAACCTCTGGACATGTAAGCCAGCCCCCATGAAATGTTTTCCTTCACAAGAGTTGCCGTGGTCATGGTGTCTCTCACAACGATAGAACTTTGACTAAGACACTCCCCACCTCCGCTCTCTCTTTCTGCCTGGCTCTGTCCTTCCTTCCCTCTCCCCGGTGTCTTTCGTCATTGCCCCCCACCCCGCCCTCTTCCCTCTTTGCCTTCCTTGGCCCTTCCTTCTGTTGCCTCCTTCCCTTCCACTCCCCTCGCTTCACCCCCCCCTTCTTTCCCAACACCTTGCCTCATTTCTCTTTTCTTCACTTTTTTCTTTGACAGGGTATTGTAGCACAGTCCCACATGGTGTCAAACTCACAGTGCCCTTCTGTCTCTGCCTTTCAAATGCTGGAACTGCAGGCATGAGCCATCACCCAAACAGAATTTCTCTTTTTAATAAATGCTGATATGGAGTTTGGTAGGAAAACAGCTGCAGAACATAAAGATTCAACCCTACTTTGCCAAATGGATTTTAATAGCCAAACCATAAAATTTGGACTATTTAAACAAGACAAATATTAAAAAAAACCCTAATAACCCTATTTTTTTTTTTTAAAAAAAAAGCATGTGATTTATAAGCAGGACTATAACTGATGTTATAGTTGAGAGGAAAATTGTAAATATTTTAAATACACACACACACACACACACACATATTTAATAGCAGACACTATTATGCATTCAGGATTTGACCCAATAAATTATATTATTAAAAATTTGCAGGCAGAAATCTCTTCCTTTTTCCTTTTGGAGGTTTGTTTTGGTTTTATTTTTTTAGCTGTCTTCCAAAAGGAATTCCAAAATTTTTTGACAATTTTATCATTTCTGACTTAAGCCTGTTGCAAATCTCTTTGAAACAACTAGGCCCAAGGGTGGCTCTGGCGGCTGCCTGAATTCCACACAAGTGTAGAAAGTCTCTTCCATTCTGAGTGCTATACTTTGCTGTAATAGAATCCAGATGCTTAAACCATCCAGATTACCTTTTACAGTGTGAACAGAAGCACGAATGTGTTATGTTAAAATGTAGTTAGATCCCAATTGTTGCTATGCTTTTTGAATGGAACTTCTGAAAGAGAGTGGGCAAGAGAAAAAAGAACCAAGTAACTGGTCCTGGGAATGTCTGAGCAAGCAATCACTAGAGGATCATAATTAGATTAAACTGCAGACAATGTCATTAATAGAAAGAGACCAGGAGGTGTGTGAGACTAGGGTTAAACCTCAGCAGGCAGGACCCAGGTTTGGCAGCCAGTGCACTCTGAAAGAAATGTGATGTCATACTGAACCCCTGTGGTTCAATGTTCTGCCCCCTACTGACATCATCCCTCAAGAGTTTTGCATAGTTCAGGTGAGCTCTCAATCTTATTTTGTGCCCTTTGATTCACTATTCAATGACAAAAGACCTGTACATCCATGCCTTCCCATCTATGTTCAATGGTGGTTGTGCTTATCCACCAGTGTGTTCTAACACCCAGTGAGTATAGATTGTATGGGGATATGCAACTTGCTTCTTCATCCATTAAAAAGAATGTCAGATGCTTAAATGATAGAGGAGTATGTAGATGGAAGTTTCTGTCCTGCCCGGTCCTGCAGCCATTCAGTTCCAAATAAACACACAGAGGCTTATATTAAATATAAAGCTGTTTGGCCTATTGCTCAGGCTTGTAACTAATTAGCTCTTATACTTAAATTAACTCATAATTCTCGTCTATGTTTAGTCACATGGCTTGGTACCTTTCTCAGTCCAACATTCTCATCTTGCAACCTTTGCATCGGGCTGGGAACTTTGTCTCTGTCTTTCCTCTTCCCAGCCTTCTCCTAGTCTGGTCACCCCACCTACACTTCCTGCCTGGCTACTGGCCAATCAGTGTTTTATTAAACCAATAGGACTGACAAATCTTTACAGTGTACAAGGGCATTGTCCCACAGCAGGAGTGGGTATGGCACACAAACAGCCTGAGTATTTTGTCATTAATACAATGCTGTGGCATTGCTTACAAATTCTTAGTGATCAGCCTATGCACAGCAGAGTCAATTGCATTGATAGGAACATGGACATTTTGCCACATTTTGTATTTTCAGGCACCATCACAAGGTATTTAGTAGACATCAGTACTATTTGTGAAACCATTTTGGGATATTTGAAAATTGAGAATTCACATTATAGACATCAAATGACAACTCCTAAGGAAGATCATAAAAGGGGGCTGTTTTGAACAGAGAAGTTTCTGCTTAGGTTTCAAGTACTTCACCTGGGCATTCTCATTTGAGAAATGAGGAAATTATATGAGATCTCCAGTTTCTGGGACATAATGTTCTAAAACCTTCAAGTCAAGACTCACCTTCTGCAGGAAGAAAAATGTGAATGTATTTGCTTTTATAAATACATTTGCAAAGGTCTTCATCCCAGGATATGCTCTTACCATTTTACCTCCTGAGTTTGTGCTTCAGTTTCTGCTAGATGGGCAGTCCTCTGGAGTTACAGAAATCTTGTCTTCAGAAGACTTTATTGGAAGTGCTGTTATGCTACATGAGTATATAGAGTAGCAACAAACCATGCCTTCCTGCTAATACAGTTAGTATGAGTATGGGACTAGATTCCCAACAGTAGAATGGGGACCAGGGGCAGGGTGTCTGAAGAATAGTGTGTTAGTTACTCATCTCCTTGTTGTGAAAAACCTGGGCAGCTTATACAAGGAAGGCTTTATTCTCACTCACAGTTCAAGGGTACAGTTCATCGTGGTAGGGAAGTCATGATTGCGGGAGCCTGAGGAAGCTGCCACATTGTCTCCACAGTCTAGGAGCAAAGCGATGTGACTACATAACATACAATTCTCTTTCTCACTTCTCTTTAGTCTAGGGCCCCAGCTCATGGAATGGTCACATCCACAATTAGGGTAGGTCTTTCTACCACAGTTAACTTAATCTAGGTAACCTCTCACTGGCATACAGAGAGGCTAACTGACCTAGATGAATCTTCAAGAATTCACACTGGGGTTGGATTTCTGGGTTATTCTATACTCGGTGACATTCATAATCAGCATTAACCATCACAAATAGGAAAAGACTATGGACTGCTTGGTGACATTCATAATCAGCATTAACCATCACAAATAGGAAAAGACTATGGACTGCTTGATGGGAAGACTCTTGACTTATGACAGTGAGGTTATAAGGACCCTGGCAAAGTGGAATTACACTAGAATTACTATTGTTGAGGCATTGTGAGTTTAATAGTGTTGATCCAAAGAGTCCACAGATGCTGTACTTCATGTCCAAGTGGCCACACTTCGCATTTATTTGAACGCTAGGGAGTTGGGCTCATGTCTTGTGCCTACACAGTAATCACTCTTACCCACTGAACCATCTCCCTAGCCGCCCTGCATCATTTTAAAAATCACCTCAATTATAATACTAATTATAGTATGCCACATGGGATATCCTTGTGTTCTTCGTATACCTTAGTGTATCCATCTTTGTACCCCTGGCATCAAGCAAGAGATGGTTGCATATCAGCTATGACCAGGAGTAACTGAACAGAATCAAATAAATACAGATGTGTTTGGACCTCCAGACAATCAAAACATTTAAATTTTTATATCACAGCGTCTTTATTAGCCAACATTCATGTACCAGGCAAAAGTATTTTATACAACTAGAATAAAGAGTGTGAGAATTCTGTTTTATTTTTCCCTTCATTTTAGACATAAAAAGAGAGATGCCGATTGACAATTTATGAGTCTGAAGTAGGGATTTTATTGTCTCTGGTCTGTTTTGTACATGTCTGAGTCTGTCACTTGGGAACATTCTATAAAAAAACAAAAAGAAAACTAAAAAACATGGTCCCATTTTATTTGGATTCATTATTAAGGAGATTTGTGTGGCCACCCTTGTTCAAAGTCAAATACACTTGCTGAAATCCTTTGGGGCTTAAGTGGAGTCTGAAGAAAGAATGAACACCCTCTGTTTTTTTGCTGAAGAAAGTATTAGTATGGTACCAGTTTGTGATCATAAAACAATTGCCACCCGAATTCTGCCTTTGTTTAAATGATGCAGGTAGTGGAGATAGAGACACATTAGTTCAGGTCTGCTTTTATTTCATATAACTAAAACTTTTTCTTTGAGGTCACAGAATAGTCGGTGGTGGCCTCCTCAATTTCCCTATCTCAAAATTTTCCTTGTAAAAAGAGGTCTCCATCAATATATTCTCCCCCTCCCTTGGGAATCCACCCCTCTCCCATAACACTCAGAAACTGGTGACTTCTTAATGCCAAGGAGTATGTCCAAGTGGATACACCAGCAACTATTTGCTTCATCAGAAGTCAGAGATGTCTTTCTGACCAACAAGACACAGAGAGTAGGTTTTGGGGTGAGGAACCAAGAAAGCTTTCATTTAATGTTGAACTAAAAGTTAAGCATGGCAACAGGGATAGTGTATCTCGTTCTGCTATGTGGTAATGCTTCCATGAAGTTGAGGTGCTGAGGGTTGAGAGGACAGGAGGAATGGAAGATCTAGTTCCAGTGCTCTCATGGGTACCAAAGGTACTCCACCTTTATAGAAGTGGCACGTATGTTTTTATTCTATGTTACTTGATATCAAACTCATCATACCTGATCTCAAAAAGGAAGACCATAAAAGGAGGAGGAAGACATATTTACTAGACCCACTTATAATTTAATTAAAACACGTCCACAGACGAACCAGAGAAAATCTATATAGCTAAGAATTGGGTGGAGAGTTTTAACCATCCTGGTCCAGCTAACTGCTAGCTAGGTGGCATCTGTGACTTACTCCTGTGGTTTTCAGTGACAAAAGGGAAACACACAGTGCCAGAAAGAAAAATGAGTATAACTAAAAGTTCCTGAAGTTGAGAACTCTGTGAAGATGCTTAAATCCACCATGACATGGTGCATTGTGTTTCCATAGTACTATGATATGGAACCAACTTGACTTATATACTGAAGCCTGGTGCCAAACTGATGCCTAAAAAGTGACAGTCAGGCAAGTCAAATATCTTGTATGTCAAACACAGTTACAATAATATAAGCAGAGAAAACAGAATTGAATTTAATTAAATAGTTTTTCTATATTAAACTCTTCACCAATTGACAAGAAATGATTGTCTTATTTGTCCATTTCCTGGAAAGGCATTGATGAGCCCCAAAATAATTATTAAACTAAAAATCTCTGCACTAACGTATACTAATGACCTCAAGCACATGCTCTCTGTCTTGTTATTTATGAGATTCAGTCATATAGGCTCCTTCCTTGGCACTCTCTCTGTGGTGTGATTATTTTCCTGGCTTAGTGACATCAGGGTTGGCCACACAGCTGAGCTAGGCGAGTAGAGCAGGAGTTACATGGTCTGTCTCCAGTGGCAGCTTTAGAGCACTGTGTTGATTCCTCCCTGCTATCCCTTATTCTTTTTTCATGAGGTTGCTGCATCCCAGATCACGATCTCTCTTTCAACCGTGATTCAATAACACTGACACAGGAGCAGACACTGGGCCTTAGATTCCAGGTCACATGAACAAGAACCACATTTTCAAAGTTGTAAGTCACTCTTGTGGTTTGAATGAGAAATGTCCCCAACAGGCTCATGTCTCTGAACATTTCTTCCCCTGTTGGTGGCACTGTTTGGGGAGGTTATGGAACTTCAAGGAGGAGGAGACTTGCGGGAGGAAGTATGTCACTGTGGGCAGGCTTCCAAAGTCTGTAGCCTTGCCCCGCTTCTGTTCTCTTCTCTGCTTCCCGTGTGAGCATGAAATGTGATCAGCTGCTTGCTGGCTGCAAGGCCAGTGTCACACTCCTGTCGCCATGGCTTCCCCACTGTGACGGACTGTGAGATGAAATCAACTCTTTCCAACCCAAGTTGTCTGCTGTCAGGGTATTTTTAGAGTAGCAACAGAACAAAATACAGTCACTTAAGTTTGGCTTGACATAGCTAAATAGTATATAACTAGCGAAACAATAATACACACAAATTCATACCTATGAGTAATGTTCCTAAATTTTTTCAAATTATTCTCTTTTCTGTCACTATGAAGTTTTTCACTTTTCAAATTCATTTTATCTCTGTGTGTGTATGTGACATGTCTGCATTTGTGGCTGTACTCACCTGTGTGGTAGTGGTAATCCCATTATCATTTGTAGTAGTTTTATTGTTAGGAGATGTTCTTCTTACTGATAGGCCAGTGAGTTGTACAGACACTGTGACTTTAGAAAAGTCCTGACTGAATGGGAAATTGGGTTCATGGCTAAGCAGTTCACTTCCATTTATAATACTAATATGTAGATTTGGCTTGAATAAGAAAAGTGGAGATGAAGTATTTTCAGTTGGAGGATTAACTAATCAGAATTGAGGCAAGGGCTGCTATAACTAATTTAACACATGGCTTAAAGTTTAAAATGTAGCCCAGCATTTTTTTTTTTTTTTTTTTTTTTTTTGCAAAGATCCCTAACCTCCAGGTAGTGAAGTTCAAAGTTATCGTCAGGGATGGTCTTAGCCTTGTTGGCTGAAAGCTTATGACCTCATTCGACTATAGTTTATCCTCCTGAGATCCCATCAAGACAAAGCTAGCAACCCGCAGAGAAGGGAGAAATTATTAAGTTAAATTTTCACTGCTGTCCTGGGAGGCCTTGGCCCCGATTCCCGTTCATCATGGTCACATCTGTGCCTCTGACTCCTGTGATTGTCCTTCTTTTATGACTAAACATGAAAGGAATTTTGATTTTGTGGAAGACTGTCAAGAGAAAAAGAAGAGGGGGGTCCTGTCTGGCACCATTCCCAGGTCTGAACTCTGTGGAGGTATCAAGAGAAGAGCTGTTATTAATTGACATTGACAGTCAAATGAAATAGGTCAGCTCCCGGCGAGCCAAGCCTGGTGATGCACATCCCACAGAACTCAGACTTTCTTCTTTTCCCTTGAAGACTTGAGCTATTTCACTCTTTCCCTGATCTTCCACTAGAAAAGAAACAGTGTATGACCAGCTTTCTTAAAATCTCAGAAAAGTAAAGCATCATGGGGAATACCAAATCATTGAAAATCAAAGATTCTGAATTAATTTTATGCATGAAGGCATTTAGATCATTAAAATGTAGATGGGTATCTCTTGCTTGACTTCCTCCTGTGTTGTCTAGCTGATGGTCATCTATCCCCTAAAACTAGATTTTAGTACCACTTTAAGACTGAATCTTCTCTAGAAAAAATATTTTAGTTACTAAGCTCCTTTGGGTCATTGTACCATCCTGTACAGGTCATTGTGATAATTTTATTCTGCCATGATTGTTCTGTCTTCATTTATGCTTAAACTTGGTGTATAGAAAAGTAGATCATGAACTGTGATGAGGAAAAAGGGAAGTGCAGATATTCCTGAGAATATTTCTGGTAACGGATGGTACTGTCGTGGACTCTGTGGTTGAAGAATAGGAAAGGAATATGATTTGTAGCAGATATGTCCGTGTGTGTAGACTTAACAATGTAAGTTACTATTTCCACGGCTTTGTAAAGGAAAGGGGTTTATTAGCTCTGACTTGTAGAGACTGGAGATTGAAGATTGGGCATGTCTTATCAGGAGCATGGGCAGCATTACCATTTGATGGGAAAGCAGACAAGCAAGTGAGCATGTGCGGAAGAAATAAGCCACCACAGAAAGGTGGCCCTGGTTTAGGATATTATACTGTTCCTAAGATATTCCAGTCCTATGAGAACCACACTGCTTCCTCATAGTAACCTGCATATCTCTTAATAGTTCTACCACTTCTCAACACTGCTACACTGAGGAACGGATGTCAACGTAAGTTTGGGAACAGATAAATCATCATAACACATTTAGGGCATAAAATCAAGTAGGCTTACTGTGGTAACTGCCACTTAATGGCTGTACTATCTCAGGCAAATACAATTTTTAAGGCTAGGTTACTACTTTGTCAAGCAAGAATAAAACTGCCTTTGTTCACTTGTGACAAGGAGTGAGGTAATCCACAGGATGTATCTATAGGAAATGTAGAAGTGGCCCGTTCTTTCAGGAGAGGCAGCAAATATTTTAAATCATTGCAAAGAAGTCACTTTTAACCAAACTCTGAAGGATCAGTAGATTTGTCACCACAGTCCTAGAGAAAGTGGCCCAGAAGCAGGGATCAAGGCTGCAGATCTCTAGGCAGCAAGCATGAGAAAGCAAGTCATTAGACTTTGGACCCAAAAAGGCAGTAATAAAAGATGCTATTGAAAAATGACCTAATGGGTAGAGAGGTGTATCAGAATCACAGGCTGCTCTTCCAGAAGACCCAGATTTAATGCTCAGTACCCACACAGTGGCTCACAACCATATGTCACTATAGTTCCAGGGGTTCCTTTTTTTTTTTTTTGGTTTGTTTATTTGGTTTTTTTTTATTTTGTTTTTGATTTTTTTTTTTTGCTTTGTTTTTCAAGACAGGGTTTCTCTGTGTAGCTTTCGTACCTGTCCTGGATGTCGCTCTGTAGACCAGGCTGGCCTCGAACTCATGGAGATCTGCCTGCCTCTGCCTCCTGAGTGTTGGGATTAAAGGTGTGTGCCACCACCGCCCGGCTAGTCCTAGGGATTCTAACACCCTCTTCTGGTCTGCAAGGATACCAGGCATGCAGGTAGTACACAGACATTTGCAGGCAAAACACTCATATATGTAAAACATTTTTTGTTTTTAAAAACTTCAACATTAAAAAGCAGTATAAAACTAGCAATTTGTCACCATAGCCCTAGAGAAAGTGGCCCAGAAGCAGGTTAAATAAAATTTAACTTGAAAGCTAAATTTTATTGTCAGGCTATGAAAACTTTTGTTCTAGTTTAACCACAGGGGTGACATCAGAGTGGTATTTTGGGAAACTCAACCAGATCACTCAAGAATGGGTGAGAGGAAGGTGGCTTTCGACTCAGGAAGCACTGTGATTGCTCAGGCATGAGGTACAAGAGGAACAGGCTAGATAAAATATGGCAGAATTATGTTGACTCTCCCCCTCAACTCTTCTGCTAAGTTCTCTTTCTGACTGTATAGCATGATTATGCATTTTTTCAGAAGTTAAAATCTATAGATACTAACAACTGTCTTGTATTAAATCCATGAACAATTCTAGGCAGTCATACAGTTTAATCAGCACTATTGGGGAAATGCGTTATCTATATAACATGATTGTTCAGGCCATTCAAACTTCCTTTTTTGTCCTGCTTTTGAGACAGTATCTCCTGTAGCCCAACTGGCCTTGAACAGATACATCTCTATGTATCTGAGGATGACTTTGAACTTCTGATCCTTCTGCCTCTATCTCCTTAGTTCTGGAATTATAGGTATACACCACCACACACGATTTAAAGATCTGGATATCTAACTGAGGGCTTCATGCGTGATAGACGGGCATTCTGTCAACTGAACTACATCCTCAGCCCCTGAAGTTTTCATTTGAATACTTCATAAATATTATTCTGATCATCTACATGTTTAATTTAGCATATTGTATAGTGAATGGGTATTGAGTGAATATCATGGAGACTGTGTGTTTATTTGCATGCCTGTGATGACTGATAGAAACAGATTTGGAGTGGAAAAATATAAACTATTTCCTTCCTGTATGAGCTTGGAGAGGTCATTTCACATCTGGGTTGCAGCAGACAAGGAGGTTTGAACTCTCCTGATTTTGATATAGCATTCTGTTAATCTACCAAAACAAGAGAAGAGGGGGAAATTTTAAGAGGATTAACACTTTATTTTGGTTTCCCCAGTATACATTACCGATTGGGGAAAACAAGTCAAGATGGAGGACCAAACATGTGTGCTCATCCTTCTAAATGAAGGAGAGATTAAATATTTTAGGAGGGCATTAGCTTACTTCTCAGAAATATGAAATTTGACACTGAAAGACTAGCTTTGTCAAAACAGAATGCTTTTAAAATTGCAAGAACTGGCCAAGTTCAATACCTCTTAGCGTCACTGTTCTCATAAATAACGCGAGTAGCAACTTCCCTTCAATGACACCTTTCCCCTGGAATCCTTGTATGTTATCAGAAAAACAGCTTTTCAGATTGCTAGGGAAAGGGGATTAGTGAGAAAGCTTCTTGGACCCTTCTTGCACATATATTTTACAAGTACCTGGCTAAGTTGAGTGTGAAGGACCACAAGATCTGGATTTGAAGGCAGCGGGGGTTGTGTGTGTGTGTGTGTGTGTGTGTGTGTGTGTGTGTGTAGGCAATGTGTTCTTGAACCTTCAGAACTGTGCTGCAAACAAGCTTGCAGCCGGCAGCAAACTTTGATGAGATGCATGGGCTTTCTAGTGAGTGAAGCTGTTCACACCCATGGTGTGAAGGAAAGGCCACACTTAACATTTCTCCCCAGTTAGGCTCTTGCAGTGAAAGGAACATCTGCCAGGTAAATCATGCCACCAGCAACCTGGAAGAGATCCGCCAACTCATTCTGCTCACTTTCAACAAATGCCTGCAGTTCCGGAATAAAATGAAAGAGAACACATGTAGCTCAGCAGCTTATTTCATACAATATATCCCAATCATAGCCTCCCTGCTCCCTCTGTTCCTCTCAGTTCCCCGCCCCCACACACCTCCCATCTCCCCCAGATCCATCATACCTCCATTTCCCTTCAGAAAAAAAGCCTGGCAGTAGTGACTCACGCCTTTAATCCCAGTACTCAGCAGGCAGATTCAGGCGGATCTCTGTGAACCTGAGGCCAGCCTGGGCTACAGAGTGAGTTCCAGGATAGGCTTCAAAGCTACACAAAGAAACTCTGTTTTGAAAAAGCAAAATAGAAAAAAAAGGGCAGGCCTCCCAGGGATATCACCCAAACTAGGCATAACAAGATGCAATAAGGCTGGACACATCCTGCATTAAGTTGTTTTAAGACAAATGTGCTCTCTGCTGGGTATCTGTTGCTTCTACAAAGTGCTTAAAAATATGGAATTTAGTGTGTAAGGGGTCTCCATAATTGGGGCATTTCTTTTTCCCTCTGTCATACATTTCTCATTTTGTATTTAATTTTTTACTTATTTTCCATTTGCATAGCAGAAAGAAAAAGTAAAGAGGCCTTCTCAGTCTCTGACAATGGTGTGTTGATCTTCAAGAGAGTCCTCACATCTGGGATAGGGAGATGGCACAGTGAATAAATGCTTGCCATACAATCATGAAGACTGGAGTTCTAAAACCTGGTCAAGTGTGGTAGCTGCCTGTAAGACCAAGGAGAGACAACAGCTGGAGAGACCGAGGCATGGGACCTCTTGTCCAGCTAGATAACGAGAGGTCCTAGTTTTCTTTTTTATTGCTGTAATAAATATCCTGGGGAAGCAATTTAGTGAGAGGCTTATTTTGGTTCATAGTTTACAGACCATCAGAGAGGGGATGTCACAGAAACAGAGCATGAGGGAACTGGCTAAATCCTACCCATAATCAGGAACGGAGAGCAAAGAATGCTCGCATGCCTGTGCTCAGCTCCCTCTCTCTTTATTCAGTCCAGGGCCCATTCCATATTCAGGGTAGGACTCCCTATATCACTTAATCCAGTTAAGAAAGCACCCTCACAAGCCAACACACTCTAGATGATTCTTCATTGACTTTCCCCTCTGAGGTGGTTCTAGGTCATGTCAATTTGGCAGCTGAAGCTAACCATCACACCAGACTAGCCAAAACTGGCAAGCTTCAGGCTCAGCAGGATGCTCTGCCTCCATAAATAAAGTGAAGAGTGGTCATGGAAGGAAGTCTTCCACTTCAGACCTCCACATGGACACCCACACACCTGCATGCACACAACACATACATATGCATGGAGACAAAGAGTCAGAGACAGACAGACAGACAAGAATTCACTCATGATGGCCACAACAGAGTATGGTCCTGAAAACAGTCTAATCTTACTTTCATGTAGATGAGATGTCCTTTGTCTGGTGGGAACGTGCCTGTTCGTACACATGTGCATGTACATGCCCACACAAATCCTCTTCTCTAGAATTTTTGTTTATCTCATGATCATTGTATGATCTCACTGATATGTCAAGTCTATGAAAGGTGATCTTCCAGAAGTAGAGAGTACAGTGCTGGTTCCCAAAGGCTCAGGGGATGGAAGGAAGAAATGTTGGTCAAAGGATGCATTAGATAGTGGTGGCTATGATGATGTATTGTATTCTTGAAAAATGCAGAATGGATAGTAAGTACTGCCAACCACAAAAATGATAGCCTGTGAAGCAATGCACTGACTAGTTTATCCTTTTATGCCTATATCAACACTGTCATGTTGTACATGACAATTTCATATAATGTTGTTATAGCTCCAATATTTATTAGTTGGTCAGGGGTGAATTATTGATACACATCTGTAACTCTGGCTCTTAGGAAGTAGAAGGATGGGGAGTTTAGGGTCATCCTTGGTGTATGAAGTGTTAGAGGCTAGCCTGAGCTACATGAAACACTGAACCAATAAATCAAAATAAATAAATAAACCACAATAATAATAGTAATAAAACTTAAAAAGCTAGAAATACAATATCCAGGGAATAAGATGTGCTTATGATCCCAAAGCTTGGAAATAGGAGATTATAAAGATTGCTTTGGACTACATGGAGAATTCTAGGCTTCGTTCTGATCTTCAGAGTGTGACCCTGTCCTCAAATGACAAAAACATGAGTAATTAAGAGAACAAATATAATTGAGTGTTTACTCTGTGAGCATCTTCATTGCAGTTGAGATAGGAAAAAGAAGAAAAATAATGTGATCTTATATGACATGGAATTTGCATTTCCATATGGAGGTGGTAACTATTGTCAGTATGAAGAGTTCACATTGCTATAAATATTAGGATAAACCTCAAAGTTCCGTGAATCTGAAGAGAAAGGTGTCACCTTTAATAAGAGGTGATTCAACCAGTAAATTCTGAACCAATGAGGAGGAATCACCACTGTTTCCTGATGAGTAGGAGGATTCCTCTTCATTCTGAAGGGAAGGACTTCAGCTTAAAGACTGTAAACCTGAACCTACATGGCTTATACTCCTGTTGCCATGTAAGACCCTATCTGACCACAGTCCATTCTCCACAATGCTCTCTTGACAGTTCTTGACATGTAGAGAGGCAGGCTGGCAGTTCTAATGGATTCTGCAAAATCTTTGACTTGTCCTCTTTCAGAGGCCATGGAAGATCTGGCTGAGACTTGTAAGACCTTGGGCAATGAGCAATGACCAACTCAGAGGGAGCAGATTCCTATCCCAGATTAGGAGATTCCTACCCCAGACCAAATACAACCAGAGGCCATGCCCAGCTCCTGTCTTGTGGACTTTTTCTAATTAGCTGTTTTTATGTGTTGTATGTGAGTCTGAAATAAAGCTGTGTTTGGCCACTGTGCCTTAGAAAGACTGGTTTTCATTCCAGGTGTGTCAGGTAGTAGAAAATGCCGGACAAGCGTTTTTTCTTTACAATCAGTTTATATTCCTTCAGTGGCATTTTCATGACTTTTGTGTGTCTGTTTGTAGATGTTCTTTCCTTCTGCATAAGTACCTGGAATGTTATTCTGCCCTGCATGTTTATTTTGAGAAACTGGGTCATTAAGTCCACATCCCGTCTTTTAGCAAATGGCCTTCGAGTACAAAATGAGGTGAGGACTGCTATTTTTCAGAAGAAAGGAGAGCTTTGTGAAGGGCCATACTGGGTGAATTTTGCAGTATTCACCCTTCTTTCTCCATTGTTCACAATAAAACTGCTTGTCTGAGTCCCCAAAGTAATGGTTGCTTAATGCTTTATAGAAGCTCGAGCCCCCCCCCCCCCCAATAATGGGGCTGGTGAAAGGCTGGCAATAGTCGCAGGAGATAAAGCCCTCCCATAAGAAAACACAGTTTGCTTTGTGTGTCCTGCAAGAGTGTGGACTGCTGTGATGCTGCAGGCACCCGAGGCTGCTGAGGTAAGCACAGGGCTTTGAAGTGGTCTTGTGACAGTGGCAGCATGATTAATGCTCAGCCAGAAGTGCACAGTTATAATCCGAAGCTCAGCGAATCTCATGTTAAAGTTGAACTCCATTGTCAGGCATTTGCTCGCCTTTTCACTTTCCTAATGTGGGAAACACGGTTTTTCCAGCTGGGAAAAATGTGTCCTTCTTTATTTTCTGAGTTGTGGAGTTGCTCATTTGGGGGCGTTGGGCTGTTTGCTATTGAAGCTCCATGCCTGATAAATAGACTTCATCACTAAAATTCTCCTAACTTCTTCAAGAGTTTCATCTGTCCCTCTTGTGTCTCTTACTATCTTCAGTGGGCAGGCTCAGAAGTAGGAAGTCCCAGATACCCTATCACTTCCCGTGAAGCATGAGACATGCAGGTTCCAAAGGACATATTCTCCATGATGTTTTCTTCAGCCACTGAAATAACCCTATATTATAGCTGCTGCTTTGGAACAAAGGTGAATGAGATGTTTGTGTGTCCACATATACAAGTGGATTGTCTATTTACTCTCTGTGTGTGTGTGTGTGTGTGTGTGTGTGTGTGTGTGTGTGTGTTCTTTTGTTCCTTCAGGGTGGTTCAGTAGATGCACTTATCTAGACTGGTATGTCTGGTTTGGCATGGCTGCAGAGAAGTCAGGTCTCTACACCATCTGCTGATGTTTCGCTTTTGGCATCATCCTGGCTTGGGGCTGACCTCTGCTTAGGATTATCAATGACAGTAAATACTCAGCAAGGGCTTACTGTGACTTTGAAAGGATTTACAAGCCACATATTCAGGCTTTATTTCCCTTAACTTACCCATAGTCTACATAGAGAAATACCAACGCTCCTGGGTTCCCTGCAAGGCAGGACTGATATGTCAAAGCTGGAGAGAAGCATCAGGGACAGCTCTCAAGATCAGAGGTACACAGGGGGAAGCTGGAGCAGGCAGAGGTGGGGCTGTGGGCACCAACACCCTGGGTCTCACACAGAAGCATCAGAGCTAGAGGAGCTGAAGAAAGCTGTGTACCAGGGTAGAGGACCAGGAATTATAGCTGTATGTCACCAACCCTGGAGGCAGGTTGTCTCCAGAAGAGAACCCACACCTCAGATAAGGCAGGCTTCTTTATACACCAACACCCCCACCCTCCCACAGACACCCCCCACACATACAAACACACCCACCCCACACACAAACACACACACCCATGCACACAGTGATCATTATTTCATCTGAGCAGTTCAGAAGCTCCTTGACTTCTAGTAGAATTAGCTCTTGATAGACCAAACATACCCCTAACCTCCCGAAAGTCACAGTTTAGCACTTGGTATGGTGCATAGTCACCTACTGAACAGTACTTGTGTACAGCTTCTTTTGGCTTTAATCTTAAAGATGTTGATTGTTTCCCAAGTCACTCAAGTCAACAATTCTTACTATTTGTTTGCTTTTTGGAGACAGAGTGTCACTATGTATCCCAGGCCTCCCAAGAACTGAAGTAATAGACATGTGCTGGGACACCCTCTCCTGCTCTTATTAATGGTTGCATCTGGTCTCTGTAATTCTGTGAGACTTCTCTAATAGTCTACATTGCATCCCAGAATCACCACTCTCATAAATTGTGGTTTTAAACAGCAATTCCATATATTAAAGTCTACTTATAGTGCTATAGTGCTTCTCGAGTTTTGACAAGAGCATATTGTCATGAATCCACCAGTACAGTGTGGTACAGATTTGCCATCCCCACAAAGTCCCCTTGTGTCCCCTGGGCAACCAGTGATGGGCTGGTTGTCCAACAAGCAGAAATACCCAGCATGGAACCCCTTTACACTGGCTTCATTCACTCAGCATAATGCATTAATGTGCAGCCATGGCTTTGGTAGTCTTGATAGACTTTCTCCCTTTATTACTAAATAATTCTGTGATTATGGATATAGCAAAGTTTGCTCCTTTATTCTCTTGTCCATGAAACATCCATGTTGCTTCCAGTTTGGGGCAATTTTAAAGATGACTGCTGTAAATGTTATGATTGATTAAGTATCTAGGAACATCAATGTTGAGCTGAATATTAAAACTGTTTGCTTTCTGTCTCCGTATCTTTAAGTAACTTCCCATTCTTCATTCCCACTGGTATTTATTGAGATCTTTGTTGCTCTACATATTTCCCTAAACTGACAGCTACTGTAGTGGAGGGCAGTTGTATGCCAAATTATTCTCGTTTCATGGATAATTGATGTCAAAGTCTTTCTTTATGCTTATATACAAGCCATGTACGTCCTCTGGTGAGACAGCGCCCTTAAGACTAGATTGTTTTCTTGTTGAGTTCTTGTCATTTTGCAGCTCCTTGTGATAAAATGGGAAACACGGATGAACATTGCTGCAAGATGCTGTGGGCAAAGGTTGACTGAACGGCGGGAAGAGGTAGCTGCCTTTCTCAACTGAACATTCATCTTTCCTGGGGCAGGCAGACATATTTGCATAGCTGGCAGTCATTTTCTCACAACTGAATGAGAAGTTGTCATGAAATAAGCTGTCTTTTTGTGGCTAATGATAACAATTGAACTCTCAAGTAAAAAATTAAATTTCATTCTGTGGTACTGGGACTCAAACTTGGGGCAGGCATTCTACCACTGAGCTATATTCCTAAGTCATAACAATTGGAATTTCAGAAAATGAGAATTTAGGAAATCTGTCATAGTAGATTTGAATTTTTCTCTCCTGTCTGAGTTTTCTGATGGCACCCATTTCATAGATGCGATTACACAGTAGTAGATCAACATTCCAAATCATAGATCGATTGAATGAACCTCAAATGACTGCTTGATCTTGCAATATTATCTGTGAATAAAAGGACCATATAACCACAGAGCTGTGGGATGGATTGTAATGATGCTACTGTGAGAGGTTTATTGATATGGCTATAGATTTATTGCAAATAGTGTTGAAAAAATGGACACAGTGTCAAGACTACCATCTACAGATATCTGTAAAGACTGTTAGGATACACCAAACCTTTCCTACTAAGAGTCTATAGAAGGCTGGATTTTCTTTGCACATTTCAACCCAAACAATTATGACAATAGATTGGAGGCAGCACAGTTGTGAAAACTGAATGGTGTTTTAACAGGCAAGATTAAAGCGATGTATTAAAAAGTGAGACAATATCATTCTCATTAATTCACAGGAAGATATACTTGTAAAAACTAGGTTATACTATTCAACAATGGTTGTTATTTTAATCTCTAAATTCATTAATATGTTTTAAGCTCTCAATTTTAATTCTTTCCAGAGTGAAAAATGACATAAGCTCATTAGTGTTGTCACTAACTTAAGAATGCAGAGGGAGTTATATAAAGTAGAAAGCTTGAATTCAAATATTCTAAGCATTTTGCTTGTATCATCTAATGAATTCTGACATATTTTCATTTTCGTCAATTCAAAATATTTTTAGATTTTCCTCCTGGTTTCTCCCTTGTCGTGTGGCTATTTTAGAGTACACAGCTTAGCTCGCAACTATCTAAGGAGTTGGCAGATAGCTTTCTGGTTTTGATTTCTAATTTAATACCGTTGTGGTCAGAAAACATACTCTGGTTTCAATCCTTTTAAATTTATAGAGACATATTTTATTGTGCACCAGATGGTCCACCTTGGTGAGTTTTCCATGTGGTCTTGTAAGAAGGTATATTTCCATTTGTAGTTTTGCCAAAGTCTCTCAAGTGATTCCTTTGTTATTATTTAACATTCTTCTTTTTTATTTTAATTTTTTTATTTTTAATTATTTTTTTTTGTGTGTGTGTGTGTGCCCACATGCATGCACATGTGAGTATCTTCAGAGGCCAGAAGTGGGCATGAGATCTCCTGAAGTTGGAACTACAGTTGATTGTGAGCCACCCAGCAGATCCTGGCAACGAAATCAGCTCCTCTCCAGGAGCAGCATATGTTATTTCTACTCTTCCATATTTATTCTGTGTATTTGTGTGTGTGGTGTAAGTACTCATGTGTGTGCAGGTGTCCATGTGAACGCCAGACAGCAACCTCCAGTGCCATGCCTCAGATGTCACCCACCTTGTTTTTTTGAGAAAAGGTTTTTCACTAGGGCCTGAAGCTTGCGTTTTTGGTCAGGCTGTCCAGACAGAGAGCCCCAAGGATCCCCTTGTCTGTGTCTTCCAGCCCTAGCATCCCAGGCGTGTTCCACTGGGTCCAACTTTTTATGTATTTCTGGGCATTGAACAGGAGCCCTCATGCATGTATCCCAGCACTTTATCTACTGAGCTATCTCTATGTCCCAACATCCTGCTTTTTATCACTGGTAATATTTGTTTTCCTAATGTCTGCTTCTGTTCAGTCAGATCTTTTGTTTGTTGTAGCTTAGCATACCTGCCTTATAATGGATCACCCAATTCATTTGTATTTAAGTAAACATAGACACGATTTGATTAGCTTTCTACCGTTCTGTTCATTGTTCCCTGATAGTTTTTCTCTTTCTTGGGATTACCTGATTATTTCAGTATTTCTTTTTATGTCCTTCATTGTATTATTAGCTAATGTATCTTCGTATGTTCTTTAGTTAATGTTGTTTCATTTTCGGTAGTTACTGTAGGCTGTGAGGCCTAGGGCACTAGCCACTACCCACTTTTCTTTAGCTTAGGCCTGAGCTCACGCCACCCACAGGACTGGTACTCGTTAAGCCCCATGTGGTTAAGGGGTACCACACTTCATAGTGCAAATGTATTTCCATCATTGGACAAAGGGATTGAGAGAGGCCTGTGCTGGGTTTCATGACATGTATCTGTAGCTTACTGTGATCTACATTTTCACAGCACTATCTAATGCTATCTTTAATGGAAGAATTTAAAACAGCATTCATCTAGTTTCCTACAAACTTCACCTATGCTTACGTGTTGATCCACTCAGTGCTTTATTATTGCTAGTTTGTCATTAAAAAGTCAAGTATATTCCTTCAAAATGATAAGTAAAATAGCCTTTTATACTCTTGTCTGGTCCTTTCTTGGGGTCAACTTGCACTCTACCTAGAATTAATTGGTTTTGGCATCCTTAAACACCTCCTGTTTATATTTACCAGGCACGAACAGCATGAATGGAGGCTCGTTTAAATCATGTATTCTTGCTCTTGTTATCCAGCTTGTTAGAATTTTTTTTGGTTTCTTTTATTTGTTTTATTTTGAAGTTAGCACACAACGTAATGAGTTTCATTGTGGCATTTTTATAATGCTTGGTTGTTGGTCCTCCTCCACTCCCCTTCTCATCTCATTGTGTCGGCCTCTTGCTGGCTCTCATCCTCTTCCCAGCAGCCCACATTCTTCACTCATATCACATGTATCCTATTAACCTCCTTTCCCCTCCCACTCTTTAAGGCTTCTTATTTTAACCTTTCTTATAGTCCCCTTTCTAGCTTGATGTTCATATCAACAACACAAATAAATTAAAATCTAGGCATTTGTTTTTCTGAGCCTGGGTTAATCCGGTTAATATAATTTCTGTCCATTTTCCTGCAAATATCATGACTTTGCTTTTCTATATGGCTGACTAAAACTCTGCTCTGCATATGGACCACATTTTCTTTATTCATCCATTTGCTGATAGACACCAAATCTAATTCTTTCCCCAGGTCTTGTGAATAGAGCAGCAATGAACATGGACACCAGCATGTAATATGCTATTTTCTTATATTCCTAGCTCCTTTTTTCTTTTTTCTGCATCATTTGTTGTCTTCATTTGATTGTGAGGTGCGTTGGGATCCATTGTTTTGGTTGTACCGCTCTTTAAGCTCACCAATCTTCTGGTCTTGGTGACTTACTGCTTTAGTCTAATTTGAGTTCTTTGGTTATTATTTTTTCAAATATTTCCCTCTTTGCCAGCACTCCTTTGCTTCTGAGATTGTGTAATAGATGTCTTGACATCAGCCCATGGGTCTCTGCCCTACTGGTCTGAACACAATGGCTTCCCAAAGCTGTGTCAGAGTTAGAAGCCTCTGGGCTCCCTGTGTTCCCTGTGTTCTTCAGCAGCACTTGGAGTCTCACTCTGTGTATGGTATTCATCAGACAAGTACTATGGGAGCCTTTGCGTAGCTCTCTGGACTATGGCCTGCCTCTTCATAGTGGGTGTCTGTGTCATACACCGTCACTCAGGCTCTCTGAATGACAACCTGCATCTCTGATGCTCTACCTGGGATGCCCCTCCTTGCTAGGATCTAGCAGATACCCCCAGGCAATAGGCTGGGCTTAGAGAAAAATCTACACTTTTCTTGACCCCTCTTCTATTCCTGTGTGGACAGCTTGTCAATGTTTATGTGGCTATCCACTATCTTTAGTCTGCTTTTCTAGTTTCTTATGACAACAGGAATAGTTGGCCCGAACCACTCTACCATGGTTGTAATTAAAAGTCAATATTGATGCTGTCTGGTAGAAGGAACAATTGAAATTTTATGAGCAAAAGAATGACATGACATACATTGTATTTGAGAAATGACATGAGCTGTGTGACAAGGTGGTGACATGATATTATACCTACCTCACTGTCAAAAAGACAGATGGGCTACATGGTAGAAGTGGGGATTGAGAAAAACCATCTAGGAAGTGGTAGACAGGTATAACATGGATGCATTCTAACCTGAGCTAACAGTGATGATGAAGAACAAGGTACAGAGAACATGTCTTCAGGGTTACTGTTTAGCCGGCATTGGTCTGGCAAGACATGCCTGTTAAAATATTCTTGGGTGAGTGCTGGAGACGTGTTCTTTGGTGGAAACTTTGCCAAGCATATGCAAGACCCTGGTTTTGACCCCAGTACTGCAAAAAAAAAATTTTAAGAGGGATTTTTGGAGGAAAAATTCAAGGAAGAGAGAGTATTAACAACCGGGACGGCTTTAGCTGAATGCCCAGCGTATTCTTTACACCATTTGGAAGAATAATTCCAAAAGAGTTCTGTGGGGAAGAGTCTGGGAGATGGATCAATTGGTTAAGTGTTTACTGATCAGGGATCAGGGCCCAAGTTCAATCTCCCAAAACTCATGTAAAGAAACCAGTTCAGAGAGCACATGTAAATCCTGTGCTAGGGAAAAACAGAGAAAGAATGGTTCTTGGAGCTCACTAGACAACCAGCCTAGATGAATTTGTCAGTTTCAGGTTTAAGTGAGAGACCATGTCTCAAAAATTAAAATGACTGAGGAAGAAACCTGGAAATTACCTCTGTCCTAAACACACATACACACACACACACACACACACACACACACACACACACACACACACTCGACTCTCACAAAAAATAACCTGGTAGATACTACTATCTCAACTTATAAATGCAGAGACTGGCGCTAAACGAGATTAAGAAAGTGGTTTAAGCCAAATCAGCTGAAATGACAGTCTTCAACCTCAGATCTGGTTGCCTGCAGACACTGAACCTTTTTTTCAGCATGCTTCTTCTGTTGAATAAGGCAGGTATAATTCAGAAACCCTGTTTCCATCAATGAAGTGATACCAGTGACATTAGAATTGGAACTTTAAATGTTCCACACTTGTGAAGTTAAAACTAGAAGTTATTGAAAGCCATAAATCACTAGCTAACTCTACCCACGTGGAAGTTGGGAGTGATTCTGCTGTGTTTCTGAAAGAAAGTCTGGTTGATGATAAATATTGTGGCTAAGCTCCTGCTACTAGATACTGCTTCATGGCTGATGGTATGTTCATAAGTGATGTGTTTAAGATCTGTTCGTTCAACTCCCCAACTAATTGTTTGACCAGCTTGATGACCTGTGCCTTACTGGGAGCTCTTAGTAGATCAAAGCTGTCTTCTGTTTTGCTTTAAAACACTTTAGAATGCCTTTGGGGAATAAGAGAGAAAATACAGTCATGTTTTGCTATTTTGCCAAACTCAGCAACAACTTTTTGATGTGTTTATATGCCTCTTACAAGAACATTAACCATCAAGAAAAGGGATAGGCTGGATGAAGGTGGCCAAATGGGCATTCTGTGAAGCAACTGGTTCTTATCAGACGTCAACCATTCCGTGACATACTTTGCTACTTGAACAATATGTGATCAAGTATGCCCGGGGACATTCTGTATAGAGATTGTCCCTGTACCTTCAGTGACTCTTTTGCTATCTCTTTCCTATTATGACCTTTCGTTTCTTCTGTGTTACTTGTACTTATTGGATCTTTTCATGCTAACAATTAGCCACTTGTATGTACCTTCAAGAAGAATGTATTAGCAAATGTGAAGGTTGTGAGAAAACGTACATTATGTAAGTCCATGTAGGAATTCCACATATCTGGCTAAGTATAATCACTAGCAAACATGCTCTGGTTGACCATGTTCACCCGAGAAGGTGGGAAAACTCACCAGTGGCAGGTGGTGGCACGGAAGGATGGTGGCAGCATTTCAGAATCTGCGCTGACGGGTAGAACAAGGAGACCATCGGGCTTAAGGGTGTCCTGGGAAAGATTTGGAGGGCTCCTGGCCTCTCTTTTACCTATGAATGGTTAGAGCAATGCAGAACTAGCTGAACGGATGGCCCCTGACCCACTGGGCTCTTCCCCTTCTTGAAGACACTCTGCCAGAGTCAGTGTCTGCAGCTAATGCCAGTGGATGGGCCAGCCTCATTGCATTCGGCCCACTTAGCTGAGCCACAGATGTTATCCATATTCACCAGTGTCCAACCCTTTGACAAACGTTACTGAGTTCCTTGGCTTCATAAAAATCATGTGTCATTAAGTTCCCTGGGTTAAGTGCATGCTACTCAGGAAAGCATTTCCCTTGTCTATTTGTTTGATGAGATGTTTACAGACCTCCAACATCTGCATATCAGTTGTGGCTTACCCTCCCCCTCCCCCGTTGTCTCTGCTTCCTTCTCTGAGATGCTCACTCATGGTTTAACTGTGTGCTTTTCTGTCTTTGGGCATTGCTTAACATTTCCTTGACTCCTGTGGAGCGCAGATACTCTCAACCATAGTGCAGCATGCTGGCAGCAGAAGGAGGAGGTGGTATAGTTTCACA
This sequence comes from Peromyscus leucopus, assembly GCF_004664715.2. Classification (NCBI taxonomy): domain Eukaryota; kingdom Metazoa; phylum Chordata; class Mammalia; order Rodentia; family Cricetidae; genus Peromyscus; species Peromyscus leucopus. The sequence continues at coordinate 12,597,802 of NC_051076.1, read as the reverse complement.
CAGTTTTATTATTTCCTGCCCTTGGTCTTAATCCCAAAGGCGGAAGATTATTTCCAAATGTGCCCTGCAGCCAGCCCCGTCATTACATGGATATTAGGTCGTACAACTCAGCGTTATGGCTTAGGCATCTTCGTGCCTCATGAGACTGTGTGTGGGTTAAGTTTTGACATTGAAAAACAGAGAGAAGAGCAGCCTTGTAGAACTGATTGAAAACATGTACAGTGTGGCAGGGCATGCATATGGAGTTCAGCCCAGGGCTTCAGCAATGTGAACTGAAAATGTCAGCATTCCCTGCCAGCAAGAGAAATCATCTGAAAACTAGACACTGTCACCCAGTTCCTATCCAGCCTTGGTTAGAAGCCATGTGTAATCACGGCAATTAGTTTGAAGGCATGATGTTTCCATGTAAACATTCTGCCATGGAAAATGGGTTTTGATGGTGACCTTCACTCAAACTCCCCTCAGAAGCCCTGCAGTGGCAGGGAAGGTCAAAAGATACCTGGGAAATGGATTGTCTGTCTTTAGTCTTCTCCAAATAGATGAAAGTTGTCATCTGAGCAAAGTGCAGGTAAAGGTATTTCCAAAGTGATGTCACCATCGTCTCCTGTTTTTTTTTTTTTTTTTTTTTTTTTAGATTAAAAGACAATATATGTCCTTAATGTACTTGAATAAAAGTGACAAGATGGATAAGATCCTACAGAGAAGCTAAGAAGATATATGGTAGTTTAAATGATGTTGCTCATAATACCTTGTCTGTGCCATGTTGCTGTAGGACTCTGCTCTTCCCAGAGTGCGTCACTGTTGCTGTTGTCACATGACCATCTTGATTGCCACATACCACACTCATAGGCTTGTGTACCCACCTATGCAACCCTTATATACACAAGCACACTTATAGCTATGTAGACACACTGGTATACACACGTGAGTATGCAAGCATGTGTTCAACACATACAAGCATGTACACATGCACACTTATCTCCTCTGCTATCACCTCTGAGGAGATTTCATCATCGGCTGTCATGGTGCAAGCTTAGTTGACTGTTTTGCTTCATTCACTGGTTCACACCTCTCTTGTAGCATTACTCCTCATATGCTCTGTGTCTTATTCCTTTCCCTGTATCAACAACGTTATGAAGCCAGGAACCACATCTTATGGTACTACCAACCCCTTGCTTACTTCTTCCTTAAATTTTATTTTATGCATATGAATGCTGTGCTTGCAGGTATGACTATGTGCCACATGCATACCTGGTGCCCTCACAGGCCTCACTAGATCACTTAGAACTGGAGTTACAGAGGTTGTGAGCTACCATGTGGATGCTTATCACCAAACTAGTCTCCGAAATAGCATAACCCCCGACCAACCTCTCCAGCCCCATCTTTGCCTAAATCTTAATATAGTGGGTTTTCAGCAAATGCTGATCAACATTTGTGAATAAATCCACAGTCAATCTAAAGAGGACTCCTCTGGAAGAATTTTTAAGAGTTGTGAGCAAAGGTTAAAAAAAAGTCGGGGGGTACTTTTTAAGTCAAAGATTTTTGTGTAGTCTGGGTTGGGCTCTGAAATCAGACAATTCAAATTTTTATCATTGTACAATCCTGGAGAAACTATTAAATCCATCTCAAGTCCAGTGTTCTCACTTACAAAACAGAGATAATGGTTTACTCTATCCTAGGCATCGTTCTGAGGCTAGCATTAATTCATATGAAGTACAGTGGTATTCAGAGAGCTGAAATGAGGACAATCAGAGATGGGCGTTGTACTCGGAGATGCAGCTTGCACTCCAGTGGCAGATAGGTGGGTGAAATGCATGAAGTAGACCATGTCAGCTGCTTCTATCCGTCCTCAGTACAGACAGAAGCTTGCAAGATACTGGATCCTTGAGCAAATGTTGAGTAAACATGTGACTACAGGCTGCTTTGCCAGGAGTGGCTATGAATTACCTGGCACAGATTCATTCACTCTTTCTGGCTCTTCTGCATATTTTCAAGACTGCTGGCTTGCACTCCCACACAGTGATAGGGATTGTATAGTGACCAAACCCAATTTTACATATTTTCTGAACTTTTGCCTTGTCGACCTGATTAGTAAAGTATACAACCACTCAAGAAGGAAGCAGAAGATTTAGAAGCTAGAGAGGAACCAAGGAAGGAAGGAAAGAGGGAAGGAAGGGAGCTATACAGGAAAGAAGGACAGGGAGGGATGGAGGAACAGGCAGAGAAGACAGAGAAGTGAAATTTCAAGCGTGTTCTTTCTTGAAAATCTATCAGACCTGGAAGGAAAGCCATGTGTTGAAGTGACCCGGGGAAGCTGAGGAATCCACTGAATGACCTCCAGAGACTCCTTTCAGCACTAATGATCCATGAAGGAGATTTACAGACCCACACGCATTGACCCCAACCAAGCCTTGGCTGGCCTCTTCCCTTCCTCTTTGGCCAATGTTCTCACCTCTTTCACAAATGGCCACTCCCTCCCAACCTGCCCTGCTTGCATGCCCTGCCTGCATGCCTAAGCTGCTGGTAGTCATCGCTGGCCTAGGGCCCAGAGGGTGTGTTCAGTACCCCAGAGGTGGAATTTGCTCCCCACATACAGTGAGGCACCAGCTGGGCCATGTTCTCAACATGTTCAGCCAAGTTTTCTTTCTGGAGAGATCACCCTGTGAAATTTGACTTCCCTCTGTTTGCTGACTGGGCCAGTTGAACAGTGGTCACCCTGAGATCACAGGAAGCACATGTTTGCTATAAAGTCTCTTTGGGACCCACATGGTCCTTGGATGAGCAACAATCTCAGTTTCTTATTTTATTTTTTCTTTTCCATGGGAATAAGAGTGCGACTCTGCCAAATGGTGGTGTTTTTTTTTTCTTTTCTTTTTTCTTTTGAATGCCTTTCTTTTGGCTGCTCCCGGGAAGGGTGTTCAAGGGTTTGGAGATTTTTTTTTCAACTATGTGTCAAGGAGAACCTTGAGCCTTTAGTGGGGAAACAACAGTAACAGCAAAGAAAAAGAGAAAAGAAAATGTTCTTCTTGCACTTAACTGATGGGTCTTATGGAATGGACACATCCTTTCTGGCAAAGTTGAATCCATGAGCTTCCTGGTATAGACAGCAGACACATCAAATGAGGGTATAGTAATGAGTTCTTGACTCATCCTAGCCACACCTCTTACTTAGAAAAAAATAAGTTATTTTGTGGAGCTATTTAGTGGATCACAACATTTATTGGCAGCCAGATTTTTTTTTTTATTCCCTTGTGAACAGAAGTGAAAACAAAAACAGGCAGAAAGCTAGGGTGGGTATCTATGTCCATTCTGGTGAGAAATGAAATCTGGAATCCTTCAAGGTCCCAAAGCAGAGCCCTGGAAGTAGGGAATATAAGTGTGTGTGTGTGTGTGTGTGTGTGTGTGTGTGTGTGTGTGTGTGTCCTGTCTCTGCAGGTGCTGGTGCAGAAGGGTAGGTCAAAGTTGCTGTTTAGGATCAGCACCTGATTGAAATTTGGTTTTGCTTTTTAAAACTGGTCTAAATGTGTATGACTGAAATGCCTCCATGGGACACCTGGTCTCCAAATTGGCATGAGAGGCAAGAAAAGGAAAAGAAGCTTCCCACCTGAAAACAAAGAAAACAAAGAAAAGATACTTGGAATTTCATCCACCATGAGAGCAAGAGAGATGCTTCCACTTAAAAGGAACATGAACAACAGGTAGAAAGGATTTTCAAACAGTGGAAGCATAGTCCGGGTTAAGATTAAGACCAGAGGGAGCATTTGGTGAGTGCTCTACATAAAGTGTGTGAAGTGATCAAGCATGGCATCTGTCAAGTCCATTCTCACCCGGCGCTTGCATTTACAATTAGAAGGCAGCGCGTCTCCCTGAGATGCTCCTGCACGCATGCCCAGTGAAGTCCTGCCCTAGGACCTTGAACACAACTTCGCTTTATTCAGTTGCATCTTTTAGCTTATTGTCTGAATCCATTTTATTCCTGGGAAAACCTGATTGTCTTCAGAAGTGTTGACAGTTTGTTCCTAAGAGCGCAGGAGGAAAATAAGTGTGAACAAACACTATTGTCTTTATCTTCTAGATGCCTGAACACAACTGATAGACCGGGGCGATAGCTTGCATCTTTGGGTACCAGATGCAGAGCCCATTTACTGGCTGTTTGTCATGGTCATGGTCCTTCCATGAAGCATGCCATTGAAAATGAATAACAGCCTATTAATTCAGTTCAGTAGATCTGAATTAGATTTCCCACTGCTTTATTAAACTGAATTAATAGATATGGTTTTCTGAACCATAAGTTGAAAGTTACAAGTTAATCATTTTACTTTTTGTTTTAATCTTTGAAACACCAATTTAAACTATTTAGACATTAGAAAATGATGGATCAACTCAGGTGCCTGATTACATGTTCACATTTGACAATAATCCATTCATTAAGAACTTTGTTGTACTTTTTTTCATTTTCAACAAGCAGAATTATCTTTATGAAGTCTCAGTTCATATAAGTTGAAACAGGACTTTAAAAATGTGATCAAAATTGCAAGATTGGGACCAAAACAGTGAAGTAGATGAGACTTTCAAGCCACCAAGTCATTCATCACTTTGAAGGGGTCTGACCAAAAGCCAGAGTCTTCCGGATAGAAGAGAAACCAACTTTAGTAGAAGCCAGCTACTAGAACTTTCTCACACTGATTCATTGAGGCCTAGCAGTATGAGGCAGAGACAGCCAATTGGGGCTCTCCTGAATGGAGCTCAGAAGTAGGGTTGTGGCCCATGATGAAGAAAGCACTGGCTTTGGTCTCCAGCTCCCTCATGTGTAAATGGTTGTGTTATAAGAGAGAAGCTAAACTCTCAGGGTGGGGGTGAGCATGACACCAGTGGTAAAGTGTTTGCTGTGTAATCACGAAGAACTAAATTCAGATCCCCTGCACTTGTGTAAAAATCCAGACACAGTGACACACCTATGTAATTTCCAGTACTGGGGAGGCAGGGATAAGTAGATTCATGAAACTCACTGGCTAGCCAGCCTAGCTGACTGCATGAACCGTAGATTCTATGAGAGACCTTTGTCCCAGAAAAAGATACCCAATGTAGACCTTGGGCTTCTAGTGCATCTACCTGTACATGCATGCATGCATGCACACACAGACACATAGACAAACAGACACACACACACACACACACACACACACACACGCATGTGCATGTGCACAGAGAACAAGAGACAGACATAGAGAGAGACAAAGAGAGAGACAGAGAGACAGAGAGAGACCATCTCTATCTCCCAGGGCTGTTTCATGTACATCTTTTATTCAGATGTCCTTGAAAAAGAGGATCTAGCACATAGTTCCTCTGCTTTCAAGACATCATACACCTGGAGTATCCATGGAGAACTGTCTCCTAGCAACAAATGGGTCAATGAAAATTGAAGGTGCATCAGTATTGATATCTGGATGCAAAGACCCAGTTAAATTCAGAATTATTATCTCAAGGCTACACAGAAGCTGTGACTTTCACCTGATTTATAGAAAAAAAAACAAAAACAAAAACAAAAGCAAAACAAGAACTGGAGTAATTTTTAAAAAATCACTGTAGGTATAAAAATTGTTATAAAAAGTGCTAAAAACAGTTGTTATCCTTTACTAGTTTGAACTTCATAAACTTGCTTCAACAAGATGGGTCTATCAGAAAGACATCAAATGTTCCTTACAAAAATTGTTACAGACCAGATTCTAATCAGCTCTTTATTAAAAAAAAAAGCTTATGAATCCATGACATTTAAATTTCGATTTTAAAAATGAATGCAAAATTCCTTTGTATTATAAATTCTACATAAATCAAAAGTGAACAGTTTATCCTTCCTGCTCAGACCCATGAAAGCAGGTCCTGGTAAGTCCACCCACTAGAGGAAGATGATTACTCTTTAACAATGGTTCTTTGTGAAGTTTGTAACCACTGCACTTATAATAATAAAAAGGCCACTTGATTCAGGACAGAGGTGCATACTAAGTGCAGCACACTGAAACAAAATAAAGCATACATTACCTTCTTTCTGGTACTGAGTCCTACAGTTTTTCAAGTTGACCCAGTGGTTAACTTTGTAAAAAACAGCAGTAGAACTGGGCCTTTTCTGTAAGTGGAGCCACATTGAGGATAAGATTAACAGCAGGAACACAGTATAAGAAGGGAGGGATGTGTGAGAAAACAGCATGGGGGGACCTTCTAAATATGTATGTACTTCAGATACAAGCATGCCCAGGGTCAGCATAATGTATTCTTGAAAGTAATAGAACCTGGGGATGTGTGCTCAAATTACGAACTTTGTTCACCCAGTAGGAGTTGAACCTCCACAGTATAACATCTGTCACACATACTGTTATTTATTATTGGTATGCCAAAAATAAAGGCTAGAAAACATTCTTTCTCTGGGAAGCATGGCCCATGTACTATGTGACTGTGGGTTTTGCAATGCACTGGCTATTGCCATCTTCAGTTTATTCAGTTTAGAGTGGTAGATTAGATGGCCACATGCCCATGGAGCATGTGTGGATTGCATCTTGCAAGTTGTAATATATGCTAAGTGAATTTCTACAGAGTCTGTTACAACCTTAGGAGTTTGGGGGGTGGGAAGAGTCTTTTAGTAATGCTGGGCTAATGGCTCAGTGGCTAAGCTGCTGTTCTTGTAGGTATGAGGACCTGAGCTCATTGCCCAGCACAAAACCAGGCACAGAGGCATGTTCTTGTAATCCCAGCACTGAGGGGGCAGAAACAGGGGGGATCCCTTTGGCCAGCCTTTACCAGGAAAGCTCCAGACCAGTAAAAGAAAAAATAGTGTCTCAAAACCTAGGTGGCTAGGCATGATGGTACATGCCTTTAATCTAAACACTTGAGAGGCAGGGGCAGGCAAATCCATGTGAGTTCCAGGCTAGGCAGGGCTACAGAGTGAGACACTGTCTTAAGACAACAACCAACCAGCCAACCAACCAAACAAAAGCCAAGGTAACTAGCATTCCTGAGGAACCACAGTCAAGATTATCTACTTGATGCCATATGCACATGCATATATGTGCATAGAAACTTGTGCACCTACAGAGTTGTGTGTGCACACTCACACAGACACAACTGCTGTAATGTGGCTTGTGTAATTTTACATCTCGCTTCCTCTGTGTCTGGCTAGCAACTCCTGACTCAGCCTTCCTGTTCCCAGAATTCTCTTCTCTCCTTGTCTCGCCTATACTTCCTGCCTGGCTACTGGCCAATCAGTGTTTTATTTATTAACCAATCAGAGCAATACATTTTAACATACAGAACATCCCACAGCAAACTGCTTTAGCAGATAGAAAGCAAGTGACTCATCTTTTTCCCATGATAACATCATGAGCTTATCTGTTTTATAAATAAAGAGTGAAGGCAGAGAGAGCTGTTTTCATCACATCCTCACTGATGATCTGATAGGCAGCAATTCTCTTGAAGCACTCTCAGTTCCTAAAGTTCTCCTGGCTATAAATTGGAACCTCTGTTTATAGTTATTCAAGACAATGGATATTTTTAAGTGGCCAGTAACTTAAATTATTTAATAACGAGGAAGAAATCTGTTCAGGATTTAGATAGAAGGAAGAAATTAAAACATTGAGTGGGAAGAACAATAAGAAGGAAATGGAGCGGACATGGATCTAATCCTCAACACTACTCACTGCTGTCCCACCCTCTTAATTGATTGGGTCTGTTCTTGATTCCTATTGAGGATAAATAATTAAACTGCTGCTGACTCTTGTACGGTAACAGAGGGGAGATGGGGCTAACATGGTTTGAGTCTTCCGTTAAGTCAAAAGATGCTGACCCCTGGCATACTGAATGACCTTCTGTGACTTCCCAATAAAAATAGAGCTCATAAGCCTGGCCGAGGTAGACTTAACTGAGCTGAACTCTATTCCTCATCACTTTGCTGATGTGCAGAACTACACACACATATTAGCTACAGAATGCTCGGCAAATTGTTGGCATCCAAACACTGTTCAATGAATTACATCAATTTCTTATAAGATAAATATTCATGAACCATATATATGTCTCACCCACCTATATAATGTTTATAATAGGTTGGATTTTACATGTATATACTTCTGAAAATCTTAGGGTCCTTAAGAAAGAAATGTTAAAGCCATAAATTCTTGCACTGGGAATGGAGAAACCGGTTAACAGCAGAGTGAAAGGGGATGAAGCACCAGTGTGTGCCAACACATGGCACAGCAATGTGGTGGGGCTTAGGGGACTGTCAAGCTCTCCAAGCTAGTCTTTACATATGTGAGCAAAGCCAAGTCCTTTCTTTCTAGTTGATTTTTCAACCCTGAAGTATTTTCAGGGAAATTTGATTCATATGTCTGTTTTGCTCCAAATCATCAAACATTGTTTTCCAAGAGAATTCTCTGCACCAAAATTGTCTAAACAGGCCCATGGAGATCTCTGCAGAGGAACAAGGACTTGAGACACATAGCTCCTGGTACCCACCCGAAAGGAGTACCATTTGTTTATCAACTTGGTGAACTACAGATGGCATCATCTGTTGACTGAAGAGAGAGAAAGCAGCAGTTAGCTGTTGGTCATATAAATGGTGGATGCAGAAAGCTGATTTTTATTTTCTAGAAAGTTGTAGAAAGAAATTAAATTCCTTTAAAAATATTTTTATTTATTTTTATGTGTATGGGCATTCTGCCTGTATATGTATCTCTGCATGTATGTTCATGTACCATGTGTGTACAGTGCCCGTGGAGGCCAGAAGAGGGAGCCAAATCCCCCAGGACTGGAGTTATATATGGGTGTGAGCCTCCAGCTGGGGGCTGAGAATTGAACTTGGGTTGTCTGGAAGAACAGACAATGCTCTTAACTGCTGATCCACCTTTCCTGCCCCTGGCTTTATCCTTGGTAGAAGAGCAACACATTTTTTTTCTATGTTTACTCTTGCTTCTCCATTTAATCCTGTGAGTTACAGAAGGTAAACATATGTCTAAGGCACACTTGGAATAATGGAGACTAAGAGAAATCAAGACTGTCCTTATGTCACATAGGGATCCTGTGGCAGAAGAGGACCTGAAACTCAATCCTAGTAGCATTGTGTTTTGGGTTTTTTGGAAAAACAATGTTTCTCTTTTCTCTCCATGTCTTATAAAATGTGAGACAGTATCCTATTGGAATAGCTGACCCAGTGTATTGGGTCATTTACTATGAATCTAATTAAGGTTATTGTTAGTGGCAGGGCTACACATGGTATGAGCCTATAATGCAAGTTCTCTGATCTGCATGTGGGATCAGACATCACCCCATGTTTTCACACATAGCTATTATACATACTTGGGATTTGGTCTGATATGATTAGGTCCAATACTTCCAGTCAGTTTATTTGTACTTTGCTACAAATGTTTACTATAAAGATTACTTATTGGTGCGCAAGCTTTAATCCAGCATCGGGGGAGGCAGGTGGATTCTGTGAGTTGAGGCAGCCTGGCTACAAGTGAGTTCCAGAAAAGGCGCAAAGCTACACAAGAGAAAACCTGTCTCAAAAAAAAAAAAAAAATTACTTATGGGCCTGGAGGGATAGCTCAGCCATTAAAAGCTAGGCTCACAACCAAAAATATAAGATTACTTATGATGCTTTTACATTATTAATATAATTGTCTTAGTTCATGCCTATTTTTTTTTCTATTACTGCAGAAGTTGAAAAAGAAGAATTACTGCAGGTTTGAGGCTAACTCAGGCCATGTATAGTGAGTTCCAGGCAAGCCTGGGCTATGATATGGAAGAGAATCTATGTCAAAATACCAAAAATAAATATTATGTTCATAATAGCATTTGTTGAGTTCGAAAGCATATGAAAAAGATTGGTTTTTATAACTTGCTGCCAAAGGTTAGTGAAAATATAGTACTGATAGCTTTGTTTCTGTTATTATAGTTACTATTTCTTGTCAAATGTTATATATTGGATTTCCTATAAATTGTATTTTTTCATCAGGTAAAAAATATGCAAAAGTTTATGTATGTAAAGACACAGCTATGCAACTAAAATTATCTATACTAAAATGATGAGATGCTGTTTCTGAGATGAGAAATAGGTGGTCTTAGGAAGCTTGCCCTGGTTCCTTTACTTTCCTGGTTTACCTTAGTAATTAACTAAGCAGTTACTCTGAGAATTATATAGGATGGCTTGAACCAGTGGGTGTGACCGGGAGGGTGTAGCATCATTAGAATAGACTGAAAGCATTTGAGGTAAATATGCACAGATATGAACAGAGAGGTTGAAAGCAGAACTGAAGAAAAGCTGTTACAATGAAGTCATCATGTCGGACTCATTTATGCTGATATGCATAAATAGTTAATCAGTAAAAAAGTTCTTTCACTCAGTTCTTTGTTTATGTGAAGATGTAGGTTGCTCAACAAAAACAGATTTCATTTATAAAAAATTTCTGTTTATGGGAAATATTTTGAGAAGCAGGATTGGATGGAAGGAGATGGCATGAAACAGAATCAATGGATAAAGGAGTGGATCTGGGATAAGAAGTCTGATGAGATTTTAATAGGTTTGCTACAAAAATAAATTGCAAATTGTCTTCTTTTGAACTCTTCTCTGCCTTCCATGTTGCTTTTTGTAAGCAAAAACCCTGGAGTCTAAATTAAAATATATATGAGAGTAAAAATATGTATGATATCCTGAGATGGGCTTAACTTGGGTAACACAGTGAATTCTAGCTATATCCATGCCCACATGTCTTAGAGCCTCATTCTTTTTATGGCTGCAAATTCCATTGCATGTCACAGAACTCAATGGTAAGGGGCTGTGGCTGAAGATGCTCCACACTTTAGCCACAGGACATGAAGAAGTCAGGTTTGTACTGGCTGGGAATCTTACTCTGTTAAATATGGAAAACAACAGAGGAAGTTATGGAAGAACAGGTCAGAAGGTGAGGTGACAGAAGAAGCATCAGTGTGAAGAGCAGCACAGGACCTGCCTTGCTGGACTTGAAGATGCACAGTGAAGGCTGCTACATCAGGAATTCAACTTACGGCCAGCAAGAACAAGTCCTGTAGAAAGTTAGGGTCAGCCAGAAAATTCCTACCTCAGTCCTCCAAGCTCAAGGTTTTGAATCTTGATCTTAGCTCCAAAGGTCCAGAAATGGGATCTTTGGTAATGATCCTTCATTTAAAATAAATAAATAAGTAAATAAACAAATAGTTTTATTTATTTACTTATTTACAAAACAGCCAACTTAGAAGTTGAGTCCATTTATGAACAACAATCTTTGAAATTTGAGTCAAGGTTTTGTGTTAGTTTTGTCAAGTCATTCATTGCTGTGATGGAAAACTGAGCTCAGTCCCCACTGTGGACAGCCTATCTGTGCTGGTTGAGTTTTGTCAACTTGGCACAAACCTAGATGAATCTGAGAAGAGGGAACCACAGGGGTCCATGCAAAATAACCTTTGATTTGGAAGCAACTAGCACTGAGATAATTAATGTGAAAATGATGGTTTCATATTTGTATGATAGAACAAAATTATTCTATAGAACAAGATCTCTGTTCTGATTTGAAATATTTTGTTAGTATAGGAACATTGAGCTTATTGTCTACATCATTTCACCCCCTCTACAGGTTATGTCAACATGAAATTCCTGAAAGTAATGCCAATGAAATATGAAATTAATTTTGTGTGGCTTACTAGACTTTGCCAAAATGGCAGTAGTGTCTTTAAAGTGGTCACTTAAAATGCAGGTATGTTCTATCTATGGGGAGTTTAATTTTTCTTTTAGGACCTGGTCCCTTGATTTTTCTCCTTACATGACTGAAGGATATCAAAACCCATGTGCTTTCACAGCACTTTGTGCCTGAGAGCTGTAAGAATATTCCCAAGTGGGGCCCCACATTAAATTTTAGCATTTATCTGCTGACCTCTGCTATATAAACAGTGTCTAAATGCTTTTTATGAAGAGAGGAAGGAGGTCAAAGGATGCAGTGATAAATCAGAAAGGATGGGGATGAGGGGATGCCCGGAATGCTCGTGGGAGACAGATGACCCACTTCGACTGTCACACATTGTATAGTTTCCTATGGCAATCAAAACCTCTGAAGCTCAGATTCTTATTATATGTTGTCATAGCTGACAGAGAGGAAGAAAGCTGGACATCAAATTTCCCGCTGATACAGAGCCCTTCTTCCTACTCCAGGTCAGTCATTACCAGAGCTCTTCCGAGAAACATGAGTGTTATGGAATATTATTTTAACTATGTAAAGATGTGTTACATTCGTTTATGCTATGGAACATTACATTAACTGTGTAAAGGGGTGTCACATTTGTCTATGGTATATTTGTTTAATTATGTAAAGATGTGTTGCTGCTTCACCTTGCCTGCCTAAGGCACTTGATTGGTCTAATAAGAAACTGAATGGCCAAAAGCTAGGCAGGAGAGGGATAGGCGGGGCTGGTGGATAGAGAGAATAAATAGGAGGAGCAATCTACACTCAGGGAGAAGAAGGAGGAGAGAATGAGGGATAAAGAGAAAGACACGCCCAGGGCCAGAAGCCTGGCAGCCCCCAGCCAGCCAGACAGGAGAAGCAGTGAAAGTAAGATATACATTAGGAAAAAAGGTAAAAAGCCCCAAGGCAAAATGTGGATAAAGAGAAACAGATTAAAATAATAGCTAAGCTAAGGCTGAGCATTCATAACTAACAATAAGGCTTCATGACTTATTGTTATGAATGTATTCATCCTAGAGGATATATACATTCAAAAGACAGCAGAGACCTGGCTTTGGAAATGCTGTATCTAGTCAAGAAGAAAGGGATTCATAGCTCATCTAATATACTTTTATATACCTACTGGATTGGGATTATGGACATCACTTTTGGGACTCAGGGAAGCCGTGAGTTAAAAAGAAAATTCTCAGAAATACCATCCCCTGTGATATGCACTGCCATTACTAAATGCTTAGCAAAAGAGAGGCCATTGTCTTGACAATGCTGTAATTCATGAGTCAATGATCATGCTATGAGAATACAGTATATAGAAGTACCATACTAGGACCTTCCAATTACATACTTTTTATTTGTCATATGCCCTCATTATAAGGAATGTCATGAGTCCTCTATATTTGAAATATACATGAACCCATTTGTGTCTTACCACAGGATCATTATTATTGAATAACCATAGATTTACAAGGAGCAGACATGTCAATGGGAGCTATTTTCCAGTCAGTTACTGGCTGACATGAACATAAATTCTTTTATTCCAATCTTAATTACTATACTTAATTCTCAGGTCACACATGACATACCACATAGTGAACATAGCTGTGTACATGTCAGTGACAGGCATGATGTTTACAGTGAGTTAGAGAGGCAAGGTGTTTCACAGAGATCTGGGAAGCTGGAGCCTGGAAATGATAGAGATGCAGGCAAGACAATAAAACTAGACTGACCTATATGGATGATGCTGGAGACCTAATGAGGTTGGGAGTCAGGCTCCTGGGGCTCACAGATTCAATAGTGAAACCACAGGGTTGGGCCAGTGGCGGAGTCAAAAGGACAAGACCAGGTGCAGATGAAGAAAGAGGAAGATGGTGGCTATCAAATCTGATGATGAATGGGAAGTGAGAAGTTCAGTAGACTACATCAACGGTGAGGACTGAGTCAAGCTGAAGGCCCTGGGTTTGTCTGGATGGAGTTCTCTGCTTGTTGGTCCTTCAGGAACACACTAGGTGCCCAAATGACAGGTTGGTGGAGTCATTACCATCACAGTGCTAGCTGTTCATCTCTTTGTGGGGTGCAGATAAGGGACTTATACTCTATCCTTAATTTAGTGTATCCCTAAATTCCTGGGCCTGGTTTCCCTGATACGATTTTAATATGTCCATGTGCTCTTACAGTCATGATTCACCCTTTTAAATTTGTAGAATGATACCTTTTCTACAGGAACGAATCATTTACTAGTCTGTGCTGCACAGATGCCACCAGACTAATGGTTCATATGTCCATTCAGGGATACAATGATCCTCCATCAAAAGAGCCGAAAAACTGCTTGTAAAATGGAGTCTTTGGGGCAAAGAACAGTTGCCTTGAAACTCTGAAACACCACAGTTTTATACACAAAGGAGTAACTTGGAGCAGGACACAGTTTGGTTTCAACAACTAAGTAAAGTTAAACTTTCCATGGTAATGGGTCATAGTGATTTTCAAGTGAAGGAATCAAGACCTGTAAAGTAAAGGTTTTAACATGGCTAGAAAAAAGAGAACAAAAGAAAGATGAACAAAAATGTTTACATTAATAATTTTATTAAATAACTCTACTTGATCCAAACAAAGATTTAAGGCAATTTAATGAAAACTCACAAGTTGTAAGAAATCATATATATATATATATATATATATATATATATATATATATGTCATAAAAGTAAAGTATAAATAAAGAGAATGAGATGATGCTTACTGATAAATAAAAGCATTAGGCAGAATGTGTTTTATAATTCCAGCCAGTTCCATATAATCAAACTAGGGAATGTAGAAAGAAGAAGGAACAACAGAATACCGTTGATTCTGTCAAAAACGACATTAGTGTTAGCAACCAGTATCTCACTGTGGCTTCTCATCTACTCAGGATCTCCAGTGAATAGACTCAGATGAGACATGGAAGTTCACATAGGAGACAGAGGATAGTGTGGGATGAGAAGCAGCCATAGCCAAAGAGTCCACTGTGGAATAAAACACTCATGAAATAAGCATTGACACAAGGCACCTACTGCAGAGGACATGCTGTCACAGAATAAGAGGGGACAATGCCCAGAGAGACCACTGAGTCAACCTACATGTTTGGGTAGGATATTTATTGTTTTCTAAAACATACTTGAATTAACATTTTTTTAAAGAAAGATTTGTTTGTTTTTATGTATACAACTGTTTTACATGCATGTGTACTCTATGGTTGCCTGATCCCCACAGAGGTCAGAAGAAGGCACTGGATCTCCTGGAGCTGGAGTTACAGACAATTGTGAGCCTCCATGTGGGTGATGTGAGCCAAACCTATGTCCTCTGCAAGAGCATCAAGTGATCTTAACCACTGAACTATCTCTCTTGCTCAATAATTTGTATTAACTCCTAAATGAGGAGACAATTATGTGGCTTCTTTGTTTACCAGAAATCAATGTCTTCACTCAGGGCTATAGATACAACTCAGGTCCTATTCTTTGGAGCAAAAAAAAAAAAAATCATATAAAAGAATAGTTGAAAAATAAAGACCAAATAGTAAAATAAATATATTCAAACATGTTACCAAGAGGAAATCACATTTTATAAAGCCCTGCAACCACCAACTTCCTCCCTTTCAAATGGGATTTTAGATCTGAAGGAGAGGCACTGTGGGACATCCTTCCTTCACCCTAGTGTGTTACTGGGCCTGAACTTGATTATGAGGGAGAAGACCATCCTTGATGATCTTCAGGCTTTCTAATTTCTAACTAACTACCTAATATTAGTGTGGGCAGGAGAAATGGAAATTTCTTAATGTGGCTGGTTTCCACAGGAATTGTGTTCCAAATTAAGGGTGGTTCTATCTGGGAGGGTGTGTACATTACATCATAATTTATTTCCTTACTAAGTGTAAAGAATGTTTCAGTTATCAGCTGTGCTCTAACAGTGACTGAGAAGGAGGAAAAGAGATTGTGAAGAGAAAAGGACATTTCTTTCCTGCCATGCAGTCAAAGAGTAGAGTCAGTGGTTGGCACGAAGCGGTGATAATGCTGTGGAAGATCAGATGAGCACTTTAGTAGACTAGGTCTACATGAAGAACACAACCATCTGGAAAGATTTTCACTAAAGGTTTATGGAGTAGGGAAAAGGGCTTAGGGCAATGCTTCTGCAGGCAAACTGTAGCTAGAAGAAAACTGTCTGGGCTGTAGACTTAAGAAGCGCTGCTCGCAGAGATGCCAAGGCTCATTGTTCGCTTTTGTTGTAGAAACTAAAACTCCAAAAGAAAAGCTACCCAAAGGCTAGAGACTGTACAGGGTGACAGACTCATGAGAACTTGGTGATTGTGGGGAATTGGTATGCAGATCCAGAGCCCTATTATCTGGATGTATCTTCAGTCCCCTCAAATAGCCATTCACTGACTGTCTCTGTGTCTGACCTAACATTCCTTCAGGTAAGTGAAACCCCTAACTGAACAGACCATTGGATTCTAGCAGCCAATAAATTATGAATGTCACCAGATCAGACCTGAAGCCTCCAGTGCAGGGTCTCCCTGTCTGTGGCCCACCTACCTGATAGTCACACCAATGTGTTTGAAAAATGTCTCGATCATGATCTGTTCTTGTTCTGTGATTATAAAAGTTGATGTATCCACTTATATATTAGCATAGGTTACCCAAGGCAACCTGAATCCACGCCCCTAGGCCATTGTCAGTCATATTAGCCTCAGAATAAACTCTCTTGTGTCCTTTGAGGTTAGAGTTGTATTTTGAGGTTGCATTTTATGAAGAAAAAGCCTCTGAGAAGCTTTTTAGTCTGTTGATGAAAGAAACCGACAGGAAGAATCCAGGGTGGTTTGAGTGGGATAATGGAAGAAAAGTGCATGGGGAAAAACTTGTCAGACATGAGCAAGATTTTTCAAATATCGGTCAATTGGCAGAGGGTGCAGACAGTAGGGGACACCTGATAAGGATGCTAGTCTGAAGGTTATTAAAACTCAAATCTCTTGTCCTTAGAGGAAAGGATGTAGAGGCCATCAACAGCAGACTAGTGTCTGTTTGGAGCCCCAAACCCATTTGTCCTACCAAATCCTGTGAAACTGGTAATCAGAAGAAATCTGCTTTCAGAACACATTCCCCCTTCCAAGGATGAGGCATACTTTGTTGCTTCCTCCTGGTCTGAGATTCTTCCCCAAATTCATATTTTGTTTCAAGGACCTCATGTGCTTTCCCACCTTGCCATACTTGGCCCCTTGTCCTCATTTCACTGAACAACATTGCTGACTACTTAGGACAATGGGATAAATTAACCACAGTATGAGCTGAGTTCCATCCTCTAAGCTGTTTCTGAACATCCCAACAGAATTCAACCCACCCCTGTCTGGAGAGGAAGGCGGCAATGTAGGCCCCAAGGCATAACACCTGGACAGCTTGTTGTAGAAGGTACTGGGCTGCAAAAAGCCCATTCTACCAGTATTTGCCTGCCAAACTTCTGGTCTCTTCTGCTTCTGAAAACATAGATTTTATATATTATATATTATATATTATATATATATTATATTGGTTTTTCGAGACAGGGTTTTCTGTGTAGCTTTGCGTTTCTGAACTCACTTGGTAGTCAGCTGCTCGAATCACAGAGATCTGCTGGCTCTACTCCATGCTGATTAAGGCATGCCCCACCGGCTCATAGATTATTTTTTATTCTGAGTATAAGTGTTTCTTCTGTACAGCATGCGAGCACAGTGCCCGCAAGGGCTAGAAAAGGGCATCAGGTCAACTAGAACTAAAGCTATAAATGGTCTTAAGAACCATTGTGGATGTCGGGAACCAAACTCGGGTTCTCTGCAAGAGTGGTAACCGCTGAGCCATCCGTCTAGTTTGCTCTCTCGTTTTTTGGTCTTGGGTCTCTTGTTGATTATTCTGATGGATTCCCGAGTTTTCTTTGTTCTGTCCATCAAGTGAGTATAAAGCAGTGTGGAGCCCGAGAGATGCACTGAGAGACCTGGCACTAAACGCAAGACTGGGGATCTGAGGACTCCCTTCGCCTTGGCATCTTCTAAAACAGCCCTCTTTCTGTTATTGGCATGGAAGGCACGTAAGGATCTCAGCTAATGGCAAAATGCCTAAGAGGTGAGCCTACCCTGAATCTAATAGGCAAAGGGATTTTTGTATTAACAAGGAGCCTCTGGCTACTGACTGGAGCCAAGAGTCACAGGAAGGGTTACGTAGACCATGGCCTGACATATATGACCATGATAAAGCTGATACAGAATTGGAGGACACTGCTCCCCTTTCCCGGAGGGGAGAATGAGTGTTACTAACTGCCAATATCAGGATTGGAAGGAAATTTTTCATTTTAACCACTTTCCTCTGAATAGGTCATCTTTTCTGTCTTTAACTTTTGTTTTTACATCTCAACAACAACAATAAAATGCATCGAACAGAGATGCCATCATAAATCAGCAAGTGAGAATTTCAGAGAAGTAGAATTAGGTCCTGGCGTAAGGAAGCATCTGAAACCCCCCTAGCAGGGGCAAAGGAGATAGAGCTCAGTCAATGAAGTGCTTGCCTCCCGAGTTTGATTCCCAGCACCCACATAAAATGCCGAGTGTGTGGTATGTGCCTGCGGTGCCAGAACTGGAGAGGTGGAGGCTAATCTCTGGGGTTCACTAGCCAACCGGGCTTAACCTGCAAGTTCCAGGTCCTAGTCAAAGACCTTTTCCTAAAAGATAAGATGGACAGCTCCTGAGGAATGACATCCAAAGCTGACCTCTGGCCTGCACACACACACACACACACACACACACACACACACACACACACACACACTACATCATATAATTGCTTCTTCCTATACCTATAAACTAAAGGCATCCCACTGGACATACCATTAGCCTTGCATCACTTCCCACGGGCTCTGCAGTTTACAGCCTCGATGTTCGCACTGGATTAGTCTGAAGAGATGGCAGCTAACCCCACCGGGAACCAGCACTTCTGCTGAGGCAGAGTGGATTAACAGCACGTGCTGAGGAGGTGGCTGATCTCATCCATCTAGAGTGAAGCCAGAGCACATTCTTTCTTACAGGGGTAGGTGAGGTGAGAGGAGACGCGATGGAGAAAAACAATATGCACACGGCTGCCTAATTGACTTGTCCTCATTTGTAAGCTACGGTCCACTGTCTTTATTCTTTGCATGTCCTGAACTCTCAGGGACTCTCAAAGGAACACATTCATGGAAGTTCAGAACTGGGGTGATACAGTACTGTTTTCATGACAGTTAAACTGGCTACGATTCTCTGCATGAGTCAAAAGAACACGCTGCCATTTTCCTTTGTGTGGAAACATTCAGGAAGTCAGCGCTGGGATAATTTAGGCAGTGTCTCCATATTTCATTTCCAGGAGTTCTGACAATGTAACACAGGACAAAAAAAGGAGAAGGGGGGAGAAGGGTTTGGCGGATCTATAAGAGAAATCTTGTAGTGCAAGTGTTTGTGGTTAACCGAGAAACACATTATGAGTCAAGCCTTTGAGAAGAGGCGAATAATTAAAGACGAATGCTATGACATAACCATTTACACACAGCAGAGAGATTTTTAGATTAAATCGGGCCTGACCTGCTGCTCGGCAAGTGTTATTGTGGATTCTTGGGAAGTATTCGTTTATTTACTTTCTAATTTGGCCCATATGTTTTATTGAAAACAAAAATTTTTGTATTTCCCGTAGGAAATCGCCTGATTCCAGTGATGGTTAACAAGGTTGGTGTGTTTGGGAATGAATCTCCCGGGTGTGCTTATAAAGCCCATGAGTGACATGTCAACTTGAAAACATCCAATCTTCAATAAGCCAGGGAGCTTTGTTCTGAGTGCCTCACTGAGGTGAATTCTCCCAATTTTAGGGTAGTTGTTACGAGTACATTTAGATAGCTCAATAAAATACCAATTCAGGCAGTAAGGTCACCATGATCATAAAAAGACACAGTGACTCTTGCTTTGCCATTCTTTGACTTACTTCTAACACACAAACACACACACACACACATATATGCCTATGCACTCTCATACATACAACACACCACATGTGCACACAAACATATACACATGAAAACACACCTGTACATATACACTCATACACATAAACATATATACACATATATGCACTCACTCACATATGCACACACGTACACATATACACACACATATATACATTCATATATACTTGCACACATGCATACACATATGCACGTATACTCTCTCTCTCTCTCTCTCTCTCTCTCTCTCTCTCTCTCTCTCTGGGGACTCATCCCCAGTTTTGGCTGCCAGCTTCATCAGTCAATGGCAAGTAACTAGCTTTTTGAACCAGAGGCACATTATGGCCTCTTTTCTTTTATAATCCTAACTCTATAATGTAAAACACACCAAGGAACTCCAGGAGATGGCTCCATGGTTTTCTTAATGCTATTACATTTTAGCTGCTGGTTTTATTAAAGGCAAGAAGTGGGAGGGGAGAGGGCCAAGGATGACCAGGAGGGCTTGCACCACAGGCTTTTGTTCTTTCTATTTGAGTAGTGTGGTGCAGCTGTTAGAATAAGGCAGGTTTTCTGCAGCCTGAAATAATGAAAGCGTAGGTGTTACATTGTAGGCTCATGGTAGGGTGTTCTACTAGAGAGCCATATGCACAGATGCAGAGAAGGAGAAACCATAGCAATGTTTGTCCACCCAGAGAACGAAGCTTAGCATCCAGGGCCTCTAACCCCCTAATATAGTTAAGGGTAAGGGATGCACTTTCTCAATAGGGCATTTTGTAGCATGATTCCTAATTATAGGATTTCCTTCCCAGGTACAACAAACCTACCATGTTCTGTTCCCTTGCAGGACAGAGAATGAATGTGGGTTTCAAGAGAGAGATGAGGGAAGAAATGTGGGCAGTCTCCCAGCATAGGGCCCCAAAGTGGATGGATATCAAGAGAAAGATGTTTGGGCTTAGCAGTGAGGCAAGCCCAGGCACACTAGCTAGAGTGTGTGTGCATGTGAGTATGTGTGCCTGAGTGTGTGTGTGTGTGTGTGTGTGTGTGTGTGTGTGTGTGTGTGTGCCACTCTCTTCCAAATTGAAAACATTCCCATAAATCATGGTGCCCTGGGAAGCTGAAAACAACTGCAGGAATCCACTGCGTCCCTGCTCTCTCCTTCCCCACTTCACACCTCCCCCCCTTCATATCACCGCTCTCTTTCCCAACCTCCCTTCCATCCTCTCTCTTCCTCTTTTTCTCCTCATCTCCCTGTCTCCCTCTCCCATTCTTCCTCTCCTTTTCTTCTCCCTCCCCTTCCTTTCTCTTTCATTATTATTATTATTATTATTATTATTATTATTATTATTATTATTTGAGAATGGCTCTCACCAGACAGTCCGAACTGACCTGGAACTCTCTATGTGGGGCAGACTGTGGGATTAAATAAGTGTACCACAAGGCCTGGCCTCTTTATTTCCTTCTTTCCTTTTTGTTCCCTACTTCACTTTGAGATATGGTCCCTCTGTAGCCCAGGCTGGCCTGGAGCTCACAACAATCCTTCTGCCTCAGCTCCCTGAGTGCTAGGATTTAGGCATGCACCACCACACCTAAGACTAGTGCACTTTTTCTTCCTGTTGCTGCTGTGCCCCCCCCATTCCTTCTAATTGTTCTAGGTTCTTTAAGGTTTGGCCTCCACATCGTTGGGCTGTACACCTCTGTGGGGTACAGTGATGTGTTTCATTTTGTTTGTCGTGAAAGAGCCCTAATCAAGGTCGAGAAGCCAGCACAGTAGTGAGTTGAGAATATCATTATACTGCTATACTGCGTATATCCAATAAGCTGGTCCCCCATCCCAACAGTCACCACTCTCTGGGGGCTCAGGTGGATGGGAATGGGGATGGGTGGGAATGGGGATGGGTGGGAATGGGGAGGGATGGGGATGGAGTGTTTAGGTGCCTCCTGCCCATCTGCTTTAGTTCCTTTTCTTCCTCACTTCTTCCCATCTTTGGTAAAAGGTAATGCAGATCCCTTCACAAAGCAGTGCCTTCGTCTTCTGGCCCCCACCAGGGGCCCCGTACACTCACTTCTCTTTTGGCCCTTCCTCTTCACGAGGCCATCCATCTAGTTCATTTAGGGTTCCATTTTCCAGTGCTACTAAAGTTCCAGAAGAGAGCTGGCTTCCATCCCTCTGCTCCTGCATCTTCTGGAATGTGCAGAGTAAGACCTTTCCCCCAAGGCTGTCCCAGCTCCAGAATGGCCAATCAGTCAGTTCCCATAGTAGTTATTGCATTTATACATTAAACAGTCGAGCTAAGACTTGGATTGTTTAGCTAACTAATTGTGCATATGTATCGGAATTAATGAATGAAACATGGTGTGGCTTTTGAAAACATCTTTAAATACCAGAGCCTTGCATTTCACACCAGGAAGCCAGGTTTGTGCAGGACTTTCTCGTTTTAGCACTCAGGATCAAATGAAAAGGCTGTGCTTACACCACGGTGGGGAAGGCTGCACGGCACCTAACACGCAAGATAACCTCAGGTCTTCCTGTCTGTTTCTTGGATCTGAGTTTATTCATTCAATGTTTAATTTGAAAACATACTGGCATGCATAACTGACTAAAAACGACAGAATTCTACATAACTGGGACAGAAAACAGGCCAAAGAAGGAAGCAAACAGACAGCACCCAGGCCCCCGAGCCTCGTTCTCTGTCTTCTCTCAGAATCTTAAGTACGGAGATGACCACAGGTCCTCAGCAGGTGCTCAGCTTCCACATGTTGCCTGACTTGTAGAAGAATGCTGGGAAGCATGGAAGGTGTGATCCCAAGGAATGAGAGATGCAGTCCATCAGTTTTACTCCTACACTTTCTGACCCAGAAGTGCCAGCTGAGTTTACATTTCATTCAGTTACCCATTTATTGGCTTCAAAGATAATTTTACTTTTCACTAATGTGACCAGTGTGCTTCTCTATACAGCCAGGTGTATTCAGCAGACTGTAGCTAATACAGCCTTTTAAAATCAGTGTGGACAAGCTTATCAGCTGCTTCAGCCCTGGAGCCGTACGTGGGCTTTGTTTTTGCATGTTTAAATGGCAAGTATATGTGTTTTCCAAGCTAGCCAGGTAAAGCTCTTCAGGATGGACTGATAGAAGTCTAGATGCAGTGGGGAGGTTCCAGAGTGGAATGAAGCACAGACGTTGGGGAAATGCCTTTTTCAGGCATTACATATGTTGACCAAGTCTCCATTTTCCACAAATGACAAGCTAGGTGTGCTGACAGATAAAATCATCTCTATTGTGCCTCTGTTCTTCTAGATCTATATGAAATCTTGGGACTGAAGTCCAGCCAGAAAGGTGCTTATAGTTTCTAAGGTCCCCAGTGTTTCCCTGTGTATTCGGGCTGCTGCTTTGGTCTGGGGTACAGCATCTTACTGTAGAGCATAATTCCTTTCTGCCTCTTCACTCACAGTACTGCTTTCTGGTTTAAACAGGTCCTTTTATTCATGATGAACTCCTAAAGGTGACCCGAGAACCAGTTCCTAGCATGTGTTGATCAAGCCTGGGTTGCACTGTAATGCACTTAGTACTTTTGTGCTCCTGTCCACCTTCTGTGGCTCCTCGTGGTACTGAATCAACAGGTAAAAAGGGAAGCTTATTGTTTGTGTGGGTGGCTCATCCTGTGACCACAGGAAAATCAGGTTCATGCTCCACAGAGGAAACATGAAGGGTTATGCCTGGATAATCACTGCTTCCTATTTCCACAACCAATAGGGAACTCAGTGGAAAAACTGACAGCGATCAAGAGGAAGAAGGGTCAGTGTGGACTGAAGGCTTGAGTTGCTCTGGAAGGTGACAGCAAAGTAGCTAAGAATACGAGAGACAAAAATGAACTCCTCACATGGGGTGAGGGGTCAGGGAGTGAAGTGGCTGTACACATCTAGTATGGCCCCATGAAAGCTTGCAGAAACTAACCACAGCAGATGTGAGCACTTCCCGCCTTGCCTACTGTATTGTGTGGAGGACATGCTAAGTATCCTCTCCCCTTAGCTTCCCTGTTATTTGTATAAGGATTATGGTGCTGTTGGCAAGTTCAGTGTTCTTGTTGTAGTGTATTTTGGTAAGAGTCGCTGTTCCTACGGATATTGCCGAGAGTAGCTGACATCACTTGGAGATGCATACTGTGCCTTTGGCTTAGGGATGGAGACATTGCCATTTGGGACTTTGTGTTATTTCGTTGGTGGAAGATTATCTAGATTAAGTTCACTGAGGTGGGAAGACCTCTTTTAGCTATGTGTGATACCATTCATGGACTGGGGTCCTGCACTAAATAAAAAGGAGGAGGTTGGGGGGAGCATGGGCATCCCTTGTTATCTGCTTCTTGATGGAGGAGGCAATGTGAGCAATAGTCTCAAGTTCTGACTACCATGACTTCTGTCCATGGTGGACTATGCCCTTAACCCACAGTCAAAAATGAAGCCCATTCCCTCTTACATTGTTTCTTGTCATGAGAAAAATAACTAAGACAATGGCTTTTGCATTTATTGTCTAATTTTATTATGGTAAAATTTACATAACTGTTGGCATGTATTTTAGAAGTTGCTGGAACCACATCTTCATAAACAAACTCATGTGAAACTGCATTGCCTAATGTAGATTCAAAAGCTGTCTTTTGTTCCTAAACAGCATTTTCTGAATGACAGCTACTTCATGATGGTGGTATCAGGATTAAACAGGCATGTGTGGCCTGCAGACCCAGAGTTCCTCATCTCCGTCCCTCCCTAAGAGCATTTACCTTCAGGGGTTTTATCATGGTACAGTATACTCAGCTACTGCTACAGATCTTAGAAGTTCACGAATAATACATCTCAACAATTTTAAGTATAAAACACAGAGGTATTCAATTGATTCATCAAGAGGCTAGGATCATGACTCAGTTTTACCCCCAGTAACATCAAAAATATGTTCATATGTAGAACCAAAACTTCAAAGTTAATAACAACTTTTTCCTTGACTGGCAGCCTTCATTCTATTATGTGTCTCTATGGTTTTGAAAACTCTGCATGTGGCTGGCTAATTCCCTCTAGCACCATGACCTTCAGGCTCATCAATGGTGCTTCTTTTTAAATATGGTTAAAAGTGTACCATATTTGCCTATTCATCTGTCTGCCCATGGATACTTCGGTTGTTTCTGGTTTAACTTTTATGGTTAATGATCACCAATCGGTTGACAGAGAAAAGCCTCGACCCTGACCGGAACTGAGCAAAAGTCTGTCCCTTTGTAGAAGAACCAATAGCAATGCTTCTCAAATTGACAAGGAGAAAACAAGTTATTCCATGACGTTAGAATTATCCTGGAACCATAGCCAGAAATGTTGCTCTAAATCTAACAGGTCTTTTTAATAAAAAAAAAAAATCCAGAGCCAGATATTGAGGTAAATGCTGAAAAATCAGAGAGACAAAGGAACAAGCCACAGCTACTTCTCACCTTGCCAAATCCATGAATCCTCTGGCTGAATGTCTCTGAGTCCTCAGCCGAGAAGGGCCTCAGCTGAAAAAGCTTCAGCCAAAAAGGGCTTCTGCAGAAAAGGCTTCTGCTGGAAAACTTCTAGTTCCTGTCTCCTCATGCCTTATATACGTTTCTCTGCTCAGCCATATCACTTCCTCTTAGTGCTGGGATTAAAGGCATGTGACTCCCAAGTGCTGGGATTAAAGGTGTGTGCCACCACTGCCTGGCTCTGTTTCTCTCCTAGATGGAATCAATTTCATGTAATCCAGGGTGGCTTTGAACTCACAGAGATCCAGTAGATCTCTGTCCCCCCAGATTCTAGGATTAAAGATGTGTGCCATCACTGCCTGGCATCTATGTTTAATCTAGTGGCTTGTTCTGGTCTCTGATCTCCAGGCAAATTTTATTAGGGTACACAATATATCACCACACAGAAAGACACCACAGAAGGAGGAAAGTGCTCGCCACAGACATTGTGAACACGGACATAAAAATCCTTGAACACTAGCCACTGAAGTTAGTAGGTATTAAAATGGTTACACCCTACTAGTAATGGAGTTTGTTCTTGAAATGCAAGGATGGTTTGACATAAAAACATTCATCAATGTAATATACCTCATAAAAGAATGAATGGAAAAATAAAACACTTGATCATTTCAAATAATTCAGAAAAAATCAAAACACTTGACATTATTCAGTACTCTTTCATGATAAACACAATAATGTAATTTTGTTGTATTGGTTTCATAAATCTGATCAAATAGTAAAGACCAAAATGAATACAAGCATGTGCCTCAAGGTGTGATAGTATTGAATTTTTAAAGCTTTGTTCTGATTAGAACATATAGGTTGTTGCAATTTTATTCCTATATTGGACTTCTTTTACTAATAAAATTTTTCTTGAAATATTTATCCACATTTATTGCTAAATATTTTCTTACGAAAAATGTGACTATAAATTATTTCATCAGCTATTAAGGGATGTGATTATCCCTAAATTTTAAAGATAGAAAGTGTAACTTTTAATCTGTTTATATTTAAAATTTGGCTCTTTCTACATTTATCACTGACATTTTGCCAATATCTGCAAATAATTTTACCATATTTGTAATCACCAGAATTCCCTACAGTTCATATCTTGGAACTAGGTTTGGGTGAACCCAGCTGTATTGGTTATTTGGTGAACATCTTGAACTATTTTTTAAATTGTGTTTGGGGTTCAAGAAAAACCCAAAGCATACTTTCATATTTTACTAAGAATTTTTTCTCTTCAACTTTAAAATAATGTCTATTTTAAGGGAAATTTAATCCATATGTTACTAAATTCCTTACACTTACCTCATCAAAATTTGATTCTGTAAGAGCTATTTGATGTGTAAAGAGCCTTGGGAATTACTTTATGAGAGCTAAGATGAGTGTTTTTTTTGTTTTGTTTTGTTTTGTTTTTTTCTTAGAAATAGAAAGTCAAATTTTCTAAGTGATGTTTGATTTGAGTCTTCTTTTTGCCAACTATACAATGCCTAATCAGACAAAAGGTCTGAATTTCACATAAAATTTCGCCTCATCAAGGTTTCTGACTCTTGGGCATTGGAGTTTGGCTCATTTGGTAGTATGTTTCCCCATCACACACAGCCATGGGTTCTGTCACTAACACTGCATGAACTGATGCTTACTGTCCCATGCCTATAATCTGGCAGGAAGATCCAGAGGTCAAGATCATCATCAGCTATCCAGTGAACTTGAGGCCAATAAGAATTACGTGAAACTCTACCTCAAAAGAAGAAAAGAAATATGACACTTGGTGATGTTGTCATTAATCCTTTTTCTCATTGTGTGTAGACTGTATCTCAAATGTTTTCACAAAGCTGTGCTTACTGTAATCCCATCAGACTTTCATGGATGAAAATAGTACTCAGTTTTAATCATAATTCAATACTTCAAATACTATTCAAGATGTATATTCTATTTCTCCTTTATGCTAATGTCTGCTTATGTTACAAATATTAAACTTCACAGAACCAGCCCTCCCTCGAAGCAGATAGTCAGGCTTTCACAGACAGAAAAACAGGAACAATTCTCTTCCTATCTCTTTGATAACACCACTTTGCAGAGTTTCCAGTGAGTCACTTGTCTCCATTATCTACAAGATTTGTTAGCACCGAGGACATGAAGACCTCTTTCCAGGTCTCCTGAGTCAGATCTCTGCTTTAGTGGGCAATAGGTTAAGCTGATGTTGAAAATATATCATCGGATACAATGATAGTTATAAAAACCCAAATCACAAGATGCCATAAAAGCCATTTTTTGAGTATGCACTTATTTGTAATGCTTTTCAGGATAATTGAAGTAAAATTAACAAAAAGTGATGGTTGATAGACAAATGCATTTTCAAAGTATTAACACAATCAAACGAATTTACATATCCAGATACTTAAGATCTACTCCTTTACTGGATTTCAAGTTATAATAATAGTTGCAATAAATTACAACATGTATAATATGGGTTTTTTTAAGAATCCTCTGGAAAAAAATCACAGGATGCTAAAAAATTCATTCTTGGAGATAACTATTATCAAGTGTCTACTCTATACAGGGATATAGAAAAGTCAAATACTATTGGTGCCTGATCCAGCCTGATAATTCATATCAACCTCATACTCTTGAAGATGTGCACATGAGCCAAGCCACACATGGTACCACTGTAGAGTCACTGTCCACTGGACATCCCTAGCTTGAGAATTGCAGGCACACCCAGGTCTGCCTACATGACTACAGAAACAGCCTCGTCACTCCTCAGAAATGGGAGTGATTGGGAAAAGGAAAAGGAGAAGGAGAGGCACCAACAGCGGGGAGAAGGGCGGGATTGACCTCAAGAAGCAGGGAATGAACACTTGGCACTCTCGGCAAAATCTCAGCATGAAATTCATCCATGCTGTCCAACTTCTCCCACTTTAAAGATATCCCCATGCCTTGTGTGCCTTTTGATGGCCCTCATCCATCTTGCTCCCCTTAGAGGTCCAGTGCCCCACCTCCATGGTGTCCTGCGGTATGTCTTGTCTCCTTAACTGTCAATGGCACTAAACTAGGGTGGGCATCTTTCCCAGTGTCGAGTGCTCCAACTTCATGGCTGCATCTCTCCTCTCTTATTGTATCTTGCCTCGCTTGCTTTTGTAGTGGCTTAGAAAGTTCTCTGGAAGAGATACGAATAAATTAATTTAATTAAAGTTCAAGGAGATATATTGCTGTTCCCACTCCCACTCCCTCCATGCTGTGACTAACACAGAGATCATGACCAGGCTCAGAAAGAAATAACTTAGTCTAAACAAGTGAATAATTTTCCTGAAACCTTCTAAAATGTTTCTCTGGTTTACATAATACAGCATGTAATATATATATATATATTATATAACACATAATTATGTACTATTTTGTTGTATAGAATTCAAAGTATCATTGATAGAATATGTTTACTTTTACTTAGCAAATCAAAAGAAGTATTATGAAATTTATTTTACTGTTTAATCAGTTTTATTTTTAATTGAGGGTGAGATAAAGTATAGGAAAGGGAAACATGGAATTCATAGTTATAAATAAGCCACTAGGAAATGCCAACCATGTATTTATTCAAGCTCTGACCATTGATGTCTTCATCCTGGTGATACAGCAATGATGTATTCCTTTAACCATGAGTCAAATTAAATTTACTTAAGCTTTTCAGCTTATTTAAATGTTACCTTAGGAATCTATATCCAAAACACCATGCTAGGTTCTGAATGAAAACTGATAGATAAAAAGATATGGTGTCTGTCTTTAAGGGGATTTATCATACAGTAGGAAAAGCAAACTCACATTTAAATGAAACCAGAGGACAGGGTTGCTGTGGAGACGGGGACAGCACTGCTGAGACCCCGACGAACTTGGAATATGCCTGACTCATAGTCTAAACTAGTGATGCTGTGAAATTAGGGTCCCCAAAGAATTTAATAATGAACTCAAACAGAAGCTTGGCAACAATTTTATTTAATTTCAAAAGAAAAGTTCCAGGGCAGACAAGCTGTAAATCTCAGCTTGGAGAAAGAAAGGGAAAAGGCCGATTGAGCTAAGCCTACATGGAGGTTAGCCATGTGGTAGACAAGCACACCACACTTGTAAGGAAGAGATATTGAGAGAGAGAAGGAAGGAAGAAAGCCCATAGTAATAGAGAGAGCATACTTGAACTCTTACCAGATTCTAGAAGAGAAAAGAATGGCCGACTCAGAAAGGTAGATAGACCCAAATAACTTCCTGACAGATATGGAGCAATTGCACTAGGAAGCTGGAATTCTGGGAAGGAAAAGTACATTATTTTATTAAAGGGATAATTATACTTTAATCTCTTTAGCCAGGCTTAGGGTAAATACACCTTACTAAGGCATGGTCTATTGGCCATGTGATTGGTTGGTCCAACTGGATTAACTCTTAGTGGAGATTCCATTCTTTTTGCTAGGTGCCAATAGCTTTCCTTCAATGTGCCTTTATGGCTACTGTAGCCCTCTGCTTCAGAAGGTCAGTTTGTGATTTACAGATTCCAGGATTAAACATAGTCCACTGATGCTCACAAGCTACCACTTCTCAGACTCTATTGCTCACTCTTACACCTTTTAAAACTCAAAGAAATATGGTCATCTTCTCACTCCCTCTCTTCCACTCTGATTCACAGAGGAAGACAATGATGAAGCACAAAATGCTTACTGTGTTGAAAGCCCAAAGAGGAAGAAGAAAACTCAATGTGAGCAATAGATGAAGGAGAATCCTCAGCATTGGTTTAACTCAGATACAACTACAGGATACACAATGTACACAAATGGACCAGTCAGCCAGATCTGAGGAGTTCAAAACAACTACAGGAATACCTTGTGTCCCTCACACACCAGTTATTTTTTGTTTAATAAAAATACCATGGTCAAGGCAATTATAGAAGGAAGAGTTTGTTTTGGTGTATAGTCCCAGCAGGACAGTCCATAATGATGTTGGAGACATGGCAGCAGGTGTCAGGGGCAGGAATCAGAATGATTCCATTTTCAACAAATACTGAGCAGGATGAGAGAACAGGAAGTAGGGGGAGGATATAAACTCTCAAAGCCCACCCCCAATGATGACACACTTCTTACATCAAGGTTCTATGTCATAAAGGCTCCATAACTTTCCCAAACAGCATCAGCAACCGGGGACTAAGTGTTCAAGTACGCAAGTCTATGGGAGACATTTCCATTCAAACCATGACCCCTCAGTTTGTGTCCAGTGCTGCATCCATTCCTTTCCCTGAATTAGCGCATTCGTAGCTCAATGATCCTTGGATACCAGCACCACTCCTTCTCTCAATAAGGAAATAGATGCTACTATTAACTGACTGTCTGTAGAAAACACAGGCAACAGGTGGTTGGACTGAGAGACTAGCTTATCCTTTTCTGACACAAAAACTAATTCTTTAACTACATTCTTCTATTGCTTTTTTTCTGATAAGGGCAGAGGATATACTTACAGAAATATAAAGATCATGAAAATGAGTTTTACTTCACATCATTTTTGTCATTGAATTCTTGACATTGTTTCCCCTTTCTCCACTCTATACTTCATAGAATGGATTTTGTATTCGGTCAGTTAGCTGATCTAAGTCACAAAATGTGCTCTGGGCAAAGTAAGATAAGGAAGACTCTACCATCTTAAAAAAGCATTCTAGTTTGCTACTTATAGACATTGCTATTTTGGTCCTGTTTTTCATGTTTCCAGGATGCTTGAGTCTATGGTATATCTTGAAAGGTATATATGCCTATATACTTTGAAAACCAGATCAGCTGTTCAAATCCACAGTTAAGTTTAAATCCTGAGTTAAGACATACAGATCCTTGGAAGCCATTGGGACCCTAGCTCAGAAGTGGAATAGTTGTGTGTGAGAAAATATGAGAGTGAAACTATTCAGTTTATTAGTCAGAACTCCTTTAAATAGGCATGATCTGTATGGATCTTTTAAGCAACAGAGGGAAGAATGTTAAAAATCTGGTTAACAGATAAAGAAACAGATTTAGAGAGTCCATCACCAGTAAATGATAACTCTGGGGTTAAAATTCCAATCTGACCCTAGACAAAGATTCTTTGGTGTTTTATTTCTTTTTTCCTTCCCTCCATACCCCCAAAGAATATATTATAACTAACTCTTAATATTACTTTTAAAAAGTAGGATATTTAACTGGCTCAATGTTAACAAGATACATGAAGGAGATAAAAAACTAAAGGTATGCATTCTAGTCAAATTCTTATTTGGATTTAAAGAGGGTTGTTTCAAATTATTTTTCAACATGATAAGAAATAAGCAAAAATATCTTGATTATAATCAACTATCACATGACTCTAATGTTTTGAAAAGGACATATTAATCAAGCATATCAGAAGTTATGGGTTTGTGTGTATACTGTCTGACATTCTCACCTCCACCCTTGTCCCAGGGACTCTGTAGGCTGATTAGGTAATACCAGCTCCTAGCTATACTTATAAACTAAACACACTCATCAAATTTCAAGTATTTAATAGTGGAAGTTTTGTTATTTTTCATTTGTGTAAATTCCAATGTCAGTATTTTTTTTGTTTGTTTTTTGTTTGTTTGTTTTTGTTGTTTTTTTTGATCAACTTCCTGCAGTGGGTAAAGGGACTTAGATTCCTTGGTCTCCAGTCTCATGTTCTTTAGGGCATAACTAAAGTTAGCACTGAACAGAGAGGGACATAAGGAACTTTGTGTAGGAGGCTCTCATGGACCACATCTAACAGAGGTCTAATACTCCAGAGCTCACTTACACACAAGGAAAATGTAGTCAACTGCATGCCCGAGGATGAAGAAAATGGACCTGGTGATCATCTTCTACCACGTACTTCCATTGATTTAAGTTCTACCTGGAATTGTCATTTTCAGATGATCCTATAGGTACTATCCATTCACTGCTTTAAAGGGATATATGGCCAAAAATTGCATTTCCAGCTTACCAACTAATATATTCATTGAGCTTAGATTCTGTATTGATAAGTTCTCTAGAGAAACAGAGGCATCAGGAGCTTTATTAGTTGATTGACAGACTAGTTAGTATTTTAGTTGCTGGCTATAAAAGGAATGGACCCAAAAGACAAGGGGGGGTTGATCTATATTCACTACCCTGAAAGCTGGTAGAGGTAATAGTATAACTTCAGTCCAAGTTCACCGGGCTGAATACTGAGAGAGAACCTCTATTTTAGTTCTGATAGAGGAAGGGAAAAATCTTATGTTTCAGCTTGATAGTAGTTAAGCAGAAAGAATTATCCTTACTCAGATATTTTCTTAAGATTTCATACTGATTGGATGGGGCCCTCAGTTTGAATTTAGAACCTCACTCACAGGCTCATGTGTTTGTGTTACATGGTCTTAAACCCATGGCACAGTTTTGGGGAAGCTGTGGCAACTTTAAGAGGTGAGTTCCTGCTGGAAGAAGGAGGACACTCAGGGTGGGCCTTTGGAGGCTATGCCCACACCTTTCCAGCCCAAGACCCTTGCTTCCCAGCTGTCAATAAGTGAAAAGATGCTACTTCAAGTCCCTGCTGCATGTACTGTGTTGATCCCACATCCTGTGGCTTCCCTGCCACTGTAACCACAAACCCAGGAACCAAATTAAAACCCACCTCCCTTAAGGTGTTTCTCTCAGGTATTTCACAACAACAGTGAGAAAAGTAGCAAACACACCGCTTTTGTAGGGAAGGGAATCTGCCTCTCCTTCTACCAGTTCAAATGTTAGTCCAGCCAGAAGGCCCTCACAGACATGTCCAGAACCATGCTTTTCTAAATAACTGGATGCTAATGTTCAGTTAAGTTGATCCATAAAATTATCTTCATACCCTATAACAACTTTTGATTACTTACAATATTTATGCTAGTTTTAACATTAAAACTCCCCAAATTATGATGTATTTGTGAAAGGTAAGTTCCATAAAGATTTTCAAACATCTTTTGAATCTGGACACCTCAAGGTATGCATGGATAAAGAGTTTATCCATGGGTATATATATATATATATATATATATATATATATATATATATATATATATACATATGTCTGTGTGACAACTATGAATTGTTATGTCATAGTGACAGTTACAGGAAGCACTAGCAGTAGCTGAGACCTTATGAGTGTCCAAAGTAACTGATTGTCATAACTGCAAGGAACATCAAAATATGTAAGTCCTAAACTGATGTATACAACTGGACTGTATAGAGTGATGTGGCAAAAAGTTACTTTTTATATATGGAAAATCAGCTGGTCCAGTGCTATGTTTGGAAACGGGAAGACATGATCTTAACAATCTTGGGTTAGGTCATAAAATATCCCATAAAGTGGAGTTTTTGTGACAGAGAAAGTAGTGGTGGCAGTGATACTGGTGGCATTGGAGGTCAGAGCTTGTTTTGTAAAGAACATATGTTGAGCTCCTGGAGAGATGGCTCAGAGGCTAAAGGCATCAGCTGCTCTTCTAGAGGATCCAGGTTTGATTCCAAGCACCAATGTGATGGCTCACAACTGTGTGATTCCAGTTTGAGGGGATCCATACTGTCTTCTGGCCTCCATAGGCATCAGACGTTCCAACTGGTGCACAGACATACATGGAGACCAAACAACCCCACATATAAAACAAAATTAAAACATTTAAAAACATATATCCAAATAACAAGGCACTGAAAGTTGTTTCCATTCTTGATAACATCATCAAACATGTGAGTGGTCTCCCCAGGTAGCAACCTTGCCAAGGAAAGCATTCACTTGAATGTATAACCTCTGGTGTGTCATCAAAAACAGAATGATTTCATCAGTCATCATGGCACCAACTTAATGAGTAACTATTTGGTTAGTCAGAGCAATACACTAGGTGCTGTGGGCAGGATTCAGAAAAGCCATAAGATGCTACCCAGACCTTTAGCAAATTGGCAGTGTGCACTGGGAAACAGGAGTCTACAAATATAAAGTCATAGAGGATTATGAGGATATAAATTAAGCAGTGAACATAAGTGAGGCAGAAATACAAACAGCCATCATCCTCCAAGTGGCAGCTGTGATGGGTAGAGAAGGGACCAGACCCCGAATTGCCACTGAGGCACCAAGCACAACAGTGAGGCACCAAATCACCTCACCAGATCTATAAGGGAATAAAGGCCAGTCTGGCAAGGTCACCACACACCCACCAATCAGAAGCTCGAAGAACAATATCTTTACTTATTTGAGTCAAAGAAGAGTCTTAGCTAATGCAGTACTGCCAGCTTCAGAAATCCCAATATTGTTCCCCAAAGACAAACGCACTGAAAACTTAAGAACTTGTGCTGGTACAAAACTGCCCAGAGTCACCAGGTGTCACTCACTAGGTGGGCAGATCCTACAGCCTACATGCTGACTGTGCCATGACACTGAGGGACCACAGTCTGCTCTGACAGGGATTCTGCCTCAGTAAACGAGGAATCTGAAGAAACAATTTCTGATGTGGAGAGGCAACACATACACAGTAGAGGGACAGATCACAAAAGAAGCTATGATGGAACTAGGGGAACCAGGCAATAAGATTTGGGGTGGATCTTTTGTAATCAGACCCTCAGAGCTCTAGACATTAACGTATTCTCTCCCATGACTCCTCCCGGAATAGTTGCAGATTCAGATTATGGCCAAACTGTTTGGGAATTCACGGCATGACTCTGAGTCTACTTACTGCCTAAATGACTCTGCTTTTCTACTGCCATCACTCTTGCCACTCTGCTTTGTTTGGTTGGAGTGCTAACAATTCTTAAAAGATTTATCCACCTATCATACTGCGCTTTTCCCTCTAGAACATAACATGATCCATGACAGCAAAGGATGTGTCTCTTGTCTGTAACTATACCCTGAGTGATCCAATCAGTGTCAGAAACTTGGTAGACACCCAAAGCAGTTTGCTGAAAACCAGTGAACTAATCAAGAGGTCAGCTAATTCTTCCATATGGGTAAAGAATCTAGGGCAGATAGGACAATAATCAAATGCAAAAAGCAACTCAGTAGCAGTATGGCCTCACACTTCCTGCTCTTCAGTGTTGTGTGAGGCACTGACAGTACAGTGAAGGAGCCTATTTTTTTTTGACAAAATCATAGTTTATTTTGAAAGTCAAACAAGTATATAGAACACCATATACAGAAGAAAAAATGATAAAACAAGATGGTGTGTAATGGAATTTTTTTTAAAAAAAAGAGCAAGCATGAAATTGGGGGTAAAAGTGAAGGGGGTAAAAGAAGAATTGGATAGTGGGGACAGGGGGTGTGCTTAGTCAAGACACAATGTTTGCATTCATAAAATTCTTAAACAATAAAATGTTTTATATGTACATATAAAATTCATTATATATATATGAAAAAGGCCTAAAATGACAATTTAAAAAGAGATGTTACCAATAGAATTGAAGTCCCACATGTATGGACACGTGGTTTTTAAAATCCATACATGTATGGACACATGGTTTTTGAAAAAGAAGCTAGAAATATACATTGGAAAAAAGATAGCCAGCAAATGGTGCTGGTCAAAACAGACAGCTGCATATAAAAGAATCCAAATAGATTTGTACTTATCATCTTGCACAAAACTCAAGTCCAAACTTATCAAAGACCTCAACATAAAATCAGATACATTGAACCTGACAGAAAGAAAGTGGGGAATAGATTTGAACTCATTGGCACAGGAAAAGACTTCTGAACAGAACACCATTAGCACAGGCACTAAGATCAACAATTAATAAATGGGACCTCGTGAAACTGAGAAGCTTCTGCACAGCAAAGGGCACTCATTTTGACAAAGTGGCAGCCTACAGAATGGGACAAAATTTTTGTCCACTACACATCCAATAGAGAATTAACATCAAAAGAAATAAAGAACTCAAAAAATAAGAAATAAAATAACAACAAATAATGCAATTAATGAGGTACAGATCTAAACAGAGAGTTCTCTAAAGAGGAAACTCAAATGGCCGAGAAACAAAGGAATGTTCAAAACCCTTGGCCATCAGGGATATAAAAATCAAAACTACTTTGAGACTTCATCTTATTCTCATCATAATGGTTAAGATCAATAAAAGCAAGTGATAACCATGCTGGCCGGGATGGGAGTGCAAGCTTGTACAGCCACAGTAGAAACCAGTGCAATGGTCCTCAGGAAGATGGGGTTCTATCTACCTCAAGATCCAGCTATCTGCATATATATATATCCAGCATATACCCAAAATTCACTACATCCTACCACAAAGACACTTGCTCTACCATGTTCGTTGCTGCTCTATTCATAATAGCCAGAAACTACAAACAACCTACATGTCCCTCAAGAGAAGACTGGATAAAGAAAAAAATGTGGTGCATTTACACAATGGATTATTACTCATCCATTAAAAACAATTAAATCATGAAATTCACAGGAAAATGATTAGAACTAGAAAAAAAAATCTCGAGTAAGGTAACCCATGCCCAGAAAGACAAATGTGGTATGTATTCACTTATATGTGAATATTAGCTTTTAAGTCAATGAAAACCAAGCTTCAATCCATGGAAACACAGAGGTTAAGTATAGAGTAAGGGATGGTGGGTAGGGTGCTAGATTTCCTTAGGAAAGGGAAATAGAATGGATATGTATGGATAGATTGGAGGAAAAACTGGGGTGAGAGGTTCAAGTGGAGAAAGGAAGGGGGAAGAGGGTGAAGGAGGAAATACACAGAGAGACAGCTAAAATGAAGGGCTATTTGAGGGGTAATATGGAAACCTAATACAGTAGAGAATTCCTAAAATATATAAATATATGGAGGTAATCTAAATGAAATCACCAAATAATGGTAGAGATCGAGACTCAACTGGCCATTTCTTGTCACCAAATGAAGATTTCAGTACCAGGATTGGGTTACATTATATTGAGTTGAGAGCCAAAGGGGTCTCATGGTAACCCCTAAACGAGTTTTCTTTCATGCAACTCTAATTTCTGAACCTCTGGGAAGTTCGAAAGCATGCTTATGCTTTTATATATTTTTATATAGACTGGCTCCTCAGCATTCCCAGCACAATGATATAGTTTTGTACCTGTTGTTTTTGTGCTGATATGAGTGCCCTGGGGAAGAGGCTGTTAATCATTTCTATATCCCTGATGTTTTGAGTAATAACATGATCAGTAAAGGTTTATATAATGTGATTAATACTGTAGAATGTTATTGCTAAAGAATTGATACTATGAGATATTCTTTGAAAAACAAACCATTTGTACATATACCAGCAAGTATAATGAGAATATTTTTTAAAAAGAAAAAAATAATTATCTAAAATATAATTTTCATTACTAGGTTATCAAGCCCTCTAAAAATCAGAAAATTTTAGTATAGAGAATCTCACTGGTCCATAACCCCTTCTTCATTTTTGTTTGATTAATTAACTAAGAACTTGATGGTGGGTATTGATTCTCCTGGTACCTTGAATATGCCATGCACTCTGTTTACTAAACTACACCACCAACCCTATTTTTCCTTCTTTTATAAATCTCTTTCCTCCCTGCTCATGAGGCTCATGTAAAAAATGAAGAAAATTAAATGGATTGGTGGGTGGTACTCCATGCTAAAAATAACCATTGTATTTGTGAGGTAATTGCCATATTTAATAGTGATTGTCAGTTGGACCAGATCTAGAATAACCAGGAGATAGGCCTCTGAGCTTGCCCAGCTGAAGTGGGAAGTCCCACCCTGAATATCAGCTGCACTACCCCACAGGCTGGGGTCCTGGGTTTCACAAACTGGAGAAAGTCAGCTGACCACAAACATTCATAGCACTCTGCTTCCTGACTGTAGACGCAGTGTGACCAGTCACATGAAACTCCCAGGGCCAAGACATCCCTGCTATAATGGACCACTGAACTGTGAGCTGGAACAAACCCTTCCTTCCCCCAGTTCCCCCAGCTGTCAGATATATTTGTTGCAGCAGCAAAATATTTCAAACTTCATATAAATGCCTCAAAAGATAATAACTCATGATGGCTCTTTTTATTGTATTTAGATATAACCAAGAAAAGTGGATTTTTAAAAACCAGCTTTCAAGAAGTTAAAATTTCAGGAAAAAGGAGCGGGCAGTAACAGCCTTTTCTCTTGGCTCCATGCTGAACCACTGATATGTTTTGCACCTGTGGCTGTAGTCTCTGTGTTTTCCCATCTAAGGCAGCTCAAGGAACAGCGACACTCTGCAGTGGGAAGAAAACCAACTGTACAGTCAGACGTTCCTGGATGGGAACTGTGGCCACTGCACTGTTTAAGTCATGAGTTCTTGGATGGAGCACCTCAGCTTTCTGATTCCAACTTTCCCTGTCTCTCCAATGGGGGTGACACATGGTCACACCACAGCCTATAAGCCCCCCCCTAAAGTCCTAGTATTCATATCTTCACCCTGCCACACCTAAATAAAAGTCTTCTCAAAACACACAGGAGTCTCTTTGAGCTAGTTCATTCTCATTTGCTGCTTTTTAAACAATATTTTGGAAAATTATTTTTGAAGACTTATTAATCTCTGTTTTCCATGTGAGTGTTTTGCCTGCATGTATATGTGTGCACCACTAGAGTAGCTGGTGCCTGTGGAGGCCGGAAGAGGGCACTGGGTCTCCTGGAACTAGTTGTGAGCCACCGAGTGGGTGCTAAAAACTGAATTTGAGTCCTGTACAAGCACA
This sequence comes from Peromyscus leucopus, assembly GCF_004664715.2. Lineage (NCBI taxonomy): Eukaryota > Metazoa > Chordata > Mammalia > Rodentia > Cricetidae > Peromyscus > Peromyscus leucopus. The sequence continues at coordinate 12,558,828 of NC_051076.1, read as the reverse complement.
GCAAGTGTTCTTAACTCCTGAGCCAATGCTCCACTCCCTTACATAGTGTTTGTGATTGACAGATAGCATACATCTTTATGGGGTACATTGTTACACTTCTGCACATTTGTACATTTTGTAGGGATCAGATCAGGGTATCTAGGCTATCCATCATCTCAAACATTTATTATTTCTTTGTGATGAGAACATGCAAAATCTTCTTTTCTAACTATTTGAAATCATGTAATATTGTTTAAGCTTCTTTTGTGGTTTCCAAACCCAAGTGCATGTGATAATGCACAATACATATTACTAAGATGTAATAGGCCATAATATTGTTTGCTCATCCTGGATGGTTGAGACTCAGATAACCTCCAACTATCTGTTGAAACACTTTATACTTTTATAAGGGTGAATCCAGAGTGCATTGAGTAATGCATAATAAAATTAGTTTTAGGGGAAAGGACCCAAGTTTAAAAGAAAGAGAGAGGAGAAAAAAAAAGAGGCTCAGATAAGCAGAGTAAAATAATCTCCAATGACTTCATCATGAAGTAATGACTTTTACCAAATAACTGCATTGTAGTTTTATCTTCCCAACCAAGGTTGTGTTAATGCTCTAAAATTAAGTCTCTTGTGAAAGTTATCTGGAATTTCTCAACAAGTTTTTAAAGGGGTTTTATTTTTTCGCTGGAGGTCATGCCTCAAGCATTTGCAGGAATTCCGCCTGGAAAGTCATAATCGGTGGAAACTGGCAGTCAAAGCTAATTTATATTACTCTTCCAGATCAAAATTCCTTCCGTCTTAGACCTGCATTTCAAAAAAAGATTATTATCACTCTGGAAAGAATACATCAGTTTAGAAGAAAGTGACCTCAAGGATGTGTTTCCTGCCTCTGTGCAAAGCCTAGGCTGCTGCAACTTAAGTATCTTTTAAAATTCTCTCTAGAAATGTTTTGTGAATACTCAAAAGCATGAGGATGTCAGAAATATGTTTTCAAAATGATGCTCCCTCATTTGCCTGCCTGGAGAATTCATGACACATCCTGTGTGGTAGGAAAGAGGAAGACAGGAAGTGAGAATGTGGAGGAGAGAGGATAGAAAGAGGGAGAGCTTTTTTATATAGCAATATGTTTTAATTCTCTTAGTGGCTAGAGGACTTGGTTGTTCCTGTTAGCCGTGTGTTCAAATGCATGACACATCCATGAGCAAGATGTCTCATGGAGCACTTTGCTATTTTTAGTGGCAGACATGAATTTCAATCTTCATTTCTTCTTTATCTAGCCTTGCCCCATCTGTTGGTTATTTTTCTTATCCAAGTCTTAATGTTCCCAACTATAAAATTGTTCTCATTGAGTTGTTAGATACATCTGTAATGATCCTATGTACATCATTTGGCTCTGCATTTTGTTAGCACTGGATAAACATTTATTATGAAGCCTATAAGAAAATAAATGAGTTTCTTCTACATTCTCCTCCCTTTCATGAGGATTCAGAAATGTCATTCCAATGTGTTGGTCTCTTCAATAAACCCATTAAGGAAAAGCACTGGCTTCCTTTGATGACTCTGAAAACTGAAGCCTCCAAACAGTATTCAAAATCAATACCAATGAAAATCCACAACTGCCATTTGCAGTTAGCCTCTGCTTGACTCAGTGTGCCATTCAGGAGCCCTTCTCACGTTTCAAGATGAAGATGTAGTTCTTAAAGGGCTGAGACAGGGTTTCAATCTGAGACACCTGCCAAACACAATCATGGTATCAAAAATGGTCCGTCTTCTCTATCGTCAGAGATCCTTGTTGGGTCACACTCAGTGAACTCAGCATGCTACAGAACAAAATTGGACACTAGTTGCATTCTATTTACTAAGAACTCAGCTACCCTTATTGACCTATCTCAGTTAAGCTGAAATTTGCAAAAATCATAAATGCAATTTCTACAATTCTACAAAGCATCTCCTTGGAACAAAGTCACTATGAGTTCTGTATGGTTTTTTTAGTGGGTAGGTAATTATTTAATAGTAGAGACAGAAGACAGATTTGCTTCCAATTGTGATCTCACTCCTAAGGTCACAAGTGAAAACTAAAAGAGAAACAGAATCCAAAGTAAACATTGCTTTGGACTATAAAGCATTTCTCTGAGGGTGCCCAGGTTCATAAGAAGGAATTCTACTTCAAACAAGGAGAAACCTAGCTCGCTTTCCCAAGATATTAGTGGCCATGTCTAGGGTCTTCTGTTCACATCATTGATCCATTCCTCAATCTTAAATACATTTTCAAAGACCCTGGTTTATGAACTACATGCCTAAGTCCTTCAGGTTTGCACTTCAGTTGCTTGAGAGGGGTGAAGAAACAGTTATAAACTATCTGTAGGAACAGTCACTAACATGGTTGGCCAGAAAATTTCAGTGAGAGAGCCAAAAAGTTTCATTTGTTGTAACCTATGATGTCTTAGTAAATATTAACTAATGTTGGAAATATGCATGGATTTACTTCCCTAGGCTGTTTGAGCCTTTTAAATCATAATTTTTTAAAACAAAAAAAAATTTTAAGAAAGCCCTTTAAAGGGTGACTCATAGAAAAAGGGTGTTTGGTTAGCGTCTCTCCTCCGCTCCAAACTACCCGTCTTCACACTGCTGTTTTTCTTCCAAGAGCCTGTCCTTTCACAGATATGCTTGGGTAATGGCTAATTCCCTCTGCAGGTGTCTCCAAGGCCCCCTGTGCCTCTTTGGGCAAAAGCCCAAGCAAACAAACCACTGTGCAGGGAGAACCTCACCTTCCCTTTCCTGTGCCCTATTCATGAGAAGCCGAATGCTTGGCTGCCTTAGCATGATACTTATGACCAGCTGTACACCTGACTACCTTAGCATAAACATTTTAACCATCTACTGAGATGCACAGTCTCCACGAACCCTGCAAGAATAATATCTGGGACATGACCCAGATACCTGAATGGCCTCCTGGAGTTTTAGAAGTTATTATATTATTAAGATTATTCGCTCACACATTTCCAGAATATTAGGTGCTACTTTTGTGACATCTTGTGGATATAAAACTACTTTGGAATTTAGGAAATCCTTACCATATATGAGTTATCTTTATAATATATTTTATATTGTTTTAATATCAAGTAGGTGTCAACTGGGAAAATGAAGGGAAAGATGTTCTAACAAAGAGAAAGCTCAGATATTGCCAGAAATGTGTAGCACAGAAGTCATTCACTGGGAAAGATGGGCCTCAGCTGAGAGCGGGTAGGTTGGGAGATTAAAAAGGGGGGGGGGCTCTTGAAGATGATGTTTCAAAAATCTTTAAAGTGACACAGTAAGATTTTGTGTTCGATTATGTAGGCTAAGGTGTGTCAGATGTGTATAATGACATGTGGAACAATGGCAGTGTGAGCTGTAGCTTCTGAAATAATGGGGCAGAACAGAATAATGCAGAGACCTAGAATAAAGGCTCTAACAGTCTTGGCAATTGAATTAAGACCCTGAAGAAAAGTTGAAGGAAGTAGGTATAATAGGTTCCTCAGAAGAGTGAAAGTTAGCCTGAAGTCATGGTATATCTTTGGTACTTTCTGTTTCTTCTGTTCTTGTGAAATAAGCTCCAGGGGCAGAGATGAAACAAGAACCTTACTGGGAATCACACAGAAGCTGATGAGATGGCCAGTGTAAGGCCACATGGTATCTAACAACTGTTGGAGTTTGCTGCCCAGAGCTGAGGAAGACTATGGAAGGAATGCATTCCCTAGGAGCAGAGGAATAATTTATGCAGATATCTCCATAGATTGCCATTGGAAAAATAAGCTGCTTCACTTATGCTTTATACTAGGTGTTGGCCTGGAACCCAGGAAAGGCCCTCCAAGCTCCAAAATTCCCAGGAGGAAGCCTCTGTGTAGACCATACTGCAGTCCACTTTTTCCTCTGCATAGTAGATCTTTCTCTCCCAAAGACCCTGATTCCAAGAACACTTTCCTCTAAACCTGTGTCTTGGCACTCTCCATCAATATCTGTGCAGGCCCCAAATCTATGAGGAGGCTAAACTTCAATTCTGTGTGTTAGCCATGATGCCACAAGGAAAAGTCATCACAAAGGATTGGAATAAAACATGAAGGAAAGTGGGTTTTGAGAGACAGTAATTCATGCTTTAGTCTCAGGAATACTAGTGAGAAAAAGAAATGTCTAGGTAAGTCCTTCTGATCAAAACACGGGTTTCATCTCGCTGTCAGACAAAAGTAATGGAGGACCATGGTCATGCTGCCTCTGGATGGCAGGGTCAAGAGGATACACATCATTCTCTATTAAGGACAGAAAATGGCATGATACAAACAGTAATTTAGGAAAAATCAGACACCTCTGAATAGAATGGAAGAGAAGAGAAGACATTTTGTATTTTAAAAAAATCTGCAAGGATTTTGACTAATTAAGGGAGGCCAAGAAAAAAAGTAACAGTATAGAGACTTGACAACTCTGACAAAGGCAGATGTCCTAGAGACATAGATGTTAAGTGCCTGGCTTCCCAGTGTCTGATTAACGGCAGTTAAGAGGGGCATATGTGGCTGAGTTCAAGGCCATAGCCCTTCTGTCAAATGACTCATTCTTCATGGCATGAGAGGTGATCAATCTTTTCTCATCCATCCTCCATTTCAGTGATGACTTGAAGAACAGAATGAGGAAGTAGATAGGCTGCTTCCAGGATTATCTAAATGCTGGCCATCTCTCAGGACTCAGTCCATGGAACTCACAGCATGTGATTCGCATGCAACACCTAGAGACTTGAAAAGGCTTGAGGAACGGGGCAGGGAGCCACACTGCCAATCACAAGACAGGCTTTTGGTGTCTTTTCCAAGGGCATCTTTTTTTCTCTCGACCTGAACACGCTACTCCTAGTTGCCCTAGTTCAGATGCAAAGTGTTTCAACCAATATTATTTCCATTCTTAATGTATTATGTATTAGCATTCCTAAGCCATCCGTTTTCTGTGTACGCTTGTGTCTGGTGGCTCAGTCATAATCAGTTACTAATCACTTGGTGAAATTAAGTAGGAAAGACATTATATAAAAACATCATTTCATGTGTTGCAGTCAGCCTTCGAAGACAAATTCTTTCTGGCTTTCTGCCATAGGAAACAAGATGTTTAATTTCAATGTGAATTTCCTGGTTCTGCATTTAAATAAAGAACAAAATGTGACAGATGAGGAAAACAGTGATTCCAATAGCATGAGCACACTAAGCTGCCACACTCAGAGACAGGACAGAGGAGAGAGTCTGTATCTTCAATGGTCAGCCAGGCAAGCCAACATGATTATAAGTTTAGATAAGGGGATTATTTTATTATAATATTTTACATGGTACCAGAAATAACCCATTGCTTGGGTAAACAGGTAAACCCCTACATCTCTCCCCATTTTTACTTCCTCTCCCACCAGCCTCACTTTTTCTTGGCAGCCTTATATAGTTTTCTGAGACTAGAAATGTCACCACTCTGTAGAGAAGAACTGCTTTCATTTTATCTGCCAAGTAAGTAATCTGAGCTGTGTCTCCACTAACCCCCACCCCAATCCTGTGAATGTCCCACCCTACATGATGCTAGGACATGGTTTTGCAGTCTGAGAAAGAAATGGTCACAGGTCAATGAATCTGAAACCTTAGAAACTATTTAGAGACCAGAGTCCTGGGGTGACAGAGCTGTCAAGTGGTTCACATACAGCAGGCCCGCAATAATCTTAATGATACATTGGCAATCCATGTCCCGTGCTTGGGATCAGAGGTCATTGCAAAAGTCTGAAACAGACTAGGAATCTCCAGCTCTGATGTCCCCATCTGCCAGGCAAGGTCAGTAGATCCTCTACAGGTACCCAGGAATCATTTACCCCTTCTATCTCAACCCTCTAAATATAAAATATAGTTGTATTCATTTAAAATTTTTATTTAAAAATATTTTTAAATTTTAAATTAAGTAAGTTTCAATTTAAAATGTAATTTAAATAGAATTAAATTATTAATTTTTTATTTTATTAGCATGTGTTAATTGCTATGGTATTTTCATACATGCCTATAATGTCTTTTGGTATTTTCCAAATAGCCCAATGGCTGGGGAGATGATTCAAGAGTTAAGGTGCCAGCCGCATAAGCACAAGGTCCTGAGTTCTGATGCCCAGTACACATGTGAAAGTCTTGTGAGTCGAACAGTGTGCTCCTCTCGTCCCAGCATAGGAAAGACAGAGACAGATCTCTGAAGATCATCGGCCAAACAGCCTTGCCAAATGGACCGCCTTCCGGGAGAGACTCTTTCTCAAATGGTAAAGGTAGAGAGCCATCAACAGAGACATCCTTGGGCCTTCACACATACACTTCACACTTCACACTATGCAACCACATACACGCACCAAACTAATAGGTACATATATCACACACATGTGCAAAAATACAAAATTAACATAAAATAAAAAAAAAAAAAAAAAATGTAAAAAAAAAAAAAATCAACACAACATAGAGAGACCATCAAAAGAAAAAAAAAAAAAAAAAAATAATAAAAATATTACTAGAATACGACATATAATCACACGTCATAATCAAGAAACACCAAACATAAAGTAAAAGCATAATAATGACAAGCTCCATCATGATGTAATGTAAGTTAGCACAGCAAGTCCATGGATAGGCACATCGCGACCACAATGATTCTGTCACACACTCAGTTTTTTTTTTTTTTTTATATTTTTTTTTTTTTTTTTTTTTTTTTTTCCTGATACAGAACGGAGACCATCTGACATCTGAACACAGTGTCTATGCAGCTCTTCTGGTGGTCTGTTTTGGGGCTGATGTTAGGTGGCGAAGAGTCTGGGAGTGGGGGGTGGTGAGCGGGGGGGGGGGGGGGGGGTGGATGAAGAGATCTGGGGAAACCTAAAGACTGGGTAAGACCAGATAATACTGACTAATAACCAGTGAAACATAGTAGGTGTTTGTCAAAGAAGAACTAGAAAACAATTGCTCCTAAAAGCAACAGGCTCTCAAACAGGCAAGCAATAGTCTACCCAGCAGAACCTGGAAGACAAAGACAAAACCTGCATCAGAGATGATCTGAGCCTCATTACACAAGGTATCAAAGGGTAAAAGTGTGAAAAGCTAGTTTAAATACTTCCATTTTAGTTTATTTTGTTAGAGAGAGACAGAGAACAGAGAGAGAGAGAAGAGAGAGAGAGAGAGAGGAACAGAGAGTATGCAAGTACCACTTGATGGGTGTAGAAGTGAGAGGCCAACCCTCAGGGGTTGGTTCTTTCCTTCCACCATGTGGGCTCCAGGGATCAATTAGGGTAACCATGCTTCCATTGCAAATATCTGAATCTACTGTGTGGCCTGTTATTTTTGTTGGTTTGTTTTTCTGATGCCAACTGTCACTGTATTAGCTAATGCAGTAAGAACAGCTACTTAGCTCTTAGTCTGTGCTAAGTACTACTTTTGGCACTCCACATGTTTGCTCTGGTGATGAACAACCCTGTGAAGCAGGTGTCACAAATTTATAGTACAGTAGATGAGAAAGCTGAGAAAGTATTATTAAGCAGCTTAATAAGGTTTTACAGCCAGGAGTGGTAGATGTGGAGTTTGACTCCAGGCTTTCTGTTTCCTACTGAGCTTAACTCCTGTACCTCACTTCTCTTTGGACACAGCACATTCAACAAACCTTTGTGAGGACCTGGCAGGCAGGTGTGTATATAGGTTGTGTACAAAAGCTGACTCATACAGCCCTGTTCACAGATAGGATGCCAGATTTATAAGAAAGAAACACAATGAGCTGGTGAATAACGGCATGGCAGAGCCCAATTGTGCCCCATTCATTTTAGGGTTTTGCTGCCTGAGATGATAAAACTGCACCAGAGCAATCTGTGGGTCATTACAAGAAGACAGCAGTGTTGATGCTGGGGAAATGGATCACTGGGTAAAGTTCTTGCCTTGCCAAAAGAGGACCTGAGTATGATCCCTGAAAATTTGTGTAACAAAAACAGTGTGTGCTTATACATGCAGGTAATCCCTGCAGTACAGAGACAAAAGCAGGTGGATCGTTGGAGCTCCCTGCAGAGCTGGCCTAGATGAACTGGAGAACCCTAGTATAGTGAGAGACCCTGTCTCAAAAAACTAGAGGGGGTCAGGACAGATGGCTCACCAGTTTAGAAAGAGCTAACATATCAGGCAGCTTTCAACTGCCCATAACTTAACTTCAGTCTTCTCTGACTGATACAGGCACCTGCCCACATGAGGCATACACACACTCATGCCCACAAATAAAAATAAAAGTAAATCTTAAAAAAGAAACAAGGTGGATGGCTTCTGAAGAATGACACTGGAATCATCTTCTGGTCTCTAGATGGAAGTATACACACACACACACACACACACACACACACACACACACACACACACACACTGACTGTTATTTCTCAAAGGGTGACATTTTCCAAGTTCCCATGATTTCTTCTGACAGCTGAAGCATTTCCCGGCCACAGGGTTATCAGGGCTTAGAAGATTTTTGAATGCACAGGACTGACCAGTTGGTTCTACTTTTCAAATCCATTTAAGACAAAGTTGATGAGTAGACACATCCTTCATTATTTTTAAAGTAAGTTTGGTGGCCCAGGGCTTGACATCAGAGAGATTCTCTTGATTTCTTGGAGATTTAAACCTTCGCACAGTTTTCTGGCCCCTGACATGAATGTCACGAATGCTCTGGAGTGGGATGGCTATTTAACTTCTTTGATGTACACACTCTTCTTCATTTCTGAAACGAGGCTGACATAGAGAGCTCAGCAATACCAGGAGCTGAAAAACAGTAGGTGAAATGGGAGCTACACAAGGCTGAAAGAAACTTTCCACTTGAACCAGAGTCAGAGAGAGACACAAATGTGGGAAAGGCACTTGTGGGGAGGTGGTCAGTGTGGGTGTGATGGAAATAAAAGGGGGGGTGAGTGTGACAGAGAAGACCATGCAAATAGGTCACAATGTGGTACACACACATACACACACACACACACATACACACACACACACACACACACACACACACACACACACACGGGCGTCCTCCTGCCCTGATGGCCTGTAGACCTTGATTTCTGGCTTCTTGTTTCCTTGTACTGATTCCCTCATCCTATTTTGTCCTTCAGCACCAGATATTGTTTATGTCTACCTGAAATATCTCCATAGAATCTGCCTCTTGTGACCCAAATGCACGTGTCTAGCGTCTCACAGCACAACACAGCACTTCTCAGTTTGGGGACAGCACAGACATCACCACATTTGCTCTGGCCCCATTTTCTCGGGCTTTCTCAGGAGCATGAGACGTAGGTGCTGCAGAGGTTTTGGCATGAAGCACACACTCTTAACTCTTGCTGAAGTTGACTTCGTTTCCTCATCCTTCCTAACCTTGTACCCTCAGACACACTTCTCATGCGCACATCCCAAGGCCCTGTGCCTCTAAAAGAGGGTTACCACAGCCAGAGAAAGCCAGGAGAGACTGGAGACACACAGTCCTGCATAGCATCCCAGGACGGAATGCGGTCCGTGTTTACCACCACATCCAGTAAGAGCTGACTGTTTGCTGACCCAGTCCAAGCAGAATGATTTAAATGAGAACATCCCTTGTGGCACTTTGTGACAAATGCCATCTTGAGAGGCATCAGCTCACTTGAAAGCTTAATTCTATTAGAATACTCACATGTTGAAGTAAATGTGATTTTTAGAAACATTTAAACATTTAGGATAGTGTTTCAGAGCCTATTTAGGTTCATGGCCAAATTAAGTAGAAAACCCAGTCTCTCTCACACACACATACACGCATATGCACACATATACACACATGCATGCATGCACACACGCACATACACACACATACACACACACACACACACACACACACACACACACACAGCCTTTCCCAGTTGTCAACATCCCTTACCACTGATACATCCTTGTCAGTTCAGATCTGAACAGTACCTTCTAGTTCACTCATGGTCATGTTTATCCCATGGCTCTGAGCAGACAAACATGTACCCGTGACATCACACAGTGCGTATGTATGTACCCATGATATCACACATTGCGTATGGACCCGTGATATCACACAATGTGTATGTACCTGTGACAACACACAGTGCGTATGTATCCATGGTGTTACACAGTGCATACATATCTATGATATTACAGAGTGCATATGTACCCATGATATCATACAGTGTGTATTCACTGTTGTAATTCTTCTGTGCTCAGTTTACTAATCCCTCCTCTGAACTCTGATGAGTCCTCAATTTCACTTATTTTTTATTTTATTTACTGTCTCTATACCCTGGCCTCATATAGTATGGAGACTGAAGATTACCTTCCTGTAATGTATGCTTAAAGTTTCCGTATGACTTTTTTTTTTTTAACTTCTGTGTACTGACTCTCTGGAAATAGTTTCTAGAAGATTTCACCTCAATGATGCTTCTCTCTCTCTCTCTCTCTCTCTCTCTCTCTCTCTCTCTCTCTCTCTCTCTCTCTCTCTCTCTCCTTCTTTTTTGAGTTTTACTTTTAGAGTTTTTTCTTTATTAAGAATTTTTAAAATTTATTTTACATACAACCACAGATCCCCCTCTCATCCCTTCTCCCACTCCCCCCATCATCTCCCCCACCTCCCATCCCCTCCTCCAAAAGGGTAAGGCCTCCCATGGGGAGTCAGCAAAGCCTGGTACATTCAGTTGAGGCAGGACCAAGCCCCTCCCCCTGCATCAAGGCTGTGCAAGGTGTCCGACCATAGGTAATAGGATCCAGAAAGCCAGCTCATGCACGAAGGATAGATCCTGATCCCACTGCCAGGGGCCCCTCAAACAGATCAAGCTACACAACTGCCTTGCTTATGTAGAGGGCCTAGTCCAGTCCCATAGAGACTCCATAGTTGTTGCTTTAAAGTTCATGAGTTCCACTAGCTTGGTTTGGTTGTCTCTGTAGGTTTCCTATCATGATCTTGATGCCCTTGTTCATAGAAGCCCTCTTCCCTCTCTTGGACTGGAGCTTGGCTTGGTGCTTGGCTGTGGATATCTGCATCTGCTTCCATCAGTCACTGGATGGAGGTTCTTTGATGACAGCTAGGGTAGTCACCAACCTAATTACCCGGATAGGCCAGTTCAGGCACCCTCTCCACTATTGCTAGTAGTCTAAGGTGGGGTCATCCTTGTGGATCCCTGGGAACTTCCCTAGCACCTGGTTTCTCCCTATCCCCATGATGTCTCCCTCTATCAAAAGATATCGCTTTCATTGCTCTCCCACTCCATTCCTCCCCAAGCTCCACCATTCCTTTCCCTTATGTTCTCATTCCCCATCTCCTTCCCTCTATTGCCCTCCACCCCCAGTTTGCTCATGGAGATCTCATCTGTTTCCCCTTCCTAGGGAAATCCATGTATCCCTCTTAGGGTCCTCCTTGTTACCTAGTGTCTGTGGAGCTATGGGTTATAGTCTGGTTATCCTTTGCTTTACATCTAGTATCCACTTATGAGTGAATACATACCATGTTTTTCTTTATGAGTCTGGGTTACCTCACTCAGGATGATATTTTCTAGTTCCATCCATTTGCCTGCAAACCCCATGTTGTCATTTTTTTTTACAGCTGAGTAATACTCCATTGTGTATATGTACCACATTCTCTTTATCCATTCTTCAGTTGAGGGGCATCTAGGTTATTTCCAGGTTCTGGCTATCACTAATAATGCTGCTATGAACATAGTTGAGCAAGTGTCCTTGTGGTATGATTGAGCATTCCTTGGGTATCATTGGGTCTTGAGGTAGATTGATTGGTAGATCAGTGGTTAAGATCACTGGCTGCTCTTCCAGAGGACCTGGGTTCAGTTCCCAGCACCCACTCTCAATTGCAACTACAGTTCTCTGATGCCCTCTTCTGGCTTCTGCAGGCTCTTGTGTGCCTGTGATGCACATGAAACCACAAATGACTCCGTGTGACTTTTTAAAAGTTGTTTGACAGACCATACATTTATAGAATGGATTTTAACCTTCACTCCCCACACCCCTCTCTTCTTCCTCCCCTCCTCCTGTAACCTTTCTTTTTACAAGTCTCCATCCTGTTTTCATGTCTTCTTCTTAGGTATAATCCATTGAGTTTAATTAGAATTTCTTGCCTGAGTGTGGGTGTGAGATGGGAGCCCACTCCTGTTTGGTGCTGAATTCTGTTCTGTTGGCTAGTTATGCCAGAGTTTATTTCCTTCCTTGCATCTTGATCATTTCCAAGTTTTGGCAGATTTAAAGTTCATAAACTATTAAGCTCATGAAAGTTCCTTTTTAGGTGAATATTGCTTGTATTCTACAAGCATATATAGTTTTATTAAAAAAAAAAAAAAAAAAAAAAAAAAAAACCTCAGAAAACCTGCCAGCTGTGACTCCGCATCCTCTCGGCACTTGGTGGGATGATCTTGTTGTTGTTGTTGCTGTACCAGGATTGCAATGTGCTCTTGTTTCTGTGTGCATCTCAGAAGACAGGACGTCATGAAGCGGCTTTCATTCCCCATTTGCTGTCTGTCTATCTGCTTTGGTGAAATTACTGTGGCTTCTCCCAATCCTCTCTGGGGATGAACAACTCTGACTCATGGGTAGAATGAGGCAGCAATAGGAGCCACTTTGAAAGTATCCTGTCAGGCTGATTAACTCTAGAATAGATCTCCTAAGACAGAGGAGGGCAGGTCTGAGCAGTCAGTCTTTGGCATACCTCCTCGTCTGTAGTTCTGTGTTTAAGACAAAGAATATCATTGTGCTTAGAGGAGGCCAAAGTCATCTCTAGAGGGATACTGAACAAAGATACCCAATCGTGAATCATCCAGTGCTTCTCTCAGTTGGGGTTTTGACTGCTGGGGTTTTGACTGCTGCGAAGAGACATCATGACCATGGCAACTCTTATAAAGGAAAACATTTAATTGGGGCTGGCTTACAAGTTTAGAGGTTTAGTCCATTATCATCATGATGGGAAACAGGGCAGTTCATAGGCAGATGTGGTACTGCAGAAGGGGCTGAAAGTTCTACATCTGCATTGACAGGCAGCAGGAAGAGAGCGCCACACTGGGTATGGCCTGAGAATCTGAGACCTCAAAGCCACTCCCAGTGCCACACTTCCTCCAACACCACACTAGTAGTACCACTTCAAGGCCAAGCATTCCAGCACACGAGTCTATGGAGCCATTCCTATTCAAACCACCACATGCAAAATGAAGAGTGAATCTGAGTGGATATGTGGAAGATATGTTATGTGGCTGTCCTGGGGGAAGATGTCTTCCTTCCTTACCTTTCCTGATCTCAATTTTATTGTAGATTTATTCAATGAAGAGAAAAGAGGGTGAATGGAAAAACGTGGAAGAAAGTGCGAAAAGGAGATGGTGAGTGTTGAAAACTTGACAGAATCCAAATCACCTGGCAGATGGGTATCTGGGCATGCCTGGGGGGATTGTCTTGATTGTGTTAATTAAGGCAAGGAAACCTGCCCACTGTGGGTGGCTCCATTCCTTGACTGGGAGCCTGGACTCTACAAGTAGAGAAAAGGAACTGAAGAGTAGCATGGGTTCATCATTATCTTTTTTCTGGGTTCAGATGCAGTGTGGCCAACTAGCCCTCTGCTCCTACATCATACCTTCCCAGCCTGCTGCTTTGTCTACCCCCGCCATGATGGACTGGATCCCTCGGAAACCGTGAGCCAAAATAAAGCGTTTCCATCTTAACTTGACTTTGTCAGGCTGCTTTATCATAGCAATGAGAAAGTAATTAAGACAACAAAGTGTGACAAAGCAGAGGTGATGAGCCATGAAAATATAGAGCGAGTCGCAGGTTACTGTGCAGAGAGAGGGGGTTAAGACAAAACAGTGGAGCAGAAGACATTGCTTCCCTGGGGTGGAGAGTTGGCTGAGCAGGCAGTAAAGAGTTCACCACCTAGCTCCACTTGGGATGGGATGTGTCACATGCCTTTTTCTCACCAATAGGAAGAAGCAGAGGTGGCACTGCCCACTCAGCTGTTTTCATCAGGGAGGAAGGCTCCTGTTGTGTTCAGTGTGTTGTGCAGGAGACACTGTGAAGTTCAGATACAGTGTGTTAGAAACCAGAGCACTTTCCCCTCACTGTCCCCAGCAAGCCTGGGAGGGTTCTTACTGCAGATTTCTGATTGGTGAAATGATATGCTGTTTTAAATGTGTAAACCGTGTTTGGTCCTAATTGGGTTTGAAATGCAGTGTTATTAATATAAAGTTTTTGAGGCTCATGTAAGCGCTGCTTCCTTTTTTTGTGACTGAGTAATCTTTTATTGTATGGATAGACCACATTCTGTTTCTTTGGGCATTTTTGTGTGTTTCTCTTGTCCCAGCTTTTTGGGCACTGGGCTATTATGTCTCTCTAGGAACAAGCCACTTGTAAAGTATTGTCACACTGGCATTTATTTTCAGTGGAGCATTCTGTCGCTGCTTTTAATAAGTGGTGCATTAAAGCACACTACCTCCCTTACAAAGGAGATTTGGTTACTTGGAGTGGTCAGTTTTCCTTCAATTACTCTTGAATTTAGTCTTTTTTGACCCTGTGTATTCAAAGATGAAGATTTCTTTTAAAAAAGTTTTATTTACAACATTAAATTTGTTTCTTTGAGGGCCTATAAGAAGGCTCAGTGGGTAAAGTACCTACTGCAGAAGGCCAACAACAGACGTGACTCCACTGAGTTTCCTTCTGACCTCCACACATGAATGGGGGCACATGTGTGACCCCACCCATTACACACACACACACACACACACACACACACACACACACACACACATACCTAATAATATATAATAATGCCTTAAGTTTGTTTCTTTAGAAAACCCTCCAACCAAAAGCTTGTTACTATTTGTATCAACTATGATTTGAGAAAGAACTTTTGCTAATTTTATGCTAAGTGGATTAAGTCTGAATTTCCTCTGTAATTATTTTAATCTTGCTTTCTACCTTTGCTGTGTGGAGTGTATAGCTCATGGTTTTACAGTGTTGCTTCTATTAATTTCCTGTAGTTATTTACAGTGAGCCAGCATGTCACCAGACTGTCACATAGTAAACATCTACATAGAAACACAAAGAGGAAGTGAAGAAGTGAACCCAAATCGTGCTCTAACTTAGATCTTCTAAATTATGAATGTTTCCAGGGTAAATTGTCTTATTTCTTGTCATTTTCTTGAGTTGAATAAGAGCTTTAACTTTTGTCTTACCCACTGTCTTTCACACACTCTTCCAATTTTCAAAAGTAAATATATTGAAATTTTAGCAATTGCTTCCAGTTGTCCTTATCTTTATGGGCTAATCATTTTTTATTTCTCTAACACAGGAAGGGAGGTTATATGCCAATTTAGATTCATGCCAAGGGAATGGATACTTTCTTTAGGGCATCCAGAGCTTCAACTCTGAACCTGCAGGCACCTATTTGTATAAATTGAAGACATCAATATATTAGGGATAGCGATAGTGATGATAGTTTCCAATTCAAGTATTTTGCTGTTTTTAAAATACCCATATTTTAGGTATCAAAGAAATCTTATGTAATAGGCATTATCTTTGTATTTACACATGAAAATGAGACTCAGGAAAGTTATATGGCTCAGTGAAGGTGCCTAGAAGGGATTTGGACTAAACTTTGAAAGGTCTTAAAGCTCAGATGCTTCACACAGAAGCAGGGAGTGATGAGGACACCATTCACCCGTGAACTTTCAACCTGGGAACTTGGACTGAGAACTCGCTGTCTGCACCGTGTGCAAACCTGCCACCACTTCAGGAAGGACTCTGGGGTCTTTGGTATATTTGTAAGCAGATTTATAGTGATCTTGCTCCCTCCAGAAGGCACCGGCCTGTCTGTAGTTTCTTCTCCTCCATTGCCCATTCCTTCCCTGACTTTTAGACATGGCTATTGGCATCTTGTCATAGACTCCAAACAAAAATGGGATTCAGAATGTCTTCATGTGAAAGATGTACAAATCTTGCTAGGAAAAGCCTCTGGCCCAGTCCTGGCCACACAGTTGAAAACACTTTTACGATAGGACAGCTCTGCTACAATTAAACAAACATCTTATAAAGAGCTTCAACTTGTCAAAACTGGCCTGTTAAACAAGCTTGGAACCATTGGATAACAAACCAGATCTGCCCTTGGATAGCAAGTCCCAGTTTTATGGGTCTTCCAATGATCTCATTGTTATAATAAATGAGTACACCAGGTCTCCGTATCCATCAGGAAAGTCCTACAAGCCGTGCTTCAGATGACTCAATAAACTCAAATGTCTCCCATGCTGAAAGGCAGGCACACTGTGGATTTTCTTCACCTAGTGTCCTTAAAGTAACAAGCCAAAGCAACATTATCCTGAGGTCAGCCCCTGACTGGGGGAAATTTTTGTGTCTCAATTCATCTGGGAATCATGTCTGACACCTCCCTATGTGCCTCATTCCACTCTCTCCCTTTGCACAGGAATGTGAAATGTACCAGTGCGTACTGACCTGGAGCATTAGAACCTACCACATGCTCCTCTTCCTGTTAGAAACCACCTGCTTCTCTCCATACTCCCTTCCCCCCACCATCCAGAAAATTGCCTGGATACAGTGACATCATCCCACATATATCCTAACTTTGGAAGGAGAAGGTAAACACACACAGCCCTTCATACACCCTGAGGCCATAAGGTCAATGCAATAATTAGACACCATTATACATGTAAAACAAACAGAGAATTATCATAGATCTAGCCTTGGCAGATAATGTATCATGTTACATAGTTTATATTTTTCTATGGTCCCACATTTCCTGTGAGACTTGATGACAAAAAATTATCTAGTTCCTTAAAAACAACAGAACCAGAAATGAGATTTCTATGTGTGTGGATATAGGCCAGTGACATGAAGGACTTCAAATTTTTGCTTGGGCATTACAAAAATATCACAATGAAAATTATCTGGTTTTAAGACGTGAGGCTATCAGAGAAAATGTGTCCAATTTGTTAAACGACTTCAGGTTAGAAGACATAAGAGTGTGTCCTCTATATAGTGTGTCAAACACCTAAGACTAATCAAGTTAGAAAGAAGAAAGGTTTATTAGGCTTACAGTTTAGGAAGTCCCAGCCCATGATTGTTGTGGGGCCAGTATCAAGGTAGCACATTGCAGTGGTCACTATCAAAGCTCTCATACCATTGTCTGGAAGTGTGGGAAAGGAAGGCCCATGTTTTTATAACTTGTTGTTGGTTGCTTTGGGAGTGCTGCCACCCAGCTCACAAATAAATACACACAGGGAGGCTAATTTTTCCTTATGAAACAAGCTTGGCTTGTTTCTAGCCAGCTTTTCTAACTTAAATTATCCCATCTGCCTTTTGCCTCTCAACTTTTTATCTTTCTCTCCTCTATACACCTTTCTTTACTTCTTACTCCATGGCTAGCTGTGTAGCTGGGCAGCTGGTCCCTAATGTCCTCTTCTTCTTTTCTTGCTCCTTGATCATTTCTCCCTGAATTTCTTCTCCTATTTATTCTCTCTGCCTGCCAGCCCCATGATTCTTTCTCTTGCCTTGCTATTGACTGTTCAGCTCTTCATTAAACCATTTTTTTAGACAGGCAAAGTAACACAGCTTCATAGAGTTAAACAAATGCAACACGAAAGAATGCAACACATCTTTGCATCATTAAAACAAATATTCCATGGTATACACACATGTATCACATCTTAACATAATATTCCACATACAACAATAACCCTTCATACTCTGAGTGCTAAAAAAAAAAACTCCTACAATGACCCACTGTCTTAAGACTCCATTACCATCTAATAGCACCATGCTGGGGACCAAGCTTCTGACACCTGAGCCATAAGATCTAACCCATAGTAATGAGGAGGGTCCAGGGCAAATAAAGAATAGTGTCAGACACAGGCAGTGTTGGAGGCTTCAGAGAGACCCTGCCCTTAGGCTTTTCAGTGGTGGGCTCTTCTGCATCTTCTCACTGTGATTGCAACTGTCCACGCGGTGGTGTCTGTCACTGCACTTTGCCTTTGTCCATCTGTGTGGAACAAGTCCCAGAGTTTGCTAAGCAGAATGATTTCCAAATCCACAGGATCTCTCTTCCTCTCTCAGCACGCCCTCTTTCCTTCAGCTGTCCCTCACCTACAATGAACAGTAACAAACTCACTTACAGAAGTCATTGAACATTCTCAACTTCAGCTACAAGGACCTGTTACTATGAATAACAGATGGACACATCTCAACATCCTGAACAGAGTCACCAGGGAAAAGAAACAAAACCTCTTGTAAAAAGTCGACGGCTCCACCTGGGGATTGTGCAGTGAGTGGCCTGGGTCTTATGTTATGACTGTGGATTGCTGCTCTGCTGGGACCAAAGGAACCCTCTCCTCTAAGTATCACTGCTCTTCCAAAATAGTAGGCCTGTTTTTTTTTTTTTTCTTTTTCTTTTTTTAAGACAAGGGCTCACTATGTAGCCAAGACTTAACTCAAACTCTTGATCCAACTGCTTCTTCAGCCTTCCACGGGCTGAGATTACATGTGGACAGCACCATGGCTGGCATTGGTTTATTTTGGCCATACCTCTTATTTCCACTGTGAAACATTCTCCAGTCTTCCTGTTTATTCATCCAGGTTCAGCTTGGTTCATGAACTAGAAAATAAATGTGGGAGTCATTGTGGTGCCACACATGTCCAGATGCAATGAAACATGATAACAACGTGATAAAAGGTATTCACTAGCGAGCCTACCATGGATACTAACCATGAATTTACAGACCTGAATCCCTTTCAAGTTACTGTGATGAAGGTTGTGGTGCCCTGCATGTGGGCTTCGGGGCATAGCCTTGTCCTTGCTTCTTCTTAAGCAGAGCGATCTTGTCTGGGTGTCATCTGGAAGTGAGCGAAACTGAATTTCTCATCCAATATGCAACATGATCCCCACTCAAAGCAGACTCAGTCCCACTTGTCATTTCTCCAAGAGGCCTAAAAGATAACTATTGTATCATTACACATTTTTGTACATTAAACACGGCTCCACCCCAGGGCCAAGAAGCTAAGCCGCACAATCAAACTACAGTGACCTCTATGAGTTCCCATCAAGACACTAGAAGGGGTTTTGCTTAATTTATCCTTTGGCTGACTTGATTCAATGTCTTGGACAATGGGGGCTTTCAGAAGGGAAAACACACTTGGTTTGGAGATCTTTATTTTTTAAGAGTCTGCAGAAAATGTAAAAGTCAATTTCCTTTGCTGTGTTTTTTTTTTGCCCTTAATTCCAAACAATGCCATGTACTGCTGCTACCTCCAGGATCAGGAAGGCAGTAATTTACCAGATGTGGCTGCAAGGCCTTCATCTCCTACAGCAACAAATTAGCAACTCTTTCCCCGTCACAGAAAACTGTCACCAAAATAGTAGGAGACACAATGGCAAGTCCAATTTCTGTGTTGTTTCTTCAAGAGGGACCAGCTCAAAGATGAATGCCCTGAGCTGAGAGGCAAACTGAAGAGAAAATTACTAGGCTTCAGAGGCCAGGTGCAAGCAAGGAAGGGTGGGCTACATGCAACACCTTATCATAGACATTTTGTATCATAAACATTCCAAACATTACATGAGGATTGTAGCAGGAATCTTAAATGGTCTTATTAATAAAACTCAAACCTGGAGTCAGGCATTGGGGTAAATGCTGGAAGATCAGAGAAGAACAAGCCACAGCTACCTCACCTTGCCAATTCCTCAGCTGATCCTGTTTCCTCAGACTGGAAGCCTCTGAGAACTCATCCAGAATGAATCTCAGCTGAACTGTTGCTCAAAAGCCTGAAAGTTTAACCAGGCCAATGCTTCTAGTTTCTGGTCCTCATGCCTTATATATCTTTCTGCTTTCTGCCATCACTCCCTGGCTTGCTTTCTGTGATTAAAGGCGTGAGTCACCATGCTTGGTTGTATCCTTGAACACACAGAGATCCAGAGGGATTTCTGCCTCTGGAATGCTAGGATTAAAGGCATGTGCTACCACTGCCTAACCTCTATGTTTAATATTGTGGCTGTTCTGTCTCTGACCCCAGATAAGTGTATTAGGGTGCACAATATTTCGGGGAACACAATACCACCACAGAGGATTATTGTTGTCTATTGGCTGAGGAGGAAGATGGTGTGTTTGCTCCAATCCTCTGCAACATTTAAATGGATCGAGAGTTTTGGTTGTTTTTTTTTTTAATTACTTTTAGAAAGAGAGAAAGAGAGTGAGTGTGTCATGTGTGTATGGTGTTTATAGAAGTCAGAAGAGGTCATTAGATCCTCCGTGGCTGAAGTTACAGGCAGCTATAAGTCATCCAACATGGATGCTGGGAACCAAACTCTAGAAGAGCGACAAGTGCTCTTCACCAACCAGCCGCATCTCCTGCCTCCGGACTGAGTTTCCTTCCATGCTTCAGGTTTTCCGGGAAGATGAGCAAAGCCAGGCCCTGCACTTCATTGTTGTTGGGTCTCCTTCGGCTGTTCTCTCCTGTCATTTCTGAGAAGACTGCAGGCTGCTTGTCCCTGCCCAAGCTCTGTACCCCTTCTTTTGTGAACTTTGGTGCAGTGTTTGCAGAACCCGAGAGGACGGGCTCCCCCACCCCACTTCACAGCATTGCCGTTAAAAATCCTTCCTCTTTTCAAGACTTGGCTCCAGTTGTACATCTAAGTGTCTCTCTAGCCCTTTTCACACTCAGAGAAAGTGCACACATAACACATACAAAGCCCACCTGAAGAACAGTGTATCACCCCTGCTTAGAGGAGCAATTCTAAGTGAGAAGATGGAACCTCCAACAGGCACTGTGCACACCAAAGTGAGGCCTCAAATACTAAGGCGCCAGGCTTGTCAGCTCAGAACTAAGCATCCCGCCTCCTGGTCATTAGTCATGTAGTTCTGTCAGACCAGTTAACTGAATCCTCCTGGACGGTCATCATCAGGTGCCTAAGAAAAACACAGTTAAAGCCAAGTCAACACACTTTTATTTATTTACTCAGATTTGGGGGGAAAATGAAATCACAAGGAGGGTTGCCATTCTAAATGAGATGCATTGAGAAAGTCTAACATCAAAGAGGGGAAGCTGGCCGCCCCCATGACATCATAGGGGAGACACAAGGAAGATCTTATGTGGATCTGAACCACTGTTTTATGGTAGTTGTATCAAGTAAGTTCAGCCTCCCGTTAAGGACTTTATGTATGTTTACTTTCTCTGGAAATTACTCAGCTTTGCAGTTACCCAAAGTGAGCTCATGTGCGGAGAAAATGTGGTAAATAATCCTAGCATGTGGTATTGGATTTCAGAATGTCCATGCAGTTCTTTACGGAGATTTCACATCTGTCTGGGTAGTCCTTCTACATCGAGGCTACGCTATCCCATGCTCCGTTCCTTAACACAACCCTTATATATGTTCACAGTAGCTGCTTTGATAACATTGTCTGTGAAATCAACTACTACTGGACTCTGGATACTTTTACTCTGGGAGTCTCGGGCACACCTTTGTGCTTTCCAACACACAGAATGATTTCTTAGTCAATGTTAAATGTTTTAGATAGTGTGTAACAGCTGTCTTCTAATTTTCTTTCTTTTTTTTTTTCTTATGAGAGTCTCTGTTACTGATACACTTCTGTTTAGTTCCTTGTTCCTTCTTTATTAAAAAAATTAGACCACAGTGAATCAACAGCATCTATTGTGCAACATCTGATGTCTCTGCTTATATGTTTTAAATTTTTATTTATTAATTATTAGTGTGTGTGTGTGTGTGTGTGTGTGTGTGTGTGTGTGAGAGAGAGAGAGAGAGAGAGAGAGAGAGAGAGAGAGAGAGTGAGTGAATGAGTTCAGGCATACTTGTGCCATGGTACATGTATGGAAGCCAAAGGACAGCATTTGGAGGTCAGTTCTCTTCCTCCCACCTTTAAGTGGGTTCAGGGATTGAACTCAGGCTGGCAGGTTTGTAGGACGAGCACATTTTACATCTCACTGCCCACACCCCACCCCCTACCCCCCACCTCCTCACCCCTAGTTTGGACTCACCAGACTCACTAGCCTGCTGAGTGCTGCTTTTTCTCAGTCGAATTAGATTTCACTCCAGGACTGTCAGTCTGAGCACAGCAGGGTAACTGAAAGAAACTCAAAATCCTCTGAAGAAGGCCTGTTTGATGTCGGGAAAGTAGGATTTTAATATGAGAATGAAAAAATCAAGAAGGCCATTCACTCTTAAAAATACACAAATACATAAACGTATACTATGTAATTTTTTATTTTTTTTTTTTTTTTCAGCTGCTTCCTCTAGGGGTCATTCTTATGTCTCCATGACTTAGCTGCAGCCCGTGCCAGCTCAAGCACCTATAGTCTAAAGCATCTACACACTGTTAGTAGATTGGTGTTTGACTTGGCAAATGGGCAGTTTTCAGGTGTGTCCAAGTTCCCACTTTGGGCTGGGCACTCTCAGGTGTCTCCTTGGCAGGAGACAGATGGCATAGTTCCTTATTAAGGTCCTTAGTTGTGACAACATTCCCATGGCCTCCCTGTCTAGTGTGCTGCTTTCCCCCTCACCCCAGCAGACCATTTTTCAAGAGAGTTTTAAATTTGACCTTCAGTTCACCTGTGGTACAAGTTAACAGTTCTTGGGAGGTAACCATCCAGTGCTGTCCAAGAAAAGTGGCCAGATAGAAGGCCAGTGCATCTGGACAGGAGTCTAAAGAGGAAAGGACTTGCTTCAGGGTTTATAAAATACTAAAGATGGGCATGCACTGATAGCTTCCTAGTTCATTAAATGCACAACATAATGTCTTTTGATTGGCAATATTTTTCCTGCACAGCAAGAAAATGATTTTTACAATAGAACATAATCCCTTCAACTCATTGAGCTGGGTATCTAGGTAAAAAGAAAAAACATGGAACGTTTCAAAGTAGAAATTCCTTCAGGAAAGAATCATTTCAACTACCATGAAACAGGAAGCATACATGAGATGCCACTTAGAAACTCTCGAGCCGACATGAAGGCGCACACATTAGACTCCACTCATTCATACTGTGCTTTCATTTTTATTTTCGTAATGTTCCTATAAAATGCCCTTCAAATCCACCTCATAAGAGACCACAGAACCGGACCAAGAATCTAGCACTGGTCAGCTTCCCTGTTGTTCTCTTTCTTACAGAATTGCTTGTCATGTGGAACTGAGGGAAGCATAGGCTTTGGTGCCGAGTGGATGCCTCTCCAGCTGGACTCTGCCTCTGACTTCAAGGTGGTCTTAAGCAAGCCTTTCTGTCCCATATTCTCTTGGGAATATCATAGTTTAGGATTTAGACATATCTGGCATTCTATCAGATTTAAGCTCTTAGAAAAGCATAATAGCCCAATGCAGTATAAAAACAAAACAAACAAGCTCTCATGTGTATCTTTGCCACTTCTGGGAGATAATACTTTTGGTTCATGATATCTGACTGCATTCCTATTTTTCTTCATTCTGGAGTAAAAAGCATCCAGCAAGAGTATATTTATCAGAGTTTATATTTATAGTTGCCATCTATATCAGAGATATTTGCTTCTTCATAGCACATGATTATACTTATGATTTATGATATGTTTATAGTCAACAAGGCTTATAAAGAGTAAAAATTCAGTTTATTGGTTTAAATCTTTAGGAGTAAAAATTTGAATGAAGGAGACAAGATGTGTTCCAACCATCCATTAGGCTGATATATTTATAAAACCAAGTAAGTATGCCATTGAGTTTGTAAGATAGTTTGACTTGGTTCTAAAACACTAAGAACTATTTTAAATGGGGTGCTGTGTGAACTATTGTTAGAGAGTCTTGAACAAGACTCTCTTGGTTCAGAGAGGGCACAATGACAGACTAAAGGAGTTATCCCATTCAAGTTTGGCATGGTGAACCAACAGATTCAGTTAGGGTTGCTTACAGGTACGTAAATGAGGGCTTCCTTACAGGCGCACAGGCAACCTGTACACAGCTACAGCATGGGAGCGACTGTCTCTGTCCCTCCCCGCAACTATTAACTGCCCATGGTTTACCAGTGGTCTCAACCTTCCTAACGCTGCGGCCGCTTAATACAATTCCTCATGGTGTGGTGACCCCCCCCCCCAACCATGAAATTATTCTTGTTGCCACTTCATAACTGTAATTTTGCTACTGTTTTGAATCGTAAACATTTTTGGAGATAGAGGTTTGCCAAAGGGATCATGATACACAAGCTAGTATGGCTGCTATATGTCCTCAAGGAGAGTGAGCACCTGTGTGCTTCTCTCCTTTCTCAGAACAATAATCTGTGCAAGTCCGGGACTGACCATGCCATGTCCACAGGTCAGTGATCCAAATACAGCTACTAGAATGTCCTTATCAAAGTACAGTAATTAGATTTTTGTTCTCTGTGTATTTACCCCTTCTGAGTAAATAACTGAGGTGGCTACTATTCTGCTAGGTTATGCATGACCACACTGTTTCCACTACCTGGGAAGTCTGTGAGCTGGATCATTTCAAAAGAATTAGTCACTATATAAGATTTTTTTTTTCCTGGCATTCCTCCAACCCAAGTTTTGCTAATCTAAAGCATTTTCTTATTCAGTGGCAATAAAAACAAGTTTAAAATACATACCATATAAATAAAAGCAGTTAGCTGAGCCTAGGAATCACCCCCACTCCCCGCTCCCCGCTGTCCAGTACTCTCAGCCACCTTCTCCTTCTCTCTATTTTCATTTCGGGGAAATTAGAAAATGTCTTAGTCTTAGCTCCCATGCTCTCCGGCCTTTAGTGCTCTCTCGTCTTTGGCACCCTCTACTCACTCACCCCCTTCAGAAACCCAGGCACATTGCATCCTTTCCTTCCAAGAAGCCTTTGGAAGAGGTGGTCTTGTATGGTTTGTCACAAAGAGGGTGAACACTTTGATCAGACAGTCATCCAAAGCAAAGGCTTTAACAAAAATGGAAGAAATTAGGCTGTGGATAAATAATGACTTTACTGGCAAGTGAACCCAATCTAGTGCTCATGAGTTTAGGAGCACCTTGGGGACTAAGATGTGAATTCTACAGAGTCTTCTGCACCTAACACACTACCTTACAAAGGGTAGGCTGTGGGCTTCATGAATATTTGACTGATGCATGACTGAAGGAGATGCATAAGTGAGTGAAGAATTAATGAGCCTCCTTTAGTGTGAAAAAAAAAAGCAACAATTTTCATGGAGTAATGCAGAGTTCTGATGGAACCTCTGAATGGCACATTCGGTGTGATTTTCAAATCACATATTTTATGTAGTTTATTATCTGTGTGGTCTTAGTGAAATTAAGGTTTTTTTTTTTTTTTTTTTGGTTTTTCAAGACAGGGTTTCTCTGTGTAGCTTTGTGCCTTTCCTGGATCTCACTCTGTAGACCAGGCTGGCCTCGAACTCACAAAGATCCACTTGCCTCTGCCTCCCAAGTGCTAGGATGAAAGAGGCATGTGCCACCACCTCCTGGCCAGGAAATTAAGTATTAAAGTTTATTCACTACCAGATTATTTCCTTGTCTAGAAAACGGCAGCAAATATTGAGCCAAGTAACTGAATGAAGGAATGGATGGACCAGAGGCCTTCAGAGCAATGGGCCAATGAATGAAACCCCACTAGGGGGTAACACAAGCCTCAAAGACACCACTTACCCGGGTACCTCTGGGTGCAGTTTCTAACAAATGGGCACCTTTGCAACTTTCTTGATTTCCAAAGGCTGAACTCACCAGGGCTTTATCTAGCCACGAACTATTATCCCCAGGCTTGGGAGCAGGTAGAGGTTGGCTCAGGCTGCCAGGATGTTTCCTTGTTGTGACTGACTTTGGCCATATATTCGATGCTATTATCTCTGTGGGACTATGTCTCAAATTTATGTGGATGGGTACAGTTTCATGAAAATTAGATAAGTGGTCTAATGTGTGGTGTCAGGAGGTTAATGAGTGGTCCTATTTGAAATGACTTTATGCTCTTGCCATGTGGCACTCAGGAAAACTCAATCTAGGAGTTTATGAAACATAAAAAGAGAATTTGTGCTCTGTGTTCAGAAGAAATGCCAAGGGTTATGAATGTTCCCAGGAAACAGCAATATAAAAATGGAGTTTCCTGTAAGTGTGGAGTTTGTTTTCAGAGAATAGTCAGTGCAGTGTTTTCCAGTACTGACTCATCTCCTCTCTACCTTCTTCATGAACCTCCATACGACCAGCATCAGAAGCTGTGTTCCCACAGTTATCTCCCATGTATCCTCCAACTCTATCCTAATGGTTCAGTTTGCCCTCAGAATCTTCACACTTTTGCCGTTACATAAGACAGTATTGCACAGCTCGTGAGTCATGTTTTAATATGTATTTGTCTATGATTCATCTTCTCAAGAGTTCCTTGACAAAGAAGCTTGTATCATGCAGTTTATGTCATAGCTTTTATAGGACCTGAATTCCTAACTTTAACATAAGAGAAATGTAATAAGCTTTTATTGTTTGAGTGGTTGATTTACCACATATAATAACCTGCTGCTTCTAACCCGTGTGATCAAGGAAAGAAACACTAGGCAGAATTCTAGGGAAAGTTCTTTGTATGCCTCAGGGCTCCGCCCATATTGGGACAACCCTCCAGACAGTTTTTTGTCTTCATCCTGGCCAGTGCTTCTCCTCAAGTAAGAACACAAAAAAAAGTGAACAAAACAACAACAAATGGAAACTTCAAATATTAGCTTCAAATACAAAGACAACTGGCTGCCCGAGGAAAACACATGCTTTAAGATGCTCACCCTTGCTAATAATAAACTCTATATGTTTGAAAAGACTGTTGTCAAAATAACATTGGTGTGCTGCTGAAATCATAATTGGCACTACTGTTCTGGCCCTGTGACCAGTTTTACATCAGGGACTTATTTTCCAGTTTTTTCCTCCCAATCATTGCAATCATTTGCTCTAGTAGAGTCTAAATTGAATGGCATGCACCATAAACCTGCTCCCCACTGCAGCTCACACTGGCATTGTAAAACACAGGGAACAGTGGGAGGCATTGACGTGGCTCACACACTGACCTCTTAAAAAGCAAAGAGGAGGAAAGAACATCTCACAGCCCAGGTTCCTCCAGAATCCACACACACAACTCCTGACTGCCTGGCTCAGCCCAACACTCATCGCCACTGGATACCAAGACACAGACGCAAGGACAGTGAAAACAGCCTTGGTCCCATCCGGGGACTCACAGGTATGAAGCCGTTCAGTGGAAAAGACTGCCTTTGAGTTACGCTGCCCGAGTAGGTAGCCACATCTAAGTTCTGCTGTACAAATCGAGGGAAAATAAACAAGAAACCCCACCAAGACTCCATTTAGCTGGTCACAAAGGCTTTAGAGGAGAAATGCTTTTTCAACTGCCTATAAAGTCTATTGGCTATGCTTCTCCCTCAAAAAATGAAAGAATAAAGAGATGATGTAACTGAATTACTCTGCCTAACCAACTGATGGTTTGAAAATTCAATTCTTTCCTGACATCATCACTAATAATAAAACTTAAGCTATTAAAACAGACTTATATTTTCATCAGAAATATGTGATACAGTCCTGGATATAAATTTCTTGTAAGCAGATTCTGACTGGAGATATTGTATCGCAGTGATTTAAAGATTTAGTTGGCAAAGTTTAGGTACAAAGATCTGAATTTTGAATCTTCAGGACCCATGTCAAGGCTTGTGGTGGTATATACCTGAAATCCCCAAGCAAGAGGTGAAGGAGAAGAAGAGGAGACAGATAGATCCCCTGATTTTGTTGACCAGCCAGCCTAACTGAATCCACAAGCTTCAGATTTAGTGAGAAACCCTGTCTCAAAAAAACAGGCATGTAGCAAGAATCTTAAAAGTTCTTATTGATAAAATCAAACCTGGAGCCAGGTATTGGGGTGAACTGGAAGATCAGAGAACAAGGCACAGCTAACCTCACCTGGTAAAGTTCTCAGCTGGTCTTGTTTCCTCATACTGGAAGCTTCTGTGTCCTCATCCCAATGGCTCTCAGCTGAACTGCTGCTTGAAATCCTGAAGCATAACCAGCCAAATGCTTAACCAGCCAAATGCTTCTAGTTCCTGGTCCTCAAGGCTTAATATATCTTTCTGCCTTCTACCATCACTCCCTGGGATTAAAGGCTCGCTTTCTGGGATTAAAGGCATGTGTCACCATGCTTGGCTGTTTCCAATGTGGCCTTGAACTCACAGAGATCCAGAGAGATTTCTACCTCTGAAATGCTAGGATTAAAGGCGTGTGCTATCACTGCCTAACTAGTGGCTTTTCTGTTCTCTGACCCCAGATAAGTTTATTAAGGTACACAATATTTTGGGGAACACAGTACCACTACACAGACAGGAAGTGAAAGACAGTCAACACCAAAACTCTGGCCTCCAAACAGGAATACATACACATACACGCACCCCCCACATATGTGAACATTTAGAATAACATATACACAAAAAAACTTAATTTGAATGTTAGTTATCATGTGACGGTAATTTGATGGCAATACATTTTCTTTTTTCCCAACTTCTCTAAAAGTGAAGACATTTAAGTTATTGCTTTTCCTCTGAGTATAGTTATCACTATGGCCTGTGAATTCTGATGTAAATTATTCTTCTTTACATTTCTCTCTGAGTGGTTTATAGTCATTTATAATGTTTTCTTTGTGATCTAATTATCCCTACAAGGCATGCCTCTTAAGTTCCAAATACTTATGACTCAAATTCTTAACCACTTCAGAAAGAAGTGACTTACTTTCTAGTTGATTTTCGATGGCTATGACTTCATGTGGCCTTCTGATCTTTTCAAGTTGAAATCATTGTGAACAAGAACATGAAAGGTTTCACAGTCACGCATGCTCCATCAGAACATGAGCTCTTTCTGTGACCATGGGTGTAGTAAATGAAGTTCTTTCTCATATTATTCTACTCCTCTATGATATTACTGGAAGTCTCTCTGAGGAGAAAGGTACACTTTATGTCTTATTAGATTTTTCATACAGTTAAACTTATTTAGTTTTAGTCATTTCATTGCAGAGCTGTTTGTTGCATATATTATAACTGTCACTGTGAGAGTCATTATTTCCTCAGCTACTTAGTTCTCATATCCTTCTTTCTACCCTAACATCTGTTGCAAAAAAGATTAACAATTTTTTTTAATTATGTTTATGTGTGTATATCAGTATGGGAGTATATGCACACGTGAGTGCAGGTATCTGCACAGGCCTGAAGAGGGCACCAAATCACCTGAAGCTGGAGTTAGCAGACTGTTGTAAGCTGTCCAACATGGGTGCTGGGAAATGAACTCCAGCCCTCTGGAAAAGCAGCAATTGCTCTTAACCACTGAGCCATCTTTACAGACCCCGAATTGCCACTCTGTGTTTCTTTTTCTTGTTCCCTGGTATCTTTTAATAGAGTTATGCATATACCATAGCAATCAGTTTTAGAGTATTTCCAACACTACACAAAATGCTGTGTTCATTCCTCCCACCACCACCACCCCACCCAGCTCTAAGCAGCCATAAATCAATTTTCTTTCTTTACAGAGTTTCCTATTTACAACACAGTATAGTAGGGGAACCATAAAACTGCAGGTCCTTTGTGGGTGATGAACTTCACTTAATACAATGGTCTGAAATGCATTCATGCTTTAGGAATTAAAAACATTAAGAGATTGTTCTTTTTACTTTCAATATTGTTTTATTGTGTGGATAGGTCCTATTTCATCAGCTGATATGCAGGCTTTTTCTCACTTTACATCTACTATGATGGAGGCAGTGGTCATTATTCATGTATACAATTTTATGTCTCTTTAGTGTGCATATAAATTTGGGTGGAAAACTGCTGAGTTATGTGATTATTCTGTTTTAATTTTCCTAAGCAGTCACATGACTTTATATCCCAGCCACAGTGTATACAGGTCCCATGATCTCCTTATTTCTCTGCATCCTTTCTGCCCTTCTTAATGTGTTTCTCTGAGTGTAGCTGTCATAGACAGCATGAAGGGACATCCCTCTGGACTTTGACTTTCATTCTCTGATGGCTGGTAAATTCCTTTGATCTGAGAATCTAGAAAAAATATTTCTGAGTTCAGAAATTCTCTTTAATAGCATGACAAAATGTGGGTTTTATTTTAAAAAATACAATTTTGAGGTGCTTGAGAGATTACTCAGCCTTTGGTTCTTTGTGGAGGATTCTGGATGGGTTCCCCGGCATGTGCCAGCTTACAATCACCTGTAACTTCAGTTCCAGGGGAACTAACAACATCTTCTGGCCTCTGGCCCCCACAGGCACCAGGAACACACATAACACACATACATGCAGGCAAACACATACACATAAAAGAAAAGGTCTTGGTGAAGATCTTTTCCCATTCTGTAGGCTGTCGCTTTGCCTTGTTGAGCGTATCCTTTGCTCTACAAAAGCTTCTCAGTTTTAAGAGGTCCCATTGATTGATTGTTTGTCTCAGTGTCTGTGCTACTGGTGTTATATTTAGGAAGTGATCTCCTATGCCAATGCGTTCAAGACTACTTCCTACTTTCTCTTCTAGCAGGTTCAGAGTAGCTGGATTTATGTTGAGGTCCTTGATCCACTTGGACTTAAGTTTGGTGCACGGTGACAGATATGGATCTATTTGCAGCCTTCTACACGTTGATATCCAGTTATGCCAGCACCATTTGTTGAAGATGCTTTCTTTTTTCAATTGTACACTTTTGGCTTCTTTGTCAAAAATTATATGTTCATAGGTGTATGGGTTAATGTCAGGGTCTTCAATTGGATTTCATTGGTCCACATGTCGGTTTTTATGCCAATACCAAGCTGTTTTTATTACTGTAGCTCTATAGTAGAGCTTGAAGTCAGGGATTGTGATGCCTCCAGAGGTTGTGACAGAGGACTGATATCCAGAATATATAAAGAACTCAAGAAATTAGACATCAAAACGACTAACAGTCTAATTGAGAAATGGGCTTTAAAACTAAACAGATTTCTCAACAGAGGAAACTCAAATGGCTGAAAGACATTTAAGGAATTGCTCAATATCCCTAATCATCAGGGAAATGCAAATCAAAACAACTCTGAGATACCACCTTATGCCTGTCAGAATGGCTAAGATCAAAAACACTGAAGACACTTTATGCTGGAGAGGATGTGGAACTAGGGGAACTCTCCTCCACTGCTGGTGGGAATGCAAGCTTGTACAACCACTTTGGAAATCAATATGGCACTTTCTTAGAAAATTGGGAGTCAATCTCCCCAAGATCCAGCTATACCACTCCTGGACATATACCCAAGAAATGCTCAATCATACCACAAGAGCACTTGCTTAGCTATGTTCATATCAGCATTGTTTGTAATAGCCAAAACCTGGAAACAACCTAGATGCCCTTCAACTGAAGAATGGATAAATAAATTGTGGCACATATACACAATGGAATACTACTCAGCAGAGAAAAACAATGACATCATGAGGTTTGCAGGCAAATGGATGGGTCTAGAAAAAAATCATCCTGAATGAGGTAACCCAGTCTCAGAAAGACAAATATGGTATGTACTCACTCATAGGAAGATGCTAGATGTGGAACAAGGATGACTGGACTGCTACTCACATCACCAGTGAGGCTACCTGGAAAACGGGACCCCAAGAAAGACACGGAGAAATGGATGAGATCTACATGAACAGCCTGGACATGTGTGGGAGCAATGAAGGGCGAGGGTCGAGGGAAAGAGAGTGGGAGATCCTAGCTGGATCACAGAAAAGAGAGGGAGAACAAGGAATAGGAGACCATGGTAAATGAAGGCCACATGAGAAAGGAAGAAACAAAGAGCTAAAGAGGCCCACAGAAATCCACAAAGATACCCTCACAAAAGACTGCTGGCAATGGTCGAGAGACGGCCGGGACTGACCTACTCTGGTGATGGGATGGCCAAACACTCAAATAGTTGAGCCATAAACCCCATCCAAGGACTGAGGAATCTGGATGCAGACATCCACCGCTAGGCCCTGGTGGAGCACTGGGAGTCTAATTAGTGAGAAAGAGGAGGGTTTATATGAGTGAGAATTGTTGAAACCAAGGTTGGATAAAGCACAGGGACAAATAAGCAAATGAATGGAAACACATGAACTATGAACCAAAGGCTGAGGGGCCCCCAACTGGATCAGGCCCTCTGAATAGGTGAGGCAGTCGATTGGCTTGATCTGTTTGGGAGGCATCTAGGCAGTGGTACCAGGTCCTGGGCTCGTTGCATGAGTTAGCTGTTTGAAACCTGGGACTTATGCAGGGACGCTTGGCTCAATCTGGGAGGAGGGGACTGGACCTGCCTGGACTGAGTCTATCAGATCGATCCCAGTCCTCAGGGGAGACCTTGTTCTGAAGGAGGTGGGAATGGGGGGTGGGCTGGGGGAAGGGGAGGGCGGCAGGAAGGGAGAGAACAAGGGAATCTGTGGCTATTATGTAGAACTGAATAGTATTGTAAAATAAATAAATTAAAAAAAAAAGAAAAGGTCTTTAAAATGTATCATTGTGAAGCATGTTGTCTGAGTTCAGTCTTTAAATTCATCAATTTCTTTCTCTTTCTCCTTATTCTTTTTCTCTCCATTTTGTTTGCCTTTATGAATCAGAGTCTTATGATTTCAAGTTGTGTTTGAATTCAATGTGTCTGTGGTCCTAAACTCGTGGCAATCCTCCTGCCTCAGACTCCATGCATAGCTACTCTTTCCATAATTAAAAAATAAGTCAATTTGATGAACCCTCAATATTAAATTATTTTCTCTTTTTTTTCTAAAGATTTATTTACTTTTATTGCTATGCATGTGTATGTGCTCCTGTGGTACAGGTGCCCACTGAGGCCAGAAGACAGCATTGTATCCCCTGGAACTGGAGTTGCAGGCTGTTGTTAGCTGTCAGTGTTGGTGTTGGGAACTGACCGCAGGTCCTTTGCAAGAGCCGTATGTGTTCTTAACCACAAGCCATCTCTCCAGTCACGTGATTTAATTATTTTCCAGAAAATATCTCCGTGTTAAATTTCTTTGGTTTGTTCTCCAGATCTTTCATTTTCCCCCCTCTTGATATCGTATGACTTAAACGTTGCTCTACCTTTGAAATCTTTTAATTATGCAATCATTCATGCTTTTAAATTCAGTGATGGCTCCAATGTAGCCGATAGCAGCACAACCATGGACCCAAGGACAACTAGACAGCCTGGACAAAATTGATGTTACTGAACCACTAGGCACTTTTAGGGTCACATGATCTCAAAAGACCAAGATGAAAGAGAGGAAGGGCTAGCAGAAAAGCCAGCACAGCAATCATATCCACTTCCTCCTTGGGCTGATTCTTCATTTTCAAGCTCTGCCTGTGAAAAAGGGTCTTTGTTAAACACAACACTTCTGATCAAAGGGGCCGCACTAAGAAGTGGGGACCAACTCCACTCAGACAAATTCTCTCTCACACACACCTTGAAAAAATTGATAGTATTTAATGTATGATTTGACTAGGATAAATTCACCGCAGCCAAACTGCCAGGCAGAATATAAAATTACCATTATCTAAAAAAAATCACGTTATTGTTCAAGCTTTCTTATATCATAACTGAAATAGCAAAAAATAGGACCAAATGAATTAATATCTAGAAAAAAATAGAGAACCAAAGAAGAGTCACAAAAGATGGAAAAACTGGCTAAGAATGCTAGCATAGTTATAATTGCAAAACTATCAGAGAACAATGAAATTGTTGAAATCCAAGGATAGCATGCAAAGAAAGGACGGGCCTTACCTTCAAGAATAGAGTGTTTAAAGTACAGTTAAATGGTAGAAAAAGATACACTGCTCAAATAGTATTCCAAAGTAAATTGGGGTGGACATTTGAAAATCCAGGAAAGATTTTTACAGCAAGATATACACATTTCATGTTTTGAACATGTCAGTTAAAAGTATACAGTAGTTCTAGAACTGTACATAGA
The DNA here is from genome assembly GCF_004664715.2 of Peromyscus leucopus. Classification (NCBI taxonomy): domain Eukaryota; kingdom Metazoa; phylum Chordata; class Mammalia; order Rodentia; family Cricetidae; genus Peromyscus; species Peromyscus leucopus. The sequence goes on along the minus strand of NC_051076.1, from coordinate 12,524,856 downwards.
ACAAATATTTAAAACAAAAATTGAAACTACAGAGACAAACAAGTACAACAAAAGATTTTGATACATTTTTAAAAGTAATATAAACAAGTGATAAAAAGAATAAGACAGCAAGAAATAGAGAATACCTGGAAAAGACAGTCAAGGAATTAGATAACTGTCAACCAACACAAGAGTAAATTACACATTCAAGAGGCAAGGGCAAGTTAATTTTAAAGGCTTGAATCTTGGAGTATGTTCTCTGATTACACTTAAGGGAAATTGCTAATGATAAAGATAGCTGGGAAGTCCACAAATGTTGAAAACTAAACAATAGCTCATGGATCAAAAATAATCGTGATATAAATTAAAAATAATTAGAACAAAATTGACATCCGACAACTTACCAGGTTTGGTGATGCACACCTGTTATACCAGCACTCAGGAGGCTGACATAGGAAGATCTGGAGAATGAGACAGCCTGGACAGACAGGATAGACCAGACTTCATCATAAGGGTCTAGCTCATACCAAAACAAACAAACAAACAAACAAACAAACAAAAAAAGAACACCCAAAACAACAAAACAAACAAACAAACAAACATCTTAAAATACATTTCTGGAAAAGGTATTTGTTTTTACATTTTGTACAAGCATTTAAAACATGAGAAAATTATAAACAATTATATGTAAATAAATCTGAACTTTTAGATAAATGTACATAGTTTGGAAAAACACACCATTCCAACACTAACTCAAGAATATACAGAAACTCAAAATAGTTACATTCATGGCTTTAGCCAATTACTAAATATTCTCCTGAGAAGGAACTCTAAGCCCAGATGTTTCTACTCCCGGCTTCTCCTCAACATTTAAACCAATATTAGAAAACAATTCTGGAGCAGATTTATGAAGGGACACTTGCTAACTCATTCTATGATTGCGAAGCTTCAAGAGGATGTGAGAATGTGTTAATTAAGGAAAATGATGGGCATGTTTATCGTATGAAAACAGATGAAAAGTCCATAAAGGTCAGCAAAGGGAGTCAGCTGTGATGAAAGCCAGGGTCTGTCAGGATTGATCCAGATTATGTTTTTAAAACTGTTATTACATTGGAAGGAAAGAGGAGCAATGTCATGTGGTCTTTCTGTCTGAATGTTGATGTCTTTATAGAACCATTTGATTAACATTCATTTATGATGAACACACTTAGACTATAGGAGCACAAGAAGCTCCCTTTGTCTAGTCAAGGAATCTATAAACATCTCCATCAAGTTTGAGGGTGATTTATTCAAAGATCTCCTTTTGATGTTGGAGACAGAGAAGGACACTTCACTCTTGTCATTATTTTGGGGGGTCCTACATAGAGCAACAGGATAAGAAAAAGAAACAAAAGATATAACGCTTGGAGAAGACAAGTAAATTGCAATTTTGGTTCCAGGTATAGGAAATCCAAGTGATTTATGGCCCAACTATTAGAATTCCGAAGTGACCCTTGTAAGTATGCTGCAGAGCGAGCAAACTATTTAATAATAGGGTATGCACATTCCATCGCAGAAGGGGATGGATGGTGGCTGGAGCTCTATGTGTGGCAACAGGACAGGAGGACCAGTTTGTGACGCACTGTGAGCCAAGAAGTGGAGGGCCTGGGCCGAAAGAGACCTAGCCTGTAACCACCAAGCATCACCCCCATAGCCTGACATCTGCCATTTAGCCCCGTGTCCACAAGGTGCTCCCTCCCCATAAAGTATGGCTTAAACACATGAACCATTCTCGACTATTATGACATTTCATACAAAATCAGTTTTAGGTAGAGTGTAGATCTATATAGAAAAGTAATACAGTTAAGTTTGGGAAATAAATATGAAAGGCTATCTTTATGTTTTTTAGTTGTAAGATTTAATATGTCTTATTCAGTGTATCATCAAAGGATTTTAAAAGGCTATACCTTCTGAGAAAGAAAAATATTCCTGAAACCTCATTGGTATTATACAAAAAAAGGAAAACCACAATAAACTTGTATTAAAATATAAAATTTTCCTTAAGAGATACCACAGTGTATAAGAAAGGAAATGGGACAAAATATCTTTCATCAACTTTGCAACAACAGATTGCAAGTTTTCTTTTTAAAATTTTTACAATTAAACAAACAGAAAATGAAAGTGGGCCAGAAACAAAGTGCCCAGATGTCCATTAAAACACCACAAGATGCTTAGCTTTGGTAGCCATGAGGAAAATGTCAATTAAAGCCCTATAACATGTCCACACCACTATAAGAACTCTAAAGGGGGAGAAACACAGGAGATGGGAGAAATTGCTCACTTGAGAGTGTATTTGCATGGCAAGCCTGAGGGTCTGAGTTTGGATCACCAGCACCATGTAAAAGAAAAATGGATTTGTTGTTGTGTGCCTCTAATTCCCAATGCCACGGGCCAGACACAGGATGATCCCTAGAGCTCATTGGCCAGCCACTATATCCAACTGGTGAGGCCCAGTTTCAATGAGAGACTCTGTCTCAAAAGTAAGTGAAGATTCACGAAGGAAGATATTTGATACCAACCTCTGGTCTACAGATGTGCATGAATGTGCACACTCATACATCCACCACACACAAACAATAATAAGATAAATAAGTTAAAAGATAAACATTATCAGCTGGGTGGCGGTAATTCAATACTTGGAGGCAGAGACAGGTAGATCTCTGTGAGTTCGAGGCCAGCCTGGTCTCCAGAGTGAGTTCCAGGACAGCCAGAGCTGTTACATAGAGAAACCCTGACTTGAAAAACAAAACAAACAAACACATACACACATTCCCAAGTGTGATTGAGAACATGAAGCAGCTGACAGGCTCATGGACTTTTGTGTGCTTTGAGTGGAAGTGTGAGATGTGCCCACAGGAGCAGCACATGCAGAGACACACACATACAAACTTCTAATCACTCAAATTGCCATCCATACCAGATGGGTTCAATGACAGTGTCTCATCCCTGTGGGGTATTCCACAGGAATAAGATACCCTCAGCAATACATTTTAGTTTTGAGAACATAAAGTTGAGTGACAAATGAAAGCCACAAATAATGTGCTACTCTTTTATAATAAAGTCCACATATCAGAGAACATGCCATGTATCATGTGTATGTGTACATGTGTGTTTGCACATAAGGTTTATATTATTATATTTTTTTAAAATGATTTATCTTATCTTTATATGTACATCTGTCTGTGTGTGTGTATGCACACACACGTGCACATGTATGCACACATGTACAGCTATGTACAGGTGCCTGAGGACATCAGATGGGGGCTTTGAATCCCCTGAAGCTGGAGTTATGGGTGATTGTGAGCTACACTCATGCGTGTGCTGAGAACTGAGCACCAGTCCTCTGGAAGAGCAGCAGGCACTGTGGTCTGCTGTGCTGCTCCAGCCTCGGACGGTTTGTTATTAAAAAAGAAAGATAATGACGGGAGGAAACGTCCTCGTGATAGGAGGGAAGGGGGTAGAACAGGGAAGTCATTGGAACTGTATGTTGCTTAGCTGGGTGATGGTTTCACTGTGAGATATCAACATAAAGAAATACAAGACCACTGACATGAATGTATGTCTGCATGCGTGTGCAGACCAAGATGGGGAGACAGGTTCCCAACAGATGACTTACATGAAAAAATGATGGGATAGTATGAGTCACATATGACATACTCTGAGCTACTTTTTAAAACTATTTTTAAGATTAGGTGTGTTATATGTGTGTGTATCTTGTGTGTATATGTATGTGTAAGTAGGTGTGTGTATGCTGTTTATGTATGTATGTGTACATATATGTGTATGTATGTACATATGTATGTATGTGTGTAGTATATATATGTATATATATATGTATATATCTGTGTATGTGTGTGTGTGTGTGTGTGTGTGTGTGTGTGTGAGTGCAGAGGCATTAGATCTTCCTGGAGCTGGTTGTGGGCCACCAATATGGGTGCTGAGAACTGATTTGGGGTCCCCTGCAGGAGCAGTATGTACTTTTAACCACAGAGCTGTATGTATCTCCGGCCCCTGGTCTATGCATTCAAAGAAGTCACATACGCACATCTTATCTCTGCATGTGTGAATTTCTGTGTGTCGTGTGTTAAGACAGGCTGGCATGATTGTTTCTAGATTAGGATTTAGTTTCATGGTGTTTATCCATCATCCCTAAAGATTCCATGGTGATGACAAAGGAGAGTTTGTGAAGGTAGTGTGTTGTGTTTTAATCACTGTCCAACAGCTCAGTGTTGAGTTAGCTGTTCACTTTTACCACAGCCTCATGGCCTAGAGCAAACAGAATAATACAACATTCCTGTTGACTCGATTCCCTGGGCATCTCAATCGCCCTCATGGCAGCTGAAATGGCTGCTGTGTAATCTAAAGAGCTGCTTAGGGTCCTAGCGACACTTGAAGCTACTTTGATAGTAATATCTCAATGCCCTTAACCCTTTGCATCCTTTAGAAGTTGACATCTTCTTTGCAGAGAATATAAGTTTTTTGAGTGCAAAGAAAACATGCTTCCATCAGCATCCAGGCCTGAAGCTGTGTGCTTATTCTGACTTTGCAACCAACCTGCCACTCATCCCCAGCAGCCAGGTGTGGCAACAGAGCCTCACTGGTAAGACCATTAAGGAAACCTCGTCACCGATAGCACCAGGACGCAGGGTTTTATTACAGAGTGATGTCTTTTTAAACAGCAGCGTGGTTTTAGGGCTGTGCTGCGTTTGTCTGGGCCTTGTCGACTTCAAACAGCTCTCATTCCCAGCACTTGACACTAAGCTTCACTGTTTCATATGTTAAGTGATTGGAAACTTGGGAACCATGAAGTAATACTTTTCTCTGATTTGGAAACTTTGAGTCTTTAACAATGAAACCTTAGATGTGTATTAAGAAAGGTATAGTGTTTTCTTTATGGATGCCTATCATTGGCCCCCATTATATAACTCTTTCATAGCGAAAAAGAAATATCTAAAGCTGATTTCATGTTTTCATGAGGTTTTTTTTTTTAACCCTCTCTTCCCCTTTACTCATCTACTGCATTTCTTTCTTTTTTTTTTTTCTAAAAATCAAACCAGTGCCAAGGGCATGAGGCTTTAATAAAGCCTCCTAACATGGGTCATTTCATTTTTTGCCTTAAGAAAGAGCTCATATGCCAGCTGCCGATTGCTATCACGCCATGCTCTTGAATAAACACGGTACCTCCCCTGAGCAGAGGCTCCTGCCAGTGTTTGTAATTTTGCATATATTTGAACCCAGATGGCTAGATTGAGCGTTGCTGGTTAGCAGTCACAGTGAAAACCACAGAAGGCGTGCAGATTGGGAGAAGCAGAACTCAGGTCTGGCTAACAGCCGCACTCAGTTCTTGGTCCAGTAACTCTTGACTACATTTTGAGCTGGACCTGGATTGGGAGACCTATTGCTTTTGGATTTAAGAAGTATTCTGTGCCTGGTATTGTACAGGCGGCATAGAGGGCCACCCAGCATGATCTTAAACCTGCACCATAAATTTCATATTTATTTATGAGCAAAATCTTGAACTTTCTCAAGGAAACATGGATTTCACTTGACAGATGTTCCTTTATAAGTTTTTGCATCACACATTTTTTTGCTTTTACAAGTAAAGAAAGGCCTCCTTAGTTTTGATTCTATTTCTCATTTATCCTTTAGCACAGGTGGAACCAGAAGAAATGAAAGTTTATTGATGGTGTCTAATGTACGAGAGGTTGCAAAACACCATGAAAATGTATGCTGGCTTAACATGTCATGCAATCATCAACAAAAATAATTGATTGTTGCTTACCTGTTTTACCAGGCACAGTGTTAGGGACTTCTGTATGCATCTAATACAATACTTAAAATAGTTTTGCTAAATATATATTATTGTCACCATTTTATCTTTGCACCTGTATGTATATGGTATGTGAATGGGTGTTGTATGGTATTTCTGCATCTGGTTTTAGGTAGGTTCTGATGGTCCAAACTCTGGTCTTCATGCTTGTTCACACTTTCCCCACAGTCACTTCCTCAGACCTATCTTCACTTTTCAAACGAGAAAACCAATTCCAGGTTCATATATCTGTAGCCACACCATAGAAGATCCAGAGAGTTCTGACTTAGTTTTTCCTCTCTGTAAGGTTCTGGCCACTCCTCTGAATATTCATATACCCATGGAAAATGCTAATCATGGTTAATGAGGCCTTTGTAATCAGGAGAAAGTTCAATGGTTGGTTCCTTCTTGTTGGGATAACAATGACCAATGCATAAAAGGGAAATGATAGCCAACGCCCTTCCTTCCCCACTCATGTGCAGACTCACTGGCACAACCAGATGGAGAGGAACAACTTTAGCTGTGTCTGTGAAAGTGCCCTCATGCACCATTTCAAGTGGAGTCCTTGAGCCAGCCTGCCCACTGGATTCTCTAGAACTCTAGATTCCGGTTTACCTTCCCATTGTTCCAAGCCTGCTCCTTTGAGTGGGTGAGTTCTGCTCAACTGAGAAGAACAGAGCATGGATGTAGCTTCTAGTCAGATAATCCATTCTCCTAGATGGAGGAGAACAACCAGGGTTGCTTCTATTCTCTGTCCTGTAGAGGACAGAGAGGCAAAGGCTAGGGGGATTCCATGATAACATTCTTTATAATTTTAATTTGAGTCATTAAGTATAATACGACCTGAGGTCTGGGAAGCTTCCCCCAAGATTTCTCCTCCCAACACCCAGAAGCTATGGCCTTATGTTCTATTTTCCTCTGTCTACGGTATAGTTTAGATTTTGTAAAAAGAGTTGAAATGAGCCAAACGTTATACTCATTGACTAATTACAGGCTTAATTCAGTCCCAGGATAAAAATTCTCTCTTCTATTCCCTGTTAAATTCAGTTACATTTTTAGTTCAATAGAGCTTACCAGAGATGATGCACAACACAGCAAGACACAACACAGCAAATCACAACACAGCAAGACACAACACAGCAAGACACGACGCAGAACTTCCACTTACATGGGCGGAGGTACTTCAACTTTGACTACAGCGTCATTCATCATCAAATCTTCAGGACATAATTAAAGGTTCCCTTGCTTTCTAAAATCTTAAGTGTCATTAAATGCATGTCCACATGCACTCAAATCTGAAAATTAAACTCTGATTTGACCCTCACTTGAAGCCTGGGTAGAGCTGTGTTTCTTTAACGGTGGAGAATGGATGGCATTCCCTAGAGCTGGCGCTGCACAGCCTAAAGTGCACCCTGCAGCCTTTGCAGGAGCATTTGATGCTTTCAAAGAAGCTTGACTTCTCCCTTTCACTCTGTAAAACCTTTTCAGTGCACGGATGCCGAACTCTCTCTACAGAGCTCCCTCAGCAAAGTGTCAAGGTAAGAAGGAAGGAGGGGAGGGCAGAGGGAGCGAGGAGGACAGAGGAGCGAAGAGAGCACAGGGGAGGAGGGAGAGGGAAGGAAAGGGCTGAGGTCAGACTCTCATGGTTGTTCAGTTGTGGGGATGGACGTTCCCAACCCCCTGATTTCCAAGTTTGCACCAGCTAGAGAGTTGTCCTCTACATGTTCTTGCCTGAGGTAGCTACTGATGTTTTCTGAGGCCCGTGTCTCCTGTGGGGGTTCAACCCACAGGAGGCGTCCAGGAGGCAGAGTTCTGTCACCATTTGTGGATTCTCAGGATTCTCGGGGTCTTAGATGGCATGTTACTTCAATAGTAGGAGCTGGCCTTTCTCCCCAGGACACTGTTCTCCATCAGATCAACTCTATTGTTCTATGCCTGCCTAGATTTCTCCTTCAGGATGTTTAACTTAGCTGGAACTTTCTCTATGTGTCTTACTGAGCAAGTTTCTTCAGAGCATAGGCTATAAATGCATCTTCATGTTCTCTAACTCAGTTGCTATGAAGGTCACATAATGATAATGCTCCATCCTTAGGAACTGGCTTCCACTTGTGCTGTGGACTCCATCATTTACTACCCCATCCCCCACATCAACTGTTCCTGGAGTGTGACCCCTGCTCAGGGCTCTGTATAGTATGCTTACCAATTATGTCTACTTTCAATGGGTTTATTTATTTGAACTTAGTTATAATTTCCTATTTTTTAGTAACTGAAGAAAACAAGACAATATATGTCCCCTCTTGTCATTATGAAATAAAAACAAACAAAAAACAGCTTTGCCTCAACATATCTTTTGTTTCAGTCCAATAGCTCAGATGCCATCCCCTCTGCCTAACATGCTTAAAACCTCAATGTTTCTCAAACAAACAAACCTACCCCCCCCCCCAAAAAAAAGAACCAATGCCTTTTCCTTCAGCGTAAGGAACCCAGTCTTCCTCTAGTCCCTTTACTCCTGGCCTCTGCTCTTTGTCACACTGGGAACAGCACATACATCAGGAAGCACTGCTCTTCCTCACTTCATTTTCCTATCCAAACGGATTCCCAGGGACTGCTCATTTTCCTCTTTGCCTTTGGGCTTGAAAAATGTACTTGTGTTTTTATTTTTACATAAATTCCCCAAAGCAAACATTTTTGTTGTTGTTTATAAATAAAATCTGTCAGTCATCTCTGGGAAGAGGCAATATCTGTCTCTCAGAAATCTGGAGCCGTGATCAGAATTTATAAAATGTAAACATATGGGGCCATCTTGATACCACATGTTTGAGAGCCAAAGATGTGCCAAAGTGCACAGATCCAAGACACTAGCACTCTGTCTCACCAACTCTCTCCCTCTGACAAAGTGCACAGATCCAGGACACTAGCACTCCATCCATCTCACCAACTCTCTCCCTCTGACAAAGTGCACAGATCCAGGACACTAACACTCCAGCTCACCAACTCTCTCCCTCTGACAAAGTGCACAGATCCAGGACACTAGCACCTCATCTCACCAACTTTCTCCCTCTGACTAGAGTCAGGAACAGGACTGAAATGAGGGGCCAAGCTTGCAGATGCCTGGCTTGACACAACACACACACAGCAGCCTTCAATCACAATGGGCTGCTTTTATAGGCTGATCCCCCCAAAATACTTTGCAGATTGACTGGGAAAAACTGACCTGTACATAAAGCAAGGAACATTTTTTAGCCAACTTCCTTCTTAATCACTATGGCATTTAATTTTCATCTCTAAGTAGTAAATGACTATTTGCAGAGATATGCTAAATATGTATCAAACTGTTGTAGGACCTGTGCTCATCTTGTATTCATCATACACTCTCAGGGGATTGACTCTAGTTTTGTGTCCTTTTTCTTAGCTATGTATAATTTTTCTCTGATTTACATTTTAGTGTTAGCTTTCCACCACCTTTTCAACTATTTGAGACAATGTACTTCTAAAGAGAAATACCTTCAATTGGTTTTAGCCCACACTGGTCTTCTCTGTTGCTTTGAAATTGTGGCAAGGAGGCCCCCCCATGGCATAAATATTGCAGTAGAACAAAACCAATGTCTTAGTTATTTTTCTATTGCTGTGATAAGGCACCATGAGCAAATAAACTTATAGAAGGTAGAGTTTATTTGGGGCTTACAGTTCCAGAGGGTCAGAGTCCATGACTATCATAGTAGAAGACTATGATGGCAGCAGGCAGGCAGGCATGGCTCTGGAGCAGCAGCTGAGAGCTTACATCTTGGTACACAACCACCAGGCAGAGAAAGGGGGGCACTGGGAAGGCTGTGAGCTTTGAAACTTCAAAGGCCATCCCTAGTGACACAACTCTGTGGTGACACTTTGTTGTACTCTAATAAAATCTGCCTGGAGATCAGAGGACAGAGCCAGCCACTAGATTAAACATAGAGGTCCGACAGTGGTGGCACACACCTTTAATCCTAGCACTCAGGAGGCAGAGATCCGTCTGGATCTCTGTGAGTTCAAGGCCACACTGGGCTAATGAGATTGATGCAGTCTAGGAGATAAACAGAGCCAGGCAGTGGTGGCACACACCTTTAACCCCAGTATTTGGGAAGCACATATGCCATTAATCCCAGCACTAGGAAGGTTGAGACAGGAAGTGAAACAGCTGAGTGGAGAATGGCATAGAAGGCATGAGGAGACAGGAACTAGAGAGCCTTTTGACTGAGGACTCAGGAGCATTCTGTCTGAGGATTCATGGAGACAGGATCTTTTCTTTTCGGCTGAGGAGTTGGCAAGGTGAGAAGTGGCTGTGGCTTGTTTCCTCTGATGTTCCAGTATTCACCCCAATATCTGGGTTTTTATTATAAGACTATTTAGGATTTGTGCAACACACCTCCTCTAACAAGGCCAAGCCTCTTAATCCTTCCCAAACACTTGCACCAATTAGGGACCATACATTCAAATATATGAGCCTATTGGGGCCATTCTTCTTTAAACTACCATGACCATGAGAAGAGAAAGAGAGAAAGTCCAACCATCCCCCTCAAAGGCACATTCTGAATGATGAAGAGACTATCACCATGTTACAAAGATGACAAATTTTATTACTTCCTCAAAGAGCCAGAGGCAGAAGACCAAGGCTTTAGCCCATGGGATGTGAGGAACAACACTCAGGTTCCAAGTTATAGTTACTCTAGTAACAATTCCAATATGAGTCACTGGAGTCAGTTCTATAGATGCACTATTTCCAGGAACTAACATACATTGATGAAAGGCATAGGATAAGCCCATTACAATCTCTCATTCAGAAAAAGAAAGACACACAGCCATTGCTGTTCAATCATGCTGATGGCATCTGGTGAGGCAGGCATTGGGCTGCAGTCACTGTGGGAGGGTAGAAGTGTTCCGTGTAGGCCAGCTTCTGTAACTTAGAGAGAATGGCTTTATCCTTTATGCTGGCCCTACTCAACAGCCAGGTCTTCCTTGTTTGTTTTTCTCCTAGGAGTCCGTGGAGATGTAAATTAGACGGTGTGGAAGCTTGTACATGGAAAGGCAGGGGTTGGATTTAAGTCCATGCTTACAGCATCTTGTCCAACACAGAGCTGAGTGGGCTTCTGAATTACTACTTCCAATCACTCTTTGTGGCTAGGTCTGACCAACAACTTATACCCAAGTTCTTTTGCAGACACCGTTCTTCATTCTAATTTATTTTTGTACCCTCAGTTAATGTTCTTTGTTCACACGTTAGTAATGGCTATATTAGAACTACCTAGAACCCTAGGCAAGCACTCCATCACAGGCCTGACGAGATCCAGTGTAAACAGCACTTTCTCCAGCATTGTAAGAAGTAAAAGTATGACCTGGCTTTAAACCTATTCTATTTGGCAGTGTGAACTTTGGCACCCTCAGAATTAGCTGACTCAATAGCATACTCACCCTGGTGATCACGCTCCTGAAAGATAGCCGGACAACAAGTCACTTTATATCTAAAGATCAAGTTCTATTTCTGACCATCTGCCAATTCCAGAACTCTGCACTTTTCCAAACCCAAAAGACACACATCAGCTCACTTTGTGTTCACAGCCTCTCAGAAGCACATTTCTCTCTTAATTAGTAATTAACTGGGGTTTTGTTATTTGGTTTATATATTGAGTGGATGAATCTTCTACCAAATACTTTCAGTCTCTTTATGGAGCTGAAAAGTTTGCAAACTAATAAACTTCAAAACCCTCCTTCATCCCTTTAGGTCTAGAGTAGTTAGATTTTACTGCTCACAATGGTAAAGTTTTTAGTCATCCCAGCCATATTTGTTTTCTTAAAGCTTATGTGTAGCAGGAATCTTAGAGAGTCTTATTAATAAAATCAAACCTGTGAGCCAGGTATTGGCGTGAAGCTGGAAGATCAGAGATATAGAACAAGCCACAGCTAACCTCACCTGGCCAACTTCTCAGCTGATTTTGTTTCCTCAGACTGGAAGCCTCTATGTCCTCATATCTGAATAGCTCTCAGCTAAACTGTACTGCTCAAAACCTAAAAGCTTAACCAGCCAAATACTTCTAGTTTCTGGTCCTCACGCCTTATATATCTTTCTGCTTTCTACCACCACTCCCTGGGATTAAAGGCTGGCTTTCTGAGATTAAAGGCGTGATGAATCACCATGCCTGTCTGTATCCTTGAACATATGGATTTCTGCCTCTGGAATGCTAGGATTAAAGGCGTGTGCTACCACTGCCTATCCTTTATGTTTAATATTGTGGCTGCTCTGTCTCTGACCCCAGATAAGTTTATTAGCATGCACAATATTTGGGGGAATATAATACCACACTTATGCTGGACTTTGAGACAAGTGCCGTATTATTTAGGCTGTGTTTGCCATCAGCTCTACCTGATAAGGATTTTCTTGTAGATTTTAGGATAAGTAAACTTCTTTTTTGAAACAAGCAGTTCCGAAACTCCATGAACATGCAATAACATCTGCTTCTCGCTCATCTTAAAGTGTTGGATGACTTCTCTGTGTGTCATCCTTCTCTGTATCATAACTCAAGCCTTCCTGATCCTTCTGTGTAATGATTTCCTCATAAGGGACACACTGAGAGACAGCCATATTGGCAAAAGCATCGTGGAAGAGTCTTGTGGGGGTATTTAAAGCTCGGGAATAGACATGAAGATCATCTGATTCCATTTTCTACAAGGAAAGGATGTAGTTATCTTGTATGTCCAGGAAATAAAAGCAGAATAACAGAATTAAAAATGTTTAGGTATCTCTAACAAACAAGAATAACCAAATTTCAAAGTTCTTTAGAAAGATCAATTCAGTTTTTTCTTTTGTGTGCATGCATGTGTGTGTGTGTGTGTGTGTGTGTGTGTGTGTGTGTGTGTGTGTGTATTTCTTGAATTGATTGAAACAGTGGAGCATGACAGTTCATCTCCTGAAATGTTCAGTTTGTATAACTTTGTTTCGTTCATTTAAAATTAGAGCAATAAATTGTTTTCACTTCTTTTTATCCTTGCTTTTATATTGATATTTACATTTTAATTGTGTTGTCAAATAGCCTGAAATGTAAGGGATAATTAGCCTGTATGCAAATAGATTTAGGGACCTGTACATGCCCCACCTTTATTCAAATAGATGACTACACGTGTGATTTTACTACAATAGATAACAGTAAATCCTTTTAGAATTGGATAAAACCTTAAGTCTCTTAGTTCGTATCAGTTGCATTTTAAAGGTATCTCCATTTAATTGAGAATGCTAAGGCTTTTCAAAAATTTATATGAAAGCACATACATACACATACACACATACATACATATACACACATACATACATATACACACACATACACACATGCACATATATATACCTTTTGGCTACTCATGCTGCAATTCACTAACTTGCATTGCTATCATTAGGCCCAGAAAGATAATGAATGGAACAAGTGATTTTTCCAGTCCTTCATCAGTTCTTATTTCCCAGTAACATGGAGAAATCCACACAGATACACATTTGTAGTTCAGGGTGCTATGAGATCAGACTTATGATTTTCTGTATGTCTTATGTTCATCAGCTCAGTATTTCAGAGTGCCGCCTTACTGTTTGACGGGCTCTAGTGATGGTGTTGGTGCTGCAATCCTTGCTTTCCACTCGTTAACGCTGCATGCTCTTAAGAAACTTTCTGCAAATCCAGTGATGACTTTCTGACACCTCAGGAACAGTCTAGATCACATCAGTATGAGGAACAGAATGGATCCTTTATAATTACCGGACTAAATTGCTACAGGGAAAGGTTCTAACTTAGCATTATTGTGAGCCTAAATACAGAGAGAGTTAAAATCCAGTGATGTATTCAGGCAGCATGCTTGAATGTCCGCCAAAACTTCCATTATAACCCTTACTTGTTGGGAGTTGATACTCTGCCACATTGAGTTTAGCTGTAAATTGGAATATGATATCTAAATTTCACTTTAAGGTTAGAATTTATTATATTTAAACTATTATATATGCCAACAGAAAACACACACACACAGAGAGACAGAGAGATAGAGAGATAGAGAAAATCACAAACACACGTCTCTGACAAGATCCTCTCCCCGTATGCCCAGTCAATGGCTCTTTCACTGCCATAGGGACCAGTTCCCCGAACTGTCTTTGGCCTTCTTGCCTCTTTATGGAAAACTCCCTGTGTACCCATTTGCTAGTTTATTGAGTCAATAAACATCTGCTCAAGGGGTTGGTGGTACAACTCCATTGATAGAGCAATAGCCTGGCATGTGCAAGGCCTTGTGTTCAATTCTGGATCCTGTAAAATAAACATAAACTGAGAATCTACTACTCTTCCGCAATGATGTCGTGAGCTGCAGCTCCCTGTAGGGATAGCAGATAGCACACAATGTCGTCCACACTGCAGTTTTGCTCAAGTAGCCCCAGTTGCACACTTAATTTATACTACTCTAATCCCTACTCTGTAAGTAGCCATATTCTTCTAGGAACACTGTTTGAACCATACTAGTACAAAATTGACACCCCTTTGATACTTTCTCAAGGTCATACATTGCATGTTGAAAGCTCATCTGTCACAGTCTTTCCCTGCATTTCTCTGGTGGATCCCAGAGATAGTTCACATAGCCACAACATCTTCATATAAGTAATAATTGTGAGGATGTCTGCTGTTCCTTGGATTTGTCTGCTGTTTATTGCTATGGTAAGTACCATGACAAAAATCAGCTTGGAGGGGAAAGGGTTTATTTGACTTACATTGCCCAACCCTAGATGGTCATAGAGGGAGGACAGGGCAGGGGAAAAGTCAAAGCCTTGGGGCAGAAACTGAAGCCCAAACCATGAAGTAATGATGCTCACTGGCTTGCTCTCCAAGCTCATGTTCAGTAGCTACCTTTCTTATACCTGTTAGGACCATCCTTCCCAAAGGGCCACCATCCTCAGTGAACTGGGCCTTCCCATGTCAAACTCTGATTAACAAAATGCTCCATAGACTTGCCTACAGGCCAGTCTGACGGGAGCATTTTCTCAACTGAGATTCTCTTTTCCCAGATGACCCCAGCTTGTGCCAAGTTGACAAAAAGAATGATTCAGCACATTCCTTATACTGCAGTTCTTACTTTATATTGTTTGTCTATTGGTTCACTTAACTCTTTTTTTAAGGTAGGATCTTGCAGGTAGCCAAGGACAGCCTTGAACTCACAACCGCATTTCAGAACCTCCTATATGCTGTACATAAGCATGTGCCACCACACTGAGCAAGATAAGGGCAATTTCAAATGAGATGAGGTTTGTGCTGTTATTTTATGTGCTGTTATGAGTCAGACAGGCCCTTACTTTATCATTCACTGTTTGTTTTTCTCTGATGGTCTCAGCCCTGTGAGGCAGATTATGTGTTCTAAAACTGTTAAATAACTGGAAATCTTTCCTCAGAAGTTGAATAGATGATTACTCTTGGGTATTAACTATCAATTTACTTATGAAAGCCAAATCAGCTTAGTCATGGTACACAGAGTTCAAAAACTATTGTTGAGGCAAAGGAAAGAACACTCTGGTGGAGGGCCCACTCTCAGAGATAACAGAGTCACAGGAAAAACTTCAGCTTCTATGTGTTTTGGAAATCACCTTTCCTATTCGCTCATTTGAACTTGAGGAGAAGTCCGAGCTTTGTTCTGCTTTCCAGAAAGTTCTGTGCTGATGGAAAAGTCCAGAAGACAGAGGCACAGAGTTCCCATTCAGTCGTTGTTCATACACTTAGGATTTCATTCATCCAGTGTTTATCAAGCATCCTGTAAATGTCAAAGATTGTGCTAGAAGCTGAGGACCAAGTGGCAAATGATGCTATTCTGCCACAATGGAGTGTACACTGTAAACAGACAGAGAGAATAATGAAGATGGGATTATAAACTAAGAGCCATGTACAAGGACCTCTTTGACTCTATGATAAGGACCAGGAGCTCAGCTCAGTCTTGGTACTCTCAAAAAAAAGCTTCTGGGAGGATGAAAAGTCTGAGCTGAAATTAAAAACAAGCAATCAAAAATAGATGAAAACCAGACCAAGAAAAGAACAACAACACCCCAACAAAAAAGCCACCACCACCACCACCACCAACAACAACAACAAACAGAGATAGGAGAGTGGTGACTTTGAGATGGAAGTGGACCCAGTCACAAGATAAGAAAACTAACTCTGTATCTAAAGCCAATTTCCTAAAACTGCTCTGAGGCCAGACCTTGTGCTGTCTTACTGGCACTGCCTGAGTTGTGAGCTTTGGTATCACATTAGACAATAAAATGTGTTGACAAAATTGGTGGTAGCTGTTAAAAACTTCTCTGCACCATTTACTTCTTCCCCACAGTCTGAATGTGTGCTAGAGCCTCAGGTCAGTTAACAATGATAATGTCATTTGTAGGGAACTCGGCAACTATTCGTTGTACTTTAAAATACCAAATGCTTAAACAATGACACTTGAAGCTTATAGTGATTTGTGTTATATTCTTCTAATGATTTGTTTAGCAAAGAGCTCACTCGACATTTTCTGGATGTCATGTGAATTACCGAGAACTTCTGAAGACTATGAGTATTCATTGGTCCTGTCCTGACTTTTTATGTTATTTTAACCCACCATTTCCTAGATTCAAAATTATTAGCTAAAATGTAAGTTAACAGCCCTACGTTTTGTTTAGAATGTCCTAAGTAGCCATATACACACACAGTTTTAGGTGCTCTATTCATAAAACAAAACCACATATTCTTATATATTCAGTTGGCTTTCCACCACTTTGAAATTTATAATTGGGTATTTTAGATGCTCACAAAAGACATAGGGCATATTGAGCCTTATAAAAAAAAGAAGAAAAGAAAAAGAAAAGGACTGTCCTCAAGCTCATGTAAATGAACGAACTGCTTTAGTCAAGCACCACAAAGTTACATGAAAGAAACATGAGGTTGGATTTGGACATGTAGCAAAGAGGGCTTCCTCACTTGCTTTGAGAGAGTAACAAATTCTGTAATTACTAAGGATATGTCATGAAGCTTAGCAATACATTGTGGAATAAAATGTGTTATATAA
Source organism: Peromyscus leucopus (assembly GCF_004664715.2). Classification (NCBI taxonomy): domain Eukaryota; kingdom Metazoa; phylum Chordata; class Mammalia; order Rodentia; family Cricetidae; genus Peromyscus; species Peromyscus leucopus. The sequence goes on along the minus strand of NC_051076.1, from coordinate 12,507,950 downwards.
AACCTGGCAACTGTTGAAATATGTGCCTTCCCCTTTCCCTCACCCCACAGGAAACCACATCTTCTCCCATCCAACAGCCCTAGACAGTAAGAGCAGTCCCCTGCCTAAAAGAATCTGGTTCTTCTAAATGGACAGAATCCAGATACCCGAAGGTAGATGATTTCCACCATCCCTCCTGGGACCCATATAGACCATATAAGGCACATTTTCCTTTTTTTCATTTTTTAATGTCCATATGTTTATTTGGCAGGAAATCAAGTTTCATTACATGTTCCTATTATTCCACTGTATAACAATTTTATTTATTGGCCACTCACATAAGAACTAATTTCTTTGATAGAAAAGCTGCTAATGTTGATTTAAGCTCACTATAATAAAAGCAATATTGCTGGCACTCCAAACAAATGCTGGACCTGAAAACCATGCCTTTGTTCCCTCTTCCAATAAGGTAACTACATAGCATCAACCTCTTCTCTTGGCTCCTTACACAAACATGCCAAAGGTCCACACGAATATTATCAAATGGTGGGGATTCCTACACAAAGCAAGGGAAGTGTAACCCAGAATGGCTATGAGAAGTCTTTCCAATATAAGGTTATACTTGAATTCAGGGACTCACATACCTAACAAATGTGTCTTAGAAAGCTATGTAGGAAGTAAGCAGTATTCTTTTAGAGCACAATGCTATCTATATGGAATGCATGTGAATTGGCAATCTTGGTTTCTCTACAACTCTGCAAAAACATTTTGCTCAAAACAGATACTAAAAGACGGCATATAAAATACATCCCCTGCAGTATTAGAAGTTCACTGATGTTGCATTAAACGCTGGACAGTTTTCCCACATTGATCTATAGGTAATTAGATTATGTTCCATAAACAATGGGCTGGATTCATGGCCTCACTTCAAATCCAGTAGGGTCTGGTAGCAATCAAAGATGCCTCAATATTAACTTCAGAAAGTTTATGCTTCGAGCAAAAGGAGTTTTCTGTTTCAAGAATGTCACCTCAGTGTTTCAAATGTTTACATTTTTGCTTACAGATGAAGCCATGAGCAAATGAATACATGGGTTAGCATGGGATTTCATGGTATGGTTACTCCGGCCTCTGCAAAGTGTCCTGTCAGCAATCTAAAACCATATGTTGGCAGTCAAGCCCAATAACATCTAATTAATCTTTTCCTTGGAATATCATGGTCAAAGTGAGTTATAGTGCATGCAAGTGAAAGATCATGTGTTATCTAAGATACATGTCTAAAGATAGTGTGAAAACATCTTGTTTTTAAATCATTTTAAGTGACTCTGATTTTTGTTACATATTTGTTCATAAAATATAGGAATAAAGAAATGAGTAACCTTAAACATCTAAAGTAAAGGTAAAACTCTCAATCTGCCCTTCAACTAGAGGCTCCATATACATTATCTAGTCTGTTTGCAGTCATAACTTATCTCAGGAACCATTCCATGAGTGTTCCTCAGTGATAAATTCAGACTTTGCATGCTGTGTCCACTGGAGTCTCTGTCTCCTGTGTGGCAGTACTTTTAGGAAGTGATTATCCTTCCATGAAAAGCATTTCTTCAGTGCTAATAATGGGTTGCATTATATTACCCTATTTATTGAAAATAAGTCTTAAAATAATACACAATGTAAAAGTTAGCATTTTAACCATTTAGGTATATAGTTCAGTAGTTACCATTGTATTATAGTGTTCACTTTTTTCATACTGGAAAATTAAAACTCGGGATCTGTTATGTTGGGATATGAAAAATCCCCCTGAAGCTCATGTGTTGAGAGGTGGGTCCCCAATACAAAAGTCAGAGGACAGGTTTTCAGGAAGTGATTGTATTATGGGAGCTCTAATCTCATCCATCATTGATGGATTTGATGGTTAATCTTCGTTGTAACTTGCTAGGGTTTAGAATGGCCCATGAGATACACCTCTGGGCATGTCTACAATGGTATTTCTAGAGAGGTTCAACAGAAGTGGGAAGAACCACATTGGAGGTGTGAGGCACCATCCCAGGAGCTGATGACTGAGGCTGGATAAAACAGGGGAAAGGAGAAAGTAGAACTCAGACATTTCCACTTCTCTGCATCCTGGTACAATGCATAAGCAGCTGCAGCCCCACCATGCCTCCCTGTCCATCATGAACCATAACTCTTCAGACCATGGACTGAAGTAAACTTCTCTCCCATTTAATTGCTTTTTGTCAGTTCCAGAGAGGAAACTAGTAAAATGCATCCATCATTTCATGGGCTGTTGGGACGTGGTGAAGACTTCAGTAGGAGACAGGACCTAGATGGAGGAAATAGATCATTGGGAGAATTCTTTGGAGGCTGAGTTTTTGCTCATAGGTATCTCCTCCTCTCCTCCTCCTATCCCCTCATCTATCCATATTCTATTTTTTGTCCCTATCTCTCTGAGTTCCCTTCTCTCTCCTGTCTACCTTATCCTACCATTATATTATCTGTTCTGATGAGTCTGGCTGCTTTAGATGTCTCCCACAGTTGCTGTCTTTTTGTAACTGGATTCCTTGACTTCTCATAATCAATTTTTATCCACTTTGGGGCATGTGTCAGAATTTCCTTCCTGTTCAATGTTGAAAAATGTGTATATATACCTAAACATGGCACATTTTGATTTCTATTCATCTACCGATAGACATTAGGGCCATCATGAATGATGCTGCTATGAACACATGTGTAGGGATGTTTCTCAGAGATCCAATTTTTAATTTAATCAGATATATACCTAGAAGAACCATCAGATCATAAAGCATAAAGCATGTCTAGTTTTAGTTGTTTACAGAACTGTCATGTTGCTTTCCATATTGATTACATTAGTTTGCAGCCTGATCAACAGTGCAGGATTCCTATGGCTCCACAACTTTACAAGGTATATGTCAGGGAGAACATGGGTGAGTAGAGAACCATCTCTAGTTCTGAAAAGCCTAAATATTTAGTAAACAAGACAGCTATATCCTTCATAGGTAGTGATTATACACTCAAATTAGCAATTATTTGATATAGCCTTTGCCTTCCTGGGAACTATGTAAATATATATTTATAAAAATATAAATAGTTGCTATAGATACTGATGTGTACTATATAAAGGAAGTGTGCCAGGTTTGTCAAGGTGTGGCAGATCGTCCACAAAGAAATTGATGTAGACAAAGCATCAGTCTGGTTGGACTTCTCTGAGGCCATTTTGCCATATGTTTAAAAAATATTGATCCTTTCCAATTTTATATATTACAACCCCGGGACCATTGTCAAGAAAATTACAACATAGAGGCTTAATGGACATTCTTTCTTTTATCATTAACCAATTACATCTGTTCCTAAAATCTTGTGGACATATAAATATACATGTATATATACATAAAGTATAAATGCCTATAATATATGTATGTATATTAACATGTTTATTTTTATTAATATACACACATTCAGGTTAATTTATTATTGATATAAAATACAAATACTTTAGTTGCTGTTGTTGTTTTCTAAAACATGGTTTCTCTGTGTAGCTTTGGAGCCTGTCCTGGAACTCGCTCTGTAGACCAAGCTGGCCTCAAACCCACAGAGATCTGCCTGCCTCTGCTTCCCAAGTGCTGGGATTAAAGATGTGTGCCACCACCGCCCAGAAAACACAAATACTTTTAATTAAAGGAAGATTGACTGAAGATACTATGCATTTTGGCATCTCTACATTCCTGCACTGTTTTAGTATTTATGTTCCTTGTCACAATCAACAGTGTTTGATGTCCTCAGGGCTCTCCTCTAACATGTTTCAAACAGTCTTATCTTCATTCTCTTCACCTGGATCTCATCTCCATGCATGCAAGATATTTACCCACCTGGCCCCCGATCCATGCAAGACTGTTAAGGGTCTTAAAAGGACGATTTACTTAAAATCCCAAGCATTTCAACATACTAGCAAGAAGGACTCTCCAAAAGTAGTCGTATTTCCTTCAAAATTCTCTGCACAGTAAGTTGTTGTTGTCAGTCATTTTATTAGCTATTTTCAAAGATTTATGTAATTACATTCTGACAAATTTTTTTCAGAGCCATCTGGAAATGACTTTTGAACCAGAGAGTATATGCTCTGTGATGGTTGGTAAAATGGAATTCTGTGAGTCTGGCTCCAGGATAGGTGTGTTCACCCACAGAATTCAGTTCCCTAGCTAGAACTTCAGTTTGTAAAATCTCTTTGCTACCATCATTGTAAAAAGCCTGTGTCCCAACTCATGTGCATTTAAACTAAGCAAATGTGCACTTATTAGTAGGTCAGGCTTCTAGACCCACTGAGGCACTGAAGAGAGTCCAAGGGGATGCAGCCAGAGGACTACTGTTCCATTTGGCAGTTTTTGGAGGCTTCCTGCTAAACTTCAGTTATAATTACAGTTACTTGGGTCATAAAATTAAATTCATAAATACTTTATCTGTGTCTTGCCTTGAGATATGATTGCAAGCATTATGAGTTAGGGGAATATACGACTAGCTGAATCATTTTTCTTTTGGCTAATGAGTTGGCCTCACCAAATCAGTCAATAATAAAAGGAACCTCTTAGATAGTTAAGAGAGGGAGTGATGGCATCCTATCTTCCAAATGGACTATGTTTGAAAATGGACTGTACAAAATGGTTCAGGGTAGTCCACAGGGGAAACCTGAAAATTTAGCTAGAAGCACAGATAAAGTTATAAACCAGAAGTAAATGCCACAATGCAGATTTCTCTGAAACAATGAAACATGACCTCTACATGGCATGCCAGGGACTTAAAGTACTGATGTGGTTCATGTATCTTAGCAACCACAAAATGCTCTCATGTGTGATTTAATGTCATTTTCATTAACATTTCATATTTAGGGTTAAAATGTTCACTATGGAAGATGCTGGTGCTTCACAGTTTGCCTCTTTTATTCATGAGTTGCAGTGGTGATTTATGTGAGAAATGTCCCCTGCAGGCTCAGGTATTTGAGCATGTGGCTCCCAGTTGACAGCACTCTTGGGAGAGGTTTAGGAATTGCAGCCTTGATGGAGGAAGCACACCTCGCACAAGCAGCCTTTGAGAGTTTATGGCCTCATTCCACTTGCTGTTCACTGTGGGTTCCATGTTTGCTTGTGGTGGCATTGTGTTCCCCAAAATATTGTGCATGCTAATAAACTTATCTGGGGTCAGAGAACAGAACAGCTACAATATTAAACACAGAGGACAGGCAGTGGAAGCACATACCTTTAATCCTAGCATTCCAGAGGCAGAGATCTATCTGGATCTCTGTGAGTTCAAGGATACAACCAAGCATGGTGACACACACCTTTAATCCCAGGGAGTGATGGCAGAAAGCAGAAAGGCATATAAGGCGTGAAGACCAGAAACTAGAAGCTTTTGGCTGGTTAAGCTTTTAGGCTTTGAGCAGCACAGTTCAGCTGAGATCCATTTGGATAAGGAAGGACTCAGAGACTTCCAGTCTGAGGAAACAGGATCAGCTGAGGAATTGGCAAGGTGAAGTGGCTGTGGCTTGTTCTGCTTCTCTGATCTTCCAGCATTCACCCAATACCAGGCTCCCAGGTTTGTTTTTATTAATAAGACCATTTAAGATTCGTGCTACATTTGCTGTTGAAGATGTGAACCCTCAACTTCCTACTCTTGGGCCACACCTGCCACTTGCTGCCATGCCTCCCTACCAAGAGGGACTTTTATTTCTCTAGAATCGTAAGCCAAAATAAACTGTTTCTTCTATAAGTCACTTTTGGTCACAGAGTTTTAGCACAGCAACAGGAAAGTAACTACTACAATTACTACTTTCGTACACATCTCTATGGAACAATATTTTAAACATATGCTTTGGCTTTACGGTGCTAGTCTACATCATCTTCCCAGGGAGGGAGAATGGATTTACCTTTTCAAAACCTATTTTCTCCTTTATCTGTCCTTACCACATACATGTGCTTCTCTTCTCTCTACTCCTTTCTCTTTCTTTCTACTTACAATGACTTTATTGAGACACAACCACATTGTAAATCAAGGGCTAGTTTTGTGTACATTTTTCTCAGTGAATACTGTTTATATTATGGTCAATATGTAAACTATATAGAGATTTGCAATAAGTAGTCTTTGAGAGTTAATGTTTCTTGCATAATTTGAACTCCTTGCAATAACTATCATATTTATCTGGGTGTGGTGACCTGATTCTATAATTCTAGCATTAAAGAGATTTAAACAGGAGGATTAAAACTTCAAGGTCAGTCAAACAATAGAGACAGACCCTGGGACAATAAGAAAATTAGTTTTACTTATTACTTAGTTTGCTAGTTTCTTTTGTATGTATTCACCATAAATTCAATTCTATAGCTCTTTCCACTTGTGTTCATCATCTGGGTGTATGTTAAGTACATATTGGGGAATTCTGCCCACTCCTATTCAGAAAGGTAAGTTAGGAACAGCTAAGAATATTTGTTTTTTTTTGGTGTTTCTCAGAATCAAAACTTCTAGAAGAATAACATAAAAATAGGAAAATTCCATTGAACACATTCTTAGCACTTGTTGTATTGTTTATTTCCTGCCTCCTTAAGAAGCATGAATTCCATGAGAGTAGGAGCCGTGCTTGGTTGTCAAGATTGGTGTCTTAGACAGCTGCTGGGGCCCCAAGCCTGGATCAGATCCTCAACAATAGTTATGTTTCTCAAAAGAACATTTCCTAGTATGATAGTTTCTTAAACTAGATTGTCTCATTATATTTATTCTTACATCAACCACCAAAAGTGAAATGGGAATAAATAACCCTATAGTTTGAATAGGAAAAAGTGAGCAATGAACATTGACTAATAAACAATTGTTAAGGGATTAACTATTTAACCTTTAATTAATTATTTAAACAAATAACTTATAAATTATAATGAATTATTGATAAACTATTAGAAACAATTAGCTGTTAAATATTGATATACACAAGAATTGTTCAAAATGCCATTACATGCATTTCAGGGTTCTCAACAACAAATCTGGACTGAAATTTGGGGCAATTCAATATTCACTCTGATTTATGATTATCTGTTATCCCCAAAAGTTTTGCATCAGCTGAAAGTTACATTTGATTGGTAGTAGCTACTGAATAGGAGGTTATATCCATCAGTATCCTTCAAGAAAAAGGTTTTGACTGTTAATCTATATTTACCTGAAATAAGGTGGAAGCAGGGTTATAAATTTTGTATTTGACTATACAGTATTGCTTCCACAAAAATAAAGTATAGCCAAAAACTTAGGAATGCATCCCTAGTTCTTACAAAATGAAATTTAAAGTACGATCAAATAAATCTAATGGTTAAGCAATTCCAAGAGAAATAATATGGCTGGCACCATCCATGACGGCATGTCTAGTGTATGCTAGTCACTATGCAGGCACCAAGAACTCTAACCTTGCCCCTGAACTCAATGTGGAGTGAATGCAGATCAACACATAAAAGATAAACACAGAACAAAGAGGAACTTGTTATTTCTGCTTGAAATAAATGGGTTATCTGTATCTGAAACATACAAGTTTTGTCACTTGGAAGAGATGATAGCACCCCAGTCAGAAGGAATAATATGCTACAAGCAAAGCTGTGAAAGGGTTTGACATTTCTTAGGCACGAGAGAGGAGGGTTGGGTGGGAGGGAGAGGAGAGTTACTGTGTGCATGTGTTGGAGCAGGAGAGGCTGAAATGAACAAGGTTCAGATTACGAAGTGTTTCTCACAGAGAATATGACTATTTTTTCAATGGCAGAACAGACTGAAAGCATGCAAGGCTTGTTAGGTACTGGCACACTACAGAACAAATGGAAGGATTCAAGGAAAGAACAGAGACAGAGGAACCACTGAACCCAGGACAAGGGAACCAAAACTGCAGGGACAATGAATAGGGTTTAGAGGTCACAAGAAAAGGATGTCTCAGTGAACACCAAAATTGCACATTAACTGACATGATAAAGGACAAGAGAGGTGGATTAGTAGGGGGATATTCAGAAACGATCATGTGGATGCAAAGGCCCCAGAACCAGGCCACAAAAAAGAGAAGTAAGGCTTAGGGGCAATCTGCTAAAGCAGTAATTCTGAATTATTAGACTGTGTTAGTCCAGTCTCTCCAGACCCAGTGGAGTTCAGCCATTAGAACTCTAAGAGAAATGATGCATAATGTTTAAGAATACCTTTATGTACAAATATCCACCAGGATTGTAGGCGGGGGATTGGACCTGCTGTGGTTATACTGAGACACAGGGAGGCCAACCCAACTCACCCTTTACAAACCAGCAAATACCAGGGACCACAACCACCATGAGTGTAAGATAGCTACAATGGAAAGTAAATAGCTCCTACTGTAGAAAGCCTTAATTCATATGAAGTTTTAGCTGTACTTTCCATTGTGGTGGGCAGCTTAGCCAAAACATCACCAGTCAGACGAACTGTGTGTCTGTCCTGTATATTGAAGACCATTCCACTGTGCTTCTCTGTCCCTCAAGTTTCCACATGTGTAAAATGACAATCTCTGAATTCCCTTCCAGCCATAAAATACTCTTAGCTACTACAGAAGAAGTATGACATTCTTAACCAGTTGCCCTAAAACACACTTGACATTTCATAGGATAATTAAGATGCTAAACACTCATGTCAGATACTATTTGAAATTAATAGATTCTCCATTTGCCATTTAAGAAATTCCCTTTTGACTTGCCTACAGATTTATTGCTCTTGAAAGTATTAAAGAGAGCTGTTTACTTGCTTCTATCATGTAGCCTTTCTTTGTAACTCCTGGCATTCTTGTCACATAATAAAGAAATTGGTAGAACATCTAAGACCCAAAGGGGTTCCTGAACACTTCCATCTAAAAATTTCACCAAGTCCATTGGCAAAAGAAAGCATGCCAGGAGCTTCTAGAATTAACATGTCAGGTAGCTAAGACATTAGCTGTATCTCTTCTTTTCAGTTAGACAAGCCTAAAACTGACTAGGAAAATTGAGACTTGGTTTGGGAGTCTGAAAATGAAAACAATAAATTTTTTAAAGCTTCATTTTTTTATTGCCTTAAAATTTCACACATGTATGTAATGTGTTTTGACCAAACATACCCCCCATTCCTTTTCCTCTATTTCCTTCCTTACTTTTCCCTCCAAACATCATATATTCTTGTTTTAAAAATCATTGACTCCACTTAGTGCTGCCTATACGTGTATGGATGTAGGACCATCTACTGGAGCATGGGTAGGCACTCAGGGGTTTCATCCCTGAAGGAAGCTTCATTCCCAGCTACCATCAATTGCTAATATCTCCCCAGTTAGGGGTAGAACCTTGTGAACCCCTCCCCATTCATGCTGGGATTTTTGTTGGCTTGGTCTTGTGAAGGCATTCCTGTGAGTTTATGTGTACAATGGTCGTGTTATTTTTAGAAAATAGTTTCACTGCAGATGTCCACCACTTCTGGCTCTTGCAATATTTCCTCTTCCTCTTCTAATGTGGGGAGAGTTACAATGTAAACATCCCACTTAGAGATGAGAGCTCAACATCTCTTATTCTCTACACACTAAGTGCTTGAGGGTCTCTGCATTTATCATCATTGTATCAATCACTTTCTGTTGCTGTAATAAAACACCATGAGCAAAAGTAACTTAGTGAAGAAAACTAAGTTTATTTAGGCTTACAGTTACTGAGGAATGGGTCCATCATGTTGGGGAAGTATGGCATGCATGGCAGCAGGAAGAGGAAGCTGAAAGCCTACATCTTCAAAACACAGAAGGTGAACTTGAAGTGGCCTGAGGCCATTCATCTCAAAGCCTGCTCTCAGTGATGTACCTCCTTCAATAAGGATAAATCACCCAAACCTCCACAAACAGTGCCACCAGTGGGGACCAAGTGTTCAAATGCCGGAGAACAAGGGGGACATTTATTATTCAAATCTCCACAGCCATCTACTGCAAAAAGAAGCTCCTCTGATGAGGGTTTAGAGATGCACTAACCCAGGAAATAAATATACAAACTTAGGGAGCAGTTTAATACTGTGTTCATTTAGTAGATTAATGAACGGTATTGGGTTCTTTCCTAGGACCTGTGACCTAATCAGCCATTGATTTGAAGCCCAGCTAACAGTGTCAGTCATGAGTTCCATCTTGTGGAAAGGCCTTAAAACTAATGAGGAATTAGTTGGTTTCTCTCCTGACATTCATGCCATTAGTCCACCACTGAGCATATCTCGCCGGGCCAGTTGTTATTGTGGTTTGCAGGCATCACAGTTGGGTAAGACTGTGGATTACTTCTCTTCTCCTGAGCCATACATAGAACCTCCCAGGACTCTGAAAACTACTCAGCAGGGGTGAGGCTTTAGGTCAGTGCAAGTTTGATTGTTCCATGTCCTAACACTCAAATATGTGTTCTCTTCAGCAGCAAATAGGGTCTTACCATCAAGTTCTGGAGAGTAATCAAGAGCAATAGGACGTTTGTTGGGGAGTCTATGGACCTCCCTGACTAACAACTTGAAAAGGAGCAGCCCATCTAAACTCTGTGTGTGTGTATGTGTGTGTGTGTGTGTGTGTGCGCGCGCGCGTTTGTGTGTATGTGTGTGTGTGTGTGTGTATGCTTGTGTATGTGTATATTTTAGGAAGACTTTCCAGTAGTAGGTTTCCATATTACATTTTCAAAGGCCTTTAATGGTAGTTATTCAGCCATTCTCCTTCCTCTACCCTGTCCTTCCCCATCTCCCACCTGACTTAACCTTTCCTGTTTAAGCTTTCCTCTTCCCTCCTTTAGAACACCGTGTTCTTCTCCCTTTCCTTGAACTCTCCTCCCATGCCCCTTATGCGTTCCTAACTTCTATGTGTGCTCCAATTTAAGCATGCTCATCTAAAGAGTCAAGGCTAGCGTCCACATATGAGAGAGAACATGTGGTTTTTTTTTTTTTTGTCTTTCTGGTCTGGGTTTCCTTACTCAGAATGATTATTTTCAGCTCCATCCATTTACCTATGATTTTCCTAGTTTCCTGTCTACTTATAGCTGAATAATATTAGTGTGCCCTGCCTTAGTTACTTTTCTATTGCTGTGACAATACAGCATGACCAAGGCAACTTACAAAAGGAAGCGTTTGGTTTGAGGATCACAGTTCCAGAGGGTTAGAGTCCATGATCATCATGGTGGGGGAGCATGGAGTATGGCACTGGAACAGTAGCTGAGAGCTTCAATCTGATCCACAAACATGAGGCAGAGAGAGAGAGAGAGAGAGAGAGAGAGAGAGAGAGAGAGAGAGAGAGAGAGAGAGAGAACTAGGAATAGAGTAGGCTTTTGAAACCTCAAATCCCACCTCCAGTGACCTACCCCTTCAAAAAAAATCACACTTTCTCACCACTTCTCAAAATAAATAAATAATTGAACAAATAAATATCCAGAGTTGGTAAATTAGACTATTGGCCCATTGAGCCAAACATAAATCTTTTATGGACATTTTGATGAGAACTTGATTTCTTCCAAGTTCAGCCTTCATCACAGAACCATTCTTTTTATTCCCAACATGAAAAATCACATATGGTTTCACAATGACTCCAAAGCAAGAAGAGGACTACGTAACATCACACAATAGTAAAAATATTTTTCACATCTTTGTAAAAATCTAGTCCATGTTTCAAATGAAATTTTCCACCCAGTTTCTAAAGAGCTTGAGTATGTGAAGAGACAGACTGGAGACCCTGTAGGGGATTAGTAAGATCTGAGTGAACTCCATGAAGAACTAGTGAACGTGCTGATGAACGAGGATGGTTTTATTGGAGGTATTTTTTTTTTTCTATTTTATTTCTTCTTAATGAGGAGAAACCAGGGAGGTAACTATAGAGTGAGACAAAATGTCCAAACAGCTTTCCAATGGTGCTCTGCTACTAACTGCCCCCAGAAGGAAGACCTCAGCCTCTCTCACCCATAGGTCCACCCTTTAGTAACTGGTACAAATATTCACTCCTGATGGGCAGCAGTTAATGCTGTGGTTTGACTATCTAAATTCCTCTAAATTCTTCTCCTAGAAGTTACATCCTATGGTGACAGATCAGCAATATTATAAAAGAGGCATGGTGCAATCCTGTTACAGTTGGGATGTAAAGTGTTCTTCACAGGCTCATGTGTTTGAACACTTGGCCCCAGCTGGTGGTGATGTTTGGAATGGTGGTGGGGCCGTGAGGAGGTGGAGCCTAGTTGGAGGAACTAAGTCACTTCAGGGAGGGCACTGAGGCTTATAGCCTAGCCCAGCCCAGCTTAGTTTCTTATGAGCTCTTTCTTCCTAATCTACCCAGATGTGAGCAAGCAGCCCCGTGCTCCAGTGTAGACAATCAACAGCTCTCTTGCCACAATATAGCTTCCAACTGTCCTCAAATTGTGAACCAAATTGAACCCTTCATCCATTAAACTGCTTCTTGTCAAGTCCAGTAATGAAACAAGCACTGAACACCACATTGTTTGTTGTTTGGAACCCCCCCCCCCCATCATGCAGCAAGGCACCACCCTGAGCCAAGACTCAGGTCTTTACCAGTCTTTATTTATTCTGCCTGTATCTTGACCTTGGACTTCCCAGCCTGTGTAACTATGGAAAGTACATTTGATTCTCTATAAATTTCCCAGTCCAGAATATTTTGCTGTACAGTAGGAATAGGTAAAAGGCATATGCCTAACACTTCCTGTGGAGAGAGGGGAATTCACACCCCCTATTATCTAGACCAGGCACATCACTGGAAAGCCAGCTGCTTTACCTGGTAGATGAAAAGGAGCAGTGAGCACAATGCCCCCAAAGCAAGAAGGCCACCCACTGTGCCCTCCTGTCCTCCTGCATGCCGGCCAGATCATCTGAAGACGGCAGAAGGTCTTAACAGCTTTAACTTGTCATGTTTCTGGTACAACAGCCTTGACTGCTTCCAAAGAGCTTTTCAGAGAAAGTTCTGAGGTGGACTGTCATGAGGAAGCACAGGATATATCACTAATATTGGCCCCCCCAAGCTTATAATGGGAAGGAGCTAAAAAGCAAAGGGAACTTGTCCCCCAAACTTGAATAGTTCTTTTAAGCAGCTTCACCCAGCTCAGAGTGGAAATGTGGTTTGTTTCATGCATGTTGTCATCAGTCCCTCTCCTCTCTCTGAAGAAGAAAGATGATTGTGGACCACAAAAGGCAGAAACAACTTGCATCTGTCAATGTTTCAGGGAATGTGGGGAAAGAAGGAATCTCATTTTTTTTTTCACCTGAGTTGCTGTTGTCCCATAATTCCACGGGGTGATGGTACTCCCATATTTGACTGCTAGGGTTGTGGTAGGTTCACAATGGAGAAGAGAAGAGGGTAGATGTGCCTGTATTGAGTCAATGCTGTTGTTTTGGATTCTGCTGCTAAAGTTATAAATGCTACTCATGTTTTATATGACTGTACTGAGAATGATGTGAGCAGCCAAAGTGATGCTCCTGATTGAGATGACACAGGTACAGAAGAGTGTTGAGACCTCAGTGTCTTCACATCTGCAAGGATCCCTTGAGTCACAAAGCTCTGCAACTGAGGTTGTCAATATGGCAAAGGGAGGTGGCTTCCACTTGGAAGCCCATAGAGTTTGGACCCCGATTCCCTAACGCAGCGGTCACCTCTACTTTTGAAAGGAGCTATTTATTTACTACTGGGTTCATGCTGACCCTGAGCACCGGACCCCAGAACTGGGACTATCCTATGGCCCCACTGGAAAGATCCAGCTCTCGATCAGTGACTGATGGAAAGGATTCAAATGGCTTGCTTATTAAATGGAACAGATGAAGATCCACAAAAAGCCTTGCCTCCCCCATCGCCAACCCTTCTGGATGAAAAGGCTACAGTGAAATCGCAATAACATTGAGATTCCATCTCCCCTAAGTAAGGATGGCTGCCATCAAGAAAAGAAATGACAACAGATGCTGGCAAGCATGTAAACACTCCTGGATGGAATGTGAACTAGTGCAGCCACTATGGAAATCAACATGGAGGCTCCTCAGGAAACTAAGCCTAGAACTACCACCTGCTCCAGACATACCACTCTGGGTATATGCCCGAGGGAATCTACATCATCAGCAGAGGTAGCTGCATATCCATGCAGATTGTACACTAGGTACAGTATTCAAAGACCTAGAGCCAGTGCAGAAGCCTTGATGGATAAAAGGACAAAGAGAATGTATTATACAGATGTTATACAAAGAGAGTGTATTATACAGATGTCATGAGGAATACTAATTTCCAATAAAGCAATCAGAGGTGGAGATTACATTAAATAAGCCTGACGTGCAAACTATCACATGTTCTCTTGTATGAAGAATCTAGATTTATATACATACCCATCCAAGAGTGGAAGAGGACTGTGTGGGGTGGGCAACTAGAGAGGAGGGAAAAAGACAAGTGTTACATTATCCTGTGTTCTCTCATGTGAAGCGCACACGCGCGCACGCGCGCGCACGCGCGCGCACACACGTACATGAAAAGAAAGCAGAAGGGATGATTTGACATGACTAAGTGGACCAGTGGGAGGAGGTGCAGGGAGGTTTATGAGGGAAAAATGTGAGCAAGTACAATACATGTGTGTGAAAACCATGAAAAGACCTATTATTTTGTATGCTTATTTTAAAATACTTAAAGATCTTTAAGTGTTTATAACAATTCATCTAAAAAACAATGTCAGATAGTGATCTCAATTAATTCTACCTTTAATAAGATATTACTCCTTATAGAACTAGACATTTTAATAAGTAAATCTATGAGTCAGTAAATTATTTATTCATATTTTGTCATTATAACTTGATTGTAAACCACCTTTCACAAAAACAATCTGGAAACAAATTGGGGAAGATAAACTGATTCTTCACAAATGTGGGAAAATCCCCCAGGGTAGGACTATGTATCACATTATAGGCACCAAGAAAATGGAAATCAAACCTGCATAATGGAAATGAAACACTATGGAAATCAAACACTATGCAGCCACTAGAATGGTCAAAATGAAAGTATGGTAAAGAACTGGGCATCAGGAGCTATCACACTGACTAGAGTGGAAAATGGTAAAATTACATTCAAACAGCTAGATGGTTTCAGGTAATGATAGATAGAGTATATCACCCAGCCTCTCTGTTGTAAGGGTGGATGCTTACACCTTACAATAGCCCTATTTATGACAGCCCCACACAGGAAGTGACCCAAACCTGTGGTGAATGGACCAGTAAATTGCAGTGTGTTCATAAAATGACATCTATACAGCCACAAAATAAACAGGTGGCATTTACAACATGATGATTCTTAAGACAATTTTGTTGAATTAAAACAGATTATCATAAACTCCATTCATGTGTTATGGGAGTGTTGGCTATGCCACCATGATAATTTTTGTGAGGATCAACTAAGGAAAAAATTTCTTAAATGTAAGATAATAATCAATATGCCAGTGAGGATTCATTTATTCTGGCCGTCAGTCTCTCCTGGGAGCTTTGTAAGAATCCATGACTTCAGCCTCTGCAGCTCAGTTCTGTTCAGCTCATGGTAGAGATCTGGGAAACTGTGAAACACTGTGCTCACTCCTAGAGATTTCAGGTTTGAGTTTGTCTCCTGGCCCCAAGAGTGAAGAACCAGCTCGTCTGCGGTGCCGTGACACTGGAAAAGCTCAGGCAGCGTGCCGTCCCTGTGCTGGAGATCCTAAAGGAAGGGGGAAGAAGACAGTCCACTCAGGCAGCCATCAGAGAAGACCACTCCTAGTTCACTACGGCTTCTGTAGGTAAATGAAGAGGGAGGTAAATGGAGACGGCACAGAGCGAGGTGTGCATTGTATGCCAGTGGGCAGGCCTCTGTGAGGGCTGCGTGGGCCGTGTGCCTTATGTGTTTATGCCACTGAGGACTCTTCAAAGGCCAGGGAAGCATTTCCTGAAGAAATAAGTGAAATGCAAAGACAGACTTCTTCATGGGGAGAGGGAGAGGGAGAATCATAGAGCTGAGACCCACCTGAAGGGAAGTCACAGTCAAATGCTCTGGTCAGTTTTTGGTAATGGAGCTGTAACACCATCATGTACAATAGGCATAACCTTGAATACTGCTGTAAAGTAGTTGCTTTATAATTGATTTCTGAGTAGACTCATAATAAGCAAGCCCACCTATTGTCTTATACATTGTAGTTCTGTATAAAGGATTCATATAATACTAAACATATCCTTCCTTATAACTGACCTTTTCAAGGGGGAATTGCTAAACATAGAGGCCTCCTATAATCAATATGATTTATCTGTTCATGGATTCCACAGACATTTCATCTTTATCGACAAGGCACCACATTTTATTGCTCTATCATCAACTTTATTTTAGTTTTGATGTGTTTATGTTTCATGTTACATTTGTTTGTTTATTTTTTTTAAGCCTGGGACTTACCTTGTAAACAGCAGACTCTTTATTCAGAAAACTAGAAAGAGCAAATACTCCTGCCACATCTCGGTGATTTCTATATGCAAGATGTATTGCCATGCAGCCTCCCATAGAAAATCCCCCTAAAGGAAACAATATACAGGCCTTATCAGAAAGAGAGGACTACACATGGTCCCATGGTACTCAGAATAAGACAGGTCAGGACCAATCTTTCATAAAATTTTAAAGCCGTCTGGAGATGGGAAGGAGCTATACTCCTAAACAGAACGCCAGTCTCCATCTTAAGCACTCTTCTATTGCTGAAGAGACACCATGGCCAAGGCAGCTCTGATAAAAGAAAGCATCTAATTGGGTCAGTGCATTATCGTCACGGCAGGGAGCATGGTGGCAGGCAGGCAGACACAGTGCAGAGAAGGAGCTGAGAGCGACACTCTGATCCTCAAGTAAAAAGATAAGGGAGAAGAGTGGGGGAAGAGTGTGCCTGAGCCTAGTGTGGGCATTTGAAATCTCAAAGTCCATCCCCAGTGACACACAACCTCCACCAGGCCACATCTCCTCATCCTTGTGATCCTTTCAAACAGTTCTGGTGACCAAGCATTCAGATATCTGAGCCTATGGGGGCCATTCTTATTCAGGCCACCAGTCTTCCTCAGGTCTCAGAGAACAAACCTTGCTTTGAGTAAGTAATGCCAAGACATCAGTGGTAAAGAGATGCATTACAAAAAGAGCCAGGCTTAGAGAAATCACATGCATCAAGAAAAGCATTTATCATAATTCAAAATACAAGTCATACTATGACTCTGACTTGGTTAAACTTCTAGTGTCTACTTGAGTTTGGGTTTTACTTATAGGAGCCCTCACACCACCCATACAGTTAATACCATGCTCCTTCCTGTATCACGTGCTGTGCTATGGGCTCCACTAATAGTCATGTTTCTGCTGTCTTCCCCGTAACAGATGCCTGGAGACCTTTGCATTAGGAAGCATGATTAAAACCACTGGGGAGCTAGATAAAGCATTTTGGGATTATGGTATTATTTTGTAAACTGACAAGATAAAATGAAATGAACTCACCTCTATGTGAAAAGCCATTTAGTTACTTAACTACTTGAAGTGCTTGGTTATGATATATCCCAGGCTGGCCTGGAACTCCTAATCCTTAAGCCTCAGATAACTTTGCTAGCCCTTAGTTTTTTTAAAACAGAGTCTTACCATGTAGCCCAGGCTGTCCTGGAACTCATGATGCTCCTGCCTCTCCTTAAGTGCAGAATATTGTGCTAGTCACTACAAACACATGGAGACCCTGCGATTTGCGGGGGTGGGGGGTGGGTGGGAGGCGGTGCTGATGAGAAAACACATGCATCCCAGAGTAGAGATGGCATGCAGGGAAAGAGCAGAGAGGCAGAAGATGTGACACATGGCTCCAGCTCATAGCTCCATGTGGTGGTCCCGGCCTTTAGCGAGAGAGCTGAAGGCATCTTGTTTGTATTCTATGAGACATTAAAATTGGAAGCAAACCACACATTTATAGAGTTTAAAATTACACTCTGGTACACAATTCAGTCTCCTAATTTTTGGCCTACTGCCTTACTTCACATAATAAAGTACAATCCTAGCCCTCCTCAGACCATCGTGTGAATTTATAAGGTTCTCCCTCTATGCATCGAGAAGACAGGCCTCAGAAATCAGGTGGCCTGCTTAAAGGTGTAAAGTAAAGACTTTTGGGATCAAGATCCTTGTGGCAGAGCTTAACGTCCTTTCTCTCATCCTTTGATATGTATTCAGAGGATTTCTTTCCCTGGGGAAGGCAGCTGATATTAATTAGGGCACAGTATTCAAATACATAAAAGACAGCAGATTTTAAAGTTTAGATTTCTCCTACAGGCACACAATTTGTACGTAATAAGCATGCATGATAAAAATGATTGTTATGGCAGGGCTCACCAGTAGTGCTAGTCTAGTGGTCTAGTAACTAGACTTGGTGTGGCCAAGAACCACCTTAAGGATGACAGACCCATCCATCCCCAGATGCAGGCAGCGAAGGAAGGATCAGGAACAGCTTGCCAAGGGAAGAGAGGATGCACATCTTAAGACACTGTGTGCTTGCCTTTACGTGTGAGCCTTGCCCGGATTGACCAGCCAGTGGGCTGTAGCTGTGTCTGCAATGATGCATCCTCAATGTGCCTCCTCTGGACATACAGAACTTGGCACAGCAAGTAAGCATCCCCAGCCATTGAATATATACCTATGCAATAGAGCGGAGTCTCGGCATCGTTATTTTCATATGACTTCCCGCAGTTCTAGCTTTGGGCCTCTTTCTTCTAAAGTCCCTACACAGTAGCTGTGGGTCTGACACAAACTTCCCGTTTTGATTTGCTGAAAACATGCTAGTTCTCTCATGTTACAAACCTCGAGAGGGAGAGGCAGTTCTTTCCTCAATTGTCAGAAATGAGCTGAGTTCTAGAACCTGCCGAGTGGTGTCTCTCCCCTCCTTTGCATATGCTCATTAGCTAGCTTCTCTTTAAACACGCAGTCCGGTCCAGGGCCCGGCACATGATGACAACTGAGTAATTAAGTCTGTATAACGGAATCCATATTGCTGATGTACCCCTATACTGCCAGCTCAAAGGAGATGGAGGCAGGAGGAACGGAAGTTCAAGGTTGACCTAGGCTACATGAGACTCTGTTTCAGACACAACCAACTAGCCGTCCTATAATGTCTGTTAATTTGATATTTTAAAAATTGGTATTTTATAAGCCTCTCTTAATATTTTCTAACTTAAAATTTGGTAGCAAGATAAGACTGAAAATATGGGACCCTTACTTCTAGTCTGCCTGTGACATATCCCAACTGAATGAATAAATTCATTAAAATCCAAGACTTCATTTCCAGACAAATTAGAGAGCTAGAGTAGATAGCCTTGACAATTTCCATTGGATTTCTAAAACCAACAGTGTATAGTTGGTTGGTGCTAAAACTTGAATCTTCAAAGGCTTTCAAAGTTTATATTTATCATAAGTACACAAATCCATTCTTTGCCGAGGAGTAAGACAACATCTCTTGGGATAGAATTGTAACTTTCCTACATCTTCATGGGTCAGTGTTGGGAATGCCCATCTCTTTGACCTCTCCCTTTGTGCCTTACCTATTTATATGAATTGTAAAGGCAAGCATGCTGTTAACCATGGGCTATGCCTCTAAAATGATTCTAGTGTGTGTGTGTGTGTGTGTGTGTGTGTGTGTGTGTGTGTGTGTGTGTGTGTAGAGGGGGGGAGGGAGGGAGGGAGGGAGGGAGGGAAAGAAAGAGGGAAGAAGGGAAAAGGAGATGAAGGAGAGGCAGAGACAGACAGACAGACACACACACACACACATAGGAACACAGAGAGAAACAGACACACACATACAAGAGAAAGAGAGAGAGAAACAGATGGACACAGACAGACTCACACACAGACACATACATACACACAGAGAGAGAGAAACGGACACACACATGAGAGAGAGAAAGAGAGAGAGAGAGAGAAAAGAAGAGAGAGAGAGAGAGAGAGAAACAGACACTGAGAAAAAGTAGAGAGAAGGAAGAAAGAAGGGAGAGAGGGAGAGGCAGAGATACACACAGAAACATAGACAAACAGAGAGAAACATACAGACACAAACACACACACACACACACACAGAGAGAGAGAGAGAGAGAGAGAGAGAGAGAGAGAGAGAGAGAGAGAGAGAGAGAGAGAGAGAATGAATCTGGAGGAAGTGTGAGGCTGAGGAGAGGGGAGGAAGCAGGCCATGACACTGGCAGGGTGATAATTCAAGCCATAGCTGGAGGTTTAACTGTTCCTCTGTAGCAAGGCAATATTCTTTCACAGACGAAATCATAATAAATCATTCTAGAAACTGTTCCTAGCATTTAATTTCTTGCTGGAATTTATTAAGTGGATCTTTATTAAACATAAAACTCAAAAGCCAGACATTGTGCATGTGGCCACTTGTGCTACTGACACTTTAATAAAGTCTTCAATAAAGAGCATAACGACTTAGCAGGCACTGGAGAAGAAAGGTCTCCCTATGCTTAGGGCAGGGCTGCGCACAGCAGGAGCTTCATAAATATTCACCGAATAAATGAAGTTCGTATAAACTGAGGTTTGAAAAAGATACTTCTTCAAGGAGGCAAAGTTATCGTCAGGAAATGTCATTTTCTGGCAATTTGATATGATAGTAAAGCTTTAAAAAAAACTATCTCTGGTTGAAGCTGGGAACGGTGGTGTTTTCACGTCATCGAGGCACTCAGGAGTGGGAGGCGAGAGGACTGTTTGAGGTCAACCTGCACAACACAGCAGCTCACGAAAGAAAAGGAAATTTGGAGTGAACGATTAGTGTGCTCTGCCCTGAACAGTCACAATGTGTCTTCTTAAAAATATCAATCCTGGGCCACAAGCAAAAATCTCATCACATATGTCTGATTTCAAGCACTCGCATACGAATCAGATGTTTGGGAACCACGGCTGTTGTGAGTAATTCAACATTAAGTATTCTGGGTTAAGTGCAAGCATGGCCACGATTTAAGATGGATCCATCTTCTTCGAACACCAGGGCTACAGAACTTCTCTTTTCTGAGAAACTCAAGAGTTACACTTTCTCAAACGTTTCTCGTGATGACTTCAAGGACAGCTAATGTGATGGGGGAACTGAACTGTAAATTGTGTTTGTTAGCTAGCCTAAATTTGAATAGAAAGAGCTACAGTTATTGGTGGCAGCTGTATGTAAACAATGAAGAGCATCTAAGTGTACCAGAGAAAACAACTTTCCAAGATCCAATTCAGGATCCAATAAAGGAATTAATTCATAAAAGATAATCTCAAGGCTAAGATACGGATCATCAAAAACTAAAGTGTAAATCAAACAAACTAATAGGCCAAAACATGTTTTAAAGTGATTATAAAACCACAAAACTTCACACATTAAGCACCTTTGACATTTCACGTTTATTAAGTAGGACATCAAACGACTTCGTGTGGCTTCAGTGTCTGTTGATGAGACTAGCTGGAGAAGAAAACAATGAAGTAAGAGAGAGGGGCTTGGGGTGGGGAAAGAGATGAGAAGAAAAAGAAAAAAGAGAGAAAAGAAAACACATAAAGATTTCCTATAGGCATTTAGCCTTGTGTTTATATACATCACAACAGAGAACATGTGCATATTGAAATCTTATTACGATCCCATTTTAAGTCTCTAATCCATTTACAATCCTTTGAGGTAAGCATAGCGCCCCACTTGCTGGCTTTGACAACACTGTCACCTCTAGCAGGGGACACTGTGAAAAGGAACTTTGTATATTTTCCCTCAGAGGAGAAAACTGAACACAAAGGTCCAGTTATTTGAGTCAATTTTTCATCTAGGAGTCTAAACTCCAGCTCACAATATCCTACTCAGTAAGTAAACAGAAAATAGTAAATTCACTGTAGGTAATGGTTATGGTGGGCATTTATAGTTGCTGGTGAAGTATTTAATGTAGTAAGAGGTAACAATTTAACATATACTTAAGATTAACAAGCTGAATAAAACATGTTAAAAAATAATAAACTTGGCTTTATGAACTCTTTATATAAAATAAAACAGAAACAATCTATAAAAAAATCTATACTGGGAAAATTAACGTGTTCTATTTCAATGCAAATTCCTAAGGACAAAAATATGAAGTTTGCTATCAAGGGAACAGATTTTTTTTAAAAAAGGTAATAAAATCCACCAGCACCCCAAATTTCAGTCCCTCTATTTCATTTACATGGTACTCTAGCACTCTTCAGACTTGAGAAAAGGCTCAAAAGATCTGGGAATAGACAACTCATGGTTACCATGTTTATTTCTGCTTTCCTCTCCCATAAAGTTTGCAAGTTACAATATTTCTACTATTTTATGGAAAGGTGTTAGGACATCAGTCCCAACCAAGCCTTTGGAGGCCTGGTAAGCATTGCTAAAAGAATCCTGAGTTGGTTTTAATTAGTAAAAATACATTTATTTGCACATATACATAGAGAACAATGGCATCATTCCACATGTTAGCTCCAGGCAGGACCTGAGGGTTCAGCAAATGGCTGCATCTTGTGAGTTCCAGATGCCCCTTTGCTTACTTTTATTTTAAATCCTATCATAATGTTACTATATTATCACATGGCCATTCTGTAGTGTTTCCTCTATAGATAAAGCAAATAAAGGAAACCAATCCTGAGATTCTTAGTATCTAGACCCCTTTAGCAGGTTTTCAAGTTTTGTTTTAACAGTTGAACTAATCTATATTGTATCTTGCTTTCTCACACGGATCCCTCCTATGAAAAGTTTTTCCATGGGTTTCAAAACATGCAAGTTAAGAACTAAATTTAAAAATAGATAAACACCGAATGCCTTCTATGTGTAGACATTGAATTTAACGGCTATATAACATGCAGTTTTATGAATAGACCACGATTACTTTAATGATGAGCCCCTTCATGATGAATACGTAGGTCACCCATGTGACGTAAGCATGGTCTTATAAACACTTGCTTCCCCCATTGTAAATCTGGATCATATACCCATAGTGTCAAAATTCTGGTGTCAGATTCTATACATCCTAGATCAAAACTGAACCTAAATTTTATCAATACTCTCTCTTAACAAGTTGTCACCACCTAGTGGCCATGAATGGATCCTGATCCTGGCAGAAAGTTCTTGACTAAACCAAGGGGCTTGGGTTCTAGGCTCCCGCCGTGTCACCCATAACCTCCGAATTGTAGTCCCTCTACTGGTGGAAGGAAAATAATTATATGCTACCTTTCTCATTGCACGGCTCGAGTGAGACAGCTGTATAAGGAAGAGAGGCTTAGGATTACAACACTTTCCAAACAGAACATGGATATGGAATGGCTGCTATGAGCCAAGTGTCAGCTAGTGGGAGAGCATTACCATCATCTCCAGGCTTTCCCAGCACAACAGTGCACACTGGAGCCTCTCACTCTCCATTTCTATTTCTCTCCTTAAATAAAAATATACAGAAGTCCATGAAGTAAACCCGAGAGGTATGCACTGGCTATGAAATGTGCTTTGGGATGTCTTTTTGTATGCTGTGAATATGTGTGGCTATCATTGGTTAATAAATAAGCTGCTTTGGCCTATGGCAAGGCAGCTTAGAGGCAGGTGGGAAATCCAAGGAGAGAAACAGGAAAGAGAAAGACAGAGTCTGGAGACACTAGCTGCTGCCAAAGGAGAAGCAACATGCCAGCATACTGGTAAAGCCACGGAACACATGGTAAAAACATAGATTAATAGAAATGGGTTAAGTTATAAGATCTAGATAGCAAGAAGCATGCCATAGGCATGTAAATAATATTAAGCTTCTATGTGTTTACTTGGGACCAAGTGGCTGTGGGATGTGGGGTGGGAGAGATTTGCTCTGACTGCAGGACTGGGCAGGACCAGAGGAACCTTCCAGCTACAGAAGTTCATGAAGTAAACCTAAGAGGTATGCAATGGCTATGAAATGTCATTTCACATTTCACACATGGGCACTCACAATGAATGTGTAAGAAAGCCAGAACACAGGCAAATCTCATACTGCTTAGTTTCCCCATAGTACAGGATTCAGCACTGCCTCTACCAGGGACTATCTGGTCAACTTCCAGAAAGTAATTGGAAAGTCAGTAATTGCATGACTGTGTTTCTTCTAAGTTTTATCAGAACTTTTATAGGCTCATGAGGTGTGTAAATAATGCAAAAAAAAAAAAAGCAAAGTGAACATTGTCTTATATTCTTAGCACACCCAGCACGGATTCATGAGTATCTCTTGTACTGACTTCCTGTGTATCAGATGTGTACCCCAGCAAACGTTTGCCTCATTCTTCGTTTACAACAGAAGCTTATTAATGGTTTCTATTAAGAGAACAACGATGAGTCCTCTGCATAGGACTTGGAAATGTATTTTTTGTAGCCTGCTCCACAGTTGGCTATACTCTCTTTTGGAACCATCTTTTATCTCTGTCTTCTCCACATCTTAGAGTCAGTTTATCGTTCCATGAATCTCCTTATCTGTTCTGTTTGTCTTCCTGCTGTCCTAGTGAGCTTCACATGTCACCTCCACAGCATGGTTGGTGTCCTTGTGAAGTGAACATCCCATCACACCACCTGATCTCTGTGAAATTTGGTGATGCCAACTATGTCCTGGGGTGTATGCCAAAATACTATTTCCTGAGAGGATGTGACAGGCCCCCTGCTTTCTTCCACAGGCAGGTTTTTCTCTTACTTTACCAAATTCTTTCCATGCTTTAAGATCAGCTGGAGGGTTATATTTCTGAGGAAGAAGTCCTCTTAGGGGTGACCCTAAGATCAATTTGCTCTCTCCATACTATCTGTCTCCCATATTCCAATCACCTCTCCAACAATACTTCTACATTAGAATGTCTGACTTCAGTTCCTATCCCATTGGAGTTTTTGAGAAATTCTACTACTCCAATACTTAAGTTTTATGAACAACTGAGGCATACAAGCTAGTCTAAATCCCATTCTAGTGTAAGACAGAGTTCCTGGAAGAGGTGGCAGATCATGTATAATACGAAAAACTATTTCTAACTGAGTGTGGCACAATAAAATAGCAGCAATCAAATTAATACAGGGAAAGGATTTGTTGTCCCCTGCATCAGATCTGAAGCAGCATCCTTTACCAAGTTTCAATGGTTGTACTTATAATCTCAGAGACACAGTCTCATTAGCACACATTATCTCATAGTACGTCAGAACTCTGGTCATTATTACACAGAAGAATAAGGAAACCAT
This sequence comes from Peromyscus leucopus, assembly GCF_004664715.2. Classification (NCBI taxonomy): domain Eukaryota; kingdom Metazoa; phylum Chordata; class Mammalia; order Rodentia; family Cricetidae; genus Peromyscus; species Peromyscus leucopus. The sequence goes on along the minus strand of NC_051076.1, from coordinate 12,482,745 downwards.
TTTGTACCTAGTACTTTCCTTTGATTCCCTTAAAATCGCAGAGTTGTTCTACTTTGCAACTATTTGCTTTGGTAATATAACTTTCATTTTTCAATATGGAGTGTGTGTGTCATGTGACACATACACACACACACACACACACACACACACACACACATACGAATGCATCAATTTCAACAGTAGCCATCTATTCTAACAGACACATTAGATAGAGTAAAGCTACGAGAAAGATATTTTTCAGTAATTTGTGTTTAAGGATTGAAAAGGAGAGACCTTGGTAACTCACTGAACAGTTCAGTACTTCAGTGAGCACCCAGGAGCTTTATAGCACTCAAAATGTACTTTAATCCAGTCTCTAGAAGATTTCTGAGTATATTTTAATGCTATTTAGCACATGATGGAGATATTTAATTTACATTATAATTTCATTATCAAATACAGCTGTTACACGTTTGCACAACCAAAACATTCTGTACTACTGACATTCTACAAACCTCATCTTGTATTTGTATATATTACATAGAAATTTTGCTAGTTTATGCATTTGATGAGTTCAGCCAAAGAAGAATTCAATACATAATTTACACAAAGCTTTAAATGCCCTTGGGTACAGGGCTCACTGTGACATGTTTAACACCCGGCTATCGATGTTTTAGTTTTGTGACACCCACTCAAAAGACTTGCTGCTCATGAATTTGACAACACATTCTCACCATGTACCCTATTTCAATCATGGTAAGAGCAGTTTAATCTTATGTTCATAAGACCCCAGCTACATGAAAGAAAAAGTATTTTTTTTCATTACAATGGATAATCTCAGTTAAAATTAAAGTAGAAAACTATTTATGATTGAAACAATGGCACAATAGGGAGGGAGGGCATGAGGATGCATTTCCATAGCGCAGTGCTTGGGAGGTGGGGGCAGAATTGGGACTTGGAGGTCAGTCTTGGCTACATAGCAGTGCCTTGTCTAAAACAAATAAACAAGCCAAAAAGGAGTTCTTATTAAAAATGAAAATCAATGAAAGTTCATGAGCTGTTGTTTATGACTCTAATATTTCTGAAAGCTGCACATGTAGCTTATCCAAAACTGTGAACGCGTCAAGCAATATTCACGTACTTGTAAACAATGTTACAAATACAACTCAAGAAATGTAATTAGACAAAAGTGAAATACATTACCAATGTTATAAAGACCTCACCTACTAATATCCTGCTCTTCTGGATGCCATTTTTTACTTCATCATCAATCAATTCAGTGAGCACTTGACACATTCTATCAATTGACTCCAGGTGTTCCGGGCTGTCATTAGATATTTTAAATCTGTCAAACCACACATTGGAGAGCCCTCCCTTCATAGGAGTATATGGCCTGTTTAAAACAAACAACAACAAAGTGATATTAAAACTTCTAAAGGATTAATGTACTATTTTTTGCTGAATTTTATATTAAAGAATTTGTATGGAAAATGACCCATATATACTATGTTAGCATATTTATTCCATTAACATTTCCTAAAGCTTGCTCACCATCTTGACCTATCTGTCTAATTGCGACATTTATTTACTCGGGGGGAGGAGGGAGGTGTGCCACGGGCAATGTGGGGGTCAGAGCACATCTGAAGTGCCAGTTCTCTCCTTCACTCGGGCTCTAGGGGCAGAACACTGGTCTTCAGTCCTGGTGGCAAGCACCCTTGCCCTCTGAGCATCTCACAAGCCCATTGACTACATATTTTAGGAGGTAGGACAATTCTGGTGCTATGAATATTAGCCCATTCACATACATTAATGCTATGTTTTATACACATCCTTGTGCACATTCCAAATATTTGTAAATCAATTACAGTGTGGCTAAAGGCTTCATGTCTAAGCTCTGGATCAGCAGAGGTAAACAAAGGGGGATGAAGACAATTTTGGCAACACCTTGCTGTGTAGGAGCAGCTCTGCTAAAACATGGAGAACGAAGGGCTGCCAAGATAAGGGACAGGAGGTTTGACCAGAGGCGCTGCCCATTCCTCGGCAAGCTCTTGTTTTCTTACTTAATAGTAAAGTGCACTGGTCTGTTTTCTATATAAGATGGCCACAGGTGAGCTAGCCAGCAACAAATGACCCACTATGGTTGAAAGGCATCTCAACTAATCACAGAGACTCTCCTCACTGCCAGCTGTTCATCCCTCCCTCTTCCGCTCTGTTTCGCAGACTCAGCTACACACCCACTTTTCAAGCCACGTAGATACAAGTTAAGGTGTAACTTAGAAAAGTAAAAGATGGGGACAAAAAGAACCTGCCAACACCTGACCTGCTTCTGTGCACTTCTCTTCTGAAACCACAAGGGAAAGTGTAGCATAACCAATGGTCTCCCCAGGGTCTGCCAGGCCATCGTGGTGCTTGAGGACAGGTACATGCCACCACTTTTCCCTGACAAGGGCACTACTGAAAACAAATGGACATCCCATCGGGGAACCTGGCTGTATTTAAAACTTTCCCAGAGAAGCTGAAAGATTCCCAGAAACAAGAAAGTTGCAATAACTCAAATGTAACAAAAGCCCATGTGTCGCCATCTTCTGCTTACTCATGGAATCATGCTGTGGAATGCTTCTGTACACTGTGTAAATTATACTGTGATCAGTTTAATAAAGAAGATGATTGGCCAATAGTTGGACAGGATAAGGTTAGCCAGGAAAACCAGACTAAGGACACTGGAAAAGAAGGGTGGAGCCAGAGGAATCGCTGGCCACACCACAGGGGAAGCAGGATGTGTACAAAATGAGGTAACAAGCAATGAGCTACATGGCAGCAAGTAAAGGACTAGAAATGGGTTAATTTAAGTTGTAAAAATTAGCTGGTAACAAGCCTGAGCTATCGGCCGAGCATTTATAACTAATACTGAGTCTCTGTGTTCGTTATTTGGGAACTAGTGGGTGGGGAAGAAAAGTCTGCCTACAGAATCATGCAATAGATGCTACTATGGAATAACCTTTCAAATGTTTTAATGCATGTGATGAATATTCCTATCAATGTATAAACACCAAAAATTTCCACTGCCTTATGTATATATAAAAATATGTTACTAACATGGTGATGTGTCATTGTATATTACTAAATATACACATATACATTAGTTCAGTTCCCATATATACTATTTGGGTTTCTGAGATAATAAATCTGATTTAATATTTGCTCATCTCCTCACCCTTTTTCTTTCTTTTCTACAGCAGCAAATGGTTTTAACCATCTGTAACTACACCCTTGGTGCTCCCTCCACATATACTAAAACATAACCTTACAGCACTACTTTTCTTTTGAGCACTACTGCCTATCAAAACTGAAAAACGCATTCTGCTTCTCAGATGTATTGCATGCTCCTCTCCACAGCCTCACAGAGCTCCACCTGAATGGTCCTCACTATGCACCTTTTCTTCAGTGAATGCTGTTCTTTCTGTGTGTCTCTGTGAATTTTGGTCCTGTTCCCAGCTCCCTGCCATCCCTACCAGCCTCCCTCCCTATGAATAATTATATAAATAAAATTTCTTATGTTCACATATGAAAAGCTACTTTACAATTGAATCTCCCATTCTCCCCTGATGATTGCTTACTTGGTACCTACATTTTAGGCCCTGTGAACAGGGTGACATATATATATATATATATATATATATATATATATATATATATATATATATTACAGGTGCATTTTTTGTGTGTAGTGGGACTATTATTCTTATGGAACAGAGACCAAGAATCATATTGCTGGATTGGAAGGTGCAGTTTTTAAGCTTAATACATGTTTCAAAGTTGCCTCTATAAAACGGAGGTGGTAAAAATCCACCATTCTACTACAAGGAAGACTACCTTTCCCCACAGCACCTGTAGAAACAGGTACTGTGGAGGTACTAGGTACTAACATGGCTCAGTTGAGTGTATTGACTACATTATGGGCTAACATATGAAATCCTGCTCAGTTTTAACCTCAAAGTTCAAATGCTTTTGACATGGCGACCACCCCTTTCTCAAGACACCCCCTCAGATCCTTTCAGATAATTCAGATACACTTCCCAGGCCACACTGACTGTTCCCATCAGTGCTGATTAACTTTGCCTATTCTAAGTCATTACATCTATGGAAATGATGACTGATAATATTAGCTATTTTTTTTCTATCATGGTTTAAAGTTTTTTTTTTTATTAATTCAGAAGAGCACTTGTATATTACTGACAAAGACTTACCTTCTGTTTTCAAGTGTGGTGTTTTCTAAACGTAGTTTGCATAGTTATATAGTATCCTTTAAATTATTTTATAATTTAATTCAAATACGATTACATCATTAAAAAGTTTCCCTTTTTACCAAATAAAAGAATTCCACACCTGAAAGCATTTGAAATGTCTTCATTTAAAAGTTCAGTTTCTGGCTTTCCTGATTTATGTGCTTTTTCCGAATCCCAGGGGGTTTTACACAGTCTTATCTAGGAAAGCCTTATCTAGAGTGCTTTCTGTAGCTTGTGTTGCCATTTTTACTTTTCAAAGTTTAAACTCTGGGGAAACCTTTTCATGTGTGGTATGACTCAAGCTCAAATTCATCTTCTCCAATATGGACAGGTGTGGAGAGAGAGAGAGAGAGAGAGAGAGAGAGAGAAGAGAGAGAGAGAGAGAGAGACCAGATTTTTTTTGACAGGGGGAGAGAGAGAGAGAGAGAGAGAGAGAGAGAGAGAGAGAGAGAGAGAGAGGAGTGATGGGGGATGATGGGAGGAAGAGGCACCATTCTCAGACAAGTGGAAGCCCTACTCCCTAAGGCGCACACTGTATACAGTGAAGGGACTTCATGTTTCACCTTCTAGACAAGTCCTAATTCTGGACCGTGCTCGGGAAAATCAGGAAAACCATTGCCCAAACAACTCTGCATTCTCTGACTCCCTTAAGGCTGCTCCCCACTGACTTAGGCATCTGTCAGTGGGTGCTCCCTGCCTCCCTCCTACCACTGTTACACTAGATGTCCTACGCACTACCTTACACATTCATGGGTCTTTAGTTAGTAAAGAAGTCAATCAAAACTCCTGGAAAAGTTTGAAATACTCTCAAATAATTCTCTATAAAAGCCTTTTGGGATTTTTAATTAATATGCATTATTATCTGAGATTACTGTTGTAAGAGAAAGCTTTGGGAGGAGGGCAGACTTCTGTAGACTGCGCCCTCCAGGCTTCTCTCCCACTGCTCTCTATCCAGCCCCCCAGTTGCTGTGGGAAAGATAAAATCCCACAGCAGCTCCTCTCGGTTGCCCACTCACCCCACTGCGCCTTCTGACCCCAGCAGCTACTTGGCTCAGGGGAGAGAGCTCAGGTACAATGAGAAGGCAGAAATCATCCAAGCCTTCCTCCTCCCAGAGGCCCTTTAAAGGTTAACCCCGAGTCCACAGCAAATGAAAGCAGATGCTTCGTTCAAAGTCCTTGTCATACACCGTGAAGTCCCAAGTCCATTGGGACTGCTATTGAAGCCCAGTTCCAGAGTGGATGCACAGCCCTCACGCTGAAGTTCCAATCAGACTGTCACCCTTTGAGTCACTTCGGCTTCCCTCTCCATTTCCCTGTGCTAGTTCTCTAACTGTTTATTTGTCTGTCTAAGCACTTAAATAAGGATGATATCATAGGCTAAGATGTGAATCATTCTGGGAACTCAGCCATTAATGGGAAAAAATGATACCCACTTTACTCTTTTTCCCTTTGACAATGCCTTATTTAATTAATCTAGATAGATGCTCCACTGAGGTACAGCCCAATGCAAATCCCAATTTACTCATCTGGAGGTTTTTGGTCTCTCATTTCTCTAAGAAAAAAATTAAAGTTCTCCGTTCAGAAGGAATCATTAGGATAATTTAATGGGATAAAAAGACTTCAGAACTTTTTTTTTTGCTAAGAAAACAATCAAGAGTACATAAATCTGCAAAGATGTTAGAATAACCTTTAACTAAAGTGTAAAAGATTGTTTTTAAACAGCTAAAAGGCCTGGCACATGTGTTATGTTCATTCACTTTCTTCCTCAAATAAATCACTTTATTAGCTGGTATAAAAACAGCTCAGACATTACCACAGTAAACAAATATGTTCAGCAGAGAGCATCTGTGTGGCTCCTAAATCAATCAACCAATCGACCCATTACACACTGGTAAAGAATTAACCGAGAGGAAATGTCCAAAGTCTTTCATTTTTTCTTTTAATAAAAAGACATTCAGCTGAATACCCATTTTTATTCCACACTCTTGCTATGGCTCTAATAGCTCTGACCCTGAACAACTTTATTTATTAACATACAATCAAAATAATATTTCAGTACAATTAGATTACCACCACAGGTCTGTGCTCCCCTAAAATTATAAAAACCAGAAGATCATCTGCAGCCTTTCAGACAGCAACCTGGCACCAGTCATTCTTGGTCCTGGTTTCCCAGTTTCCCCCAGCATGCTCTAGGGTCCAGTCACTTGGACCAGCTCAGTAGTGATGCAGGAGCATTGCATCCGGTCTCCCTCTCTCTGCATGGTCTTCCTGTCTTTCTGTGCTGAGCTCCCACAGTCTCAACTCCAGTGTCGCTGTCTCAGAGGACCCCTCCTACTCTGTGGTGTTGCCTCCATTCTGTAATGTGGACTCTGTCTCGTTACTCTAACAGTCTTCCTAGAGTTCGTCATTACTCGACATTGTAATAGTTTGACTTTTTGTACTCACTCTGTATATGAGCTGTTGACCTCTGGCCTCCATGTGCATATCCCTTATATGTGCACTCCCCATATGGACATGTAAAACTATAAATGCATAAAATAAGTATCGAAATCTGCTTTAGAGTACACATTTACTGCAAATGCTAAGCATTCACTTTATGTGGGAAAATGTATAATCAACATGTAGAGGCATACACAAGTCTGATGAGTTTGAGAATTTTTCAAATCACCAAGAGAATTTATACCATAAAAATTATAAATGGACTATAAAACATTGTTATTTTTTAATGGAAAATCTGTTATTAAATCCAAACTAAGAAAACCTGTAGTTGTAAACACAGTTAAAATATGCCACAAAAATAAAAATATTTATTGGGTACTTCCAATTAAAGAGTCCAAATTAATATAATGAAAAAAATACTATTCTATTTTTCCATTTTAATTAACACAGCAAACTATTGTTGACTTTTATTTAATATACTCCTGCTTAGCCAATTTATAGCAAAGGAAAAGGAGTACTTATAGACAAAAGGGTAATTCACAATTTAGTAAAAATACAATGATATGCCATTATAAACCACACTGAGCAAATATAATAATTCACTGACCCCTCTTAGGTTCTTTGTGGCATTTATTACTACAAAAAACAAAATTATAACCTTGCTTGATGGTGTTCTCAACATATGTAGATGAAAGACACGAGAATCATAAAGAGGAAGAGGAAAAGGGACTATGTATTTTGAAGTTATAAAATTCAGTGAAAAAGGTAAATATTTACTCTAAGATGGGGAAAGGTCTGTGATTTATACTGAGCCTTACCACAATCAGGGGAAAAAGAACAGAAAATTAAACTGAAATATTACAAAATTTAAATGGTGCAAAAAGTGAAGAAAATTGAATACAGGAGAACAAAAAATCCAACAGACTTATATTCAAACCTATAAATCCAATGTTACATTAAATGTAAATGGCTAAACAAATCATTTAAAAGACAGAAACTGGGCCGGGCGGTGGTGGCGCAGGCCTTTAATCCCAGCACTCGGGAGGCAGAGGCAGGTGGATCTCTGTGAGTTTGAGGCCAGCCTGGGCTACCAAGTGAGTCCCAGTCCCAGGAAAGGCGCAAAGCTACACAGAGAAACCCTGTCTTGAGAAAAAAAAAAAGACAGAAACTGTCAGAATGGTTAAAGATATAAGCAAAGCTCAAACACATGTTGTCTATAACAAACACATTTTAAATATAATTGATAGACAAGCTAAAAATAAAAGGCTAGAGTTTTGCTATGCAACACTAATCAAAGTAACATAAAGTGATAAAAAATTTGTAAAATAAGTATAGGAAAGCTGCTGTGCAGTATATAATTATTATACAAATTACACTTTGGGGTGTTATCAGAAGTTTAAAGTGACCATTTTGTAAGAAAAAGGTAATTATTAAAGCCCTCCCCTCATGACTCTTAGAACTACTTAAAAATAATTATCAAGCACATATAAAATGTAAGTAATGCTATCAGCCACCTTGGACTATACTGGTATTTTTTAAATGCTGCACATAAAAATACACATGAAGAGTCACCATGATAGAATTCATGCAACACCATAAAGACTCAGGAAGAATCCAAAGACTGGGATTATATAGGATATTTTATCTAACAACAATGAAACTAAATTAGAAGTCAGCAACTATAAGACAACTTCAATAACCCTCAATTCATGGACTTCTAAATAGAAGGTCCAGGAATTACATTTTTTGCATCCAGTCAGAAAAGTAACCACACAAGCCCTTTCCACAGTGTGACTAACATTTGCTGAGAGGCAAAGACCTACACTCTTTACTTGCAACCTGGTTGCCTTCTGCATGAGCTCTGCATCCGCTAATTTCTTTGTTCTCTGAAGACATTTCCTCTGGGAACCGGCCTCTAGGACTCCAAATGGTGGGCTGAGGAGATGTGCCCCATATAAACACGAGGATCTGAATTCATCACCAACATAAAAGCCAGTGGTGTTGGCACTCTTCTGGGGGCTGGCAGGAGGTAAGAAGGAGCAGCTAGATCTCTGGAACCTGCTGGCCTGTCCGTCTCGCCAAATTGGGGAGCTCCAGGTTTGGTGAGAGATTTTTGTCCCAAAGAACAAGGTGGAGAGCAACAGAGAAAGACTACTGACTTCAACCTCTGGCCTTCATGTGCACATGGATCAGCATGCACACACATATACACAGACTCAATATATATACATACATATATATATATGTATGTATGTGTATGTGTATGTATGTATATATAATGAACTCCAAGTGGTGAAGCCCAATATAGGCGCCACGGTGTGGAGACTGCAGGAAAGCACCAGCTAATATCCCGTATCAATTGCCAGCTATGTGAGTAAGCCTTCAGATGAGGGATCCAGGCCCCAGCAGACAAATCATAAGTCACACCCAACCTTCAAGCTTTCCCAGGAGAAGCCCCAAAAACAACAGAATTGGGATTGAGTCACCACTATTGTGCCCTTTCTGAGTTCCTAACCCACAAAATTTGTGACCATAATAAAAGTGTTGCTTGGGGGTGATTTGTTACACAAGAATTATACAAGGAACATGAATGTGATAGAAAAATCTTCCAATATAAATAAAACTGAAAAAAATTGGTGAGATTTGGCTAGAGTAGTGATAAAATTACTGCTCTAATATAAATAGAAGGCAAAAAGAAAATTAATGGATATAAATAAAAAGTAAGAGAGAAAAAGGTGCTGGGTGTAGTGAACACCTGTAATCCCAGCACTCAGGAAACAGAATGATCAGGAGTTCTAGGCCAGCCTGGGCTACATAGTGAGACTCTGTATCCAAACTACAACCAAACAGAGAAAAGAGCCAAGCCTAAATTGGTTCTAAAAAAGATTCAACAACCAGTACCCCTTGATAAGACAAAACACACACACACACACACACACACACACACACACAATATTATTGTCAGAACTGAAATAAAATATATAAACAGAAATCTAATCATTAAAAATAAGTACATGAGGTCAAAGACAAATTCCAATAAATCACTAACACTGGCTTGAAAATACATAGAAAATCTGGGAATCTTGGTTCTACAAAAGAAAATAAATTCATTGCCAACAACTCACAAGAAAACTTCAAGTTCAGGTGACTTCGCTAAGTGCTATAAAACATTTAAAGAAGACATAATACAAACCTAGAGGGACAAACACTTCCAAACACCTACAAATGACACAAAATGCATGTGAAGATATGCAAATATGAAATACTATCGGTTTAAAATTTGAAAAACACTGACCAAGAATTCATGTTACAATTGATAATATGTGAAAGTCAAGAGATGATAATCACTAAATTCTTAGTCAGAGATAAAACCTATTACATTCTTAGAATCATGTCTCGAATGTCTTATTTAATCATATTTACAATTAGCCTAAAACACACCATCCTTCCAGTTTCCACAGAAATATCAGTACTCCTTCAAATTGCACCTGCCCTAGAAACCAGCTACAAAAAAAGCTCTTAGCATCCATCCATAAAAGTTCTCTGTGGGTGCTACTAAACCCCTAAGCTTAGTTGTATTAAAATAACTTTTAAATCTTCTATTTTATACTCTCCTTTTTGTTCTATAACTGTTCAATTCTATCAACTAGAGAAATAAGTTCTTATTGGTGAATATAAGAAGTTTCTTGAAATCCTGGTTCATTTTCTTGTGAATACAAGGTTGACGGAAAAATGAAATCTAGCATTTTTTTTTTTTTTGTGAAAACAAAGCATGCTTAAGGAAAAAACATGGGAACAGATCATGAGAAAGATTGGGTTGTATGACACAACACAACATTTGTTTATGCAAAAAAAGTTGAAAAAAAAAAAGACTATGTGGATGATTATTTAATAAACCTAAAAAGCCCGGGGTCTGAAGAGATGGCTCAGTGGTTAAGAACACTTGTTGTTCTTGCAAAGGACCCAAATTTGATTCCCAGCACCCACATGGTGCTCACAATCATCCATAATTCCAGTTACAGGAAATTCAACTCCCTTTTCTGACCTCTGAGGGCACCAGGCATGCATGTGGCACACAGATACACATACACACACATGCATACACATAACATAAATAAATCTTTTTAAAAAGCCATAATAGTAAGTAGGCCCATGTGCCTCATGTCTATCTTGGTTGACTGACTCAAAGAGCCTGACAGTATTTAACCTCCTCTGAAGCTTAGAAAGAATGGTATAAAACTTTTTTCTAGGAACTATGAACCTGGGTTGAACTAAATTACCAGAAAGACTATTTTGGCACAAGTTATAGTTTGCTGTTGGGGTGTGTGAGGTAAAAGATGAGCACTGTGCAGGCTGGCAGGAAGCAGAGTGTGGGCTGGGAAGGGGTCGGTCTGAGTGGCAGAGCATGCTTCCCAGAGAGGCCGGGAAAGCTGGGCCAACGAGCCCAACTTCAAAGTAAAGCATTCATTTTTACAGGTGGGAGTTGTATTTAAAATATCTTCAATCCAGAGTTAAAGTTAAAAACATCTCACTGGCACATACATCTATTTTATGCCCTGGAGTTATACCGAGAAGGGAAATTGAGCATTGCATACCTGGAGGGGGCCGTTGGGTAAATAATCTTTATGTGCTGGAATGTTAAGTCCTGGTTTAGCACATTGCTGATCCACTCTCTCTGTCCTTGGCCAGAATGACCTGAAAAATTACAAAATTCACAGTCAGATAAACATCTTCATAACACAGTGCATTTCAAAGTACTCTGTACCTCTCAGGTCACCTGAAGGCTGGAACACAGAATGTGAAAAATCTCCACATGGCAAAAAGATTCAGCAGGCAGAATTAGTTGAGCAAGTATGAACAGTAGAAATAATCTTTATTATTATACATCCAGATGTATTGTTTATCAGTTAGAATACCATACTCAAGCTTGAATTTCAGCTTTCCTCATTTATAATAGATATAATAAATTCTTTTAGAGGGGAATTATTTTTAGCTGTTTTCTAACACTATTCTTTTCCCATCTACACTTTAAAAGCTGCCATGTGATTTACACCATTGTAGCTGACATGACCTAATACAATTTTCTTGGTGAAAACAAGTCTGGGGGTAGGGTAAGATATTTATTCTACTTCAAATTTAAACATGAAGAAATCAGATTTAACTGTGTTGACACATTTATATAACCTAACATCATGATTATATACTACTCAAGGTCAAAAAATTAGTATAAGAATTAATGTATGGCTATCTGCATGGAGACAGGGAAAGAATCTAAGTGTGTCATATATTACTGAAGAGAAAATGTTAAAGTTCACAACTTTAAATTTTTATCTATCTTTTTGTCCCTGTCTCTGGTGTTTATGTATGTGTGTATGTGCATGTGTGTCTCTGTGTGTGTGTGTGTGCATGTGTGTGTGTATGTGTGTGTGTGCATGCGCATGTGTGTCTATGTGTGTGTCTGTGGTGGAGGAGTGCAGGGGGTGGTCTACTGGAGTCCAGCTCTGACCTGGTACCACCTTACAAAGGGTTCTTGGGTGAAGGAGAGAGGAATGAGGAAATATCAGACAGAAAGATAGACCTAGATGACAAAGAGAAAGACAGAGACACAGGATAGCTTTGGAGGGTCTGGGTCAATACCCAGTCACCCAGAGCTTTATTCATAAGGTTTTTTATAATATGCCAAGGGAGAGGCAAAAGACCTTCCCCTTGCAAGATCAAAGCACACCATACAGCCAAGTGTAGACCCTTCCAAACACCTGGTAAACATGCCTGTGGCAAAATCATCTATTTATGCAGCCCTGCTGGGTAAAGCAAGCTCAGATTCTCTGACCCTGAGTAAGTTCTCACAAGATAGCCTCTGTGGGCCTCCACGTGTGTGTGTTGTGTGTGTGTGTGTGTGTGTGTGTGCATGCTCATGTGTGTGTGTGTGTGTGTGTGTGTGAATGGCGCAAGCCCATGTAAATGTGCAGATGTCAGAAGACACTGGGTGTCCTGCTACATAACTTTCTGCCGTACCCCTTGACACAGGGCTCATAGGATTTGCTTGTAGGCTGGCTGTTCAGCAAGCCCCAGAGACCCTCCTGTCTCCCCTAGTGCTGGGGTCCCAGGCACATGCAGTGATGCCCGGTTTTTTCCTGGGTGTTGGAAACCCAAATTCAAGTCCTAGTGTTTGTGCACATATTCTTACCCACAGAGCCATCTTCCCAGCCCCACCTTAAATTTGTAATTAATCAATTCATTAAGACATCAAGTTCAAAAGTATCAAAAGTATCTACCAAAAAAACATTCATGGATGACCCTCTTCACACCAGCACGGCAATGGTGAAAACATTAGGTCACTGTGACAAATAGGCATCCAGAGGCCAAAGATAGTCCTGAGAGGCAACAGTAACCACTGACGAGGACCCACTTGGTGTCATCAGCGTTTGCTACATTCAGAAGGACCCAGCTAACAAGCTGCAGAACAACTTGACTAGAATGCAAGCTCCCTGGCTTCATTTTGCCTTATCCACTAATTGTCTGGAAGCCCCCTACCAAGGCTGGACACATGCAGGGTATCTACCTAGTTGGAGGCTTTGAGGGGAAAGTCTACAGGGGATGAGAAGTGTGATGCTAAAACAAAGGACATCGCAGGCAAAGGAAATCAAGTTTTGAGACCCAGGAAATCCAGGGGCGGCTGGCATCTCCACTCAGCGGAGCAGAGACTGAGGAGGAGAATGAAGAGAGGTGGAGAAGAGTGTCTACAGAGTGTCTGCCGGATAAGACTGCCACTTCAAAGTGACTTCAGCAAGATCTCACTCAGCCACCTCACTTTTGAAAACAATCTAAAAGGGAGAAAGCCACTAACAAGACACACAGAGAATGGCCTATAGGAGCCTTAAAGGTCAGTATGGAACACAGACATTAACTTAGGCAATCACAAGTATGATGAATGGCACCGAAGGGAGACCCGTCTAGGGGAGAAAACGAGAGTGAGGCATCCCAGAGTGGGAGGCTGCAGCAAGCAAGCCACACCAACATTTATTTTAATCACCCTAAACGGCATCTTTAAAAAAAAAAAAATAGGCATTTTATAAGTAGAAAAGGGTTCAAATACACTTGGGGTATATTCCCATATATTTTTCTACAGCTGTTATACTCTAGACCAGGTTCTAAAGCTTTTTAGGTTGTTTTTCTTTATTAAGTGGGGTCTGTTTTTAAATACTTTTTCAGCCTTGGGCAAAAGAAGCAATCAAATGTTAGAAAACAACATTCGTCCGTCTGCTCACAAAATTCTCTTTTTAAAAAGCTTGCACCCATTGTATACATGTATGAAATGCTCAAGAAAAAAAATTTAAATCACACAAAAAGTTAATACCTTATTCCAAAACCATGGTAAAACCATATAATTGGTTTGTTTATATTTGGATTACCCAGAAGGCAAATACTTCCTGTTCCTGTAACACAAACACATGCTCAAGTCCAGTGGAAAACTGCTACCCTCCAACCTGGAGGGCCAAGGCCTCCTTCTCCTTTGCTTTCTGTAGCCATGATAAAACACTGACCTGGGCCAACTTGGGAGGAAAGTGTTTATTTCAACCTACTCTTCTGGCTAACAGTCCATCACAAGGGAATCAGGGCAGGCACTTGAGCAGGAACAGAGCGAGGAACCGCAGGGTAAAGCTGGTACTGGCTTGCCCCTGTGGCTCATGCTCAACCAGCTTTTTAGTACGACCCAGGATACCTGCCCAGGGGTAGCAACAGCCACCTGCGCTGGGGCCTCCTGTGTCAATCAACAATCAAGGCCATTCACCAGGCCAATCTGAACTGGGCAATGTCTCAGTTGAGACTCTCTTTTCCCAGGGGACTCCTGGTTCAAGATGACAATAAAAACTAACAGGACAGGCCTATTCCAAAAAGAGCATTTTATATATCAATGGAGACTTAATTAGGTAAGAAAAATATACCTGCACATCTGGAAGAATTATTTAGATGAATTCTTTTTCCAATGTACAAAGTAAAGTTTTACACACACACACACACACACACACACACACACACACACACCACACACACATGCACGCGCACACACACTGTGTAAAATACACACAGAATGGATGACTGTGATTTCAGACATGCATTATAGGTTATAAAAATGTCAGTGATTTGAAATTGAAAAATAGGAAACATTAAGCAAAGTGGTGGTGGTGGGCGGAGGGGAGGGAGAGAACCAATTGTAGTTCTTTCTAAAGACACTGAATTAATTATGAGAAGGAATTACTATGTGGGAATTCTGGATGTTCATCACTGAAGGCTCCTGGGGTCCTGAGTAACCACTATTCAGCTAGTTATACAGCCCTAACTCGTCAGCCATGTCTTCCCTTTTACACATGCTCAACCCTTATCTTCTGTTTCCAAAGCGATACATCAGTTTGGGGTTCCCCTCCCTCTCCTACCCAAAATATTAATTCTGAATCAGACATCTGTGTTTAAATCCCAGCTTCACCCACCATTCACAGCGACAGCAGTAAACTTTTCTAGGCCCGTTTTCAAAATGAAGAGAACATCTCACATTGTTGCTAACACTCCTTCCAATCCCTTTGGTGTTCTAGTCTCCATTTCCTTTAAGCCTACACGTGTCTCAGCTCAAATAAGGCGTTCTTGGACAACTCTGACCAGCCCTTCAGTTGCAAAGGCCTTACTAATTAATGTCCAACCACATTCTTTCCCTTTCCTTACTATTCACTTGGCAGTAGCTCAGGCACCATCTTGTGATCCCCTGTCCACTGCTGACTCAAATTAATGAATTGTTTTTGTTTTTAAATTTAGGTAGGCCCCATGAGGACACCGGCTGGATCTCATTTCTTAAAAAAAAAAAAAAAGAAAAGAAAAAAAAAAAAATATTATTTTTCTTTCCTGGGAACTTACCCTGAGCCAGCCAAGCACCGTGGATGCAAGGATTAAAACAGGGTTCTTATTCTCTCTCTAGGGGCACTCCCTGGATGGAGATGACATCGTACTTACCTCAGAGATTTAATGAGAGTGCAAAAAGAGAAATCAGGGTGGAGGGAAATTAAAAAGGAAACGGTGGGAAGCGCATGGGAGCCCTGGTGGTGCCAAGCAGAAAGAACACAGGCTGTAAATAGGAACCCAGTTCACCGTGAAGATCAAGCCTCCCTATGATCCTGGAAAGGCAGACAGAGGCTCATGACCCACTCCAGGGGTCGGTGGTGGTAGTGATGGAGGTGGGTTTATGTCAGATCACTGGTGGCCGACCTGAAAACAGTAGTTGATCCATGTGCCTGGAGACTCACCTTGCTACGGTGGTGTGCCTGAACTTGGGATGGGGTATGGACTGCCCTGAAGACTATGCTGTGGTTGGAAGGGTCAAGGACACCAGCGAAGGAAGTGAGATAAAGACAACACCCTAGAGAAAGAAGACACCCTCCCCGGAGGTGGCAGCCTCTCTCCCGACCCTTCCTGGGCGCAGGAAGCCTCTAGCACTAGGGAGCTGGGGGACGGAGGAGGAGGAGAGGGTGCTTCCCCAGCGGCAGCACGCGGGACGGAGACCACGAGATTGCAATGCATGCACCTGAGCCGTGCAGGAAAATCAGCGAAGCAGTGTGTCTCCCGGTCGGCGACACCACACAACGCTGCAGCTGAACAGCACCCGGTGTGACAGCCATGGTGGAACCGAGAGCCAAGCCGCGCGGCCACGCCCCTCGACGTCGCGCGACCGCGCACGCAGGCGCGCAGCCCAAGCATGGGTGTGCGCAGGCGCCGAGGAAGGCCTCCTGCTCCTTAACCTGAGGTTGGGAGTGAGCAGCATTGCGTTCTGCTGAGAATTGCATCCCTTTAGAGTCAGGCTTCACTATTGTAATCACCGAGAATAGACTCCTGTCCCGAGAACTTGCTGCAGGTTTTAAACTGTAATTCTAAAGAACAGGATCACCCCATTTGGAGAATATTACTAGCTTCAAAATTTTACAGATATAATCACATTTTTTAAATAACCATCCACTTTGAGGCTTACACCAGATGTTCATAGCTTTTTGCATACGGGATGAGCCAGCCATATAATAACTTATTTCTTGTGTCTTTATTTTGTTTTTCTTTTTCTAATAGTTAACAGACAGATCTAATTTTAATGAGCTCGGCCTTCACATTCCTTGGCATGGCTGTTACCAAAATTGTGGGCAGTGATGGGTGGGAATGAGTACAAGCTGAGGATTGTTGCGCATGGCTGATGGGAGCAGGAAGTAATGTGGAATTATATGAACCACAACTTCTACTTCTGGATACATCCCTTCCTAAAGATAGGAAATCAGGGACTCAAGACAGAGGCTCCCACACCTATATCCGAAGTAGTATTCACAGTCCACAAAGGCTACAACAATCCCCACACCCATCTCCACACGGATGGATGGACAGGATGCTTGGTATATGTGCATCTGTAGTACCCATCAGTCCTAACAAGGGTGGAAGTCTGATTCCTGTACAAAATAGATTGACTTTGAAAACACTGTTGGTTAAATGAGGCAGATAGAAAAGGGTCAAACATAACCAACTCCATCCGTTTATCTTATCTAGAATGAACAAATTTACGAAGACAGATGATAGAAGAACGCTTGCCTTACCAGGGTGGACCACAGTGGAGGGTGGGCAATGTTAATCAGTGCAGAGCTCCTATTTGGGGTGTTGACTCCTTTCTGGAAGTGGACAGTAGTGAGGAAAAGAGTTGTTGAGTTATTTAATACCATGGAACTGTGCCTTTAAAAATGGTTGAAATAGTAAAGTAAGATTTGTTATTTTATTCTAATTCTAGTGATATGCAAAAAATATGAAATTATTGCTTGCATAAATATTAAACATAACTAACTTTTAATAATAAGATGGCAGCCCCAGCAAGTGTCTCTTTCTTCATGCAAAATTGGACAAAACAACCCGGGGGAGTTTATGGGACTAAACTACATGGTAATATATATCATATTTAAGCAATTACAAATTGTATCTTATTTTTTAAAGTATTTGCCCTGCTCCCGAGTGACAAGCCTGCTTAGTAACAATTCCTGGTTGCTAGGATAGGCTTGACGTTATCAGGGTTTTGTACCAATGCTGTCAGTGGGAATGCAACTACATGCCCATTGTAGCTACTAACTAGCTAGATTAAAAAGAGCCGGAGTCAGTTCTCTGTATCCCATGGATTTGCTGCTGGGAGAAATGAGAGTGAAGGAGCCAGCTCTGCTCCGGACAGCCCAAGGTAAAAGCACCATTGTCTCTAGACCTGCCTCTTTTCAGCAGGTCTAGAGAGCACTCAGAAGCCAGGCACGAAGAGAGCAGTCAGCTACACCTAGAACTCCAGTCATTCCTGCAGAGCCTAGCTGTGATCCACCTTAAAACAGTGGGACAAATCATCAAGAACAGAATGTTTCAATGGCTGTTATTAATATAACCTTTATTCTTGTTAATAAGCAGCCTGTCTATGTAGTACTTACAAGATGCTGAACCCTGACATAAATAAATACCCATGACTGAACTGTGGCTACCTATGCTTGGCAACTTAGCTCACTGGATAAGGAACTTGTCTCTCTTTTTTGTTTGTTTGTTTGTTTGTTTCAAGACAGGGTTTCTCTGTGTAGCTTTGGAGCCTATCCTCGAACTCACTCTGTAGACCAGGCTGGCCTCAAACTCACAGAGATCCACCTGCTTCTGCCTCCCAAGTGCTGGGATTAAAGGCATGCACCACCGCTGTCCAGCAATTTGTCTCAGTATAATCCAGCAGTCACTGGTAGAACCTGGGCTCACACGTGTGTCACACCAGGGCCCATGTTCTTAATCATGAAGGCAATAGTTACATTAAAATTGTAGTCTCATTTCAAAAATGTTTTACTGTTTGATAAAGACTCAGGACCTTTAAGTTTTTCCTAGTTTCTTTATAAATGGATAAATGGATTTACTTTTGCCAATTTATAAAATGTATTAAGTCACCTAAGTCTGGGCTATAAAATGTGTATTAATTATGTATGTTTGTATTTTTGCAGAGTGCAGTAGTAGATAAAAAAAAAAAATAACCAAGTCAGCAAGATGGCTGAGCTGGTTAAGGCACTTACTGTGCAAGCCTGGCGCCCTGACTTGAATTCTTGGAACTCACTTACAAGTGGAAAGCGAGAACTCATTCCACAAAGTTCTCCTTTGACCTCCATGTGTGCACTGTGGCATGCACACCCACATGTTATTCACATACATGTACACAATGATAGTAAGAAGTAAAATTAATAATTAATTAAAAATCCAACCAACAGAGAAGACAGTTCCAGGCTCATAATGAGACAAAGGACAACTGACAGGATTTTGTGTGACGACAATTTTAATGTAACTGTTGCCTTCATTCTAGAGGCTTTCAGCTTTTTAGTTTTGGCCTTCTAGATTCAGCCATGGGGCATGCCTTTCCTCACCCCCAAGGCACTCTCTGGATGTACAAGGTCCCTTTCTCTTTGGGCATTGTAAGCTGGGCTGGGAAGCATTGGTAATGGGGATTATGACAGAGGAGTTGCCCAAGCAAAGCCTTGGAGTGTTGATGGGTTTTTCCTCTGTTGGATAATTAATAGTTGGAGTGATTAATGCTGAAGCAATGCTCAGACTCTTGGGGATAATAGTTGAAGGTCCGTAGTTAGTAACCTTGACACAGTCGGTGTATAACCTGGGCACTCAAGTCTTTTTTTTTTTTTTTTTGAGACAGGATTTCTCTGTGTAGTAGTTTTGGTACCTGTCCTGGAACTAGCTCTGCAGACCAGGCTGGCCTCAAACTCACAGAGATCTGGCTGTCTCTGCCTCCCGAGTGCTGGGATCAAAGGTGTGTGCCATCACCACCTGGCTTGGCACCCAAGTCTTAATCTTCACTGTATTTTATGCCTCTTCTCTTCCTTATGAAAGAGATTCTCCCATTTGAGCAGTTCTTTTGACTGTTTCTTAGCTTCCCAAGTTACTCCTGGAAATATCGACCTCTGGAAATATTCTTGTTCTGCTTTCTCAAAGTCTACCTAAGAGTTTCAGAAACCCCTCTATCCATTTTACTAGCCTATGTGTTCTAGTATTATTATTTCATTCTAATAATAGCTCTTGGTACATCAAATCCAAAGCTTTTTAGTTTTGGCCTTCTAGATGCAGATGTGTGGCATCTAGATGGGCCCTGTTCCCCTGATGGAAGGAGGCCAGTCCTTTAAATCTCTGGGGTGAGAGGAAGCCACACCATTCCAGAAATTAGATATAAGAAAAACAGAAAGAAATTTCACTGTCAGCAGAGTTCAGACTTTCACATTCTGCACCATTTGTTTATTACAGTTGTGTAAGTACATGAATGTTGAAATGCTGTAACAGCAATAAGGATTTCTAGTCCCTGGCAGGGATGACAGCAGTTTTGCCACTGTGTGCCCTGTGTCTTACTGGACACAGCCTCCAGCTGTATAATCAGGGAATGAGGCTTGATGACCTCACTGACTCAGTGATTTTAGGCCTGTGAAAAACTCACATGTTCAGCTGTCTCCACTATTTCTACGGCGATGTCCAAAAGTTTAAAAGACAAATATAGAATGGATGGCTGATCTGAAGACAATCTTTGCCATTTATTTTATTCCAGCATGGACTGTTTTCAGGTGTGTGTGTGTGTGTGTGTGTGTGTGTGTGTGTGTGTGTGTGTGTGTGTATACCATCAACCTCTGAACAGAACAATAGTCTATGTGAAGATATGACAGTGCATTTCCTGTCTCCATAACTGTATCTTCACATAATAAGGAAGCTTTGGAAGTTATTATTAATTCTCATTGTGAAAGCAAATCAATATTGAATTTGTTTCCTTTTGAGGTGGTATAATGTTAGTCTTTAAAAGCAAATAGATAGTCTTGGGTCAATGAGATGGCCAAGTGTTTAAAGAGGCTTGCTGTCAAGCCTGCTGACTCATATTTGATCCCTGGAACCCAAATAGTGTGTGTGTTGCAGGGGAGAAGAATGGACTGCCACAAGTTGTCCTTTGAACTCTTCATGTGACCCCTAGCATGCAGGCACCCATACCCACACATACAAATTAGTTAATTATGTAATAAAATCTATTTTTAAAACAGAGCATGTTTTCCTTGTGTAGACTGACAATGAACTAATAAACATAAAGCTAAATGTCTAAAAAGAGGGTCTTTGAGAGGTATATACATTCACATTTATATACATAATAATCAAAGGGTGAAAAGAAACCAAAAGTCTACAGATAGACAAACAAAAATAACAGTAAGATGTTATTCAGCCTTTAAAAAGGAGGTAAGTATTTCACATGCTCTAATGTGGACACATTTATAAATTCACTGGAAGACAGTTTATACCATGTGACTCCTTCTCTCAGGTATCAGAAATAAAATTCATAAAACACATGAGAGTCTCACAAGTCCAAGCACAGAATCAAGAAGCTATAAAGTAATTTTTATGGGAAAGTATCCCTTTAAGAAAACATAATTGTATCTCCAAAGTCTAAATTTACAAGATTAACTAGTTATGGTATAACGTGAATTTTATTCATGTATTTCAGTGACTTACACACAAACAGGACGTTTTCATCTTTCTATTGCTGGTGTCTAGTTTATATAAAAATCTGTGTAGAATTACAGTTTTAAAATACGCCTTTGCAATGCCTCCACTGCCAAGCCTTGATGCCAGCTTTCCGAGCACTCCTCAGGAACAGGGTGCTGCTGACCTGCCTTGCTGTGTTTGCAGCCCTGTCTCCAGCCCTTCTTGCTGTGCTGGACCCCAACAGTGAGCCAGGCATGGTGCTCTATTTCCTGCCCTCGCCCCATCTCTCCCTGACAGCTAGCTGTCCCCACTCCTTTTTGAGACAAGATCTTAACATGCTGTCATAGCTGAGATGAAACTTGCTCTGTAGACCAGGTTGGCCTTGAACCCACAGGGATCGGCCTGCCTCTACCTCCCCAGTGCTGGGACTAAGGGCGTGGGCCACCACACCCAGCCTTGCTCATTTTCTTTATGGTCCACCTTCTGGACCTACATTGGTCCACTTCTGTTTGTTTACTAACATGGCCAGGGCAGCTACATGAAAACATTATGGAATGTTTAATACACAAATGGCTGTTAAAACCTCTGATCCTTACAGCTGCTTCAAAATAAAAAGTAAAAAGAAATAAGAAACGCACCCCTCAATAATTTAATTTACAAAGAAAATCTGAACATTCCCCCCTTTGGAAACAATTGTTACTTAATTGTTTCAATTTGTATCAGTGATGACTTTGAAAAACTATCAAGATCCTCTTCTCTCTCCTCCTCTTTTCTCTCCCTCCCCTCCCCTCCTTTCCCCTCACCTCTCTTCCCCTTTCCTTCCCTTCCCTTCTCTCCCCTTTCCCATCCTGTCTCCTCTTTTATCTCCTACGCCTCCTTTCCTTCTCCCCTTCCCCTCTGTCCTCTTTTTTTTTGGGGGGGGGGCAATGTGCCAAGATCTCACTTCATATCCCAGGCTCACCCTGATCATTTCTTTGCTCTAACAACTTGTGTATCCTTACTAGGACTGAAGTCCAAATACATGTGAGTGTTTAATGCTTTCCTAAGAAAATGGAGTTGATGTTAATGAAAACATTGTCTCGTGTCTTCCTAGCAAGAAATGTCATCCCCAGACTACCTCGATACTTCCTGCTCTTAATAATACAGTGTCAAGAAGGTCATTAAAAAAAAAAAAACCCTTCATTTTCATGAACATGCATAATTTGGTTTTCTTTTTAACTTTTGTTCTTCTGTCATACATTTCATCCCAACCAAAATTTCCCCTCCTGCCACTCCTTTCAGGCACTTCCCCCATCTTCTGTTGTTCTTTATGGTCAAAGATGATGCTGATCATAGCATTTTTTTAAAAATCTGAAGACAGGACTGTCTTCTGGCCTTTGTCTCAGAGGCCACTATTGGTTTTCATTACTGTCCTTTTTGACCTCTGCTTGACTAAATCCCTTACTCACGATGTCCCCTCATTCTCCACGGTGTCTTACCTGTCTTACCCCCGTGGCATTGTTGGAGGAAGGGGCTACGGCTCTCCTCACATTGCTTTTTTACATCATTGAGATGCCTGCCCCCCCCCCATTCAATTGTTGGAGGAAGGGGCTACGGCTCTCCTCACATTGCTTTCTTTTACATCGTTGAGATGCCCGTCTTACCCCCGTGCCATTGTTGGAGGAAGGGGCTACGGCTCTCCTCATGTTGCTTTCTTTTCCTGGTCTTGCAGTTGAACCACAGAAGATCTCTAAAGTTCAGTCAAATTGAAAGGCTGTGAATGTCACCTGATTTCAAGTAGATGAAAACCATGATTATCGCACTTCAAAATCGGCACTTAGATGACATAACCAGAAATATAAAACCGCCCCATCTTCTAAATGTGGAGAGCCCAAGTATTAAAAATATTAACTCACTAACCATTCTTTCCAGCAGGAAGTTGGGATTCAGTACTAGTGTTCTAGAGATGATGTGGAGGCCTGGTAAGGTGGCTTTCCTGTTGTCTGTTAATCGTTGTGTATTTCCATTGCATAACTAACACATCATTTCCTGAAGATTAGTTAAACTTAAGTCAAGTTTGTTAAGCTGTTAGTAGAATAAGTTGCTTCTATGGTAAGCTACAATTGACAAATACATACTCTAAAAGGACTTTGTTTTTTAAATTTTTCTTTATAGTGTAGAGAAACCTAAGGGAGAGTCACTATCCATTGGGGACCTGGCCAATGAGGAGACGGCCCTGGGGATGGCCCCACACACCCATGTGCATATGGGCAGCACTAATTGCACTCAAGAAGGCTGTGAAGGTGTGAGGATCTGAAGTTAGTGGCACTAGAGGAGTTGGAGGAGAGTAATGGTGGATGAATATGACTAGAATACATTGTATAAATGCATGAAATAAGAAATGATGGATAAAATTGCTATAAACAGGAAAAGAGAAAAAACCGAAAGATGAGGAAAAGGTACAATTTATATTATCTGCTTAATAGTTGGAACCTATTACAGACAACAATTTCTTATTTTTAAGATTTCTAGGATACTTTATGCAACATTAATAATATGTTAGTCATGAGAATAGATTTGTTTCTGAGAGACATCTGCCATGTGCATCAATATTTGTAGAGAAACTGGTCCAGCAATACATGCTACTAAATTATAGAGCTATAATAATAAAAAAAAATGACGGTACTGCACAGTTCATGACATTGTCATCTTGGATTGCATACTCAAACACCTTTGAGGATTTAAAAAGGGTCACTTTGCAGAGACTTTTTGATCTAGTTTGTCATCTTCAAGCTAAACTAGAATGCCTTTGTTTCTGTCCAGAATAGAACAGGAATCTGCACATGATTTGGAGTGTTCTCCTAAGTATTCCTCCCAAATGCTGCTCATAATTGCACCTTTCCAATTTTTCACTGCACATCTCTGTAATAAGTATTATTGTGGTACAGTGAGTATTTAAAATTACTTGAATCTGTTGAGAACTTTACTCAACCAATTAAAATAGAATATCCACTCTTCCAGTGCACAGGGTTTAAATACTTGGTGAGGGACAGGAAGGCTCTTGTCCTTACAGAGTTTATAGTCGACAGGGAGAAAAGTGGTAAGAACAATAGCCTGGTGTGAATGATAAACACTAATGGGGGCACAGGGCAGGTTTTAGAGGTTTGGGGGAAACAATATGTTTATAGTCATATAAAATCAGAGAAGGCTCCAATACAATAGACACCACAGTCCTATGAAAGTAGAAGTAGAAATTCTCAGACAATGGGGTCTAAGAGGACAGGGCTAGCCACATCCTCTCCTCCACTGAAGCTCAGCATTTTTCTACAGCGAATCCATGTGCTCAGTAATATATTCTGTTACCTCACTCTGCCTTTTTTCCTTATTCTGATTTTATCTCAAGCCCAAGAATAGCACAATCCCCTCTGATACATTGGCCAGATCTTGGTATGATACTGTGATGGTTCTCTTGGATTTAAGCACATGTGGCTTAGAGATTGTAAACTTGTCATTGTTATGGGATGACTGGATGTTGACCAGTTGATTGGTAAGTGACTGAGTGTGTAAGGAGAGAGTGTAACCATCAGCTGGGAAACCATGGGCCAAGGCAAACAGTGGGTCCTGACTGCACTACTTCCTGTCACTTAAGGAGCGTCTTTAGCACACTTCTTCAAATGTGGAGAAGCTGAACCTGATGCTCCTTGGAAGTCTCAAGTCCTGCACTTGGGTGCCGATATTTAGATAATTTGAGAAAGCTCAGTCACCTTCTGGAAGGTACAGCCGTGTTTCTCCACTGGATAAACAGACCGTTGTGCAGTATTTCCAGCAACTTTCCTAGAAATGACCCCGATGAGTTCAAAAGCAACCGAAAAGTGATTCGATTTTATAAAGGCCAGGCACTTCTGATGACGTGTACTAGTTTACAAAATGAAATGTCCCAAACCGTAACTCTGTGTGCCTCAAGGTTCTCCGACCGTGGAGTCTCCTTCTCACAGCATTACATCTCACTGTGTGTTTGTAAGAACGGAGTGGGGATAAAAGGATCCCATCTGCCAGTTTCTGTGATGCTGGGGGAAGGCAGCGTTTTTTGGTTTTCACCACTGATTAGCTCAGCTCCAGCTGTGCAGCACCCCGCCCTGCTGTGAGATTGAGAGGAGTCCGGGGACAAGTTTATATTGGCTTAAATTTATAGCTTTTCTTCGGGAAGGCTTTTTTTTTTTTCCTTCTAAATTACATTGTGATGTTGTGACTTTGTGTTATAGCCTGTACAACATGGAACGATAACTCAAGGGAGTGATCACTGGTGTACTATGTTTGGCTCTTTTAAAGAAATGTTAACAGCTAAGTGATGAGAGGAAAACTGAAGCAAGAATCGAATTAACTAATTACTTAATGAGAGAGTTCACTGACTCCAATTCCATATCTATGAGGACCTGGCCTGAAAAATACGTTCAGAGTAGTAAGCCAATAGATAATAACGCAATCCACTCAAATTGTGTGTGACTTTTGACACACCTATCGCTGAAATAGCTTCAAAGCTCCATGTCAGTTTTCACAGAGGAAGAGCATGTTCGGAAGGACAAAACTAGGGTGATGTCACAGAGCTCTGACATCTCCAGAAAGAAAGTGGCCAAACAATGACAGTGGTGTAGGACTTTTCAATAACTGATGACAAGTTCACAATTTTAAGGTAAACATTTGATCCTCGGCTTTTCCCCTGTTCTCCTGTACACCCTAACGTGTGTGTGTGTGTGGGGAGAATCTCAATGCCTTTCCTCGTCTTGAGTGAGGCAGGTTGGATGAAGTCGGGTAATGCTGTGGGTATTTGTGCTTTGTGGATAGCTCATCTATCAATGCAGGGTCAGGTTTTCAGGCATCTACTGAGCACTAATCACTGTAGAAAGACAGAGGGGCTTGCAGAAGATGCTCAGCTACTGGCAGCAACAGTAGGAGGGAAGAACTCTGTCAAGACTTGCAGAAAGCTGGCCCTGATAGCCAGGAAACACCATTCAGTCTTGTCAAAATTAACTGGAAGTAGCTTGATTATCTTGACAGTTTTGTTTGAACATGTGCAATGCACACTAACAGTTAGGAATCTTTGAAGGTCATCTTGAAAGTCTAGGGTCCTCTTCAGTTAGGTGAATTATTTTGATTATGGAAATCATAATCTTTGCATAGAGCAGTAGCTCTCAACCCTCTTAATGCTGTGACCCTTTAATACATTTCCTCATGTTGGGATGACCTCCAACCAGAAAACTATTTTGTTGCTATTTCATAACTGTAACTTTGGTACTGTTATAAATCATAATGTAAATATCTGATATGTAATATATTTGATATGTGACCCCTGTGAAAGGGTCTTTCTACCTTCAAAGGGGTTGCAACCAATAGGTTGAGAACTGCTAGTCTAGACAGAAAGAAAAGAAACAGGGTGCTTCAGCAGGTATTTTCAAAAGCAACATTAATTTTAATGCCAAATGAAAATTCTTTTCTTCATAAATAAATGTGGAATGTTTAATAAAGCTGACAGAAGAGTGCCTTCTGTCTCTTAGTCATGGTTGGGAAGTATAAGAAAGGGTTACCACAGGCCAATGTGGCTAGCCTATAGCCCTGAAAGGCATAGATTTGTATTTAAGCAAGAGACTGAATCTGGAAAGAACAGAAAGAGGCTCACAGGTAGCACCTAGTTCTTATGCAACGGAAGTAAATAGAGGTTACTTCTCAAGAGAAAGTCATGGAAGCCAAAGTCATACATGGTCTCCTTAACCAGCCTTTAAGTCTGAACACCAAAGACAGGCTAGTAATTGAAAATTTCTATCAGATCAGGCTTGTTATGTTTTTTTTAAAATATGAGAGTGACATGTTCATGCATCTAATGAGCTAGCTTGAACAAAATAAAAATATATTTAAGGACAATATATGAGTGTGTTGAAAGAGGCTGTGAGGAGACACTCACTAGAAATCTGTTTCAGTAGACCAAAGTGGGAAAAAGAGAGAACAAATGGAAAACACCCAATGTACTTGTTGAGAAAATTCAGAAAATACTTTTAAAAGTCTGTTCAAAGTGTTCTGGTGAGAGAATTAATAAGACAAGGTATAAATAATAAAAAAAGGATAGTATGAATTTAATGCATTCGACTTTTTGAGGAATGTTTGAGATGCCAAACAAAATTGAAGGTAAGAAATGAGGGTCTAGAGCTTAGATCAATGATGGAAATAAAATCTAAGAGCTATTAATCTTACCTGAAGGGCAATCCCAGGAAGAAAAGCTGCCCATCAGGAGAGTGGAGATAGAGGGGAGGAATGTCATAAAAGCAGACCGCTGTCTTGAGATGTGAGGAACACATGGTAGGTGCCACAAGTGAGCAAAATGAGGCCATTGGATTTGGGAGCTGGAAGCAAGATGACCAAAAAGCTTTGGAAAACGGACTCAGTGCAGCAGTCAGATTTCAGCCCTAGCTGGAAACTGTGAGTGAACAAGTGTGTGTAGCAAGTACAATTGAGGCTTCAAAACACGTTAACTCATGAAAGCGATGAGGTTGCCATATTAGTTAACTCAGCTCGTCATCGTTGTGACATAATACTCTACAGGAGACAAACACAATGAAGAAAGGACTTATTTTGGGTCACACTTTGAGGGTACATTACACCAAGGAGGGAAGATCATGGCAGTAGTAGCTCGAGGCAGCATTGCATCTCCAGTCAGAAAGAATAGAGATGAATGCTTATGGTCATCTAGCTTCCTCCTTTTTATTCCATCTAGGACCTGAGTCCAAGGAATGAAGCCACCCTCCTTTAGAGTGAGTCATCAATCCTAAAGGTCTCAATCATCCCTTGATCAAGATTAATCCCTTACAAACATGCCTAGAGACTAACCTAATCAAAATAAGCCCCAGCAGGTGGGTGACTCCAGATCTTTTCCAGGTGACAATAAACACTAATCACAGCTGGAGGGAAAGATATTTAAAAATATTATTTCAACATATAAACTGACAAAAGAGTTCAAGAAGTAGAGAGAAACAAAACAATGACAAGCAAGAACTCAAAAAAGATGGAGCAGGAAGTGATGGAGAAGCTGAGAAAGCAGCATGCTTTGATGACTAACAAGGTAGAAGTAGGTTCCCGTTACCTTATGTGTGATACTAGCATTCAAGAGGCAGAATCAGAAGGTTCACATGTGCAAATCTAGCCCGGGCTATCTGGAGAGTTGAGGCCAGTTTAGGCTATGTAGTAGGACCCTATTTGGAGACAGATGGCTCTATCTATCTATCTATCTATCTATCTATCTATCTATCTATCTATCTATCTAGTTAGATAGCTATCATCTACCTAGGAATCTTGTGTCTAGGAATGAAAGGAATGGGACAAAAGGTTGGTGACTTAAGAAAAATCTATAAAGGATTGAAGAAAAAGGACTGAGAGATGGAATAGCTCCTACTTAGTGGTGTCTGCATATAGAAACTTCAATGAAACTGTTCTACATTGTCCTCAATTATAATGAGAAAAGAACCAGAACCAGAAAAAATTAAGGATTTGTTGTTCTGGCATTGGAGATCATAAATGTGAAGGTCAAGGTGGAGTGAGGTGCTCAATTTGGATGGGTAAGAGTATCATGATTGTTCTGTATACAAGGAAAGATTTAAGTCAAGAAAGGGAAAATATGTTGGGAAAACAATGAAGAGTCAAAACTTTGAGTCAAAGTGGTGGACTTTCTGAAACAGTTTGACGCAGAGGAGAGATTGAAAGAAGCAGAAGGACAGGAAATGAGGTGTGAGAAAGGACACTGAGCATTGGAGGTGGGGCAATCAGAGGCCATTGCCTTGAGTGCAGCAACATCAGAAGACTTTCTGAGCAAGTGGGACTGTGCTGGGTCTCAAAAACTGGTCAGATTTATAATGGGGGGATAGGAAGATGGTCTGTGGTCCACACCAGAGAAGGGGGGATACTGAAAGAGTTTTCATGAGACTCGAGAAGGGACATCTGTATAGAAAGGAAGTGAACTGACCATGGGGAAGTTGTGTGCTGCAGTTAAGGGAGATGAATATATCTCAACAAGAATAGACAATATTGAAATGGCCCTGTAGAATAACAGCCTTCTTCTACAGAGCAATCCAGGAACCACAAGAGAACACTGAGCTAGGGAATGTCACAAGTTGCATGATGCTTTTGACAGTTATCTGGACAGAGACTCTGCAAGTCATTGCAGAGAGGCTCATTCAGAAGTCTCAGGAAACAGGATCTGGGAGGAGGCCTGATATTTGCAGCAGTGATGTGAATAGAGACAGCTTCAAGCAAGAAGGAACAGCATCAGGGGCTGGGGTGATGACTCCGTTCTTCAAGTGCTTTCCAGAAGAGCATGAGGAGCTAAGTTTGGACCTTCTGACTTGATGTAAAATTCTGGGTACCTATAATCCCAACTGGGGAGGAGAAGACATCTCTACAGCTTGCTGGCCAGCTGTTCTAGCCATCAGTAAACTCCTGGTTCAGTAAGGGACCTTGTTTCAAAAATAAAAATAAAGGTAAAAATAAGGTGGAGAAATAATTGGGGGAGGCAACACCTGAAATTAAACACACACACACACACACACACACACACAAACAACACACACACATACATACCGATACAGAAGGTAAAGTTACAGAGGTTCTAACAAGATAGCAGATAATAATCTTTCCACTGAGGACTGTGAAGAAACAAGAGAAGAGAGAGCCAAGGAAGAAAGGGCTCCTCCTGGATGTTGCTTGTTTGTGTTGTAGGGAAAACAAACAAAAACAGGTTCCATAGGAAGTCATGGGATGTGAAAAGCACATAAACAGAGTTGCTATCATGTTTTCTTTTACTAAAACTGACATGTAGAGAAGCCCTCAGCTGTCCAGAGACCACCAGTAGCTGACTTCTTATGGCATGGAGAAGACCGAGGCTGGGTGATTCATTTGGTCCTTTGGAGCAGTGGCCTCTGGTGAATGGAGTCTGTGAATGATGGCTGTGTTCCAATTAACAACTTTCAAGGGAGGGTAATATGAAAAAGACCATTTAATCACACCTTGAGTTTTTTCAGTCACGGCTGCACATGGGTAGCAGACACCATGCTGAGAATACTACCTTTGATTGCCAAGCATAAATTTTAAAGGCATTTTTCTTCTTCCTAGTAAGTTAAAAATCTGGGTCTTTTTTTCTGTATTGCATCTAAGAGAAAATACCCAAAAAGTGCCTAAATGGACCTGGTTAAAAATTTTAATTAGTTTTGATGATTCCTAGTTACTTAGGTTGTGGGAAAATGCAGATTAATGGATATTTTAAGTGAAATTTACTGTGCAGTAGATTTACAACTGAGCCAGACAGATCAATAGCAACTAAGAGTAGGGAAGATAATTTCTGAAATGGTTACTTCATGGAAAAAATATGGCAGACTTTTATGATATTTTTTCCCTAAAGTATTTCCTTCATTTTAATGGAACTGGAATGTGACTTCTAAGAACATATTGCTTTATAATTAGATGGAAGTATGCTATGGGGGGGGTATTCTTGCTTCACGTCAACTTTGCTCTAATTTTTAGATGATATTGCCTCAAAAGCAAGACTAGATGTTGGGCAGCTACAGCTGGTGTTTTCCTTGTGTAGAGTATGATTCACATTAGCTTTTCTCCACATACAGTGTAATTTACACATTTTACTTTGGTTCTATATTGGGATCTCTGATTTGTAAGTGGATTATCAAGTCCCTAAGTACTCCTCTTTATTCTTTACAGAATAAGCAATCAGGTAATGCCTTAATTTCTTTGAGTTATCCTAAGACAGGATTGATGTCCGATGCCACAACAGCTTAGAAAGGCAAACATGATCATTCACAGCCCTACAGCCTAGAAATCTGAAAGCCAAGTGTCTTCTGGGCCATCTTGCCTGCTGAAATTCCATGTACACATTTGTGCTTGCTCTTGGCACAGGCAATGATGTTGCAGGGCCTGTAGTTACATCATGGCAATGCCTGCATCTGTATTCCAATCGTGTTCTTTGTCTCTCTGCTTCTTCCATGACTTCATGCTCAAACCTTCATTTTTCTCTTATGAGGACACTAGTCATCTGATGTAGAGCCTACTCTAAATCCTAAATCATTCCTACTTGAGATCCCAGGCTGATTCCATCAGCAACGACAGTGTATCTGCCCGAATACTGACTGCTGTTCAGACAGTTGAGGTAGAGGCAGCCATTTGGAGGAAAGGGACAGTATTCAACTCAAAACAAGTGGTAATAAAATGTATCAGACATGTAGTATTTTAGTTTGAAAATTGTCAGCCAGACCGGCTGTAAAGGGAAGAGCCTGCTGGAGAGAGGGGCCAAAAAATGTGGAGGCCTCAGGATGTAACACAGGAAGTGGTCTGGCAGGGGAGTACTCCCTCAGGATCTGTGTGTCCCAGAGAGGATTTACAGGATGAACTTGCAGCAAGTTTCTTGGCCTTGTATATGTCTCCATGGTCTCCTGACTTTTCAATAAATGAGAACGAAAAAGAAAGCTCCACCCTGAAGGCTAAAACATAACTCTTCGTACACTAGACTGGACCAAAGCAAGGATACAATGAGTGTTCAAATGTATGTCATTCACTAGCCAACAAGTGAGTGACACCTAACGCTAGTATCATATAAATGCATTTGCTCAGTGAGCCTCACACATGCTGGTAAAGTCAGCAGGTACACTGGGATTCAGACATTTGTATAAAATATGTAGCTAAAGTTTTCTGTGGTTTTCTGAGCATAGCAAGTGTTTTGTAAACATCTGTTTGGTTCTGGACTCTGTCTAGGAAGTCATTGAACCAGAAAACAGAGAAAGTCTTGCTAATCACTGGTTCAGTAGTTATGATCAAGCCACATACTTGATTATTATTCCTACTTTTCCCAAGGAAATTTCCTTCTTTAAAAATATGTGTGTGTGTGTGTGTGTGTGTGTGTGTGTGTGTGTATGTGTGTGTGTATGTGTGTGTGTTTGTGTACATACACACATGCAAACATACCACAGGACACTGTGGAAGGCAAAGGAGAACCCCCAGAAGTTGGTTCTTTCTTTCCACTGCCTAGGTTCCATGGATAGAATTCAGGTCCTCAGGCTTGGCAGCAACTCCTGCCCCTCCCCACGCCCCCTCCCCTCCCACCCCCGCATGCCTTTCTTAATTTCTGTAGGAGAACTGAATCTTCTTAATAACACTATTGTATTTGTATAGTGCATATAATTTGTAATCCTCTTCATTCTGTCTTTCAAAACCTCTTCAGTTTAGTCCACATAGTTGTAGACAACAAAGTTGGTTTAGAAAAATTAACTGATTTATTTAGATCCATGGTGGCCAGCTTGTGGACTTAAGTTTAAGCTTTCTGTCCTACATTACTTGCTTTATAAATAACGAAAAGGGGAAAGCATTGATGGGTATATACTAATTGTATCTTGGACTTCAGTGGCATGAAAAATTAAGCTAAGCATTCTATATAATGGAAAGATATAGCTTTCAAAGCCAGAGACCTGGCATTTTAGCCTCTACTCCCTGATTTGAGCTGGAAAAAGGTGGTTGTGATTTGGGAAAGTCAACTGACTGTTTGTGGAGTGGATCCTCACTTTTCAAGCTCATGTGGTGTGTTTCAGATGAAGGAGCTCTGGTCTATAACACAAAAATCCTTCTGTCACTTGGGGAGATTTCATTTTCTGGAAATCAGCCGATTCTGGCTCGTGGAGCAAACGTGTTTGCATAACATGCTGGTTGCCATGTGTTTGGGAGATGTCCCCATATGCCATTGTTGACACAACAGTGATGGTGCTTTTAAATGTTGAGACTATGAAAATGTAATGTGATTGAATTTGGACACGGGCCTGAAACAGACCACCCATTGTATTTATTTTGCTGCCAAACAGGTCAAACAATTTCACTCATGGAGCTTTGAACCTTTTTGATAGGAATACTTCACATTTCACTTTAAATACATGCTGAGTTGTGCTGAAATGTTCATCTTGAGAACTAGATTCTGTGGGGTTTTTTTCTCCGCAGACCTTTCACTTTTGTCAATTTTATTTTGGGGACTTATTTTGGAAAAGAAGTCATCCTGTCTAGATGGGGAAGGAGAGTTGCTTAAAGCCTGCCTTGGGGATTTAACCAGCCCCCCTGTGCACCCCTCAGAGCAGTCTTGTGCTTTACAGCCTCTCCTGAGTGTGTCCCCTAGATCTCATGGCTAGGATCTGCCTTCTTCCCTTTCTTCCTGCCCAGCTGCACGTGCCTTCCATCTGTCTCACCAGACCTATACCGCACCTCAGGGATTGGCCTGGAGCATGGCATGGAGCAGGCGTTCGGAAAGTGCTTACAGATGGGAAGTGCATGGTCCAGGTCAGTACCACGAGTGAAACTGGCTCCAAGCTCCTTTCTCAACTGCTCCACTCTCTTGGTCACACAGATGGGAATTCCTCAAGTCTTACCGGGCCAAACAGAGTGTACAACACATGCAGCATGTCCTCTGTAGGGATAAGGAAAAGGTGTTTATTTTCCTCATGGTGTTGAAGGTTTCAGCCCATGGTTGGCTGGCTCTTTGCTTTGGAAGATGTAGAGAAGCATAATTGCTTATCTCACTGCCAGAAATCAAAACAACCAAAGCAAAATAAAAGATGAAATAGCAATGGGCAGGTACTGTGTCTTCAGTGTCCCCCCCAAGGCTACATGCCCACTTACCTAAAGACTTCCACTGAGGCTCCACCATATCTTTTTTTTTTTTTTTAATTTTACAATACCATTCAGTTTTACATATCAGCCACAGATTCCCTCGTTCTCCCCACTCTGCCACCCTCCCCTTCCCCCCAGCCCACCCCAGGGCAAAGCCTCCCCCGAGGACTGAGATCAACCTGGTAGACTCAGTCCAGGCAGGTCCAGTCCCCTCCTCCCAGACTGAGCGAAGTGTCCCTGCATAAGCCCCAGGTTTCAGACAGCCAGCTCATGCACTGAGCACAGGACCCGGTCCCACTGCCTGGATGCCTCCCAAACAGATCAAGCTAATCAACTGTCTCACCCATTCAGAGGGCCTGATCCAGTTGGGGGCTCCTCAGCCTTTGGTTCATAGTTCATGTGTTTCCATTCGTTCGGCTACCTGTCCCCATGCCTTATCCAACCTTGGTATCAACAATTCTCACCCATATAAACCCTCCTCTCTCTCGCTAATTAGACTCCTGGAGCCCCACCCAGGGCCTAGCCGTGGATCTCTGCATCCAGATCCCTTAGTCGTTGGATGGGGTTTCTAGCACAACTATTAGGGTGTTTGGCCATCCCATCACCAGAGTAGGTCAGTTCTGGCTGTCTCTTGACCATTGCCAGCAGTCTATTGTGGGGATATCTCTGTGGATCTCTTTGGGCCTCTCTAGCACCCTGCCTGTTCCTCTTCTTATGTGGTCTTCATCTACCATGGTCTCCTATTCCTTGTTCTCTCTCTGTGTTCTTGATCCAGCTGGGATCTCCCGCTCCCCTAAGCTCT
The DNA here is from genome assembly GCF_004664715.2 of Peromyscus leucopus. Lineage (NCBI taxonomy): Eukaryota > Metazoa > Chordata > Mammalia > Rodentia > Cricetidae > Peromyscus > Peromyscus leucopus. The sequence continues at coordinate 12,448,038 of NC_051076.1, read as the reverse complement.
CTTTCCTTCGACCCTCACCCTTCATTACCCCCCACTCATGTCCAGGCTGTTCATGTAGATCTCAGCCATTTCTCCGTCATTGGGCGATCCCCGTGTCTTTCTTGGGGTCCTGTTTTCCAGGTAGCCTCCCTGGTGATGTGAGTAGCAGTCCAGTCATCCTTGTTCCACATCTAGTATCCTCCTATGAGTGAGTACATACCATATTTGTCTTTCTGAGTCTGGGTTACCTCACTCAGGATGATTTTTTTTAGTTCATCCATTTGAGGCTCCACAATATCTTAACAGCATCTCCACAGGGACTAACTCTGGCAGATGGAATTCTGGGAGACAGGAAAGACCCTGATGTGAGAAAAACAAGTGGTTTGATTTCAGTCCTTCCTCTTCTTAGAAGATTGAGGAAAGAACTGTCAACAGTGAGCCTGGCTATCCTTCTGGCCCAAGCCTAAGAGGGTGAGCTGCCCAGTTGCCCAAGATATCTCATAAACACGACTCCAGGCCCCTCCAGATGACACAGTATGGAATCACTATTTTCATTTTCCTTTATTCTGATAACTCTCACATGACCTGATTCAGCATTCAGATGCATAAGGAAGTCCTAGTTCTGACATTCCAGTTGCCCACAGTAAAGAAGAGGACAATGGACATTACTCACAAACTGTGATTTTTCTTTTAGGTATCACATGAAATCCTCAATTTGCCTCATGTATCTATTTGTTGCCCAGGGTACTTCAAATTCTGTTCACTTTCACTGAAACCTCAAATTCCCTGAGTGACAGTTTATGCTAGGATGTACTAGGAATATTGCTCTAAGAGGTACCATTTTGACTAAAGTGTAGAGATAAGCACTACTGAGCAATGGTTGTTCAGGAAAAGGCTCTCAGAGATTTCTAGTAGCTCACAGCTGTAGAAGCAAGTCATTAATTTCTCAGCAATCTTTTTTTTTAATGGCAGCATGTTCTTATTCTCCTTTGAACTCTCCAGAGATCCTCCTTTTATTTTTCTCATGTCTTTGTGCATGGAGTCTCTCTCTCTCTCTCTCTCTCTCTCTCTCTCTCTCTCTCTCTCTCTCTCTCTCTCTCTCTCTCTCTCTCTGTATTTGTGTTTGCAGGTTTGAGCATGCACATGAGGATATCCAAGGCTGGTGTCAGGAGCCTTCCTGAATTTCTCTCCACCTTTTTCATTGAGGTCTCTCAATTGAACCCAGTGATGATCAATATGACTTGTCTAGATGGAGAGCTTGGTCCAGGGACCCCCAGTCTCTACTTTCCAAGTGTGCTGGAATTTCCCACTGTGTGAACCACCACACCTTCCCGGAGATATGGAGTCTTCTCACTTGTGGCTTGTACAGCAAGTTCCTTAACCACAGAGCTTTCTCTCCAAACCCAGAACTGTGTTCTCTATCATTTTTTTTTTCTGCAGGCAGGTTAGCTTCATTGTCAAGCATGTGGACTTAGAGCCACAGTGCTCAGATTTCAACCTTAGCCCTTCCACTTACTAATTGTGTAGCCATGAGTGAGCAAATTACCCTTCTTACGCTTCAGTATTCTTACCTATAAAATGGACCAAATAATAGTACCTAATAAATAGGGACTAGTAAGAGTATTAAATGAACTATATTATTATAAATCTATAAAATGCTGCATGTCAAAACTGCTTAATACATTGTGGCTAATACTAGTTTTTATTTCTGGATAGCCCCCAAATTATTCACTCCTATGGTAAATCCTCTACTGTCAAATTCCCATAAACATGTGGGATTGAGGATACAAATAGTATTCCAAACAAAATTCAGAAGCAAAGGGAAAGCTTGGGTCTCACAGATCTATTACTGTGCTTATTAGTAACATATGAAAGATTTCAGAGGTTTGAATGGGTCCAGTACGTTCATCTTGAATCACACTGCAAATGAGTGAGTGTCACAAAGAGTACCCAGAGCCCTTTTCAACATGAGCATCTAGATTTGGATTAGCTTCTGCTCTGTGTTGCTGTTCACTCATGCCCTCATGTCTGCATTTAGTACATGTTTGGAGACTGTGATAAACTTTACTTAAACTTTAGAGCACCTAAAACTAGCCAAATGCTGCCTTTGTTTACCAAAACACCAAAACTGTAGCAAGCTAGATTTTGTGAAGAATGAATGATACTCTTTGAACTAAGTGATGTCATTAGTGTTCAGAACCTAAGTAGTTGTAGGGATTTAAGAACCAGCATGCTGAACTTATACCCCAAAATAATCATTTAAGAAGAAGTATGGTATTATTTAAAAAAAAAATAGGCCTCCAGGGGCTGAGATATAGCCCCATCACAAAGCCCCATCTTTGTGTCTCTGCAAACACAAAGACCTGAATTTGGTATCCAGAATACACTTACATAGTCAGGATGGTGATCTGCTTGGAATTCCAGTGCTGGGAAAGGACACACAGATCCCTGGCCAATCATGATAGTCTATTTGGCAAATTTCTGCCTAGTAAAAGGTCTCCACATGTACACATGCACACACACACATGCATACACACCTGCACATTCACCAGTGTGAACATGCACTCAAGAAAGAAAGAGAAAAAAGAAAGAAAAAGAAGTCAGATCTTTTTGTTTGTTTTGCTTTCGTTTCTCAAGACAGGGTTTCTTTGTGTAGCCTTGGCTGTCCTGGATTTACTCTGTAGACCAGGCTGGCCTCGCATTTATATATGCTATAACATCTAAAAGGTTTTCTACAGAAGTATGAAGACATAACTAAACAACACTTAGAAGAAAACTCAGCAGGCATGACTCTCACCAGGGTAACTATCTTTACTTCATCTTCTACAGCTGTGTTGACCCAATTTATCTCACCAAGAACTTTTCTTTTCCTCCCCTCAGTGCATTCACTATTCTGCCCCAAATGTCACCAACCAGGAAAATCCTGAGGTGTTTGGAACCCGTGTCTTTGCCCTTTACAGGAAGATGGCTCCTGTTCCTGTGGCCTTGTCCAAGAGTGATGACGCAGCAGTTGAGCACTCAAGGCATTTGCAAACAGCTGAAGAAAGGTTCCTTGGACCCAAGTCAGGCAGTGCATAGACACCAGTAATGCCAGGGTATCTGCTGCCCTCTTCTGGCCTCTGGGGGAAGCCACACCAACATGCATGCACACACACACACACACACACACACACACACACACACACAAATAATAATAATAATAATAATAATAATAATAATAATAATAATAAAATATTTAAAAAGAAAAATCCCAAAAGAAAAAAGAGAAATAGAATAAGACTCCCACTGCTTTTTGTCTTCATCCTCACGAATGTGGAGCTGTTCATCACTGTGGAAGTGGAATTTCTTTTTTTTGTGTGTGTAGGCATGTATGTCTGTTTATGAATGTGTGTATATGTGCATGTGTATGTATATATATATATATGCTCGTATGTATTAAATGAGTGAATTTGTGTGTATATTTGTTTATGTGTGCATGAGTGTGTGCATGTGTGTATATATATATGTGTCTGTGAGTATGTATGCCCATGTTTGTATATGTGTAGTATGTATGTATGTGTATTTTGTGTATGTCTTTAGATGAATGTGTTATATGTGTGTGTGTGTATATATATGTTATGTGTATGTATGTGTAGGCTTGTATGTGTACAGGTCAACATGTGTATAGTGGCTAGAGATGCATCCCATGTTTCATTTCTCAGGTGCCATACCTCTTGTTTATTGAGGCAGGATCTCTCATTGATCTAGAACTCTCCATGTAGGCTCTCCAAGCTGGCTGACCAGTAACCCCAAGAATCCACTGGTCTCTAACTCCTAGCACTGGGACTGTAAGTATGTGACACCACACAGTCCCTGCACATGGGCTCAAGGGATCATAGGTTTGCGTGCTTGCATGGCGAGGACTTTACTGACTGGGCCTATCTTCTTAGCACCATAGTTGCAATTATTACCAAGCATGCATACACTCCTAATTGATATTCTTGTGATGGGCTCTAGCCAATAGCTACTTTAACCGTAATATGAAAAAAGTAGGTCTGTAGATATAGCTCAGGAGTAGAGCACTTGCCCAATATACATGAAGCCCGGGACTTAATTCCCAGCATTTCAACAAAAGAAAAAAATGAGAGAATCAGAGACCAAAATAAGTTCTGCAACAGGAAGCAGCTGAGTGGTAACAGGTCTGTGTCCCACTTCCATGGTTATAAGTCCAGGGTACTTTTTGACAAGTCTGTGGGTGGGCTCCAAACATACTCTGACTCTCCATCTCCTCATTAAAACAAAACAGCTAATCACCAGAAGGTTGCTGGAGCCATTCCCCTACTCTACGTGTGTCATGTGTGTAAATATACCCTCACAACAAAGTATCTTAACCCTATTATACAATATATCTTTAAAATAGTGTTTTAAGAGACACAGCTAAAGCTTATAACTTTTTGATGTTCTAGAACATTCTTCTTCCCACTTTGGAGTGGGGCCTTGTAGAATTTTATTTTAATAGGGCAGAATGATTTGTGGAGACAGGGAAATAAAAGTCCTTAATGATTATAAGTAGAGGGCAATATATTTCCATCCCTGGTGCCTTATTTTCTGCAACACCTTGGGCCAGGAATGTTTACTAAATGAGGCGCACAGGCCCCACTCCTGTAGTTTCCCTCACCATAATCACACACACAGCCCCTCAAACCCTCAGATTTTCCACTCTACTTTGATAAAAAGAAACGATCAGGACCTTCATTTGTGAAAACTCAGAAGGTAGATTTGTAATGCTGTGGAATGAAAAGTGACTCTCTTTCCTTCCTTCCTTTCTTCCTCTAAACAGCACACATATCTGCTTCATCTTTCTTTAATTCCTGGGAGAGATGATGAAAGAGATACATCTCCTTTCTATGGAATTTCTTTTGGAGTCTTCTCATTCAGTCTGCTAATCCTCTGTTTTTACATTCCTTACACAGAAATTACATATATATCTAAGCCAGAGGATTGTTACCTCTGATTTGCAATGGGCAGCAGATGGAAAAGAATGCTTTCAGAACCCAGATCTTGTTTCCAAAGGATTTCTTAGAAATAACAGGGAGGGACTGAAGTTTGGTAATATAGGAGGTAGTGGAGCTGGGCGGAGGACAAAGCAGGCACCACTATGAGCAAATTACCTATAATGTTTTACAGAGTTCAAGTGTCTTTGTCAATGCAAACCACAAGGTAACTGAGATCTACAGTTCTTTAGAATGTCTACAAGGAAGAAGCAGAGACGGGGGTTCTAATTGCCTCACACTGAGATGCCAGCCATCTTAATGAGAAGAATGACAGATGGCAGAGAACAAACAGCCAGTGTTCATCATGCCGAGCCATTAACCACCCAGACATGAATCTTGGGGTACGTTCCCCTAAGCTGACAGAGAAAGGAAATTGATGGGTCCCGTGCTATATCAAAAATGTGGAGTCAGATGAGAATAATCAACTTGTAAAAACAGCCATTAAATAATTTTCTACTCATTCGAACAGACACCAGAGAAAGTCAGGTAGTAATTTTTGTCTCTGTTCCCTTCTGTCTGCACACACAAACAAACTGGAGTGGGTAGGGCATGGACAAGGTTTTTGAACGGCTTTCTTAATTCTCTTTATTGCGGAGCAAGCTTACGGCAGGTACAGCATTTTTCTCAAAGAACAAAAACAAATAGAGCTGACGGTGTCATTGAACGGGGACACCACACACTCTGCACCATCAAAGACTCGCTTACATCCTCTAAAATGGAAGCGACAAGAGTAGGGTGAACTATCAAAATAATTCCTCCCAGCTGCAAGATTTAGAGCGAGGCATTGTCCCCAGCAAAGTGTGCCCCATCCAGTTCAGAGCGCCCTTACTCTGGGTGAAATCTGAGCATTAAATGAAGACCCAGGATTTCTGGGTTCAGGTTCCAGTTGTTTACCAACTAAAATGAAAGAGCCCACAAAAAAAGTGTTCATGAGGCTTTTGTGCTTCACATTATTCTCCCCAAACATGTTGATGAGTGAAGTATAAACGAATCAGAAACATATGGTTCAAATTTCTGTGGAAATCCACAGGGCATATTAAGGGAATTAAAGGAAATGTGTTAGGCCAAACATATTTAAGAATTTTACAAAACCCAAATCCAGCAAAATATTTTAACATTTTCTGGTAAGCCTGTTCCAGTTTATTCTTCTGTAATAGTGTGTTTTCTCAATTTCCTTATTCTTTCATTTTTATATGATGTGTAGAGCCCAGATCATTGTAATGTATTGTAGTGAGGTTACCAATCTAGCTCTTTAATCTCAAGTAATCAAATTCATCACAGAATAAGTCAAGTATACTTAAAACCTTAGGGAATTTGGACCAATTACAAAGAAGCTAAATTTTGAAATGTTGAGGTTGAATTTATTCAGTACATTGAATTTAAATCATTTTAAGGGAACATACTCTTTAGATTTATTTATCATTATTTAGTTTTGTTTAAGGCACTTTTCTTACATGCCCAGGGTTCACACAGATTTAAAAATAAATAAAATATGTGGATCATGCCTTCAAGAAGCATGCCCCTAGGTTAAGTTATTACGACATTGGATCTATGTTATATTTTTACTACAGTTTAATTATATGTAGTACTGTAGTTTTTTTTTAGAGTTGATTTTCTAAGGCGTGGGAGAGTCTATTAAATGAAATGTGTAAAAATGATGTAATTTATGCAATTAGTATTCATGTAACCGTATATTTCAGAAAATAATTATTTTCACTCTAAAGATACTTGGAAGTTATCATTCCTGTAACTCTAACACACTGCTTCTGCTAGTAATCCTCTGTGGGGAAGAGATGGTTGGTTTAACTGGACTTTGTCTGTCATTGGCAACTTAGGGTTTTCTAGTGACTATTTATAGCTTCACTAAAGGCTATATGGCGAATACAAAATGAGGAATAGGGTGTAGCTCAATTGTAGTACATTCACTTAGCATGCATAGGAGCCTGAATTAGTTCCCCAATACCACCAAAACAAGGTGAGGGAGGACTCTGGAGATGACTCCGTATGTAAAGTACTAGCTAAAGGATCATGAAGATTTGATCCCCAGGATCCACATGAAAACTGAGTAATAGTGATGTTCCTCTGTAACCCTAGAGCTAGAAGTGGGAGAGACAGATGCCTCCTCTACAGCCTGAGGGCTCGCTGGCCAGCCAGTCTAGCCAGAATGGTAACCCCAAGTTCAGTGAGAGACCCTGTCCCAAGAACTAGGGTGGACAGATAGCTCCTACAGCTGACAGGTCACAAAATTAACCTATTAAAGTCAGTAGCCTAACATACTGAGAAATAAATCAGGTAAACAATTGCATTCACAATTATATATAATATATATATATGAATAAATCTAACAAAGGAAGTGAAAGATTCTACAGTGAAAATTTCAGAACTCTGAAGAAAGCAATTGAGGAAGACACTAGGAGATAGAAGCTTGCCTACAGATTTAAAGAATTAATATCATGAAAATGACCATGACACCAAATGTAATTTATAGATTCAATGAAATCTTAATCAAAATCCTCATGACATCTTCATAGGAATAGAAAAAATCCTAAAATTTGTATTATGGAAGTACGAAAGACTCTGAAAAGATAGTGCTATCCTGAGCAAAAAGAACAACGCTAGGTGACTATAGCAGATTTGAAGCCATTTCACAGAGCTAAGTGTGGTGAGAGATGTTGATTAGTTCATTCTTCTGCATGTAACTATCCAACTTTCCCAACACCATTTATTGAAGATACTGTTCTTTCTCCAATGTGTATTTTTGGTATATTTAAAAAAAAAAAGAAAGAAAATCCCACAGGTGTCTATAGTTATAAAGACATATATGAGTCATCTATTCTGTTCCATTGATCTCTAAGTCTGTTTTTGTCCTGTGCCATGTTGATTTTATGACTATGTCTCTGTAGTATAATTTGTATGACATGAATGGTTTGGTCTCCAGCAATGTTTCTCTTACTCAGGACTGTTTTTCTATTTGGGATCTTTTGTGTTTCCATGTGGATTTTAAGATCTTTGTTCTAAAACTGTTAAAGGCAAAAGCAGAAAGTCCACCACATGACGTAGATAGAGGAAGGACTTTTGGGATAGAATTCTGGTTGCTCAGGAAATATGGCCAACAATTGACAAAATGGTGCATTATGGAATTAAAAGGGGTTTGTACAGTAAAGGAAATGGTCAACTGAGTGATGAGGCAGTCTACAGAATGGAGAAAAATCTTTGCTAGCTATATGTCTGACAGAGAATTGATATATAAAATATACAAAGAAGCCAAGATCCAAATATCATAAAAACAAACACCTCAATAAAAAGATAGTCTATAGTATTGAACAAAGTGTTTTCAACAGAAGAAGTCAAAACAGCTGCTAAACATTCTTTAAAGTGCCCAACATCCTTAGCCACCATGGAAATGCAAACTAAACTGCTTTGAGAGTCCATCTCACCCAGGAAGAGTTTGTTTATAAAGTAGTTTCTGTATGGCATTTTCCTCCATCTTTGGCTTTGGTCGATCCTCTTCCACATCCTTATGCTTCCCTTACTCTTTGTCTCCATCTACCTTTAAGCCTCTCCTTCCCACAATTCCCCTCTTCTGCTTTCATATTAGATGTGTTTTACTATTCCCTTCTTTAGACTTCTCCCCACAAACACACATACCTTAGTTCCTTCATTGCTGTGATGCAGGCATCAGAGGGGGGCTGGTTGGGAAACAGAAAGTGGGTCAGCAGAAGGGCAAGGGGGGTTGAGAGGACAGTGGAGGGTGAGTGTGACCACAGTGCATTTTATACAAGTGTGATGTTATTAAAACTTAATAATACATTTAGTTAAAAAAGATAAGTTGGAGAACACTATAAAAACAAATTTAATGTAGATTTATGGCCTCCACGTGAGCATGCATTGATGTACACACCTGAACACAAACATATTTACACATGTATAGACACATATATGCATGCACACACAGAGTGGATGCACAATGAGGAGAGAGGGAATTAACTGTTTATGTTTCCTAATTTGTGTAAAATTGCCCAGAACTGTAATTTATGCAAAGATGAAAAGGCAAAGACATGTACCCCCTAGGTATCAGAAATAATACGTTATTACTAAAATATTCTCACCAAGCCATACTTCTAATTTAAAGACATATAAGGTTCTTGTACTTGACTCCCCACAACAATGCAATGGTCCAGGTGTCCTGGCAGGACCAATTTCCTTCTTATCTCATCTTTTGTTTTTCAAAGGCAAAATCTTAGACTGACAATATCTACCAACAAAAGGCCCATGGTAGAGACAGTTTCTAGATTTGAGTCCTTTTGTGGGGGTGTGGTAATTTGTGGAGAGAATAGACACTTGGACTAAAGGACATGGGACCTCTCTGACAGAAAACCAAGACATGGGCAGCCTTCTGCAGAAAGCTGTGCTGTGAGCAAGAACCAGCCAAAGTATAGAGAGTGTTGTATTAATAGGCCTAGAAGGCAAGACGTTGAACCAAGAGGACTGTTCTTGAGTTTTTCAGTCTCATGGGGCTTACTTTGCTAGGTTGGGAACTTGTTTAGAAGTAGTTATCAATGTTTTTGTTTCCTTTTCTCCCCTTGGAATGGAAACATTAATCCTATGCATGCTGTCATCACCCTATTTCAGAGTCACATTACTTGTTTCATTCACAGGCTCACCACTGAAGGCAAATTGTATGTTAGATGAATTGTGCCTCTTGTGTTATCTATGTTTAATTGAGAAGATAGGTGAATGAGAAGCTGGATTCGGCATTAGGGTTGAATTAAGTCAGAGATGTTGATATAGAATAGATTCATGTTGTATATAAGAAGCATTTGAGTTTTATGAGACCATGGAGGTGGGGGGGTTCCAAGAATCTATATCCTACCCAGATTCATAGGTAGGTTTAGGATAGAACCCTAATGTGATAATGTTAGAGGTTGGGAATAGGTTTTAATGTAATAAAAGAGACTTCAGGGAGCCTTTTGTTTGTCTTTTCATCAGCTGCAGCCACAAGAAGGCCCTACAACCCAACAAGTAGACCCTTGTCAGACAACAGATCTTCCACAATAAACTGTCTAGTTCATAGTACTTTGTTATTAGCAAAACAGGTTGACAAGGGTCTGTCATTAATTGGCATCTAGGCAAACTGGTGGTCATAGATGGGCATGTTCTGCTTTGCTCATCTCTCTGGAGAGATGGCAGTACGATGGAAACCGCGCTGTTTGGACCAGCAGCTTGGAGGTGTGCTAGGAAGGTCCAAGGCAACGTCCAACCGAGGTCTAGTGAGAGCTCTGCAGAGTGACTGGATGGAGCCTTTCAATTCCCACTCTGTTGAATCAGACAGACTATTGGTTTGTATTTTTTATTATTTGTTCATTAATTTTTTCCCTTTATTTTTTTATTTTATTTTACAATACTATTCAGTTCTACATAACAGCCACAGATTCCCTTGTTCTCTCCCTTCTTGCCCCCCTCCCTTTCCCCCCAGCCCACCCCCCATTCCCACCTCCTCCAGATCAAGGTCTCCCCCGAGGACTGGGATCGATCTGATAGATTCAGTCCAGGCAGGTCCAGTCCCCTCCTCTCAGATTGAGCCAAGTGTCCCTGCATAAGTCCCAGGTTTCAAACAGCTAACTCATGCAACGAGCCCAGGACCTGGTACCACTGCCTAGATGCCTCCCAAACAGATCAAGCCAATCGACTGTCTCACCTATTCAGAGGGCCTGATCCAGTGGGGGCCCTCAGCCTTTGGTTCATAGTTCATGTGTTTCCATTCATTTGCTATTTGTCCCTGTGCTTTATCCAACCTTGTTTCAACAATTCTCGCTCATATAAACCCTCCTCTTTCTCACTAATTAGACTCCAGCGCTCCACCTGGGGCCTAGCCGTGGATGTCTGCATCCAGATTCCTCAGTCCTTGGATGGGGTTTATGGCACAACTATTAGGGTGTTTGGTCATTCCATCACCAGAGTAGGTCAGTCCCGGCTGTCTCTCGACCATTGCCAGCAGTCTTTTGTGGGGCTATCTTTGTGGATCTCGTGGGCCTCTCTAGCTCTCTGCTTCTCCCTTCTCACTTCTCATGTGGTCTTCATTTACCATGGTCTCCTATTCCTTGTTCTCCCTCTCTGTTCTTGATCCAGCTAGGATCTCCCGCTCTCTTTCTCTCAACCCTCGCCCTTCATTGCTCCCACTCATGTCCAGGCTGTTCATGTAGATCTCATCCATTTCTCCGTGTCTTTCTTGGGGTCCTGTTTTCCAGGTAGCCTCACTGGTGACGTGAGTAGCAGTCCAGTCATCCTTGTTCCACATCTATCATCTTCCTATGAGTGAGTACATACCATATTTTTTTTGTCTTATATAATGTGTGACCATTCTTTGAACCATCTAAGAATGTCTAGGTGTCTTACCTGCCACTTCCAGGATGATTGTTTCTAGATCCATCCATTTGCCTGCAAACCTCATGATGTCATTGTTTTTCTCTGCTGAGTAGTATTCCATTGTGTATATGTGCCACAATTTATTTATCTATTCTTCAGTTGAAGGGCATCTAAGTTGTTTCCAGGTTTTGGCTATTACAAACAATGCTGATATGAACATAGCTGAACAAGTGCTCTTGTGGTATGATTGAGCATTCTTGAGTATATGCCCAGGAGTGGTATAGCTGGATCTTGGGGTGATTGATTCCCAATTTTCTAAGAAAGTGCCATATTGATTTCCAAAGTGGTTGTACAAGCTTGCATTCCACCAGCAGTGGAGGAGAGTTCCCCTAGTTCCACATCCTCTCCAGCATAAGTGTCTTCAGTGTTTTTGATCTTAGTCATTCTGACAGGCGTAAGGTGGTATCTCAGAGTTGTTTTGATTTGCATTTCCCTAATGATTAGGGATGTTGAGCAATTCCTTAAATGTCTTTCAGCCATTTGAGTTTCCTCTGTTGAGAATTCTCTGTTTAGTTCTAAAGCCCATTTCTCAATTGGACTGCTGGTCGTTTTGATGTCTAATTTCTTGAGTTCCTTATATATTCTGAATATCAGTCCTCTGTCAGATGTGGGGTTGGTGAAGATCTTTTCCATTCTGTAAGCTGTCGCTTTGCCTTGTTGACCGTATCCTTTGCTCTACAAAAGCTTCTCAGTTTCAAGAGGTCCCATTGACTGATTGTTTCTCTCAGTGTCTATGCTACTGGTGTTATATAAACAGCCTCTGGAGGCATCACAATCCCTGACTTCAAGCTCTACTATAGAGCTACAGTAATAAAAACAGCTTGGTATTGGCATAAAAACCGACATGTGGATCACTGGAACCGAATTGAAGACCCTGACATTAACCCACACACCTATGAACATATCATTTTTTGACAAAGAAGCCAAAAGTGTACAATGGAAAAAAGAAAGCATCTTCAACAAATGGTGCTGGCATAACTGGATATCAACGTGTAGAAGGCTGCAAATAGATCCATATCTGTCACCGTGCACAAAACTTAAGTCCAAGTGGATCAAGGACCTCAACATAAATCCAGCTACTCTGAACCTGCTAGAAGAGAAAGTAGGAAGTAGTCTTGAACACATTGGCATAGGAGATCACTTCCTAAATTGTTTGTATTTTTTTATTATTACTATTGTACAACTGTTGAATTTGCCTTTTGGAGGCAGTGTTGATAGGTGGTTGGGGGTAGTTTCTGTGAATCATGTACTAGGAGATTTCCAAAGACAGAAATAAACTCAAATTCTATTTTCTATGTCCAAAGTGATCAGCACCAGAGATGAGGTTAGCAAGGAGAGCAAACCCAAAAGTCCCTGCTTAAGGCTTCCTGCTTGAGAGAGCAGCAGCGAGGGCAGCAATGGTGATAAAATGTATTTGAAATAGTATGAGGACCTAACTTAAGAGACCACATGCCACCTCTTGGTCCACTTTCATTCTAGGGAAACATCAGTGAGTTAAAGAGGAGAGGTGTATTAGCAGACTTTCAGGGAATATGGGAAGTGAAAATTAAATTTTGTAAATCTCAATATCAACTATCTAATTCATTTAATCCTGGGCACCAACTCTTCATCAGAACATTAACCATAATATCTTCTTGGATGATATTTCAAAGCATTTCAACTATTTTACTAAGAATATGATCTCATATCTTAAAAGAAACATATATAGCTCTTAGCATTTTTAAACATGAGAACTGATTTTAAAATGTTAATGGCTGATCTTAATATATTGATACTTAACCTATCTTAACAATATATCTTCATTATAGTGCTGTCTGTGTTTGATTCTTATTAAAGATTATAGGTGGATATGGTGGTACATGCCAGTAGGAAGAGATGAAGAAGCAGAGGCAAGAAGATCATGAGTTTGAAGCCATCCTGAACTGGATCTGGGCTGAGGCTGTAGCTCAGTTGGTAGGGAACTTGCCTAGCATGTACAGTGCTCTGAGTTATACCTCCTAAAGCCTCATAAATTGGGTATGGTAACACCCACAGTGTTTGTAATCACAGCACTTGGGAGGCAGAATCAAGAGTATCACAAGTACAGGGTCATCCTGGGCTAGTGAGTCAGAGGATAACTAGGCTAAAACAAACCCTATCTTTTTTTAGATGGGTGATGAATTTTTATTGAAAATTATTTTTCACACAGTGTGTTTTGATTATGATTTCCCTACCCACAGCTCCTCTTTCACCTCTCCCATCTCCTCCCAGACCCTCCCCACCTCCTCACTCATTCAACTCCATGCCTTTTCTCTCTCTCTCTCTCTCTCTCTCTCTCTCTCTCTCTCTCTCTCTCTCCAACAAACAGGCAAGCAATAGCAAAGAGAGAACACATGAAACACAGAGGAACTCTGTCTTAAAAAATGTTTGTGAGAAAACATGCCATATTACAGTATATTAAAGATTGTAATTCAAATAATTCAAAAACAGGAATTGTAAAAAGAGATGAGAGTTAATGGAAAAAAAGAACCTGTGTTCCATAAGAAGTTGGATATTTCTAAGACTGAATTCTGCAGATAGGGGGTAAAAGTTAATGAATTTTGAATCTATCTTCATGTATCTCACACTGATGAACTGAGAATCCAATATTCTACCTCTTTTGCTTAATTCAAAATGGTCAGATAATCACTTTGTCCACTGGGACAAAATTATCCTCCAAAACAAGTCATTGTTATTTTCTCCCTCTTAAAGTTAACAGGGCAGTCTACTGCACTTGACTGGAGTACTTTTTATACACATTGAATTGATTCAATGTGACAAATGAGTGCTCACTTCATCTCTATGAAGCTATGATGATAAATTAATGCAGAGCCAGGGAGATGTCTCAACCAGTACAGTGCTTGCACAAGCTGAAGGGTCTGAGTAAAAGCCAGGCACAGAGATGACAGCCTCATTATACCAGTGCTCGAGATGGGTAGATGGGTCTCTGCTGACCATTGGCCAGCCACTCGAGCTGAATTCATGAGTTCCAGTTACAGGGAGAAAACATGGTTCAAAATATCAGGCAGAGATCCACTAAAAAGACCACCAGTGCAAATTTCTGTCTTCCACACATGCCTGTATACCCATGCATACACATCTCTCTCTCTCTCTCTCTCTCTCTCTCTCTCTCTCTTCTCTCTTCACACACACACACACACACACACACACACACACACTGCGTTGTGTACCACAGACATCTGTTCATTATCTTTGTCTCCCAAATACATGCTGTCTCACACCACCATGGATTTCTATTTCTACATGAAATGTCTTGCTCCAACTTAGCACTTCAGCAAATTCTATATCTACTTCCAAGTAAGACTTCCCTAGCTTCCCCTCCCACCCATGCAAGTCAGGGACAGCTTCCTCTTCTCAGATAGTGTGCTAATTTTTATACTTTAAGCTGGGATTTCACCAGTATGCATGTGTGCTCCTGTTTATGCAATGGCTATGGAACATAATGGTTGAGAGTCCAATGGCCCTAAAGGTTCCAGCTGAAGCCAAAGCACCAACCTCTGTGATGCAGAGAACCTCAAAAAAGCCTCCAGGCCTCTGTGTTCTCACTTATCAGATGGGAGTAACTTACTTTCAGGGAAGAAATCAGGTCATTTATGCCAAAGACTTATATTTCTGCTTTCTCTGATCATAATGTGTGTCTATAAGATTTAATATCTGTTTTAATGGTATAATATATGTTTTATTGCACAAATTATTGCTATATTACTATATTACTTATATTGTTATATGTCTTAAATTATATATTTAAATTACTTACAATAAATTTATAAGGCCCAAAGAAGAAACTTGGTTGTCATAAGGTTAATATTATAGAAAATAGAAAGTTGGTTGTAGGACCATGAGTTGTATTCACACACACACACACACACACACACACACACACACACACACACACACACCCTTTTGGGTATCTTCACTAAACAAAGTGACCAGAAGACTGCCAGCTCTCTCTTACACCCTGCTTTTGATTTGTAAATTCTCCCTACTTTAGAAGAATAACATTTACTTCTGTTTTGAATTTTTACTAATCAAACCTGGCATAAGATACCTAAACAAGCTTAAATCTTAACTAATTTTGTTTTTATTTCCCCTAAAACATGTGGAATGTGTTCGCTCTATTGTTTTAAGGGGTTATTATATTGATCCTTTCAAATGACCCCATTGTTTTAAGGGGTTATTATATTGATCCTTTCAAATGACCCCTTTTGTTATGTCACAAGGGTTTACATACAGCGCTGTAGCCTGCTGTAAATCTAGTAATGGTGATGTTATTAAGGCCTGGGGTGTGTGTTTCCTTGTCGGTTGCCAGCCACTTCCATGGGGCTTTTACCTCTACCACCCAGCTTTCAAACCATCTCCAGAAGCAGATGTCCAGTGCTGGCTTCTCCCCCTTCTGTCACCTTCTCCAGGACACAGTTCTCTCTCCCAGTGGCCAGCACAATTCTTTCTGGCACCGTGGAAAGCTAATCAGCAGGCAGGAAGTTTTCAAGTCAGATCTAGCTTGATTCTCTCTGTCTTATAGCCAAAGTATGTTGTACCTTTATCAGTAGGGTCTTAACATCTACTTACAGTGAGCAGCCAAAAGAAACAACAATAGCCTGTGTTTTGAAAGTCTGTGCCCTGCAACTCTCCCCTGTTCCCAACCAGTAACTCATAGGGAAGTACCCCACATCTGGCAACGAGATTTTTCATTTAATAACCCGTCTTCTGAGGAAAGCATTGTTCACTAATGCAGGGTACCTATGTTCAAACTCCTTTTAAAAATAAATCATGTTTTTTAAGTTAACATACAAAGTAGTGTGTTTCCATAAGTGTTCTAATACAGATTTAGCTTGCGTTATTTCATGCCCATTATCTCCTTTCCCCTATCCCCTACCCCGATCCTCACCTTGACCTTTAACCTCCAATAATCCCCCATCTGTTTTCACAGCACATGTATTCTACTATCCCCTTACGCCCTTAAAGTCTCTTATAACCCCCTACCTCCACCGCCACCCCCCCCCACTGCCTTGTGGGGCCCTTTCTTACTTCCTGATCTCTATGGTCATTCCTATCTCATTAGTATTTTAAAGGTTAGATGAAGTATATTTCTCTTTTTAATTGTGGTTTTTGGCTTTACTTTTTTCTTTTCTCTTCCTTCTCTACTTTTTCCATGGCTTCCTACTCATCTTTTTTCTTTTTATTAAGACACCATCTCTCTCATTATTTAGCCCAGAATGGTCTTGAACTCTAGTGTCTCCTGACTTACCCTCTCAAGTCCTCGATTAATGATGTGAGTCCCAACACTCAGTAACACACTATCTATACAATATAAAATTGGGTTTGAAAGTGATGACTTGACATTCTTATAGCAATTGCTTTCTGAAATGCCTTTTTACTCAGCAAAGATGTGGGTATATCGCTTATTTTAGAGATGTTTTAAAATAAAATAAAGAATCGCAAGCATAGAAATAGTGTCATCCTCCTGTGGTGGAATTAGTAGGACAAAGAGCACAGATCACTTTTCATATAGTACAGAAGGCCAGAGTTGTACATTTATAGTTGTCTTCTTGTAGGTGGTACCCAAGCTTTGCTGACAACTTGATTGTATTTACAGTATTTCTAGTGGGGTTTATCTGAGAACCCATTCTGTGTTTACTGTGTTACTGTTTAATTAAAGACCACGTTACATGACTGAACAGCACCACTTGTGTGTAACTAGAGTTTTTCTGTCTTGCCCACAGTCAGGACAAATCTTTGTCACCCGCCAGTCCCATAGCCACTCAGACCCAACCAAGTAAACACAGAGACTTATATTACTTACAAACTGTATGGCCATGGCAGGCTTCTTGCTAACTGTTCTTATAGCTTAAATTAATCCATTTCCACAAACCTATACCTTGCCATGTGCTCATGGCTTACCGGCATCATCACATGCTGCTTTTCCTGGCGGGAGGCTGGCAGTGACTCCTTCTGCCTTCCTGTTCCCTTCTTTCTCTTCTCTGTTAGTCCCGCCTATACTTCCTGCTGACCACTGGCCAGTCAGTGTTTTATTTATTAACCAATCAGAGAAATTTGACATACAGACCATCCCACAGCACAGCCAAGTGCAGACCATCTCAGACACCTGCACTCAGGCCGTGATCCTAATCATCCTCTATGTGGACCTGCTGGGTAAAGGCATGAGGAACCCGAGAACAGGCTCCCACAGGACATACAGAACATCCCACAGCACTTGGGCTTGTGTGAATACAGTAGATGATGTTTGCATGATGATACTGTTACCTGTGGTGGTTTGAAAGAGCAATGTCCCCAAATAGGCTTAAGTATTTCATCACTTGGTCCCTAGTCTGGGGTACTCTTTTGGGGAAGTTATTGAATATTTGGGAGATAGAGTCTCACTGGAGGAAATGCATCACTGGGGACAGGATTTGAGGGTATATAGCCTCACCCTACTTCCAGTTAGCTCTCTCTACTTCCTGTATGCTCTCCTAGCTTCCTGTGTTGGAGTCTCCATCCTGCTGTGGCTATTGCTTTGTATAAGTAAACACTGACTGGCCAGTAGCCAGATAGGAAGTATAGGCAGGACTAACAGAGAGGAGAATTGAGGGAACAGGAAGGAGAGGGAGAGACTGCTGGAGTCGCTGCCAGGACAAGGAAGATGTAAGGTACCAGTAAGCCATGAGCCACGTGGCAAAGTATAAATTAATAGAAATGGGCTAAATATAAGAGTAAGAGCTAGACAATGATAGGCCTGAGCTAATGGCCAAGCAGTTTAAATAATATAAGCATCTATATGTTTATTTTATAAGTGGGCTAAGGGACTGCCAGGGCTTGGCAGAACCTGGAGAAAAAACTCCAGCTACACTGTCCTGTACCTTAAACCCACACAAACTCTTTCTCCCGGGAGTTGCTTTTGGTCCTGGTGTTGTATCACAGAAAGAGAGAGCGTGTGAAGACACATTACAACTCATTTCTCACAACACATCCATTCATGATGTCATCTGAGTACACGATTCATGACTCATGTAATCTGTCCCTTGTCCCTTGATACAGCTAGCTACTGATGTGACTCATGTAATCTGCCCCTCGTCCCTTAATACGGTTAGCTGCTGATGTTCTTGTTGATTCTCTTACCCACAGGAGCAGGATTTTAATTTCTTACTTTAATCTTGTCTGTCTGCTTATCAATATTTATCTTCTAGAGCTTTGTTTTCTTACCTTCTATCCTTCCTAGCACAAAGGAATCAGACTCATTGGAAACTGGCAAAGCCTTTTTGAGGTTCAGAGAGGCAAGGCCTTCCTATGTCCACAGATGAGTATTTATGAATGGTTGGCCAGTGTGTATGAAAACTAGCAACTGCAGCTTTCTTCTCCCTGATGACTGCAGCTTGAGACTGCTTACCTACAGAGACCCCCTACTGAGACTAGCTACATAAACCACCCTTGTGTTATATATAACCAATGCACTGAGGTTCCTGATTGTAGCCATAGGTGATGTATCTCCATCCGAGTATGTACAGCTTACCTGACCCCAGCTTTTCTTTGGCCATATGTCTGTCATTTCTTTACTGTCCATTCTTTTTTCACTCCCTCACTACCCTGGTTACATTTCCTGACCCATGCTGTATGGGATACAGTACTCTCTGCCAACACCCTCCAGTGTTTTTAACTGCCTGGACTCCATCGTCCTACACACTAATATTCCCTATGCATGACTATGTAGTTTGTTAATGGTATATGCCATTGATGTTCAGATAGTCACTCAATAAGGACTTACTCAGCATGAAATAAAAGCCACACCATGGTCTGTGAGATGCACATGCATCTAGACTCTCAATCCCTGCCTGAATTGAGTTTAAAGTCTAGTGGGGATTTTGATCAAATTAACAAGAAGTATCCTTAACAAGAAGAACACTGTATTCAACTATTGGTTAAGAAAGAATTCCAGGAGGAGATGGTACTTGCCAGAAACCTGAAAGAGGAAATAACACAATCAAGAAAAAACCATGGAGTAGAGACTGTTTTGCACAGAGTTTATAGCAGACTCTGGGGCCTAAGAAAACCATGTGTGTAGAACCCAGAAAGGTCAGTGTAAAGGTGAGGGCACAGTGAGGGGTGAATAATGACTGGGCATTTCCACAACTGGTTCCTACTGATCATATCTTTTGAATATCAGGTTATTATATTATTATAATATGTTCTTTGTTTTTTTACATTTTCTCATTTTGAGTTTTATTCCCACATCACTTGGCCTGGCTGGAAATCATGTTTTGGACAACTAACATCTTACTGTGTGACACTACAGGTCATAAACATGAAACTGGATTTTAGAGAGAGGGAGAACCATTATTCTCTTTCATTGGAAAAATTTCATAAATATCAGATGCATTTATTTGCCTTGTCAAAACTCCTTGCTGTGATGTGCAAGACCCCAGTTACAGTCACTAGAGGCTGGGCCAGGTGTTTCTGGCCAGAATGTATAAGAGCAAAGCATTCAAGTAGATGCAAAGACTGAGTCAAAATTAAGAGTCATGTGAGGGCTCAACCTTAAAGGGTAAGACAGAAATATCGAGGAATAAAACACTTGGATATGAGACCCATGAGTCTTAAACTAGAGCAGGAGATTTGGATAAAAGAATGGGGGTGGATTCTGGATCTACTCCATGTTATGTTGAAGCTGCCCCAGGGATACATTTTATAGGGCACAGATGGTCTTAGCTGGGAGTGAGGAAAGAGCTGTTAAGGGTTAAGCTAGTTATGGAAGAAGTCTCAGCCTTTGGGGGATAAGAACAAAATATTTCAATGCAGGCTGAGAAGTTCCACATCCAAAGCATGTGCCGAGGGGCAGAGAGCTTTAAGGCTTTAATGACAACTTCATAGAAATGGTGTTTGAATGAATGCTGGGAGATGGATGGTAGGATAAAGGTACATCATGTGAACATCAGATAACATGAATGAGGGGAGATAAACAAAGAACTTGATATTGGACCAAAGAATGAATAGCAGCTTGAGATGTTGCTCAGTTGCCAGAGTCCTTAAGGATCATGCAGAAAGTCCTGGGACCTTTCATCACTCGTATCACATGGATTAACCATGGTTACACACACCTATAACTCCAGGAGGCAGAGGGAAGATAGTCAGAAGTCCCAGGTCATTGTTTGCATACAAAGTGAGTTTGAGGTTGGCTTGGCCTATAAGACACTCTGCCCCACACTCAAAAAGGGGATGTTATAGATAGCTATAGTGTAGAAATGTAGCTTGTACAATGCCTAGAAAAAAGTAGGTTGAGACCTTGTAAACCTATGGACCCCCTGGCACACATAAAGATAAGACTGGGGACATTAACTAGCCAGCATACTCTGGGTGCACAAGGATCATGTGATACTAGCTATGTTGACACTATAGGAGGTTGAAGTGACTGATTTGCTGAACAGAACCCAAATGGTTGTCTTGGGTTGGTTGGTTGTGTTAACAAGATGTCAAAGACAGATCAGATTTCTGGCCAGCAGTGAAGATCCAGCCTTATGGCTCTTGTTAGAATCGGGGTGGGATGCTATAGTTGTATCCCAGCATGCACCCTTCAGACTAATGCTGGAGTCTTAGTGGTAGAAGTAGAAGAGAAACACGACATTGAAGCCCTGGCCTCATGATGGAGATTCAACACAAAATTCTGGAAGGTCACTGAGAATGCTGAGTTTTGGTGGCTTTATACATGCCAAGGGCAAATCCAATGCAAGAAAAAAAATTCAATAGTTCATGTTCAAAGGTACCCCGAACCAGCTTAAGTCCAAATTAACAGGGATAAATGGATCCCAGATAACAGCGCACTACACTACCTCCTACCCAAACTTTGCTAGGCTGGCCACCCCCTCAACTCTGATAGTCTAGATACAGTGCCCTCATCTAAACTAAAAATTTATAGTAGAAAATGCCTGACTTTCATGATTGCCTACAGCCTCCATATGTACAGTTTTTGTGGCAGAAAGACTAATGTAAGGGAAAGAGGGAAAAGATAAGACCTGGGTGATATGGAAGATCATGCATCGTGACTGTGAATACTGTCCTCTACCTCAGGTGGTGAACTTGCCATTCTGGGCTGACACCTGACTTTACAACCCTGCTGCTGTTCTGGGTCACCAGTGCTCTCACTGTAAAGTGATGATCCTTGTTTCTCATATCCAGAAGGTATCAGCTAGTAGGCTTAAGGCACCAAGACTCTGATCTTCCCTGAATCTCATCTGAAGCAGACAGAAAACATTTCAGACTTTGATAGAGTTGGCTGAGTCCTAAATGGGCAGAGTTAGGGTCTGTATTCATTACTTTTTGTTCCTGTGATAAAAATGTGGGGACCAAAAACAACTTATGGAAAAAATAGCTTATTTGGGCTTCTGGTCCCAGAGTCTACGATGGCGGAGGAGGCACGGCTACAGAGGCTTCGAAGAGGAAGTGAGATATCACATCTTTACACTCAGGATAAAAGGAGCAAACTACAAGTGAGGTAAGATACTAGACTCTCAAACCCTTACCCCGGAGAAATACTTCCTCCAGCAAGGCTCCACCTCCTAAAGTTTCTATAACCTCACAAACAGTGCCACCAATTGGGGACAACATGCTCAAATACACGAGCCAGGAAGAAACATTTTTCCTTCGAACCAACACAGGGTCCACAGCTTTTGTAAGTCAGTGACACACAGAGAAGGTTCGGGATGAAATCACATAGACAGATGCTAGCAAATCACATCCTTCTGTCTGAGTGTTGAGACGGGGCTGTTTCTGTACATTTCTGGAGCAGCTTGTTTGCTTTGGCACAGGTGTCCACTTCCTAGGTGGACCAGTTGAGAGTAGGATTCTAGGCATCATTCCAGGAACAAAGAATAATTCTGTGTACTTAGCCTCAATGAGCTGCCGATCACCTGCATCTCCTAAAGCAATCCTTCCTTCCTAGGGCTGGTTCAGTAGACTCTGTTATCACTAGAAAGAGGAACATGCCTGATAATGGCTCTTACTGGACCTGTGATATACTGGCAGCTAGTCTGAGTTGGAGAGGATAGAAAGTGTGTATAGCAAGAGCCTGGGTGTGACAGGAAATGCTTTTTAGAGAGGAAAATGGGCTCCAACTAGTTTGGATTGTATTCATTCCACCTTGTGGAGTCTACAGGATAATTTAGTTATCTGAACATATGTTTCTTCTATTTATTTTAAATAAAATAGTATCCCAATATGACTTAGAAGACTGATCCTGAAAATATTTTACCATAGATATAGTTTGACATTAGTATCTTTCACAACCGATAGTGAAACTATTCAGAAAAAGCAAAAATTCAGTTTTTACTATATCATCTTAACCCCAACCAGCCGTGGAAAGCTTTGTCTGACCAAATAATAGGAAAAATTATCAGAGGGGCTTTGCAACAATTTACAGTTCTCTTCCATTTAATTTGACATTTATTAAGTGCTTATTGTAGGTGACAGATATTGGACAAGGCTTCTGATGCAACACAAAAGAAAATTAAATGAATAAAGCATACCAAAGATGATGATTCTTTAGTGAGAAGAGCCTGCAGAGAAGCAACCAGAAGGGCCTTGCTGGAAATAGGCCATTGGAGTGTGGATCTTCAGGGTGACAACTCCCCTTGCCACCAAGTTCATTTTTCTCTTTGCTTCTTGACTGTAGAGATGATGTGACAAGCTTATTCCCACAGCCACAGACCATTCATGCCTTCCCCATCATGAATGCCCCTCAAATGACTGACTAGAACAACCCTCTCCTCTTCCAAGCTGTAGATGGATGAATCTCTCCCACCTGTCTGTTCCTGAATAACCAGTCAGAGGCTTAATATTAATTACAAACTGTTTGGCCTATAGCCCAGGCTTATTGCTAGCCTGCTATTACATCTTAAATTAACCCATTTCTATTAATTTATGTATTGCCACATGTCTCATGGCTTTACCTATATTCTATTACATCTTGCTTCTCCAGGCGGGTTGCAGCATCTCCCCTGACTCTGCCTTCCTTCTGCTTCTATCTTTGCTTGGATTTCCTGCCTGGTTATAAGCTGTCTTGCCATAGGCCAGAACAGCTTCTTTATTAACCAATGGTAGCGACACATATTCACAGCATACAGAAAGATCATCCCACAGCACTTCCCCTTTTCTGCCTAATTCAAAGGAAAGTTTTAACTTTAACATAGTAAAATTACATATAACAAAGCAGTTGTCAAGAAAGAATTACAGTTAGAACATCTACTTCTATTTGGTACAATTAAAGAAAATACTCTACCATATATCCTATTTTTGAGAGTCTAAATTTTATATCTAATTTATCTTTTATCATGACTAAGGAAAACTATAATTATAACTATCTAGTCTTCAACTCCATCAAAGATCCCAGAAGGATATAATATTACCTAAGTAAACAGGAAGTGCATTGTAAGCAACTTCCAAAATTCTAGAAATGACAGAGACATCTGGCTGCCTGGATAGTCACCCAAAGTTCCTCTGTAACATTGGGACATCTATCTTCAGCCTACAGGCCTAGAGTCTCTGGCATACTTTTCAGTGAGGCAAGAAATTTGAAGGACTGTTCTGCCTATTGACAAAGTTCATCAGTTACTTTTCTCTGTGTCCTGCAGAATATTTGGCAGTTTCTTCTACAAAGCAGGAACCTGAAGGACGATCTCACCTTGTTTTGGCAAAGTTCAGTGGTCACTTTCTTATGGGTCCTGCATGTCCAGCTTATATAACACTTTGTCAAACAGTCCAGGCAAGAACAGTTTCTTGCTCAAATGGCTAGCTTTTCCACATTGTAAGCAAACTCCATAATGAGTTTCTTTGATGTCCATCATCCTCTGAAGTAACTGGTGGAGCCAGGAACAACGTGTCTCACTATCCAGAAGAGTCTAAATTCTTAAAACATTTTAAATGCCATATTCTGTAGGTCTTTGAAGTGTTTGAAGATTATCTATCTAATTGAAGTGTATCTTTGTATACCTAAAAAATTTAGCTAACATGACTATAAGTTTGATTATCATAGATGACTAAGTATTAGTCTGTATTTCTTAATGATATATTATAATTTTAAATGCATTGCATAAATATAATACCTTAAACAAGAGTAGAAATATATATATATATATATATATATATATATATATATATCATAACAAAATTAACTTTAAATTTGTATTAAGCCCAAATCCATACCAATGTAAAGTATTTTGAGATTAACAGTTTTTTTTTACATTAAAGTAAATTCAATAATCTGTTTTTTTTTATCATTTCTATATCATATCCCCCTTTTTTTTCTTTAGAAAGAGATTGACTATTGTAGCTAGAGTTTTCCTGTCTTGTCACATCAGACAATCTTTGTCACCGCAGTCATAGCGCTCAGACCCAACCAAGTAAACACAGAGACTTATATTGCTTACACTGTATGCCATGCAGCTTCTTGCTAACTGTTCTTATAGTTAAATTAATCATTTCATAAATCTATACTTCCAGTGCTGTGGCTTACGGCATCTTCACATGCTGCTTCTCTGCAGTGGCTGCAGTGTCTCTCTGCTCAGCCTTCACTTCCAGAATTCTCCTCTCTCCTTGTCCATCTACTTCTGCTGCACTGCAATCAGTGTTTTATTTATTGACCAATCACAGCAATTTGACATATAGACCATCCCACAGCAGACTATGACCATCAAGCACAGCTAATGTAGTAGCCTAGATATAAGAACTGAGTCTTGGTTTCCCCCTCCAGATATTCTGTTGTGTAGCTCTGAGATATGTCCTTTGGTCATTATGGTCTTAAAGAAACTCTTTGCTCATCCAAGTGTGCAGACAGGTTGAAAGTCAAGGTTCATAGTTCCTAGAGATGATAACTAAGAGAACTTGGGGGATGGAAAAAGTAGGTGTCACACATTTCTAATCATCGATCCATCCATCCATCTGTCCATCCATCCACCAATCCATCCATCCATCAAACAAACAATTCATTTAGTTTATTGCTTAGCAGAGTAACAGAGCTGAATCAAATAAAGGATAAACTATAATGAAGATATATCTCTTCTTTGCTTCTGCAGAACATGAGTAATGCCACTGCTTTGATCTCATTTGATTTTCTCAATAACACTGTGTGGGGTGAATGAAACTAGAGGGCCCATTTTTTCAGGAAACTGATAGTGAGGTTGCTCTGAGTGTGAGGGAGTGAGGGAGTTCTGCTACCAAGATTTCACTCTGTAGATTCGGCTCTTTTCCAGTAGCTGTCCTTATTCTTGAGAGAAGTCAAGAAGTGCAAGTTAAATTCCTTGGACTTAAGTCAAACACACACACACACACACACACACACACACACACAGAGAGAGAGAGAGAGAGAGAGAGAGAGAGAGAGAGAGAGAGAGAGAGAGAGAGAGCACATCTGGAAAAAGGAATGATGCAAGACTGTATACTTGGGTGGAGGTCAAAGGAAAGCAGGTCCAGTGGCCAAAAAGCCAGCAAAAGGGTTGATGGGCCGTGCTACCATGACTCCGCAATAACAGTGAGCACTTGGGAAAATCAACAGGTCATGTTGAAAACAACACGTTCTGAGAAATGATGACAGATCCATTGATTTGCAACTTGGATGGAGATTGCGAAAGTGAACAAAGGAGGCTGCTGCAAGCAAATGCTGTGCAGAAAGAGGCTTCATAGATGCACACTCAGGCCTGGCTTATCGGAGGGCAGGCTCTGCTTTAAAAGTAAACAAGAAGATCTGAGGCCCAGCTGTCAGTTGCATGCACTCTGCACAAATCATTTAAACTTTGTGTTTGTGAGTAAAGAGATACTTTTGCTCAATAGGGAATAGATTACCTTTGTTTTATAAAGCTTGTTTGTATCATAAAATAATCAGGCTCCTTAAAAAAAAAAAAAAACAAAAAACTGAGACTGCAGAGTCATGCTCCATCATTCATCCAGGCAGAGCCCAAGTTAAGATCAGAAACATATGTTGAGGGGAGGGGCCATTACTGCATAGTTAGCTATTTCCCCTTGTGGGATTCCTATGGATAGGAACGCAATATTAAAATTGATACAAACATGCATCCTAGGAAAACAAAATAATTTGTAGTAGAATGTAACTATTTTCTCTAAGTCTTTCCTGTAGCTGTTGTGATGAGGTGGTAATGGAAGCTATGAATGCCATCTTCGTTTCTGAGGAAGTTAGCTAGTTAGTTAGTTAGATTGTTAGTTAGTTAGTTAGTTAGTTAGTTAGATGGATTATGCCTATGAAACTGCTTCCCTAGCTCCACCTGCACATTCCCTGTGCCCAAACTCATAAGGAAACAGAGCTATCACAAAAAGGCTGGTGTCCACAGAAGCATGGTTCAAATGTTCTTTTTCTGAATTTAATATTTAATTTAATAATTGTTCTTATGTCTCTGTGTGTGCCTTTTTCTCTGTGTACCAAGTGCATGTGGTGCCCTCAGGGAGCAGCAGAGGGTGTTGGAGTGTGTGCATCTGCAGTTACAGGCTTTTGTGAGCCATCATGTGGGTGCTGGGACCACACTGTGGTCCTCTACAAGAGCCACAACTACTACAACATCTCTTAAATCCCAAAATTACATTTTCTTAATGACTGATTGTTTGGAGAAGTTTTCAAATTTTACTTGATAAGTGTCTATTATCTTTGTTGAAGGTAGTTGAAGATTGTTACATATCTTGTGTACAAATTCTTTGTTATGTGTTCTATTTGCAAATACTTTCTTCTAGTTTATGGCTAGTCTTTGTACAAGCTAATGCCTTCTGAGAAACATGAATTCTAAATTTCGGTGTAATGTCTATATTATTTTTCTTTGCATGGATTAGACTTTTGATGGCATAGTTAAGAAATCCCCTGTATATTGGTTGTCATAGGAGCAAGGTTGTTGAGGATCAGTGAGTTCTGGTTGCAAGAGAGTCACGAAAAGTGAGTTGATTCACACTGCAATGCTGAGCTAGAACAGCAGGAAAAGAAGCAATCATCTATATTATACAGATTTTCAGAAGACTTGAGGATTTGCTGCAGACAACAATATTATCTATGGCTGCCATTAGGAATTCCTAGGGTATTTTAGCCAAATATCGATGCCTGGAATCTACTCTGAGACACATTAAAGTATAATGTCTTGGAGTAGGCCACAGGGAGTAGAATTTTGAATTTTTCTGGATAGTTCATATACATAACAAGAATTGAGAGACATCAAATGGAGGCAAGTAAATAAAGGCGATATTTTGTGATGATGTCAGGAATTTTCAGCCTAGTTTCCGATGTCTGCTTTTCACCCAGCCACGACAGCTCATCCTCCATCTAGAGAGCTAACCTAAGGTCAGGACTTCTCTAGGGTAGAGAGAGATGGAGGAACATCCCCTTCTTACATCATGCTGTGCAAGAGTGTGGTGTCCACACTCTTCTGGTTGAGTCATAGTTGAGATGCCTGGAGAAAGTGTGGCCATCACAGGTCTATCAGATTGAGATAAAGCACCAAGGTTCTCCATAGGAGGAAGGTAGAAGCAGAGCTTGTGGTTATGGTTCCAAAAATCTGTAACAAGACTGCGTGCTGAAAATCTTTCACTTTCAAAACCAGCCTGTAAAGACTGGAGGTGGTGTGTGGGGTGTCTACTGTGAGACACAGGGCAGGGCTACAAGGACCACAGTTAGGAAAATAGAACATAATAAAATATACCCAGTAGCTGAGTATCTATAGAAGCGAAGATTTTTTTTTTTGGTTTTTTTTTTTTTTTTTTTTCGACAGTTTCTCTGCGTTTTTGCGTTTTGAGTCATTGTAGAGGCTGCCTCGAACTCACCGATCCTCCTGCTCTCCTACCGTGCTGGATAAGCTGCCCACCGCCCGCAAGATTTTTTTAGTGGCTAGCAACAAATTTTCAAAGCCAGCTTAGGAAAGCCCAATGATAGACAGTTGCATCAGACAGCTAACAGGGAGAACCACAGTGCAGACCTGGGGGGCTGCACAGGCAGACTGAAGAAGGTCGGGAGCTGAGCAACAGTGTAGTTTCTGAACTGAGCTCAACAGTGGAAAACTCCGAACGCTGACATCGCCATGCTTGTTAGTTAGCTAACAGTGTTGCATCACTGTGACAGAATCCCTGAGTAAAGCCACACAAGCCAGGAAAGATTCAGGAGATGCACTTGAACTGACCATCATGCTGGTGGGAACACATGGAAGACAGACAACTCTTTACATCACAGCAACCCCAGAGTTGTGCCTCACGTTCTCTTAGGTGATTCTAATCTAGTTAACAATGAAGATTAACTATCAAATGAGAAAAGAGGGAAGATACTTACTCAGAAGGAAAGGAGTCAATATGCTTTATGAAAATTTTAGAAGGAAGAGAGGGAAAATAAGGGATTATTTAAAATAAATTTAAATTTTTTTTAAATAAAAATGGATTATTTAAAGAAATAAGACGTTCCAATTTCCCTGATTTGGGAAGGAAAATGAATGTGTGGATTCAAATAGCCTAAAAAATGTGGAGTAGAGTGAACCCCCCAAAAAATAGATACTGGGAAACATTCTAATCAAATTGCCAAAGTCAAAGACAATGATACTTCAAAAATAATTGAAACAAAGTGACTTACTAAGCACAGCATCACCTCACGAGATACCATTATGGGATGCTCCAGCAGAAGCCTTGCACACCAGAAAATAACGAGACAGTAAATCCAAAGACAGGAAGAGGGGAGGCAGTGGTCTGAGCCAGGTGTGGTGCTACAGGTCCATCATCTCAGCACTGGGGAGACCAAGGAAGAATTGTCAACTTGGGGCCAGCCTAGGCTATACAGTGAGTTTGAGGCCTGCTTGGCCCTATTGCAAAACAAACATGGATGTCAGCAAGAACACTATACTCAGAAATCAAGTGTCCTTAAAAACTGAAAATCTTTCCAAGATGAAGTTGAAAGAGGTTATTCCTGCTAACCCTGCCTTGTAAGTAAAATAAAATAATGAAATTCTCCAAGTGAAAAACAGTGACATGAGGTAAAACACAAGATACAGGAAGACAGGACTCACCAGTATAAGTTGATGTAAAGAGAGAAACAGGATATGATGTAAAGAGAGAAACAGGACATTACAATACACAAGTCTGGTCCATTAATTACTTTCGATTTTAGTAGAAAAGCAAAATGAAAAAGACATTAACAACAGTTATAAATACAACATATTAATAAAAATGCACATTAAAATATGCAAATTGGATCATTTCCAACAAAGAATGAAGAGCAGAACAAGAATATGAGTAAAATTAAATTGTCAAGAGGATGCCATGGGGCCAAGAGATGACTCAGCAGTTGGGAGAGCATGTTGCTCTTCCAAAAGTCCTGGGTTCTGATCCCAGCACCATCCACGCACACCCCATCCCATACATAGAGTTTATAAATAATAAAAATAAGTCTCTTTAAAAAGATAAAAAAGAATGCCATAGCTATGTTTTATGCAAGCCTTATGATAACCACAAAAGAAATGGCCATAGAATATAAACAAGGGCAGAGGAAAATATGACAAACATATAACTACAAAAAATAAGAAAACACAAAGGGGTCAATATGACAGACAAATAACTATAAAATATTTACAAAACACAATGGCAATAAGTCATTTTTTTCTATCAATAATGCCTGAAGCATGAATGAATTAGAGGGATGAATATCAAAGACAGAGCAGCTGAATGGATTAAAGAAACAGCTCCAGACTGTGGTACAGTAGTCATCCATCCTCCTCAGAGGACAAGCCTCCTCAGTAATCTTAGGAATTCATAAAACTATGAATAGAGCAAAGCCCTATATATACTATGCCCTTTTCTATTCATACATAACTATGATGAAATTTAATTTACAGATTAGACACTGTAGTAGTCTAAAACTATCATACACTATGTATGTATCATACACTATGTATGCTGTAGTAGTCTAAAACTATCATACACTATGCTGGGATAAGTTGTACGTGACCTTACAGGGCATCTTAATATCCTGACCTAACGGTTCATGTGATGCTGTAAGCTGGTGACACAATGCCTGTGTGATAAGGGAAACTGACACGGGCACCAGCATGTAGCATAGGCTCTTATATAAGTACGGTTTGAATAAAAAAACACCTATAATGCAACAGCGGATCACCTTGGCAGCTGCTAAGTGAGGTAGAAGCACGTAGCACATACAGCGTTAGCATGCAATGTCCTGGGTGGGTAGAGCGTGACAGCATGAGAGTCCATCATACTACACAGAACTTCCTGATGAATCATTACTTATTTTTAAATGTATTTTACTTTCTCCTTGACAATTTCTGCTGCCAATGACAGGCTCTTGTTATTTCTTCTGGCTGGAGAGGAACTCACAGCGTATGCACTGCGTTGTCTTCGTTCACCAGAGGACAGTTTCTTTGCCTCCCCTTTGAGGGAACTGTGACAGTGTTGTGTTGATTCTGAGAGTGCTGATGTCTCTTTGACATATTGAGTTCATTTCCCTTGGACATGCACCTGTTAGCAAAATTGCTGGATCCCACAGAAGTTCTCCTTTCAGCTATTTTTGAGAAGCATTTGCAGTGTTTCCCACAACTGTACTAACTCAGATTTCAGCCGACACTGTCCCAGAGTTCTCTGCTTCCCCCACACCCTTACCAGTGCTCATTCCCTTTAATCTTTTGACCATAGCTGTTCTTACTAGAGACGGATGGTAGTTTATTGTGGTTTCAATGTGCATTCCCTGAAGATTAGAAATGGTGAGCATTTTGTCCACAACCAGTGACCAAACATAGAGCTTCATTTGGGAAACATCCATGAAGATCTATTGCTCATTTTTTAAACAACTTTTAAAAAAACATTCACCCTTTTTTTGGGGGTTATCTGTATATTCCTGATACAATACCTGATACTGACACCCCGCTACAGTTTGCAAATATTTTCTCCTTGTTCTGAAGGTTGTCGATTTCTTCTCTTTCTTTGTTGTTGAGCAGAAGTTTAGATTTTTAGTGTAATATAATCCCATTTGTTTATTTTTACTTCTGTTTCTTGTATTTTGACGCGTATTAATTTAAATATATTGCAGGTCTTGAGCAGTCCTTCAGTGTTCATGAATAATATTTTTTAGGACATATACACTATAGAGGGTAGTTTCTGGATTGCTGCATATACAGTCTTCAGCTTCATGACACAGTGTGCACCACTCACCAAAGTGGTCGATAAACTCAAACATCCAAAGTCAATGTGTAGGGATACTCACTCCCATACTCAACAGGGTCACACTCAAACTTGGAAAACCTCTTGGATATAGAATTTCTCTTTCTGGTCTTAATATTCTTTTGTCTGATTGCTTCTAAGGCTAAGCACTATTTTTCTGTACCTGGAAATTCTTTTTCTATAAACTATTTATCCATGCCAGTTTTTCCATTTCTGTGTTGTTTGGTTTTTATTAATTTCTTAGAGTTCTTTTTAGATTCAAAGTTTTTGTAAGAAAAGATTGTGTGCAGTTGCTCGCTTTTGTTCTATTTTACTTCATAATGATGAGTATATGTTCTTTGTTTTAATGTAGTTAAATTTATGGTATTTGCTTCAAAGGTAAGATTTGTGATTCTGTGCTTAATGTTAGGTTTTTGATCAAAAGTCAGAAAAAATATTCTCCTCCATTTTTGGCCAAATGCTTTTGTGACCACTTTGGATTTGCTGGCCTCAGAATGATTGTTTTAGGTATCTGTCTCCTGGATGATTGTTACAGCCTCCTTTACTGGTGGGCTGCTTTCTGTACTGACACGTGTTGGCAGTAGCGTTTGCCGGATGCCAGTGTTTCCAGGTCCCCTTTGGCACTCCTGTTGTTCTTTGCTGATGCATTTGTTTCTATGTGTTTGGTTGGTGCTCGGCTTCATAGTTCATAATAATACACCGAAGTGTCCAAAAGAGCTATTGACTTCTTCTTTATTCCAGAATAGCTCGGTTATTTTTAATCATTTGGTTTTCACATACACTTTATAAATAGCTTTCAAGCTCTACTTTAATTTGTCTAGAATTGATATGATTTTTTAAAAAAATATTAAGTCTTCTATTGTTAAATTGCACCCTCCCACTGGGTGCGTAGTTTTTGTCCGTGTGTGTGTGTGTGTGTGTGTGTGTGTGTGTGTGTGTGTGTGTAGGTAAGCTTGCCTCTCTGTGTATTTGTGGGGGCTCGTGGTTGACCTTGGGTGGCTTCCTCTGTTGCTTTCCCTTTTGTTTTTTCAGGCAGGGTCTGAGCATGGCTGGGCATCGAGCTCTCAAGCTCGGTCTGACCGGCTCCCAGCACTGGGTTACAGGTATTCACACCACCCTGCCCAGCTTTTATGTGGAAACTGGGGACCTTCATGGGTTTTTTGGGGTTGTGTGCATTTCCCCCACTGGGCCATCTCCTCATCCCCTGCATTTTGTAGTAGATTTTAAAGTGATTCTCTGTGTTCCACTCTCTTGATATATTTCTTTATGTCTAGCTTTAGATTTTATGTGATATTCTTTGCTGACATGAAAATATCACTGTTTTGGTATATGGTCTTGCTTATTGCTCTCTTTCTGAATTCAATATTTCCTAATCATTTATCTTTAAATTATTATTGAGACTCAAAAACATACAGTGTTATTTAAATATGTTACAACTTTGGATTTCTCTATCTAACACATTTTTTTAGTTACCTGCTGATAATATTCTTTAGGAGAATATTGACTCAAAGGCAAACAATATACAGTATGCTTATCTCCTTTCCAAAGAGCATCCCTCTCATACTTCCCCATACTGCATGATGTCCAGATTCTAGACACACCTCATAAGACTAAGGAAATCCTTAAACTCCTGTTCCATAGCTGTGTTATCATGAATGAAGTTAGATTTTACACATTGCTTTATCCATACAGAATATTAAATTACTCTGCTTATTTGATGCATAGGACTCACTAATTTTTAAAAATGTGAATGGCCTCGTGAATTTATATGAAAGTGGAACTTTGTTATGGGTGATCATGCTTTTAAGGGTGTTTTATTCAGTTTAGCAGATTGGTTTTTAAAAGCCTTGACTCATTTGTAAGAATGAACCACAGGTAGATAATATCTGCCATGTTTGTATGGCTTGTGGAGCAAAGAAGTGCTGGTCCTAAATGGTGAGTTAGGAAGTAGCTCATGTTTTCCTCAAGTTGGGAGGAGCTAGAGTATGCTAGGATACTCCAGGAAAGTGAGCTGAATAATCTCAGGGTGGTATTAACTTTGGGGAGCATTTTAACACCCAACTCAAGTCTTTCATGTACATGGGGTTTTCTCAGCTCCATGGGTTTACATCTTGAATCAGTTTGATATGAATTTTTTAAGGAATGCATTCCTTTATAAGTAAAATATCCAACTTATTGAATTTATATTACTGATTTTTATTACATTGTGAGTGTGTGTGTGTGTGTGTGTGTGTGTGTATACACATTTGCACATGCCATGGCTTGCATATGGAGGTCAGACAACTTGCAGGAGTTGGTTCTCGCCCCCACATCATGTGGGTCCTGTGGATTAAATCAGGATGCCAGGCTTAGCAACAGGTGCCTTTACCCACTGAGCCATTGCTCTGGTGCACATTATTGACTTTGTATTATTTTATAAATCTTCACTGTATTTATGATGTGTGTGTGTGTGTGTATTTCTCTCATTTTTCTTCTTTTCATATGTATGTGGTGTGTGTGTAGTTGGAAGTTTCCCTATGTCCCACCCATTGCGCAGCGACTTGGACAAGTAAACACACAGAGGCTTATATTACTCACAAACTGTGTGGCCTAATGACTCAGGCTTCTTGCTAGCTAGCTCTTATGACTTAACCCATTTCTATTAATCTATAAGTTGCCACATGACTGTGGCTTACCAGTATTTTCACATCTTGCTTCTCCTGGTGTTGCTGGCATCTCCTGACTCTGCCTTTCATCTTCCCAGCATTCTCCTAGTCACCTCACCCCACCTATACTTCCTTCCTGGCTACTGGCCAATCAGCATTGTATTTGTCAACCAATCAGAGCAACACATATTCACAGCATACAGAAAGACATCCCACAGCATGTGTGAATGTTTGCTTGTGTGGGAGTGTGCATGCACATGTGCTGTGGTGGAGGCCTCAGGTTGGTATCAGGAATATACCTTGGTTGTTGGTTGTTGGTTGTTCCACTTTCTTCTGTGAGTCAGGGTTCTCCAGTCAAACACAGAGCTGGGTGATCCAGCTGATCTTCCTAGCTGGCTTGCTTCTGCTCTCTGAGGCTGAACTTACAGGCAGGCCGCCACACCAACTCACAATTTACCTGGGAGCTGGGGATCTGAATTCTTGTCTTTGTATGAGTTTGTGCATGAGAGTGCAGTACCTATGGAGGCCAAAAGAGGGTGACAGATTCCCTGGAACTGGAGTTACAGGAGGTTGTAACCCCTTAATATATTATGTGTTACACACACACACACACACACACACACACACACACGTCAGGCTGTCTTTTGCATATGCAGCAAGCTTTCCCAATCCTTAAATCTTTCTCCAGCCTCTCTCACTGTATTCTTATTTACAGGAATTATCAAATGGCCAACAAATTCTCTGATGTACTACAGAACTCTAGGAATCCATATTTACATTTGTGTAGCATAAAGGTCTATGCTTCTAGGTTGCCTCACAAGATTTTCTTGCCTGGAGAGTTAGAGATTTTCATGAACCAATGTGTAGGGGCTGAAAAGTCAGGACAGAGTCAGCAAGTATCTGGTAGTGGGGCTGGCAATATGGATTCACAGGTTAAAACACAGGCTATGCAAGCCTGCCGACCAGATTTTAATCCCCGAGGCCCACATAAAAAGCCCAGTGCAGTAGCCATATTGTTAATCCCAGCATGTCTATGATGAGACGGGAAGACAAGACAGGAAAATTGCTTGGAATTTTGTTGGCCAGCTAGCCTGGAGTGTATAGCAGAGCAGAAACGAGAGAGACCCTGCCTCAGCAAGGTGGGAAAGAGCGGATGGCTGGAGAGCTGTCCTCTGATCTCCACACACCCCACTCATACACACAGTACTAATAATAACATTTTAAAAATCCACTAGTAGCATCTGAGTTTCTGTGTCCTCAGCACACTACACACTTGTCATCTGCCTCCTTCAGACTTTGCCAGAGGGTCATTCTCTGCTCATTCTTTAACTGATACCTGGCTAGGGCATCCCCTTTCTGTTTAGCTTACCCCAAATCAGTTCCTGTGGCTAAAGACCATGGACTTGCGAAAATGTAAAAGTCAGAATTCTGAAGAAATGGCCGCAAATTACTTTTCACTTACAGGCATCTTTGAGGACATTATTTATCATTTTAACAGATAAAAGAAATTAGGGCTTTAAGCATCCAAGTCATTTGCTTAATGCAGCCCAGCTTGTAAGGAGCGGCGTAAGAATTAAAGGCAGCTCTGTGTGCTTCTTAAGGCACTAGTAACTCACCCTTCCATACATCCCATCGGGTTGGGGAAAAAGGGTCACTCCATGTGGCCATGGCTGGCCTGGAACTCACTATGTAGACAGACTGGCCTTGAACTCACAGAGTTCCACTTGCCTCTGCCTTCCAAATGCTGGGATTAAAGGTGTGCACTGCCACTCCCTGTCTCCCACAGGTGATTTTAAAGCTTTCTTCCACACTCAGATATTTGATTAGCTAACAGGTTAAATAAAGATTGCCAAGTGCAGTTAAAGAGTAACTTAGGTACTGAGAGGTCAAACTCTAGATGCCACAAAGATTCATGCCTGTTTGCATTTTAATTGGGGGGGGGGAAAGTACTTTTCCCAGGCTTCTTAGCTGGTATATACCATGAGATGGATCTGGAACCTCATGGCCTCCCACTCACTCACCCACCCCCAGCTCTGCAGATTTACCACACATGCCTTGGCAGCATGATCTACCATCATACAGAGAGGCTGGCAACTTGAGGCACTTCATCACCTCCCTGGCCTAACAGAGGGGTTCTTTGAGGTCACGGACTGCTTTTCCTACTGAAGGCTTATTGAAAGTCTGTGTGCTCATGCTCATTAAGTAACTTCGAGCAACCTTGGCTGAGTGAGTGGGTAAAAGGCTGAACTTACAGTTAGCAGGACTTCGTAATGCACACACGCAGATCTCATAATATATGTGACAGTTGACTTACTTAAATCACCCAATTAATTTTTTGTTGCCTTGTATAAGTATAATAAAGTAGCTATAGAAATGAAAGACGTTTTCAGGTTAAATCTGACTCCACTGAACTTGCAGAATCGGAGTTAACTTATACTTACTTCACTTTACGTGATTTTTACAGAAAGTGGTTTTAAAGGCAAAATGTCCTGAAAAGATTGAATTTGCTTTTGGCTCTATTTTTCTTAATTATGATCACGAAAAGCCCACTGCTTTCAGAACCTATTCATTTGCCTTGGAAAAACTAGAGTCTTTTGTTGACACAGGAAGTTTATTCTACCAATAATGCATGGGCACGCTTGTAGCTCTTTACTTTCCCAACCCACACGAAGTGTTTCCCATGAGTCAAAGACTCCAATGCCTTGAGTGCCACACTCGTGTGTAAGTGAAAAAGAGCTGGGAGGGCACTGTGATGAGACTAAACACAGGTGAGTACCAACTGGCTCTCACTCCCCTCTCTTGCTGTCCGTGGATTGGATTGTGCATCAGTGTTTCAGACTCTCTGGGAAGAAATAACCTGGCTTCCATAAATGGTAGCCAGGTATGTAAATCAAATTAAACTCTTCTCTGTCAACAGGGATTTGTTTCTTGAGAGGAGGAGAATGAGAACATAGAGTTAAGAGCAAGAGATATTAATTTAGCTGTCACACATGAATGATTCTGGCAGGGGGACTGATGTTTTCCAAGTGGCTGGAGGAGCCACATCAGTGAGACATACAATGAATACATGTTGTAGAAACAGAAGATGTGCTATAGGAGTGATCTACTGGGGCTAAAAGATAAAACTGGCTCATTCTGATGATTTCTGACACTATTCATTCACGTTGTGGTATGTGCCTACGATGTTGATGACCTATCCTAAAATGTAGAAAGGGCCAACAGAAGGACAGATTGGGTGTGTAAAAGAGAGCTCTGAAATAAACCTCCTTATACCTCTTTAAAAAAATGGGCTCTGTCTAATAAATGTATGGGGGGGGTGGAATCTAACATCCTTAGTCATCAGAGAGAACTATATCGAGATTCTGTCTCACATCAGCTAGGATGGCTAATGACAAGTGACGACGAATGCTGGGAAGGATATAAACACTCATGGTGACAATGTAAATTATGATGTCTCCTATGGAGATCAGTATGGAGGTTCTTCAGGAAACTAAAAATAGAATTACCATATGATCCAACCATACCACCCCTGGGTGTAAACCAGAAGGAATCTAAGTCAGCACACCACAGAGACACCTTCACATTTATGTTTATTGCAGCCTCCTTTCCAGCAGCCAAGACATGAGACCAGTGTAGATGCCCATCAACAGATGAATGGAATAGGAAAGTGAGATTTTGTATATACAAAATAGAGTTTTATTCAACTATAAAAAGGAATGGCAGCATCACATTTTTCTCTCATGTGTCATCTAGAAATTATTTTTTAAGATTTATTTGTTTTATATATATGTATGTATATATATATACATATATATATACATATACATATATATATATATTGTGTGAGCACCTGAATATACATGTATATATCATGTATGTGTGCAGTACCCATGAGGGCCAAAAGAGAATATCAGATCCCCTGGAACTGGAGTTGCAGACAGTCGTAAGCCTTCATGTAGGTCCTAGGAACTGATCTAGAGTCTTCCTTAAGAGGAGCCACGTCTATTAACCACTGAGCCATTTTTCCAGCTCCCCAGAAGTTAATGTTAGAAATATAACAGTAGAAGAGGGACTACTTGGGAAGAAGAAAGTATTAATAGAGGGTAAGACAGGAGGGGTCAATACTATCAGCACATCACATGCACGCATGTATGAAAATCCATAATGATGTCTACTGTTTTATACGTTGATTATAAATATGGTAACTTAAAAAGAAAAAAGATATCTGATGATGACCTACAGCTTGTGTGTTACTCTACCCTGGCTTAGACTTGTCAAGTGCAGTGACAGATGGGTTCTTCTTTGGCTAATGTCAATAGTCAACCAAACTAAAGAAGGAATAGTAATGATATACAGAAAAAGGTGAAGGACAAAGCCAGAAAGGCCCAGTTGTTTCCCTGTCTTGTTTCATCTTTCAGACATGCTATATTATATAATAATGCTAGTAACTAATGCCTCTAAACTTAAAAAAAGTAGGGTCTGCGTCTCTAAATTTAATCTATAAACTCCTAATAGCATTGGGAAAAATAATTATCTATCACTCTTCTTTCCTGTTTTGTTTTCTTTCTTTATTTAAAGGTATCCTTTCCTAATTAATGCTAAATAAAAGGAATTTTAATTAACAAGAGGTTTAAAAAATCCCTTCATCTCTTGATCTACTGCTTATTAATATTTAGGTCTCTGTGCTCTGGGAGTACAGCTGGGATTTCAACAGCATTTTCGTGTAACAGTCATAACTCATATCTGAACTGTGTATTAAGGTATGAGAATATGCATATTTGGAGAAAAACATTCTCAACTTTTCACCTGAATCCTCCAGAATATTTCGCAGCAGTTCCTCACTGTCTGTGTCTTCCTGGGACAACACAGGCTCATGCCCCTAGGTACCCCTTGCCCTGATGTTTTCTCCCGCAGATTCTTTGTCTGGGACAATAGTAAACAGAACAGCCCACAGAACAAGAGAAATCACATTTGATTAGGGACTTATGTCCCACATGCTTGAAGAATCTCTGTACATCCACAACAGAAAGAAAACTAATTCAAATAGAAAGGGACAAAAGTTCTAAATAACTGTTGTGAGGAAAACCAACTAGATTGTGGGAGGCAGAGCCCAGGCCTAAGGGGCTGTTTGCTAGTGTATAGCGCATGGCAACTGTTGCACAGGGTGGACCAACTCAGTATGTGCTTCTGTCAGCTGCGCAGCACATCATGAGTACTGGGGTGAGTCCTTCCCCTTCTCTGATCTGCACTTTTCCTGCTTACTGTCCACCAGCTGTTTTGTTTATCACAGACACTAATAAGAAAAGTATCTTAAAACACTACAATTTGGTTAATTCCTTGACTGCACCATACTTTCCCACAAGCATAATTATTACATATGTTGAGACAATTTAATTCTTCAAATAAGAAAAATTGATAAGGTTTGTCTGAAACAGCTAGTAGTTGGTTTTCTGTGGATTTCCTTTTTCTTATATGTCACTGTGTGATAGATCATCAGACTTAGGGTGAGATAGGTCCCATCCTGTTTCTTACTAGCTCTGGGAGACTGTGAAAGAATGCAACAATCTGTGAATCTTTATTTAATCTATAAGACAGGAAATGTACCTTGCAGGATTGTAATCAGAATTAAATTAGACAAAGTGCATGGAATTCCTTTGTGAAACAGGCAGCCGTTCACTCTTTCTTGGGATTATCCAGATGTTTAGTGGGCTCTGTTGCCTTGCCTGTGCATGTGTATTCTATAAACATCTTGCACTTTAGTGACACCAGTTCCCAAAGCCAAAAGGATATGGAAGTCCCTTGACAGAAAATTAAACAGCCTAAGTTGGATTCCCCCATCCCAGCTTCATGCTGTGATTCTCAAAATGATTTTAGAGGAAATGCCAGAAACAGATCCATAAACTGCCCGGGAGACATACTATAAACACGAAATGACACCAGGCTTATGTCAGGGCAGGTGATCAAAACGTAAGAGAAGCTGAGAGTGGAAAACTCTGCAACACCAGATGGTCTCCATCTCAGGAGCGGTGCACGCGGGTGATAAGTGACGTGGACACGTGCGAGTCTCCATTGAAGAGGGGGTCTGCACAGGTGCCGGCTCTGCCTTGGATGCCACACCTGTCTTTGTAATAAGGCTTACAGTGGTGCTCTGTCTTTCCTCAGAACTTCTTGACAGGTTTTGCAGACATTACCTCTGTGGCTTTCAGAGAGGATGTTAAACCCATTTTGGAGAGGGAAATCTTAGAATCTGGTGATCAGGTAAGTGTTTGCCAGTGGCAGAATGGGCTAGGGCAGCACAAAGAAGCCCTCGTTACCCTTCACAAATGAACACACTGCATCATTTGTTTTGAGTTTTATCAAGCGATCTCTTTAATTTTGGCTCTCAAAGGAAGTATTTTCAAAACTCCTACTATGCATGAGACAATATGCAAAGCACAGAGAATACACACACACACACACACACACACACACACACACGAATGAATAAATATAATAGAGTCACTGGATATAAAGAAATTGCATTTAAGGGACAGAAGGACATTTATACATAAAGTACATACAGTGTCAAAATTGTGTCATAAACACATTAGTTGAGAATAAAAGAAGTGATGTCACAGTGTAACTGTGAGAGACTTCACTGGGTGAATGCCCTAGAATAGTTAGGTGGGTTTTTATAGAGTAAGGAAAGAAAGAAGAAGAGTCCAGCTAGGCTAGCTTGAGTAACTGTGAGTACATGTGAAGGTTTATAAAATTTATAAATTCTTAAATAGTCTAGGATTGACCCAGGAGTCTGGACAGTTGGGCAATGAAACATGTGCATATGGCTATGTGGATGGCTATAAAAAAATTAGAGATAAAGACAATTAATAACTAGACTTGCAGTTAGCTTACATAGAACCCCTGTCCTGTTGAAAATTTAGAAGTACTCTTTCCAGGTGCATGCTGGGTGATACATTGAATGTAGAACAGATTATAGGCTCCAAATGATCCTCAGCCACCCTCTGCAGAGTCCCACCTGAGCCACTGTGGAGTGGCACTGTGCGTGTATTTAACATGGAATTGAAAGGTAGCAACGAAGGGGAAAGACAGCTGTTGAATGGAGCACAGTCCAGATGAACAATATCAGAGGACCTGCATAAGAAAGCGGAAAGAGAGCCGGGCGGTGGTGGCGCACGCCTTTAATTCCAGCACTCGGGAAGCAGAGGCAGGCGGATCTCTGTGAGTTTGAGACCAGCATGGTCTATAGAGTGAGATCCAGGACAGGCACCAAAACTACACAGAGAAACCCTGTCTCAAAAAAACAAAACAAAACAAAGCAACCAAACAAACAAACAAAAAAAAACAAAAAAACCCCAAAAACAATTATAGGAAAGAAGGTGGGCAGGGGAGGGGTGGGCATTGTGGGATACCCTTGAAATGATGAAAAGAAATTTGTTTTCAGAAAATTGGGAGGAGGTGGGGAATGGCACAAGAATGTGAACATAATCCTGGTGAATATGTGGACAGTTGATTAAGGACAGAAAGAGGGAGGATTGGAATGAACATTAAAGGCCATCAGCTGAGGGATGGAACTTGAAAGCAGGAAGCAGAGGCTAGTGATTTCAGACATAAACTGTCATTGTCTCTGAGTGTGGAACATGACTCATTGGTGCACCATGGCTTTAGCAGGTGACTGAGTGGACAGAGAGACCACTAACTAAAAGATGACCCAAACACAAGTTGGTGGTTTAAGATGAGAAGAAGACTTTAAATGAGCTTTCCATGTTTCCTTTAATGGGTGAGATACCTGCAAAGTTGAAAAGGCCCAAATCTTTGCCTAAGATCAGTAAATGACATGCAACAGATGTAAAAGTTATATATCAAGCTACAAACTGTTCAGTAAGACACAGGCTAATCCCCCTCATGACGAACGTGTTTTCCAGTCACTCTTGAAGTCACGACTATGTTGAAATGTGTGGATAGCTTCGGCAAAGCCCTTCTTCTCTCTCTCTTCTCACTAAGCCTCATCCATGTCACATGCTGCAGAGGTCTTGGGAACACTCAGGGGAGGGAAGGCCAGCCTGCATGTTCAAGTGCATCACTACCTCAGGTTCTGCCCTCATCCTCCTCCTCACTAACAGTCCCCCTTAAACCACCCTTAGGATGTAGGCATGTGCTGCCCACAGCAAGAGTATATATAGTCTCAAATTCCAGAAGTAACCCAAATCTGGAAACAGACTCAACCAGAGAAATGTAAATAAGGGATTCAGTGACCCTGGGTATAATTTCGATGGGCCAGCACAGACTCCACGTAGGCATGTTGTATTGTGTGGACAGGTAATTCAGGCTGGTGATAAAGTGGGGAGCAGGACATAGGTTAAAAAGTCTGACATCTATAAAAATCCTTCTCTTGCCATAGTCTAGAAGCACTACTGAGAAAACACTCCTGGAAATGTTGATTTGAGAGCCGCACACACTCACGGGTGTGAATGAAATAAAGAGCCTGTCTTAGTTAGGGTTTCTATTCCTGTGAAGAGACACCATGACCACAGCAACTCTTACAAAAGAAAACATTTCATCAGGGCTAGCTTACAGTTCAGAGGTTTAGTCCATTGTCCTCATGGTGAGAAGCATGGTAGCACACAGACATGGTACTGGAGGAGCTGAGAGTTCTACATCAGCATCCGCAGGCAGCAGGAAGAGATAGTGATGCTGGGACTGGCTTGAGTATCTGAAACTTGAAAGCCCACCCCAGTGACACACTTCCTCCAACACGGCCACACCTCCTAATAGTGCCAATCCCTATGAGCCTACTGGGGCCATCATATTTTCTTCATTTCACCACAGAGCATCTCAAGGAAGTAGAGAGAGAAGGCAATAATGCCTACACTACCAAATAGGGTGATACAGAATCAAAAGATAGACCGGGGAAGAAAAAAAGCAAAGGCAGAAAACGCAACTCTCCATTCAATGTATTTGTTAAAAGCAGTAGATAGCCAGAGGAAGTGTTTCACAGGGATCAGAATCAGGGCAAGTTCACAGTTTTGAAATAAGAGTAGAGAATCAGATTTCCTTGTTGAAATACCTTGTTGCATTATTGAATGCTCCCTCCACAAATGAGAGTTGACGGTTAAAAACAGAGAGACGTTTCCGACAGGGAAATCAGCTGGTGATTAACTGTCAGCTTGTAAACATGACAAGTGTAAAGACACATGGGCTCGGAAAGATGAATTTATTCTTCTGCGTAAAGCCCAGCTGTGCTGACTGCCCCTGATGTCCGCGTCCACAGTTTCTATGAATACGTGTCAATGTCAGATGCAGTCAGGAGGACTCTGCACCCCAGTGCAACTACATCAGGAGATGGGAAATCTGGAAACCCAATGGCTAACTAGCCTGCCTTATGTAGCAGCAGAGACAGAGACAGAAGGCAGGAAAAGAAAGACCAATTCCCAGTTGTCCTCTAACCTCTAGTGTACCTAGGGTGGGAGGCCCTGGATCTGAGGATGTCAGTCCTTCCTGCTTCCCCAATTCTTTGTCCAGCAGGGTAAAGTACACTATTGTTAATCAGCCTTAATTCCTTCCTTTATCTTACAAAACTTAGGTTTTTACACTCTAAAGCTCTGGAAGCCACTTTTTTTCCCCCAAACAGCATCTTTCTGGGCAAGGTAAGGAAGGTGAGCTTCCACCTTCCTCTTCCCCTCCCCCAGAAATGTCTGCCCTTCTCTTCCCTTCCCATTTTAATGCTCTTTCCAAAGGCTCCACAAGGTCTGCTCAACACAGTTGGAAAATATTTGAGCTAGATAATCTCCAAGATCCAGTCCAAACACACTCTCCTCTCAGGCAGGTACCACTCTGCCCCTGGAGTGGATCTTGAGTGATCCTTTGAAGCCAGGCCTTGTGTTTGGATTAGTGGTAGGAAGAGGG
Source organism: Peromyscus leucopus (assembly GCF_004664715.2). Classification (NCBI taxonomy): domain Eukaryota; kingdom Metazoa; phylum Chordata; class Mammalia; order Rodentia; family Cricetidae; genus Peromyscus; species Peromyscus leucopus. The sequence continues at coordinate 12,403,835 of NC_051076.1, read as the reverse complement.
GAGATATTTAAGACAGGAAGAGAAGCATAATAAAAGACACAGTGAGAGGAATAATCCTGGTTCCTTGGCAGAAGATGTGTGGGATAATAAAGAACTCTTTTTCTAACCAAACTCTACAAACTGTAAGGTAGAGCTGTGGGAATAAAATTTTAGTAGAGAGTGCTTGCTTTTCCTATGAGACAAGTGTTTTTCCTGGAGACTTCATATAACTTAAAAAGCAAATAATTCAAAATAAATTTTCCCAAAGGGAGGGAAATTCATTTTTTAAACTTTTAAATTTACAGTTATTTTAGTGTGTATTTGCTTTGAAGTGATTTTTTTTTTCTCCGTTTCTTTGGTTGGTTTGCTGAAGGGCTCTTTCCGACATGAATACTGGTGGCAGGTTGTTCTCTAGTGTCCTGCATTGTCACGCGGACTCCAAGGTGATGACTTTGGAGTTTGCTTCTCAGCCTAGCTGCTGCATCATGAAACGAACTGGTATGTTACTGTGGAAGTGTGTGAAGAATGAGATGAAACATGATAATAACTCTGCTTGCTTGGATTATAAAACCAAAAGTCCCTTCTGGAAACTTAGATGTTGACAAAAGAGGGTCTGGGTTCCATTCTGCTAGTGCTTTGGGGAGAGCATCGGCACAAACATCGTTTGCAGTTCACTCCCTTGTTGAAGTATGCTGTTTTGGAAGAATTCAATAATCTGGAAGAATTTAATAATTTGGATTCCTCATCCATTCAAATAAATGTAGGTGAGAATGTTAGTTATTTTGCAGCACTCTTACCCTGCAAGGAAATGTCATGAAATATGACAGAATCTGCTAACAAGAGTTTTATTAAGATGAAAGGTTCAGACGAGTGCCCAGGCCTGTGGAAAAGACACGTGTGTAGAGAAGAAGAAGAGGAGAGAGAGAAAGCCGGGTATATGGCGCTGGCTTATATAGGCTGGGTGGTGGTCGACGTAACTACTCCACGCCTGCGCAGATCACATGGTTGCATTGAGCGCTCTTACACAAGCAACCATGCAAAGTCATGGGATCCTGGTCACAGGAGATACCTTGACCTGGAAATGGCTATTTTGACCTGGAACTGGCTAGGCGGAAGTGTCCAAGTCCACTGGGTGTGTTGTGAACCCATCAGAGAATATTTCTTTAACCCTGCAGTTTCAAGTTGTCCCTAATCTAGACTCCCTTCCTCCTGCTATTGAACTGGTTGAGGATGAGGAATGGGCCTTATTAATCTTTGCAGCCTTCAAGACATCTTAGCTTTGTGCCTTTTAAGAAATGTAGCCGTTGCTAAATGGAATTGACTAGTTAGTTCATTGGAGAGTTTGTGCTGGGAGGGAGTAGTATTAGATTGGGATTTCATAATTTAGGTGCTCAGGAGCTGTTTGCACGCTAAACTCAAGGGAGGTGTTCATTAAGTCTCGTTGATTGCTTCATCGGGGGTGGTCTTTGCTAGCCTTACAAGTCTCAGCTATGCCTGCATCATATGAGGATGAAGCATACCATGACTTGGGGGAAGGGATGAGTCTTGGACAAAGAGCATGGCATTATACTCAAAGAACAAACGTTTGGGGCTCAGTCAGCCTGAACTGACATATGGAAGAGAACGCATGGAGTCATGAATGAACACAGCCAAGAAGAAAGGTAAAGCACTGTAGAGAGCAGAGAGTGCACAGCAAGCTTGAGCCTGGTGAGTCTCACAGCTCCATAGTGTTGTGCCAAGAGTCTAGGTGAAGAGTGGGAAACTCAAATCCATCATCAGGATGATTCAAAGTATCCAGATGTACATTGTCATCAGCATCGTCACTAGCAAGTTTGTGAGGGTCAGGCAGATGTCAGTCTTTCCACACTCTCCCCTCAAACATTTATATACAGTCGAAGCTATCTGAAAGTAAAGGCTTAAATGACAGGAAGTCATGAATGAGCTCTGTGTGTTGAGCTTCAAGTGACAGCAGAGAGAACACTCCTTTCCGCCAGAGAGGCCCCAGAGCAATCCAGGAGCCTCAACTAGTTAGAGACTGGAGATGGCTGCCGATCTCCTACATAAGCAATGAGTAAATCATTCATTTTCAAAAGTAACGTTTACCTCATTCTTTTAGTCTGATGATCTGAGACAAAACCAAAACCAAAGCCCAACAAAAACATGAAACGGGTTTTACCTAATAAAGGCCTCAAACATACAGGAAGGCAGCTGTAAGTGAATGGAATGATCTGAATGATTCTATGTAGACATATAATGTGATATTTAAAAACAAATCTTAAGATCAAGCATAGGACAAAATGATCATGCCAGCAGGAATGAGGCCACAGAGTCTGCTTCTAGAGTCCTGTTTCTTATTTAGCTTTTTTCCTCAGGCCACAGGCTTTGACTTACATGTCCCTTACAATGTGCAATAGATTGTTTTGTTTGGCCAAAATGATGCAACTTGAATGAAGAGCAGGAGAGAAGGCAAAGACCCCTAACCTTTGGTTTGGCTGCTAGGACACCATTCATCAGAACTTATTTCCAGGTCAGCCCTGAGAATCCCAAGCCAAGCTATGCAACAGGCAATTTAATAGGGAATACGGATTTGGCTTCTCTGGGCTCAGCAATCCTGGAAAGGATGTGTGAATGAAGCAGAGAGACAGGGGAATTAGGCTGCTGGCATTCAGAGTTCAAAGGGCTTTGGATGTAGAGGAGCTCAAAGCCATGGGGATCCCGGAGTTAGAATCAGAAGGAGGGCTGGCTTAGGGAAGGACTTGACATTCTGAACTTCAGTTTTCATTCTTTTCTGCCTCCCTCTGTCTCAGGTGGAAGGAACACAAAACCAACATCAATGTCCTGGGGGAGGGGCAGGGGCTAACATTCCAGAGAAGGGGGTTCAGGCACCCTACACACAAAAACTGAAGAGACAATAAATCGTGTGAGTGTGCATGTGCATTTGCATGTGTGTGTGTGTCCAAGCTCTCGTATTCTCGTGTGTGACTGCAGGTACATTAATGCCACAGTGCTTGTGTGGAAGTCATAGAACAACCTTAGGTTCGGACCCTCCCTATCCATGCTGTTTGGGACAGGGTTTTCTGTTCTTCACCTCTGTGGATGCCAGACTAGCTCCCCTGCAAGCTCCCAGGATTTCTCCTGTCTCCACCTCCCATCTCACTATATTCTAGTCGTTACACTGGTGTTGCAGATGTGAGCTGCTGCACCTGGTTTTACGTGAATTTAGGTCCCCATGTTTGGGCTGCTTTACCTACTGAGTCATCTCTCCATGTCCAATGTATCTCATTTTAATAAACTCTTTATAAGGAAACAAGTAGGCTTAGGGAAGGCAGAGTAAGGGCGGAGGAGTTGCTCCCAGAAAAGTGACCATTATTTTAGGGAATGGGAGTTAAGTATATTGGTGGGTATGACCCAGATTGTAGTCTGGGGAAGCTTTTGAATAGCCTACAGCCAACGTGACCTTCCAAGTGTGAAAGGTGTAATTCTAGACACAGAAAGAAAAAGGCATCTTGATGATGGTACCCAAACACTGATAGAAGTAATAAGTCCTACTTTTCTACTGAATGGTGGCTCTCTAACTCTGAATATCTACAGGACAGGAGAGCAAACTCCCCCAGACACTAGTAAGAAGGAAAAGGAAAGATTTGTCACCTCCATCAGTCTATCTTGTATACAATTATTGAATTACCATCCTAGACTGCGTAAGTAGGTGCAATTATACATGCTAATCAAGAGTTTTAAACAAGATACTTAAGAAAGTACATGTGTTAAATATTTTGATCTGATAGTGACATACTGTGTATATGTATTATGTTGTCACATGGTACCCCATAAATATGGACAATTTAAACAGTAATTTAAAAAATCTATATACTCAAAATGAGCTAAATATGGTTAATTCTGGAAGGAAAGAATCTCTATTTGATTCAGAGCTAGAAAAAAAATGCTATTCTTTTTAACTTTGGTCCAAACAGGTGAAGACATGAGAATGGCAAGTAGTATGTTAAACAATTATTTTATTTTTAATTGAAAGTATAATTTGCATATTGTAAAATTGACCCTTTGCCTTTCAATGGTTATTGCATATTTATAAAACTACAGTTAGCACCAGCATTTCATCCAAAAACATTTCTTTTGCCTCAAAAATGAGCTTCATATCTGTCAGTAAACCATGGTCCATCATCTTTTCGGATCCATTCCTGGTAACCACTAATCCATTTTTTAAGGCTGTGGGTCTGTCTGTTCCAGACAATGCCTGTTGACAATACATTAGCTGATCTTCCATGTATGGCTTCTTTTGCTTAGTGTAGTGTCATCAAAGTCATCCATGGTGTAGATTCATCACCATTCATTTCTTGGTATGGATTTAATTGTCATATGCTTGTACCATATGCTGCTTAGCAGTTCATGGATGTTTGAGCAGTTTTCATTTTCAGAGTATGATGAAGAGTGCTGCTGTAAAAAGCTATACAAGTTCTTGTTGGACATTCATTTTCATTATTATGTGTCTGGTCCTAGGAGTGGAATTGCCAGGCTGCTTTTGTTTTTGTTTTCTTTATTATGAGACACTGTGTAGCCCTGGATGGCCTCAGACTTCCTATTTAGACCAGATTGGCTTTGAACTCTTAAAGGTCTGCTGCCAGAGAGCTGAGACTAAAGGCATGCACTACCACAACTGGCTAGAGTTTCTATGTTGTATGGAAACTTCATGTTTACTTCTTAAAGAACTAACAAATTATTCCCCAAAGAAGCTGCAACATTGGCATTCTGACTAGCAGTGTGTGGATACCGAAACTCTCACCTCCTCCTAAGTACTCACTATTTATTTTTCTTGCCTTCTGATTGCAGTCATGATAGCAAATGTGAGCTGATGTCATGGATTTGGGGTTTCACCTTCCCTTTTGTGGGGGAGGGGAGCAGTGTCTCACATAAACACAGCCTGGCCTCCAATTCATTACTTAGCCAAGGCTAAACCTAGACTTTTTATCCTCCTGCCTCCACCTCCTGAGTTCTGAGATTATATCACCACATCTGGTTTGCATTTTCTTAATGATTAATGATGTTGCATGTGTTTTAATGTTATTTGGTGCTCATTTGTATTTCTTCTCTGAAGAAAAGCCTATAGAGATTCTTTGTCATTTTTTTAATTGGGCTATTGCCTTTTTATTAATATACCATAAAATTTCTTTATGTGTTTTGGTGTTAAACTCTTATTAGATATATGATTTGCTTTGAACTACACCAGCATTTTACAGTTGCAGGTACTAGATTCATTTTTGTTTGTTGGTAGTACTGTTGAGTGTACCAGGACCTCATGTACTGCGGCTAGCAATTATTAGTTCTTGTTATCATTATTGTTTTGATTTTGGATTTTGTTTTGTTTGGCACAGGACCTCTTTATGTAACAGGATTGTCTTGAACTCACAACTCTTGTTCCTCAGGCTCCTGAGTACTGAGATAATGGGATAATGAGTATATGTAGAAGTAACCATCTTATTAAATAAGAAACACAGAGCCAATGCAAAGATGAAAGCCCAAGAGGTCAGAGCTAAGAGCCTTACCCTTCACTGCTGCAGCTATTCTCTTCAGCCAAGAGACCTACTTCCTGTGTGTTTGTCTTTATATAGACTTTCTGTTCTGCCTTCTCATTGGTTGTAAACCCAACCACATGACCGCCTCATCACTGCCTGTCTGTAGAGACATCCAGGTCTTTTATGGTTGGTATTGAGATTAACAGCGTGTGTCTCCATGCTGGCTGTATCCTTGAACACACAGAGATCCACCTAGCTCTGCCTCCCAAGAGCTGGGATTAAAGGCATGCACCACCACTGCCCAGCTTCTGTGATGGCTTGCTATTAGCTCTGACCCCAAGGCAAGTTTATTTATTAACATACAAATAAAATCACATTTCAGTACAAATAAAATATCACCATAGGTATGCCTCACCAGACCTGGCAGCTACTGTTTCTAATGAGTGTTCAGGTTAGAAGATCCTTTGGCCCAGTAGAGCACAGCATTGGCAATCCACCCCGAGCAGCTGAGTTTGGACTCGTTCATTCTTAATCTGAAATGGGTAACCGTCCATTTCTCCTTTTGTCATTGGCCTGAACTGGTCATAAATATGAAAAACATTGGGAACAACCAAAATTAAATATCAAGGGAGACAGTCATGGATCCTTAGGGTTATTGAAGAAGTACAACAGGCAGACCATGAAAGAGTAAGGTGGAGGGAAGACTGGAGAGCTGGGCAAGAAGCTGTGGTGAAGACAAACCATGTTTTAGTCATAATTTTACCTAGAGTCTGGCGTTGGCCTGTCTTTGAACATGAGTTGGATGTGTTATCCACCATTTCATTCAGCTGATTACTTCTGTTCCACAGTCAAGTCCATGGATGGTGTAGTGATCCTACTGGGTGAGTCCCTTTATACAGAGATGAAGGTCCAATTTATGTAACTCAGGAACAAAAGCTTTATTCCTATAAGGACAGAGAGGTTATGAACCTACCCTTCATATTTTCTCATGTTAGATAAATAAAGAAGACTATTCAAAGACCCCAAACTATTATAGCTACAGTTAAAGCTACTCGGCACAGGCTTTGATCGGCCTGAAGCATCCAAATTGGAAACAAGTCACCGTAGAAAGGGGGAGGAGTGACAGGATTGGGAATTTGTCTCCTGGGTGTCTGTCCTGTGAACACATCTGTAAAACTGTGATCTGTGTCCTCCGTAACCCTATCCAATCAAATCAGATGAAATCTCAGGTTACTGAACGAGCCATGAAGCTGGTAGCTAATTTCATGCAGATGCCATACTAGCTGCCTAATTTAAACATACAGTTTTTAGACTAAATAGATTATTGGAAGGTAAGTATGTCCACAAATAGCAACTCAAAACCAGTGGATATTAGAATGCTACTGTTAAATAAAGTGTACTATTGGGGGAAAAAAAAGATAAAAAGTTAAAGCATCGGTGTTAAGGCCAGGCTCTGCCCTGCTCTAGTTCCTCCCCATTGTGTGAAGCAGCGGTGTGTGGCCTGCCCCAAGAGACACCATTTCACCAGCAGCTTGGACTCAAGACTGAAGATGGAGGATGATTGTGCACGTCAGTGGACACATGAACCGCACCGTCTGCCCGGCGCCACCCGTGAAGCACAGACTGATAAATGATTTACTCCTGGAAGTAGAAAATGTCCTCCCATTGGTTATTAAAGCACACTGAGATTATATGAGCACAGGCGCTAGTTTTAAATCATACCAGGAAAGTACCCAGGCTTGGGAAAGGGGGCAGCCTCCTCACCGGGAATCCATATAGAGGAAAACACAGTACTGCAATGGATGGTGGTTGTTAACGTTGTGAAACGGCGCCGGAGAAGCTTTGGCGGGTTTGGACCAAGGTGCCCCGCAGTGGGTGAGGCACACCTTGTGGACGCAGTGAATAGCAGCGCATCGTGGTGGAAAGTTAGTCACGTGGCAAAGCGACATCCATCCACATGGCGAGTTTGATTATGAAAGGGAGAAGGGGGAAGGAGAGAGGGGAGAGGGAGGGAGGATGGAAGGGAGGGAGGAAGCGAGGGAGGGAGGAGAAAGAAGGAGGAGCTAGCTTTTTCTTGAAAGGGGACTCTCCATGAGATAATGTCAGGATGCTGAGCGGGTCCCCAAGGGGTGGGTCGGAATACTAACAGTGATGAGTCCACTGATCTGTCAGCTGACTACCTAGCTTGTGCTTACAGGCAGAGAATATTCCAGTATCCCACATGCTTCAGCTTGGTTTGTCTCCACTGGTGACATGGCCCCTTTGAACTGCCCTTTCTGTCTACCCTCTGTGAACCCTCTGTCCGTCCATCCACCCCTTCATCCATGCAGGTTCATCCACGCAGGCCTGGCTTTCACCTCTATGGCCTCACCTCATTTCTCCTGTTCCATTCCACCTGGAGAAAGCTCAGTTCTGACCCTGGTCTTGTCTGCTATTCCTTCCAGCAGCCAGCCAGCCAGCAGTTAGATATCTTCCCGTACAGCCTTCCCTGCATCTCTACTCACCTTCAATCCGGCTTCTTTGAAACTCTCGGAACTCTGCTGTGGCCTTGCTGACCCTTGGTAGCTGTGTGTAACCCATATAAATGCTTATGTATAGACAAATTTACTATGTGATTTGTAATGGGTGATCTGAGAGTTACTATGGGTAGTTAAGATTAGAAGAAAAGAATATTTCTTTGGCCAGCTATCGGGAGAAATTGGGACAAATGACTGCCAATAAAAACCAACATAGCTTGTGAATTGATTGTAATGTGATAAAACCTGGCATTGTGGAAAGATACAAATGTGTCTATGTTTATGAGACAGCGTGCTCACAGCAGTTCACCCAGAACTCTCCTTTTCAGAGATTGTGATAAAACTATATTGCCTATCTGTAAAACAGATAAAGAAATTGGACTGAGAAAAACAATATATTGATTCAAGAGAGCCAGGGATCGAGATGTTCCCTGGAGTCTTTTTGTGTGATAATGTCCTATAGCCAAATTCTCTTATCCAAAATGAACACATTATTAGCCAGTTGATTTTTAAAAATGATCTTTGGCACTCAGCAAAATTAATGTGGAAGACATATGGCTAGGTCCTGTGTCCAGAGTCAGAGCTGGAAAGTGTTTCCTTCTAGGTTGTTGGCCTTCTAGCTTGAGAAATCCTGGTGGCTGGAGGTTGGCCCTCTGTCTAGCCTGTGCTCAGCTTAACATTCCTTTGGCTCTTTCTGAGTCAGCGAGTAATGTCTTCCTTGACAGAGGAGAGAAATTTGTCATCTTGAGATTGGTAATATGTCAGCAGCTCCATGCCCTGCCTACAGCACACGCTAGCTGTGGGGACTGCAAGGAGCAGGCTCTGCGCTAATCTCCGTGTCCCCAAGAGTAGGGAACACCTTTTCCTCACCTCTACAAAGGGCTGCCCAGAGATGAGAGCTGCGCGGTTATTTATGAGACGTTAACTCTCAATCATTTCCAAGGTACAATGATGCCTTCTTCTCTTGGTTATTTATTTATTTGTGTCAGCATTACAGTACTTCGTTATTGCCACAGGGGGAACCGTTGGATTAATTTTGCTTTGGAGACACTGCTGCTGAAGTTATTAAGCTAATGATTTATGCCCCCGAGTGACGGGGCACTCTCCTGTGCTTCTAGTGGTTACTGTGTTTTGTTTATTGTTTATAACTAGCGGTTGTTAGACCACCAAAGGCTCCTGCCAGCTCGCTGCGTTTATTTAGCCCTGTGGATCTTTAGATACCCTGGTTAATATAGAAAACGTTTGAATGGTTTAGTATTTTTAAAAAATCCCATAAGCTGTGAATTAAACCACTGTGCTCTGCCTTCCAGGAGAAAGAGTTCAGTGAGAATGAACAATGAACAGCAAACACCACTGGCCCTCCTGTTTGCTTCTGGTTTTATCAAAATGGAAAGTCTGAGTGCTTTTCAGGAATACGGGGCTGTGACTCCGTCAGTTTTGGGCTATGAGATCACCAGTTTTTCCTCTTGGGTGCTGCACATTTTACCATATTAAGGAACCAATTTGCTTAGAGAAATGCTGCACATGTGTAAAGGCTAAGTTTGATGGCTGGCAGGACTCTCCCATTTGGCCCCGGGGCCAACCTCAGTGAACGAAGCCTTTACAACCAGCCCGGGTGTTTTTTGTTCTGAAGTGCGTTTTGTAACCAAAGACTTGCATGGGGCAGATGAACGACGGGCAGGCAGAGAAAGCAACAGTTTAGGAATGATGTGTTTAAAATGACAGCATGTTTCTGTGTAGGGTGGGGGTGAAGCACCCTCTACCTGGAATTTTGAGACAGATTTCCCCCACTGGGGACGAGAACTCACCAATCAGGCTAGTCTAAATGGTCTGTGAGCCCCAGGCATCTACCCAGCTCTGCTTCTTCGGTGCGGTGCATAATGCCATACCTGACCTCTCCTTAGGTGCCGGGGACCTGAGCTCAGGGCCGCATGCGTACCTGGTAAGCACTTTCACCTACTGAGCGATGACTCTTGCCCCTTGCAACAATCTTGCACAGGGCTTAAATCTCGACACTGAAGGAAACATCACTGTCCTCGTGAGCAGCGCCGACCAATATGAACGCCTCAAATAGTCTACTTTGCCTGCTTCAGCCGTGTCTTCCGGAAGGCTGCTGGCTGCTTCAGTCCATTTTGCTTTGCTTTGACTTCAAAATATTTCCTTCTCTGTCTCTGCCTCTGTCTCTCTGTCTCTGTCTGTCTCTCTGTCTCTCTTTCTCTCTTAGATAGCTTCACAACTCAGCTCCTCAATCAGCTGGTGCTAACTGGTCACCCGGTTCCTTTTCTCTGTGGTCTGATGTGCTCCAGTCAAACACAGGCATCTCAGACCTCAGGCATTTCACATCGAGTAAAACACAGGGTACAGGACAAGGATTTTTTTTTTTTTTTTTGACAACAAGTCTAGATATGAGAACAAAACCTCTCAATCACTGTGATGCATGTGGAAAATTCAGCCCAATAAGCAGGGATTGAGTAAGTTAGTTTGTAAGTAGAGAGCCAGAGCCAGTCTCAAAGGATTGGGAAAAAAACATTCCCATGTTCTAATGTTATAATTTGAACATCTGTATAGAACTTTAGTCCCAGAGAGTCCCTTGATACCATGTCTTCTACATCAAAAGTAGCCAAATACAAAAGAGGAAAATATATATAGTTAAAACACAAACCAAGGAGTAATAAATAATGGCTGTTTCACTCCTCAATGCTCTCTATTTTTCTTCACATAGACACACACTTTCAGCATAAATAATATTTGCAATATCATAACATGTTGAGACATGGAAGATATCTTATTCAGATAGCATTTTTCACTAGAAATGCTTACCTAGTTTGTTAGGAGTTTTTATTTAGTCTTATAATTACCTCCCCCCTTTCTAAGAAAGTAAAATTAAGACAGCCAATTCTGGTGCAAAGTATTCTGAAATGTCATTGGTGAATTCAGTGTTGGAATTGTATCACTGTTTTAGAAATGGAATCCTATACTGCCTACCTCAGTTAGCTGGCCATTCTTTTCTGCTTTTGAAATTCAAATTGTAATTAAATAATTAATTATTTCAAAGTCACACACACACCAAAAACAAAACAAAACAAAACAAAATAAGCAGATGAAAGAAATCACTAATGTTACAAAGGATGCACTGGTGTACCAGGTCCCTTCTCTTCTGGGAAATCATAAAAGATGACTTTTTTATTTTTTATTATTTAAAACAATTCTTAATTTAAATATATTTTGATCATGTTCTTTCCCTCTGCCAAGTCCTTTGAGATCCTCTCCGCCTCCATACTGACCCAACTGTAAGTTGGTCATTCTTAAACAGAGAGAGCTCATGAGTGTAGTCTTCCCATGGATCAGTCACAAGTGGTAAAAAAGTCCCCAGAGAAGCTGGGCAGTGGTGGCGCACACCTTTAATCCCAGTACTCGGGAGGCAGAGGCAGGCGGATCTCTGTGAGTTCGAGGTCAGCCTGGGCTACCAAGTGAGCTCCAGGAAAGGCACAAAACTACGCAGAGAAACCCTGTCTCAAAAAACCAAAAAAAAAAAGAAAGTCCCCAGAGAGCTGTGATTTCCCATAACTTGCAGAAGCCACATCATCAAGCAAACTGGATAATTTATACCACCAATGAAAAACTCCTTCACCATAGGATTTTTGGTAGCACAATCCACAGCTCTTTTCTTTACAGGTCCACAGAGGTTTTCAGCCCATTCTGCAAAGGTCTATTAGAAATGGATTAGACTTAATCATTTTATAATTCTAGGTAAAAGAGTTAATATGAGTGACAAAATTATTTACATAACTGTTCAATTGAGCCTTGTTACCCATGAATGTATTTCTCATTGTTATTTTACCAAAGCAGATTTGACTTTAAACAATCAGTCCTTTCTTACACGTGTATTTGGTGGTATTCAAGTGGAAATGCACCGTAACAATGCCCTAGTGTCTTGCTTTGCTACTTCTACTAAGCATCATAAATACTTAGAAAACAGCATAGGATTTTTCCCATCATTCAAAAAGTGTTCGTCCATTGAACCCCACAGTTAAGCAACAATCACAATAACCACATGTTGTGGGATGTTCTGTATGTTAAATGTGTTGCTCTGATTGGTTAATAAATAAAATACTGATTGGCCAGTAGCCAGGCAGGAAGTATAGGCAGGACAAGCAGAGAGTAGAATTCTGGGAAGTGGAAGGCGGAAGCAGAGAGACGCTGCCAGCCGCCACCATGACAAGCAACATGTAAAAGTTACCAGTAAGCCACAAGCCATGTGGCAACTTATAGATTAATAGAAATGGGTTAATTTAAGATATAAGAACTAGATAACAAGAAGCCTGCTGCGACCATACAGTTTATAAGCAATATAAGTCTCTCTGTGTTTACTCAGTTGGGTCTGAGCAGCTGTGGGACTGGCGGGTGAGAGAGATTTGTTCTGACCATGAGCCAGGCAGGACTGGAAAACTCTAGCTACAACCATACCTTGGACTTTTTACTGCAATATCAGGGCTGGGACTAAGCTACTCAGGGTGCTGGCATAATATAAAAGTGATTGTGTGAATATATTCTGAAAGCTTTTAATTGAATAGTGTCATAAGAATGAACCTGGTGACAGATACCAGTTCTCAAAGCAGTGTGGTCTTGGACACTAACAGCACTTTTCCCCTTCAGACTTGCAGGGCATCTCCTTTGGTTTGTCTCCTTCCCCTAAAGGAGTGCAGAACTTTGGTTGTAAGAATATCATCCCTGTCACATAGTCCTGATGTGTCAACATCTTCCCTCCAAAACCTCAGGACCACTGATCACCTGCTGCCTCATCACTACAGATTCAGCACTTGGAGTCTCTTTTCTTGATCACTGATTTTTTTTTTTTAAGTTTTAAAATACAAGTTGAAGACCAGTAATTGGACGAGAATTTTTTAAAAAATTTTTATCATTACTATCTTAGTTCAAAACATTAAATTGTGTTTATTTTTATTTATGTATATGTGTATATGCCTACATGTCTATATTTGCAACATATGTGTACAGTGCCTCCATAGACCAGAAGAGGTATCGGATGGCCTGTAACTGGAGTTCCAGATGGTTGTGAGCCTCCATGTGGGTGCTGGGAAATGAACCTGGGTCCTTTGGGAGAACAGCCAAGGCTCTTAACCAGTGAGCCATCTCTCCAGACCTAGTTCAAAATAGTCTTAGAAAACTTTTGAAATGGCATTAAACATATAAAGTTTGCTACAGTATGTTCTCCTTTTCCTTCAATGTAAGTAAATATCTTTGTGGCCCCACATATGATTTAATAGAATATTCTTTTGCCTAGTGGTCATGAGAAGAAAAGTTTACTTAGACAAATATTAATCAGCGAGGTGACACCAGATGGCAAGGAAGGTTCCCTAAAGTACAAGTGTGTCGTATTGTAGCATTATGGGTTTTGTTGTTGTTGTTCTTTGTTTTGTTTTGTTTTGCTAACATGTTGTCTTAGGGTTACTATGATTGTGATGAAACACCATGACAAAAAGCAAGTTGGGGAGAAAAGTGTTTATTTCATCTTATACCTTATAAGTTTGTCACTGAAGTAAGCCAGAGCAGGAGCCTGGGAGCAGGAGCAGATGCAGGGGCCATAGAGGCTGCTGCTTCCTAGGTCGCTCCTCATGGCTTGTTCAGACTGCTTTCTTATAGAACCCAGGACCAGCAGCCGAGGGATGACACCACCCACCATGGGCTGGTATCTTCCCCATCAATAACTAATTAATAAAATGCCCTACAGGGTGGCCTGCCTATAACCTGGTCTTGTGGAGGTAATTTTCTTAGTTGAGGTTTCCTCCTCTCAAACTTTAACTTATGTTAGGATGCCATAAAATTAGCCAAGACAGCAAGTGGTTTGTTTCGTGTTCTCCATGCTCCAACAATTAACAAAAATCAATAGATATTCCAGATATTCATCAATTGCTTTTAAAATTAAATATTTATCTTTATAAAACAAGCCAGAGAGAGTACCAGCCAAGTCGAAAGTTGAGTTAAAATACTAAGGATGAGAAGAGGCTGTTCTAGGCTGGGACACTGGGACGACCAGAGATGTAGAATGTTTGTTTCATTAAGATAGCAAACTTCACTAGCTCTTGTTAAGGGGTTAAAATGGAATTGTTTTCCTCAACCCCTTACTAAGGAGTCCTGAGTCATTTTGGTTGGTGGTAATGATAATTATATTAGACAATATGACAGTAATGAACTGGAAACCCTTAGTGTCTAATGCAAGAAAGAATCATTTCCTCATTCATGAAGAGAGAAGTGGCCTGGGAGATGTGCTTGTGTGTGATGATATCATCATCTGGATGGAGCATGCAACATTTAGGAATCAGCATTTAGGACCATGCTCCAGTGTGCTCACATGGATATTAGTGAAGTAGGATCTACCAATGTGTATTAATACATGTTTTCTGATAAGTTCTACAGCATAAAGTGATCACAATCATAGCTATGATTTACTGAAGACATAGTTCCAGGCACCATTGTGAACCTCTCACTGTGTTCCCACATGGTGCTCATGTTTGCCATGAGGGGAGGCATTACTGTTATTATATTATACAGGAGGTGGGAGTCTGTGCCGAGATGCTCTATGACTTTTCTAGTGTCACATGGTGGATGAGTGAGACATCAACTTGACCTCTGGAACTGTGGTAGCTGTCTTAGTTCTGTTGCTGTGATAAAACACCATGACCAAAAACATCCTAGTGGAGAAGAGGAGTTACTTAGCTCACACTTGTAGGACGTTGTTCATCCTGGAGGGCGTTAAATCAGGAACTTCAGAAGAAACCAAGGAAGCAGGCTGCCTTCTGGTTTGCTCAGGCTTATTCGTACCTAACTGTCTTACATAGCCTGGGACCACTTTACATTGACTAACAATCGAGACAATCCCTCATAAATATGCCTCCAGACCAACTGAATAAAAACAATCATTCAACTATACTTTCACTCAAGAGATTCTATGTTGCATCAAGTTCACAGTTGATGCTAACTAGAACAGCGCCAGGGCCAGGTGTCACTTTTTATGTTTTCAGAGAGTAAGAAAAATGCCAGTCATCCCTGTCTCTTGTTTATCTTAATAATGACTTGTATTTTAGCCACCAGTAGTCCCTCCTAGGAAAAGAAAAGTATCGGTGGATGTGCTTTTTTGGTAGTGAGGACATAGAGAACATCACAACTGTTTCTGTTGCCCTCTGTCAACTCAGGAATGTGGATCCAGCCAGGAAATCAGAAACAATGGCCTGACCCATCTTTAGACACTTTATCCACATACTCTGCCTCCCATACTGCACTAGTGCCCTTCAGGAGACTTCAGTGTTGTGATCTGCATCCTGTCATTCTGCAAGCTCCTCTTCAACAGAACAAACTGAATATGAAATGAGAAAGCTCTCCCTGTGGTCGTTCGCATTCACGTCTCCTCCCACCCTTCCTTCTCTTCATCCGTGGAAACTGTCTGTTTCCTGTGTTCTTGTGGAACTTTCATCTCTTTAATCATCTATTACCAGTTGCACAGAGTTTCTGAATTTAAAATAAAATCATTTTCTGGATGTGGTGGTGCATACCTAGAAACCCAGAACTCAAAAGAAACAGTGGAATGGCCACAAATGTGAGACCAGCTTGGATTATATAAGGGAGTTACAGACCAGCCAGAACTACATCTATATAGAGGTCTTTTTATACACACACACACACACACACACACACACACACACACACACACACACGTAAAAGTAAAAGCAGGAAGAAAGAAAGAAAGAAAGAAAGAAAGAGAGAGAGAGAGAGAGAGAGAGAGAGAGAAAGAAAGAAAGAAAGAAAGAAAGAAAGAAAGAAAGAAAGAAAGAAAGAAAGAAAGAAAGAAAGAGAAAGAAAGAAAGGAAAACAAAGACAGAAGAAGGGGGATGGGGGAAGGGAAAGAAAAAAGGAAGAAGAAAGAGAATAAAGAAACCACACCATCAAAATGTTTCTTTTAAAACCACTAACACTCCTGTGATATGCTATGGCTGCTTCTCTCTTTAGCATCTAACATATAATTAAGGCTACCTATTACTTTGGCTTCCACTTTTTCTAAGACAATGTATTTCCCATCAATTCCTCACATGGTTAAGTGAAATAATAATAAACACCGCTTTCCTATGGAAATTCAATTTTCTGCCTTTGCTCTGGATCCTTTGAGCCTATTCTGTGACTTGAGCTGGGCTTCACATGTCTTGCCTTGCCCAATCTGCAATGTTTACATTTCTCCTGTAGCATCTCACTACATCATGTTTAAATGTAAACAACGGAGATTTGTTTCCCTCTCTTGGAATGTCTAAATAACTGCTCTGCATATTAGAATCTTAAAGATGTGTCGTGGCAGCTGCAAATAACTCTGGGAGAGATGCCTGTGTAGCCAAGATCACATTTCATCTATGTGCTGGCCAACGGTGCTGGCTTTCTGGCTCTGGTTCAGCCTTCCTTTTGCAAACCTACTTCCTGCAGCATGAGAATAGATATTTTTTCTGGGCCAAATATTCCAAAGTGGACACCAATTGAGGACTTCGAGTGTTTTCCAGCTCTCCAGCTTTTAAACATATGAGCATCAAAAAAAAAAAAAAAAAAAAAGCCAGATTTCGACTATTGATGCCAAACATTTAGGCTTTAAACAGAAAAGTCAAGTATCTCAGTTGAAGCATGTAGTGCCAGAAGCAAACTGTCGCTAAGGGACCAGTGCTGCCAGGCAGTGGTCAGCATATAGCACACACTTTAGAGCCAACCTCTTGTATGTCTGTTCTGCATGCCCAGATTGGTCCTCCATGTCAAGGGGATTAGCTTCCTGTCCATGGGGTGGTGAGGAAGCTAATGAACGCTCGACGATTCCACACAAGGGAAGTTAGGCTTTGTGTTTTCTCCTTGTGTTCTTCTTTCAGACAGCACACCTTCCCCTCTCTAGTTCATCTCTGGGAGATGGAGAGAGGGTTGCTTTTCCACTTCTTTCTTCTTCCCAACACAGCCTCATCCTGATCACTTTGCCCACAACTCCAGCAATCAAGAACAGAAAAAGCAATTCTGAATCCCACCTGAACTACCTGACTTTGCTAGCATGGTCTGGGGTGTGGCTTTCTGGAAGTTCACTTAGTTGGCCAAAGCAAGGTATGTGCTAATGCAGCTCATGTTTGGGCCTTGCACTGGGCACTTGCTGTATATAATGAAAGATTTGAGGATTTCCCTCCTCTTGTAGCTCAATGTCTTTGTCATGAATATCCCTCAGTCTTGAAGGGACAGAGAATGGGTCTGGTAATCACTGTCCTATTTAATAGCAGAAAAAGTCAAAGGGCCATGTCCTGGCATTGCAAGTTGACAAGATAGAACAGAGAGAAGATAAAAGTGGTCTGGCTATGGTAACGATGACTGAGAGAGAAGAGCTATGTGCAGTGTAGCTGTGCAGGCAGACTCCATTGGTCGGTTCTCTGATGTTGCACATAAGGAGTTAGGAGAGGAGAGGAACCAAATAAAACATCACTTTTGCCTGGAAAGGTATACAGTATACAGGAGAGCTATTGCCTGACAGAGAGGAGATCAGGAGAGGGACAGGTTTGGGGAGGGTGTTACAATTTGTCTCCTAAACCTTATGTATCAAAGTCTCAGTCTTCAGGTGGAACTACTGAGAGGTGTGGGGGGGGTCCTTAGGAGATGGAGCTTACCTTGAGAAAGGTAGGCTTGTGGGTGTGTCTTTGAAAGATTTCAGACCCACGCTATCCTCTCTCTTTCATTTGTTGACTATTTTGCTGATTCCTCTGTTCTTTCTCACCATTATTAGTCCAAGGCCACAGAGACAACTGATTATAAATAGGACTGCCAAGACATTCAACCTTTTGTCTTCATAAAGAGTCTCTCAGGTATTCTATTATAGTAATGGAAGATTGACTATCACAGAGTTTAGAAAAATGGAGAGTTGAGAGTTGTGTTGAACATAGAAATTTGAGGATGTGTAACACAAATTGCTAAACAGTCTTATTAATAACAAAACAAAACAAAACCCAGAGCCAGATATTGGGCTAAAAACCTGAGAGATCAGAGGAATAGGAAAAGCCATAGCCAACCTCACCTTACAGATGCCTCAGTTTCCAAAGAGACCTACTTCCTGTATACCCATGCCTATATGCCTTTCTGTTCTGCAATCTCACTTCCTCTCTCTGCCCAGCTACATCACTTTCTGTCTGTCTGTACAGGCCACTAGACCTTTATGGTTAGTGCTGGGATTAAAGATGTGTGTCACCATGCCTGGCTCTGTTCTCCAGTGTGGCCTTGAACTCACAGAGAACCATGTGGATCTCTGCCTCCTGAATGCTAGGATAAAAGGCATGAGCTACCATTGCCTGATTTCTGTGTTTAATATAATGCCTGGCTTTTTCCTCTGATCTTCAGATAAGCTTTATTGGAGTACATAGATAAAATATCACCACAAGGATGTTTAGTAGATATCAGAGTAGAGACTGAATCTAGAAGGGCAGTAATGGGTATTGGTGAAATTATTAAGGCCACTCCACGTAGTTAAAAGGATATTTAATGGCATAACTTACAAATTAAGGGATAGGTAGGTTGTGGGGTCTGGGGAAGGTGTATTGCAGTCCAGCGGTGTTCTCTGGAGCTCTGCTCGGTCCACCTCCATCGTTCAGGGTCCCAGAACAGAGAGAGCGCTGGCCCATCCAGATCTCGGGTCTCCAGGCGCCTCCCCTGGCCCCGCCTCATAGGCTTGACAGTTGCCAGAGTCTCAATGGGGGTTGGAACTTCCAGATCAAAGCTGGAATGGCTACCCACTACAATGGGTAAATGTCTTAATCTGGGAATTTGTAATGCTTTTAGTTACAGGAGAGATCGGAGAAGGTTCCAAGTATTTTTGTGGCCAACAGAAAATAATAATGCTAGGAAGAGGAATTTCCTCAAGTTTCAGCAGTTCTCCTTCTTCTTGGCAAACTTGGTAATTGCACCAGAATATGCGGGCAAGAATGCTTTCTTTCCAGGTCTATGAGCCATTGGGTTTACAAAGAAGAACGCCATCTTGTTGGGCATTATCTCAAGTTTGAAATGCTCATAGGCCACTAAAGTAGAAGCATCTGGCAGGATCCATTTACAGCTCAGCTAAGAGTGACGAGTGTGTGTGTGTGTGTGTGTGTGTGTGTGTGTGTGTGTGTGTGTGTTGATAAATTCTAACTTCATCCCTGAGGATAGACAATATTCAGAGAGAGAAGAAAAGCAAGTCAAAGGTACTGGGGGTATGGGGGTGTCTCCAGGTCTGGGCAGGTGTTGTCCTTTTGCCTGAAGTGACCTTCCTCTGGACAGCTCATGGTCACACCTGTTCCTCCTTCAGGTCATTGTTCCCAGGCCACCTGACTTGCACCAAGGCTTTCTGCATGTCTCTGCTTTAACGTTCTTGATGTTCCTTAGTGCCATATTGCAAATGACCTGTTTCACCATTTTTTGTTGTGCACATGTGCTTATTCCCAGTAGAAGATTATGTACCAAGAGAAGAAGATTCCCCGTACTCCATTCCTTGTTTTAAATCTGGTACCTATACAAAAGAGGCAGAGTGTATATTTACCTTGTGAATAAAAAGCTTGAGAAATGCAAAAAGACCATGGGACTGTTTTGGTTTGGATGTGAAATGTCCCCCACTAGCCCATGTGTTTGAATGTTTGGTCCCTAGGCTATTGTATAATCTTGAGGAGGTGGAGCCTAGTTAGAGGAAGTGGCTTTGTTTGGTGACAGGAGCAGGTTATGTGTCTTTATGCAGCCCCTTTACCTAAGCTGCGGCTGGCTGCTCCCTTTGCTGGGAAGATGCAAGATGTCCCAGCAAGTTAGAAATAGCTTCACACTGCCATGGGCCACCTGTCGTGGACCTGCCTGCCCCAACTATCTCTTTCGGATGGATTGAATCTTGGTAAGGTGTGGGCCCAAAGACATCCTCCCTCTGTTAACTGTCAGGTGTTTGTAAGAGTTATGATAAAAAGTAAGTAATGCAGGGTATTCAGAGCAAGTGGAAGTCAAAGCAGACATGGAGCAGATCTGACCAGAGTGGAGCATGCATCAAGAGGCTGCAATTCTAGATGAAGCAGGAAGAGAAATGATTGCCAGGAAGGACGAAGGAAAGGGAATGTTCCGGACGAAAGGAGGGCTCAAAACCAGAAGAACACCACACTTCTGATACTGTTTCCTTCAAAGAAGAGGACACATTGTTTCAGATGAGAAGTGTAATCTTGGCTAGATAATAATATCAATTTTTAATTTGAATGGGGGCAGACACCGTGCCTCCAGACTTCTGTATTTAAGGATTTTGTGCAGACGAGGTTTTCACAATGCAAGCAATTTGTTTGCACGAGATTGTCAGAGTTGAACCACACACTAAAGGAAGTTTGGATGGCTCTGATGTGCTTCAGGTACTTATCTGACCTTTCTGGGGATTAGTTAAACCAAACCAGGTACACTATACTATCCTCTCCCAAAGATCACATTTTTATTTGGCAAGACAATCCATAATAATGAACCAAGCCAAAAATTCTCATGTCTGCAATACACAGTGCAGGTGAGATGGAGACACTATAGACGCTTTCCACCATGGTCACATTTGTTAGAACTGAAATTAAATAGTCACCATAGTTGAGTATTTAACACGCAGATTTCACTTTGTACTACCAAAGCCATTATTTCATTATTTCTAATATTAGTAACAAATGGAAATTTAGGTTTTTGTGTGCATGTGTGTATGTATGTTCACATGTGTATGGACACACTCGTGCAGGTGAGCCAGTGTGTGTGTGTGTGTGTGTGTGTGTGTGTGTGTGTGTGTGTGTGAAGGGAGGCCAGAGGTTGACATCAGGTATTTTTCCTGTATTTATTGAGTCAGAGTCATCCCTTCTTTAGTGAACTTTCCATCCCAATGGACCTACAGGAAAGGGACATCATAGGATGGTGAAGAAAAGTCACAGGAAAGAAGAGGATTGCAAAGAAGAGAGACAAGACAGCGTGGGCACATCTAGTTAGTGGTCTTTATCTAGGATTCTCTTCTAGTGCTCACTAGACAGTGAGCGTTAAACCCTGTGGGAACTTCAGGGCTTCAGTAAAAGGATTTAAGGCATTTCATTTGAAAGCTTTTGTGCTGAGTTTTTAATGTAGCTTTGAGTGATGACAAATAGGTTACCCTCCTGTGCACTGGGTAACAATATAGCTGTGTTTAAGCATCATCTGGCTATCTGATTTCCCAGGTGTTTCTGAGCATCCAGGATAAGGAGTGTGCTACAAACGTCAATGGACAGTGGTACACAGGGTGTACACAGGGTGAGGCAAAGCCCTGAGCATCTTCTTTCTCCTAAGTTGCTATAACCATGCTGACAGTCCTGTTTTCTGGCAAGAGAGTGGACACCAGGCAGCAAAGTCTGTTAGTTGTTGTGGATCGAGTGTGAGACACAGCCACGACTGTCACATCCCTCCCAATCATCTCTCAGTTTTCTACAGTCCGTTCAGTGTTCCTGCTAACATCTGCAAAATTGGGTCAAAGGAACAAGTAATAAAATTTAGGTAGTTCTAAAACTTAAAGAGACAAACAAGGATCAGGTAAAGGAGAGCTAATAATTTAGGAAATATTTGAAATAGCTAGATTCAAAAAGAAAAATGTAAGTACCTGCTTGATATTTGGACCACCACTATAATAACTCAAGTACTTTCAATTCAGGTCCAGAATATTCTCACACATCTTGCATTCTCCATTCTCTTCTAGCTGTGTAGCAGGTACCGTAGTGTGCTTGTGTTTGTTGTATTTCTTAATATTTGGGTTTTTTTGTTTTGTCTTTTGTCGGTTATACATTTTGACACCATGTCAAACAATTTTACTTCTATCTTTATATGTATTACTATGTTACTTATAAAGGGTCAGGTGGTTTTATTCATGTTGTTTTAAATAGCGTTTACCTAAACTTACCCCTCTTATTCTATTTTTCTTTTTCTATAATTAAATACTTTCAGGTCATTCAAATAATTTGTTATTTAGCCCACATTGTTGTTTTCTGTCTGTGTATACACACACACACACACACACACACACACACACATACACACATAGTCACATGCACAGAGACACTTGATTTTTGCATTTTAAATCACCTACCATGTTTCCATGATGGAAAATATTTAAGAATCAAGGAGCTAGCTTCAGATGATTATGGTTTCTTGCCTTTATTTTTGTTTAATTAATATATAATTACATCATTTCCCCTCTTCCTCTTTTCCCTTCTTCCTGTCACCGTCCCCATTTTCCTCCCCAAATCATGGCCCCCTCTTCTTTAACCACTGTTGTTACACATGTGCATAAATGTATGAATAAAACCCTGCTGAGTCCAGTCAGTGTTGTCTGCATGTATGCATGTTCCTAGGGCTATTTGCCATTGGATAACCTGTTGGGGGTTGTGCTGTGGATATCGCTCTATATAAATAAAACACTGATGGCCAGTGACCAGACAGGAAATATAGGTGGGACAAGGAGAGAGGAGAATTGGGGGAACAGGAAGGAGGAGAGACAGCAGCCACCGCCAGGACAAGCAGCATGTAAAGACTCTGGTAAGCCACCAGCCACGTGGCAAGGTATAGATTTATAGAAATGGGTTAATTTAAGATAAAAGAACAGGTAGCAAGAAGCCTGCCACGGCCATACAGTTTATAAGTAATATAAGCATCTGAGTGATTATTTTATACTTGGATTGTGGGACTGTGGGGCTTGGTGGAACCTGGAGAGAAGCTCTCCAGCAACAGGGTTGCTCCTGGGAGACACTAATTCTCTGTCTCTCAGTTGTTGTTTATTGCTGGTAGCTCTTCCTCTACGGATGTGGCCCCTCGAGATTTTCCCATTTCCTTTGAGATGTCCACTGTCGTTGGATTTGTTCAGATCTTTGTTTAGGCAGCCATGTTGTTTAGTAGGCACAGTCTCACAGTCCTCTGGCTCTTGCAACCCTCTACCTCCTCTTCTGAGATGTTCTCTGAATCTTAGGTTCAGCAGTTGTGTTGTGTTGCAGATGAACTAATTGGAGATGGGCACCTCACAATCAGCTGATCTCTGTGTTATGGCCAGTTGTGGCTTTCTGTAATGGATTCCATCTGTTGCAAAAGGAAGTCTTTTGGTGAGGGACGAGATCTACCATTATCTGTGGGTAGAAGGGTAAGTAGTCAGAGTGCAGTTAGGACTTACACTTGTTTGGAAGTGATAATGGTAGATTCTCTTCTGGGGTTTGTGACCTCTCCAGGCAGAGGACGATGACTAGGTGTCTAGTACCAGGATGATTTCTGTCCTGTTGAGCAGGCCTTAAATCCAATTAGACAGCTGCTGGTGACTTTCAAGATAAAGTGCCATTATTTCACCATCCTGGATGCCTTTCCGGTCCAGCCACTGTTATAGGTTTTAGGCTTTACAGCTTGGGTAGGATTGCTGGCTGCTCCTCTCCTTTGGCAGCTTGCTTAGCATGTTCTGATACTATTAGAGCCACTCCTCAGGGATGAGGTTTCTGAGTCAGTTCCAGCTTGATTCCTCTAAGTCCTGTATCCAAAGCACATCATGCTTCAGCAACAGGGTCTTGCCTTCAAATTCTGGGAGGCAACCAAGCGTGAAGGCAGTAGCCTTTATTGTTCTTTGGGGGGATGGGCGGGATGTTCTCTTGGACTCCCCTGACTAACAACTCAAGAGGTTTCTCATGCATGGTACTAGAGGTTTTGTTAGGTAGTTCATGCCTCTTGGGGGCAGTTCTTTTTCTAGGTTGCTACAACAACAACTCATAACAGACAACCACAAAGTATTAGTCATTATGTAAGCATATGTTTATTTCTAGATTATAAATCTATAGATTGTCTTTCATTACTATTTCTGCTTCAGGTTTCAGGCTTACTTTTAAGTGTGTTCCATGGTCATTCTGGGTCTAGGGACTCTTCTTATGAGGGAGCAAATGCGGGTGATCATGGTAAGCCACAAGGACACATACACAGCTCACACTGTTTCTGCATGAGTCATAGAGGTCCAAGTGCATCACATCTTCTGGCGTCTATCAAGGGGGTCAGAAAACAACAATGATTTTTTTTTTTTTTTTTTTACCACAGATACAGCCTACTACAAAAGATTTTCCTGCCTCCCCCCTGCACTCCTAACTACAATCCTTCTAACCCCCACCACCCACTAATTACTATTGCCTTTGGGCTAATGTTGCATTTTTGCAAGACCCATATTGTTTATACTGTTATGTCTATGCTCATGATTTTGCCACTCAGATGCTCTGAGTACATTCTTTTCTGTACTTACCATTTCTATAAGTAGCAAGTAAATTATTTTTCATTTTCTTATTTTTTTCTGCTTAATCCCCTCCCCGCAGTAATAGGAACTGAACCAGATACCTTGCAGATGAGAACAAAGCACCCTACCCGTGTGCTATAGCCCTAGCCATATTTGATTTTTACTTGGAGACATAAGCTCTATACATTTCCCAGGCTGTCCTAGAATTCACTGTTTAGCCCTGATAGGCCAACCATTTGCAGTCTCCCTACCCTAGGAGTTCCTGGGCAGCTGGAATCACAGGCATGTGCTCCAATACCAGCTTTTCCACGTGTTTTCAGATTATGAAACAGTTCTTGCACACTCCACCAGTGCTCTGTGTTTCCTCTGTGTGATTCTTCCCACGGAATCCCGCCGCCGTTGTGATTGTTCCAAGGTCAGCTGGCTGCCTGCCACCTGTCAGGGCCCACAGCTGTCCTCTCCGTCCTCAAGGTCCCCTGGGAGTTCCCCTCTTTCCCTGTGCTCTTGGACCTCTCATTCCCCAAGTCCATGAATATTGCCTCTTTGTTTACTTCCTTACTTTAATAACATTTTCTGGGGAATTCCTTTAAAAATTGCAATAGAGAGAAATTTTGAGACTCTGCCTGTTTAAAAATATCTATTGTTGTTTCTAATTTTTTTAATTAAAATACCATCACATCATTTTCCCTCTTCCTTTTCCTCTCTCCAACCCTTGCATCACCCTCCCTTGCTCTCTCTCTCAAATACTTAGCCCCTATTTCTTTAATGGTTATTTTGTGCATGTGTATATACATATTTGTCCATATATATAAATACAACCTGCTCAGTCCCTATAATGTTACTTGTATGGATATGATTTGGGGGCTGACCACTTGGTATTGGATAACCAATTTGGGGCTCTTTCCTGGGGAACACTGTTTCTCCATTGCTCAGCACGCCCTAGTTGTCCAACTTTGTCTGGGGTTGAAGCCCTTAGGGTCTCCCCCATCAGTGTTGTCTACCAGTGCCATCCTTGCTCATATCTTTTTTTAATACCACATCTAACTTTTAGCTAAACTAGATCTGAGTTTCTAGAGACTCTTTTCCTTCAAGACTTCAGAAAAACCATCATTAGTTTTTATTAGTGTTGATAAAATCATTTTTAAACCAAATCCTAATGTCCTGTGAGCTGTTACACATAGCTCTGTACAGAATCTGCTCTCTGTTTCAGTACACTGAAGAGTCATCTCTCTGAGTGAGAAGTCATTTGAAAATCCTTTTCCTGGATTCTGGAATGAGTCAGGACTCCTTCTGGCTGTACCAGAGCTCTTGAGCAGTTTTCTGTGTCTCTGCTTGGTGGACTGTGGTCTCATCTTTCAAACCTCTCCCTTGAATTTCCATGTTTGCCTTTTTGGTCCATGTTCTGTGAATATCATCACCTACATTGTGCCTCAATTTTAATGTTTTTCAATTTTCTTTCAAATTTTCTTTTCTGAAAGTATTTAAACTTTGTTCTATGAAGATTAATTTATATCATAACCTTTAATTTTTCTGTGAATATAATTTTTCTCTCTGATTTACCTAAGGATGATATTTATATTTAAATTTTTTTTTAAAAAAATTGAAGTGTAATTCTATTCTTTCCCTTGTTTTATATAGTTTACATTTTTTATCAATGGATTCTGTTGGAGTGTCTGCTGTAGATAAGCACTGGAGGACTCCTGTTGCAAATCACACTCAGGAGCAATGGAAGGATCTTTCTACTAGCACTTGGAGGAGACCCGATCTAATGTTGGTGTGGGCCCGGGGTTCTGTTTATGTCTTTCCTCAAGACAATGAGGTTCCTTTTTGGATTCCTGAGCACTGAATGTGCCCTGTGGCTGCTGCTGAAGCCCAACATGACAGAGACCTATTGGATCTTCATGAAAAACTACCCTTCTGATGCCAATGGGGATTGAGAGCCTAATATGGCCAGCTTTGGCAACCATTAATGTAAGCCTAGGAACTGTTGCCATGAGGTTGGATTCTCCAGAAGAGCTGCCAGTTTAAGTCGTGCTGGATGAAGAAAAATGGGCCTTGGCGGTTCGTGTTCCTGGAGTTGTAGCCATGTTAGTGGATGCCCACATGCTCCAGAAGAGAATTTGACATTGCTGCTGCCGCTGTTGCTGTTATAGAAATGGCAGTCACCACTGCTACTGTTTCTGGGATTACCATTTCATAATTGCTTACTACAGCTAGGAGAGTGGAGGCCCTGGCAGCAAAAGTAGCTACCACAGTTAGTTAATCTTTCATTCTATTGAGCATGATATATTTAATTCAGTAGTTATATACATTTCAATTGACTTTGAAAATTATAAATTTATAAACTCAAGTTCCATTTGCTTTTGAGATACCATCTTACGAGGACTCCAATTTGTGGTAAGGCCCGTTAAGGAAGGGAATGGTTCAGTTGCCTTTAGCATACTGGCTATGGGTGGGTTATGTGACTTCTGTTGGTCTTTTATGTGTTGAACACACAGACTGCAAGCCCAGTGCCACTTTGAGATCTTTGGCAGCAGTTAACTCTGCAACTCACACACGATTGAGCCTGTTTGATAATGAGTATTCAGAGACAGGTAATGCCTGGGGGGCGCTCACCAACCTAAGACAGAGTGCCTGTGTGGCCTGGGCAGGCATCTCCATGACGGGTAAGGTGACCTGTTGATGTCCCACGCAACCTAAGTCAGAAGCTCATTTTATAGTAAAAGGGGGAGCTGTAGGGCCC
Organism: Peromyscus leucopus; assembly: GCF_004664715.2. Taxonomy (NCBI): domain Eukaryota; kingdom Metazoa; phylum Chordata; class Mammalia; order Rodentia; family Cricetidae; genus Peromyscus; species Peromyscus leucopus. Next base: position 12,376,763 of record NC_051076.1, on the reverse strand, counting down.
TGGCCCCCATTTTGGGTAACTGTTGCCTTGCTGGCTGACCTTGACCTTGATATCCTCCCTATGCTAATTCCCTGCCAGGTTCCACCCTCTTGAATGCTTACAGGAAGTTCCTTGTCTGTGTATCCTGAATAATGGGCGTTAACAGCTTAGATGCAAGATTGTAAAACATCGGTAGCAAACTTCTGCCCTCCGGAGTTCTCCCACTGTGCTGTAAGCCTGTATTTAAGACCTCTTCCCTCCTTCAATAAACAGCATTTGGCATTAAAAAAATTGAAGTGTAATATATATGCTATAACAAGTATATAATTCAATGCTTTTTAAAATCACATTCAAGTTATACAAACAGCAGCCAGAAAGAAACTATGAGTTGTTAATGGGCATTCCTTATTCTTTGTCCCCAGCTCCTAGCAACCATTATTCTATCTTTATGTACTTTCTCATTGTTAGTATTTCATAGTAAAAAAATTATACAATACAAATTTTGGGGGTTGCCTACTTTCACTCAACACAATATTTTTGAGGACCATCTGGAAGCATGTAGCAGTACTGTATTCCCTTTTGGTGGTCAAATGACACTCATGGAATGGCTGTAGCACCATTGTTTATCTGTTCATCCATAATGGACTGGTAAACTGTTCCTCTTCGTGCTATTGTAAATAACGGTGCTACTATCATTCATTTATAAGCTACTGTACCAATACATGTATTGAATTCCCTTGAGTTTACACCTATGCAGGAGATTTCTAGACTATGATAACTCTACATTTTGTTTTCTGAAGAATTGCCAAACTCTGTTTGTGAAGAGACCAGATCTCATCCCGTCACTATGACAAGTGCATGATTATAAGTTCTACACAGTATTAGTTCACATTTGCTATATCCCTTCTCTTGCAGTATGGCTGTTCATCTGACTGTGTGTAAAATGTGAGTGATTTAATTTTCATTTCTCTAATGCATAATGGTGTTGGACACCTTTTCAAATGACCAGTTCTATGTGTACTTGGAGAGATGCTTATTAAGATCAATTTGTTTTAAGACTAATTTGTCTCTTTTATGGTTGAATTATATAAAATGTTTCTATATATTCTAGCATTAAGCCTCATTCAGTTACATGATTTGTAAATATTTTCTCTCATTTTCTGGGGTTTTCCATCTCTTTGTATAATGTCTTAGAAACACAGAAGTTTTTCATTTGAAGCTTGCTCTGTATTCTCTTTTATTGCTTTATTTTTCATGCCATATCTCTTGAATCTTGGCCAAATTCAATGTTCTGAAGATCTCCCCTGTTGTTTTCTTCTGACTTTTATAGGTACTATTATTCCATGTAAAATTCTCATCTATTTTGAATTAAGTTTTATATGATATAAGTTAAAGGTCCACATTTATTTCTTTACATTCATGTGTACACAGTTGTTCCTACACTATTTGCAAAATTATTTTTCCATATGCCATTTGTAAATTACATGATTTTTAGCACCATTATCAAAAGTTAATTGTGTGATATGATGTTAATGTTGGTTGTCCCCTTGACAGGATTCAGACTCACTTAAAGGCAAATCTCTGGGCATGCCGATGGTAAGTATTTTCTCTAAATTAGCTTAACTTGGCTGAGAAGACATGAGTGGCAGCATTCCATTGGCTGTGGTCCTGAGATGCATACAAAGAAAAAACTAGGATAGCATGAGCTCCTGTCTCCATCTACTTCCTGGTTGTATGTGCATTGTGACCAGCTGCCTCACACCATTGCTGCCCTGCCTTCTCACCTTGATACCTGCTTACACTGTGAGTCAAACCTTGCCCCTTAAGTTACCTTCTGTCATGTATTTGGTCACAACAATGAGAAAAATAAATAATAAAAAATGATCCCAAGAAGAAGGGCTATTATGATAAAGTTGACCTTGTAGTTCCTGGGGATTTGGAACTGATTTCCTGGAGAAATGTGGAAGAATTTGCAGTTTAAGGATAGTAAAAATTGAGAGTATGTGATAAAAAGCTATTGTAAGATTGACTTTAAGTTCAGAAACATGTTTTAGATACTTTCTTGAGACTTTTCTCTTCCAGTTGAATTGATTAAGAAGCCTATATATGAATTTAATAGACCATTCTTCAATCCTGAAATACTCTTGCACCTCTTGTAGGTAGACAGAGACTGAATGAAGACTACCTGGGAAAAGAGAACTTAAATTGAGAACTCCATCAGATTGGCCTGTGGGCATGTCTGAGGGGCATTTTCTTGATGCCAATTGATGAAGGGGGTGCAGTCCACTGTGGGTAGTGCAGTCATGGGGAAAATGGGCTTGCATTGTATAAGAAAGATGGACAGGTGGCTGTATATAACTCTGGAGGTAAGACAATAAGCAGCATTCCTCCAGGGGCTCTGCTGCTGTTCCTTCCATACTGGAGTTCTTGCCATGCTTGAGTTTTTGTCTTAGCTTCTCTCTATGATAAACTGTAACCAGTCAGATGAAATAAACCCTTTCCTCTCCAAGTTACTTTTGGTTGTAGTTCTATCACAGCAACAAAGAAACAAACTAGAACATTCAGTTTCTAAGAAATTCATAGGAATGAATTTGATTTCAAATTCAGATAAATAAATACTTAAGTTTTATTGAATTTCATCTTTTCCTGTTGGCAAAAGTGATGAATGTAAAATATGCTTGTAGCTCACATGTTCTGTATTCTTACCAAAATATGTGAAATATAACTGGAATTCTACAATTTGGAACAAACCTGAATTTCAATTTGTAAATTTAATTAAATGTGGAGCAGTGGGAAAATTGTGCCAGGAATGATAAGGAAATCTGAATGCTTACACTCTTGCATATGCAGTGTTTTCAATCCTTCCAATTTGGGAGTCCTATATGCTCACAATGAAGAACAATATTCAGATTCAGCTCTCACATTTGCTATCGATTGACATTTACTGTATCTACTGGGGATGCTAAGGAAACATTTTAGCAATACTGAAAGAATGGCTGCCAACAATGTTTTCCAGGTTATGTGCAAAATAAACAGTGCCTGGAATTGAACTCAGTAAAGGAACTAATCTTATAACTATGCCTTTCTGATAAGGAGAGGAAATGAAATTAAGTTACCAGGCTGTTAGTGAACTCTGGAATTTTGTATAGGATTTTTGCTGTCTATCCTTTAGCATGATAATGTCACAGAAAATATAATCAGGGTTACTCTGATTCGGGCACAGATGTTAGGGTAACTACGTGTGGAGTGGCAAACAGATTAGCTACAAACCAAGAGAGGCAGCTAGTGTCAAGCCCTTTCCACTATAAAGAGGAGCCAGTAGGTATGCTTGACACTGGGCGACATAGGAAATTGATTTTTAAATATTTATATAGTTTCTCTCCATATTTTATGAACCATAACGTTCTGTCTCCCTGTCCTTTCTTAGTTTACTTGATGTTTACAGTATAGAGTTTGGAACCTTTGTTTAATTCTCCCTGAAAAGGACTTAATGGCACTGTCAAATAAATAAGTGATTACATTTTGTGCTTGCATGTATTGTGTATGCACATGTGTGTATGGGCATGTGAGTATGTGTCTACATTTCTGTATTTGAATGCAGGAGGGCATGTGCCACCGTGCACATGTGAAGGTCAGAGGACCACCTTGGGTGTCTGTTCCCATCTTCCAATTTGTTGTTGCTTTCCCACTGTGTACACCAGGCTAGCAAGGATCTAGGGATTCCCTTGTTTTCACCTCCCATCTCACACTACCAGCCCTGGGACTAAAGACACAAGCTACCAAGTCTAGCTTTATATAGGTGCTGCAGTTTCAGTTGGAAACCCTCATGATTACACAACAAATCCTTCCATCTATTGAGCCAGAATACATCTTAAAATATTAAAATGTGCAAAACAACGGTTCAACACTTTATATACTTTCTTACATTTTCAATATTGTTTCTATTTCCTCCTTGAGTTGCGCAAAGATCATTCCTACTGAGATATTCCTTGGTTCTGCTGTTGGTCCCCATGCTGGTTCTGTTGTTGTTGATCCCCATGTTGGTTCTGTTGTTGGTCCCCATGCTTGTTCTGTTGTTGTTGGTCCCCATGTTGGTTCTGTTGTTGATCCGCATGTTGGTGCTGTTGTTGGTCCTCATGTTGGTTCTGTTGTTGGTCCCCATGTTGGTTCTGTTGTTGGTCCCCATGTTGGTTCTGTTGTTGGTCCCCATGTTGGTTCTGCTGTTGATCCCCATGTTGGTTCTGTTGTTGGTCTCTCACCTTGCCAACTCTTGGATTTCATTAGGGTTGCAGTACTCTGTTCATATATTGTTTCCATATAATATGAATGAAGTAGCAAAAAGCCCTGATGATTTTATTCTTCTGCTTTTATATTCTGTACATAATATTTATTTTGTCTATTGAAAGGTATGCCACTTTTTCTGTCTTGGCTACTTTCCTGTTGCTGTGATAAAACATCCTAACAATAGCAACTTAAGAGAGGAAGGGTTTACTGTATCCCACCATTACAGAGTGATGGAGTCCATCATGGGGAGAAAGGCAAGGCATCAGGTAGGGAAGGCATGGTGGCAGAAGAAGGAGGCTGGTCACATTGCTTCCATACCTGGGAAGCAGAGAGCAATGAACACAAGCTAGAGTTCAGATCACTTTCTCTCTCTCTCTCTCTCTCTCTCTCTCTCTCTCTCTCTCTCTCTCTCTCTCTCTTTTTTTTTTTTTTTTTTTTTTTTTTTTTTTTTTTTCTCTTTTTCTCTCTCTCTCTCTCTCTCTCTCTCTCTCTTTGGTTTTTCAAGACAGGTTTTCTTTCTCTGTGTAGCTTTGCGCCTTTCCTGGATCTCGCTCTGTAGACCAGGCTGGCCTCGAACTCACAAAGATCCGCCTGCCTCTGCCTCCCGAGTGCCGGGATTAAAGGTATGCGCCACCACCACCCAGCCACTTTCTCTATTTTATACAGTCCAGGATTCCTGCCTGTGAAAATGTCTCACCTCCCATGAAGATGAGTCTCTCACATCAGTTAATGTAAGATAATCTCCTAGAGGCAAATCTGTCTCCCAAGTGACTTTAGATTTTGCTGACAAAGAACACTAACCATCATAGTAGTGAAGTTACAGATTTCATGATTAAAAAGTAGATCCCAAACAGCCTCATATAGATCAGAGACATTTGTCCCTGCACAGGTCTCTGAGATTCTGAACTGTAGAGTCAAAACATTTATCACAATACTGTCACATTAGTGTTAGTTTCCAATAAGTCCTGAAGGTACATTGGGAAAATATATCCCTAATCAAGAGTGGCTTTGATCCCCAAAACCTAATACAGATGGGACCAGAAAAAGAAATTAATTTTCCCCCCACTGTTTTCCTAGTTTGCCTCTCTGTTGCTGTGATAAAATACCATGACTCAAAGGCAACTTAGAAAGGAAAGGATTTGTATCTTACGCTTCCAGGTAACAGTCCAACACTGAGAGAAGTCAGAGCAGAGACTCAAGGTAGGAGACTGGAAGCAGGAACCTGGAGGCCCCATGGGAGAACTCTGCTTGCTGACTTGCTTCCAATGGCTGGCTCTGCCTGCTTTCTTGTACAACCCAGGGCTACCTGCCGAGGGGTGGCACTTCGCTCAGTGGCCCTCCTGCATCAATCACTGGCCAGGAAAACGCCCCACAGACTTGCCATCGGGTCAATCTGATGGAGGTGATTTCTCAGTTGAGGTTCCCTCTTCCCGGGTAACTAGTTTGTGTCAAGTTAACAAAAACTAAGCAGTGTAACTGGCCTTCCTTCATTGAAAAAGAATCAGGTTTGGCCAGGTATGACATAGTGACAAAATCTATGCCAGGAAGCTGATGTAGGAGATTTGGAAGTTCCAGGCTACAGACTCTATCTCAAAAACAAAACAAACAACCAAAACCAATAGTGTTCATTCAACTGCATTCTTCCAGACTGAAATAATAGCAATAGAGGTGACAGCCAAGGTCCCCAGAGAATGTTTGTTTTAACAAATAATATTTTAGTTGTCTGTCCCCACCACTCTGTATATTGGTAACATCACACTTGTCCTGTACTGCTAAAGATGCAAGTCTGTAGAACACTTTACAAATGGTATAGGGAGCAGGCATATTGCTCCTTTTGACTGACAGCTCTCTTTACTTCATATCACATAAGCTGAGGTTTCAGAGACACGTTGTGCTTTAATACTGTACATCTTTCACTTTTTGGTAATCTTGTTAAAAGTTCTTTCACCAACCTGCATATACCCCAAACAAGAAAATAAATATATATAAATAATAAATATATAAATAAGAAAATAAATATATATAAAAAGATCAGCTAAATCATAAAACATGATGTACTATATAAAAAAGTTTAAACTCCTATTTTTAAAACTACAGCAGAAAATGGAAATACTACTCAAAAAAACTGATTATTTTGTTAGATATTAAGTTTGTCTCAAGTTTATATATAAAGTTGTAGTGTGGAAGATGTAGGAGACTAACTGGTGACTCACACTCTAAAACTCAGCCATAACTTTGCCCATGACTTAACATTAGCTTGACCACCACTACCACCACCACCACCAACAACAAAACCACCTCTTATTTGGCTTACTTTTAAATAAAAATCTTTGATATTTCTTTGCCTGAACTTTTAGCTTGGTTATTGACACATGGATAAATAAATTAAAAGATATAAAACAAAACCAAGGCCCCAAAGTGAGCTCAAAGTCCCAGGAAGCAGCTATTTGGGAATTGCATAAGAAGCAGCTGAGTGGACTCCCACCCTGACCATGGACACTGGGTGAAACTGCAGACTCCGCAGTTTCAAAAATCAGCTTATTTAAGGAAAGCAGCTAACTTCCCCATTCTGCCGCTGATGAGCACCCCACCCTCTTTCCCCATTTACAGTTGACTCAGTATGTATTTTTCTCACTTGGTGATCAGAATTTTAATATCTGAAATATGAATATTTATGAGAAGGGAAGTAGGCCTTGACATCTCATAGAATTTTGTTGTGTGATTGTTTACCAGACTGATCTAATGTGGCCCTATAACATCCTGAGTGACTTTAACACTAGGGTCCTGGCTCCAGATACATGTTGCTGCAGTTTCTCTGGGTTTTTCTAAGTCATCTATGGCATCTTCATCTTTGCTTATAACACTGCTGCCAATAGCTCCGTTGGGAGTTCTACTGTTCTGATTTTGTGGCTGTGGTAGCTCAGACCCAAAGGAGCTGGTCCAAAGTCCTTTCTCCTCACATCTCTTTTCACTCCCCAAAGAGGAAAAGAAATCAGCTCTTAATTGTTCAAGTTAGAATGGTCAGTGTCTGCATCCTCATCTGGCCTCAGTGGTCAGTAATGGTGTCTCAAGAAGCAGGCTAGAAGCAACATGCCATGATCTTGCAACATTTGAACTAACCATGTTCCTAGCTGGATGAGAAACATTTGTGACACCCTTCAGAACTGGAAACAGTTTATGGTTACAAAGTCAGCTTCACAGTAGCCTGGTACAGCCTCCCTCAGAATATCCCACTGTTGGTGGAAGTGCAAACTGGTACAGCCACTTTGGAAATCAGTATGGCAGTTTCTCAGAAAATTGGGTATCAATCTAACTCAAGACTCAGCTATACCACTTGGGCATATACCCAAGGAATACTTAATCATACCACAAGGACACATGCTCAACTATGTTCATAGCAGCATTATTCATAATAGCCAGAACCTGGAAACAACCTATATGCCCCTCAAAGAAGAATGGATTAAGAAAATGTGGTACATACACACAATGGAGTACTATTCAGCAAAGAAAAACAATGACATCATGATATTTGCATGCAAATAGATGGAACTAGAAAATATCATCCTGAGTGAGGTAACCCAGACTCAGAAGGACAAACATGGTATGTACTCACTCATAAGTGAATACTAGATGTAAAGCAGAATATAACCAGACTACAACCCACAGTTGCAGAGAAGTTAGCTAACAGGGAAGACCCAAAGAAGGATGCAATAATCGCCCTGGGAAGGGGAAATAGATGAGATCTCCATGAGTAAACTGGGAATGAGGGGTTGGCAATGGAGGGTAGGGAATAGGAAATGAGAACATAAGGGAATGGGATGGTTGAGCTGGAACAGGGAGGGAGGGGGAAAGCAATGAAAGATATACCATGATAGAGAGAGACATCATGGGGATAGAGAAAAGACCTGACAGAGAAGTTGTCAGGAATCCCCAAGGATGACCCCAGCCTGGGCTACTAACAATAGTGGAGAGAGTGCCTGAACTGAACTGTCTTGCCCCAGAGATCAGACTGGTGAATACTCTAACTGTCATCACAGAGATTTTCTCCAATGACTAATGGAAGCAGATGCAGAGACCCACAGCCAATCACTAGACAAAGCTCCAGGAGTCTAGTCAAAGAGAGAGAAGAGGGATTCTATGAGCAAGTGCGTCAGGATCACAATGGGGAAACATGCAGGGATGACCAAACCAAACTAGAGGGAACTAATGAAAGTTGGATCAATGGCTGTGGAGCCTACATGGGACTGGACTAGGCCCTCTGCATGGTGAGACAGTTGTGTAGCTTGATCTGCTTGGGAAGCCCCCTGGCAGTAGGATCAGAATCCATTTCTGGTACATGAGCGGGCTTTGTGGAGCCCACTACCTATGATGGGACTTGGACTTGACTATACTGAATGTGCCTCCACATGAGAGGCCCTGCCTTCTTATGGGAGAGAGTAGGGAGTGGGTTGGAAGGGGAGGCTGGGGGGGGTGGGAGGAGGGAAGAGGGGGATCTTTGATTGGTGTGTAAAATGAATGAAAAAAAATTTAATTAAAAAAAATTTCCACCAAAATTCTTGTGCAAGGAAAAATGTGAAAATTCTTTAATGTCAGACTCTTGGACTGACCATCAAACTATTTTTAGATATGAAAGAAATGTCTTCTATTCAGAAGGCTTCTTTCATACACTTTGCTAAGACACTTTAATGCCCAGGATCTTGGGGTGGGGACATCTTTTTCCAAACACCTCCCTCCTGTTATGCAGTGATTACTGTACCCAGATTTCTAAGGATAGAGGATACAGTATGCCAGAACAGATGGGCAAGGTAAGCAGAGGGATGGGAATTCAATGAAAGGACCAGAAAAAAAGTACTTGAGACTGAGTTATCAGATAAGGAAATGAGATTGAGGAAAGAATCTCTCTCTCTCTCTCTCTCTCTCTCTCTCTCTCTCTCTCTCTCTCTCTCTCTCTGTGTGTGTGTGTGTGTGTGTGTATTTGTTGTAATAGTGTATAGAATATGTGTACATGCCTATGTGAGAAATATATATATGGAGTTGGGTTCATGTGCATTGTGTACACATGCATCTGGAGGCCAGTGTATAGCAGTTGGTGCTTTCAATCTCTCCACTTTGGCTTTGGGGGCAGGGTCTCTCACTGAACCCAAGGTCTCTCCCTGATTGTTTTGATTGCCTGGCCTTGGGTTCTAGAGATCCACCTGTGGGGTGGGGGTGGGGATGGGGGTTGAGGTGTGGGAGTATGAGGAATTTGGGGCGGTACTATTAGGAGATATGGCTTTGTTGGAGTAGGTGTGGCCTTGTTGGAAAAAGTGTGTCATTGTGGATGTGGGCTTTGAGGTCTCATATATGCTCAAGCTATGTCTAATGTCCCAGTTCACTTCCTGTTGCCTGTGCAAGATGTAAGACTCTCACTTACCTCCCCAGCACCATGTCTGCCTGCATGCCACCATGTTGCACCATGATAATAATGGACTGAACCTCTGAACTGTAAGCATGCCACCACAATTGAATGTTTTCCTTTGTAAGTGTTGCTGTGGTCATGGTGAGTCTTCATAGCAATAGAAACCCTAACTAAGACAGAAGTTAGTACCAGTCATTGGAGTTTTGTTATGATAGGCCTGACTATGTTTTTGTTTGGAGAAATTTTGGTACTTCAGGTTAGGAAAGTAGTGGAATGCTTTAAGCGCTGTTTGATGGGCCACACTATCAGGAGCATAGAAGACAGTGGTGATACGAGTGATTTGAACTGTGGGGGGCTCGAGAGGTTTCAGAGGAGAGAATATTAATATGTGGCCTAGAGATGGTTTTGGTGATATTTTGGTGAGGAATGTGGCTGCCTTTTGCCCTTGTCCAAAAAGTCTGCCTGTGGCTAAAGTGAACAGTTTTGAATTAATACTGTTGGCAGAGGAAATCTTAAAACAGCTTAGTATTGACTCTGTCCTGTGGTTATTAGTGTTAACTCTGATGAAGATTTATAACAAAAAGGAGCAAACTTAGCAAGAGGAAAAAGTACAAAATGTAAAATTTGAGAGAAAAGGAGCACCAGGAAGTGGAATGGAGCCAAGTCCTATGTTCAAGGAGATGAAGGGATTAAGAAATGGAATAAAGGGAGTGGTGATCACAGAACAAGGTCCCACCCAGCTAAGTTCCCAACTTGTGAAAAAGAATTGGAGTAAAGCTTAGAGCCAGCTGTGGTAGTCCATGCCTTTAATCCCAGCACTAGGAAGGCAGAGGCTGGCAGATCTCCGAGTTTGAGCTATCCTGGTCTACAGATCCAGTTTCAGGACAGCCAACCACAGAAACCATAGAAAACAGAAAGTTGCTGAAGGTGTACTTGAACAAGAGGGCCATGTTCCAGCCCCTGTAAGCAGCAGAACTTGACAGCTTCTGCCACATTGTTCTGTAGTTAAGGATAGAAGAAAGGGGCTATGGAATTTGCCTCTGTGACTAGGAAAGTGCTGAGGCCAGACATGCATCAAGGGTGTCCATCTATAGGGGGCCAAGGAGGCTACTGTGTGAAGCTGTGAAGATGAAGACTGGATTGTCTTGAAGAACCCAAGTTGTTAGAGATGCCAGAGCCATGTGATACCTGCCAAGGAGAGCTACTAACAGGGAGTGGAACTAGCCCAAGAGAAAGAAGTGTGCTGCAGTCAACAAAGCTGAAGGGAGTTGGAGATCTGAAGAGTGTATTTGGAGAAATTAAATTTTGGGCCACTTTCACCAAAGGAAAGTCATGATAATGAAGATACTATAAACGTGTAAATTACATTTTCTGAGAGAACTTAGGTACAGAGCAACATTTACGGACATTAAGAAAAACACTGTAGTCAATGTAACTACCAACATAAACTGAAATTCTAAGACAGTGAATGTCTATATAAGGAATGTGCACAATTTTTGTCTTTCTGTGTATGGGATACACACATCTCTATGGACCAATGGCAAATGTGTAGAAGGATTAAATACTGTTTCATGCAAAAATATCTTAGTTACAGTCATAAGAGTAAGTCCTTCATCAGAATGGAGCTATGTACAGATCAGTGTTACCATGTATTTGAATTGAAGATAACTGTGACTTTCTAAGGAACCATGGAGCATAGTCAAGGCCCATGAATTTTTAGGTCTTAAAACATCTTTCAGTTGAATTTGATTTTAGAATGAGGTGCTTACAGCTGATCCTTATACTTCTGAACATATTTTTATGAAGAATAAACACACTGGCTGAAGCTGATACTCACCACAAAACCCTTTGGTGTACCTGAAAAACTCTATGATTTCTCTGCAGAATGTGACCCAGAGCCCTCATTTGCTTCTTAAATTTACAGCTGGTTCATGCAAAATAAGCCATTTTGCACCCATCTGTTGTAAGGAGAAATCTGTGGCAGAGCAGAGCTCTGACCTGTGTTACTTTATCACTTGGGTTGCAATTTCTAAATAGATTTCAAAAATAATGATGTTGAGTTTCTACTTTTAGATACCAGTGAGATAACACCTGTCTAGACAGATGGTCTTTGGACTGTGAAACTAAAAGACAGCTGAGAAAGCAGAAAAAATCAAGTTGGCGACTAGTGTGAAGCCATTAGAATCTCTTGTGGAAACCTTTAGTCCCGAAAACACTTTCTATTAAAGACCTTTTGGGAAACATGAACACACTCTCAATAGGAGGTAGGGTCTAAAGAAGTGGCAATGAAACAAGCATAAATAAAATATTAGAGTCGCCCATCATTGTATTAAAACAATTCATGGTTTAAATAATACTTTACACTAAATCATTAAAGTGAACGCTGTCTTGCCTCAGAGGACAGCAGCAGCTGGTTTAGCACAAACTCCAGCAAGAGAGTCATTTTCTTCCTAGAGTTTCCTGTGGCCATGCCACCCCATCAGGAAGCTCTTCCACCTGTTTTGCTAGTGTGTATTCAGTTGGAAAAGTGCTGTGGTTATCTCAAGGGACTGAAGCTGCCCCACAACCATCACCGTTTGTCCCACCACCACACTGCTGACTGTTACTATCACCCTCTCCCAAGTGACAGGGTCATTCTTCTTCATGAATAACATTATAGTCATGGCGGAAACTCACCTCTACTAATCCACCATTGAGTCCTAACCATCCATCCATGAGGATGTTGCTTTTATGTGTTTTCTGATCAAAAAAAGAAATGAACTCTCTTGGTATCTTTGAAGCCACACATGGCAGATGTGGTACGTCTTGATCTGGTAGATGCTGATTTATCATATAATAAACAAAGGAACCCATTATTTCCCTCTCAGGCATCAGCAGCGTAAATGAAGTACGCAGAATCTAGACATTCAGGTTTAATATGTATTAAGAAACAATTTTTTTCTTTCTCAGAAAAGTAATGAGAAATTTGTAATAGTGATATATATATATATATATATATTCAGTAAAATTTAATTAATGTAATTTCTTAGAGATTTTTTTTTCTTACATTTTTATACTGATTTTTTACATCTACCTTCCTTTTCCAAATGCTTCTCTGAATATGAAAACTTAACTTTTACCTTAAGCTTATACAACTTATTCAACTCTAAAAGAAAGATACTGAACAACAAAAATTATGAATTTTTATGTGGTTAAACAAACTATTTTCATCACTATTGTTATGTAAGCATTTTCTCTGAAAATAACAAATATGTTTCCTTTCATCAGTATTTTAATACTAAGCATATTGATAATGAATTGTTTAGAAAAATGTAAATAGAAGTAACTCAAAGTTTCAAGCACTGATTCACTCATAATTCACTCATAAAACATTAAAGAGATTGGTTTAGCAAAGATCATTTTAAGAAATGTATCATCTCTGTGTAGATATATAGACTTTGTATAATTGTACAAAATATAGTATATTACTATTAGTTTTATTTTGAAAGATATTTAAAGTTCGTATAAAATCTCAGTATCGTCTTGATCACAACTAAGACATACAATAAAAATGTAAAAAAATTGATCTACCAAAAATACTGTCATGTATAAAATGTGTGGTGCTATATCACTATATTTTTACATATTTTTCATTACTAGTTGGATATACGTCCTCCCTATAGTTCTTTTTGTAGTCCTGCATAAAAATATTAACAGGTTCCCCATTCAGCACAGAACATGACACTTGAATGAAAATGTTTTCAAAGGATTTACTCTACATATCTCTCTGAATATTTTGGGTTAATAATTAAATTGAATTCAATAAAGATGGCTTGAAATATAAATGTATCCATGCATGTATGCGTAAATCAATATTTACTACATTCTACTTGCCAATATGCATAGGCTGCAGTGTCTCATGACACGTAGCACACTATGTGCACATGCTCAAAAGATTCTCTAGTGGCTTGGTACCTCCCAGAAAATAAGAAATTCTTTCTAATTAAGGTTCTAAATTGAGACATGGAATGTACTTGAAATAGTCTTGAAATAATTACTTCTAAAACATGTCAGCAAGAAAGCTTTGGTTTATCATAAAATAAAATAAGCCTAAATACATACTCTTCAATTCCTGAGATAGTGAGAAAAAGATGAGCCACCTGCATTTTTCAATTGAATGAAAATGTTAATTCTTTGGTGAAAAAAAAT